>NW_020954600.1:13979002-13980083 GCF_900497805.2 Vombatus ursinus | reverse complement strand
GAAGAAGAAGAAGAAGAAGAAGAAGAAGAAGAAGAAGAAGAAGAAGAAGAGAGGAAGAATTAGAACTGAGCTCAGGTCCCAGTTCAACCACTCACTGACTGTAGGGCCATAGACAAGTCGCAACCCTTTTCTGTTCTTGCTTCCTTATTCGTAAGATGGATGAGATATACTCACACACCCTACCTCAGGGACAGGTCATGAAGAAAACACTTAGTAAACCTTAAATTTTCATACGGAAATGTGATTTATTATCATTTAGTTCCCCACTAAATGGAAGAATGGAAGACGAAGGGGTCCTGGGTTCCAGCACTACTTCTGATGCTTACTACCCTGTGCAACCGTGGGCAAGACACTTGGTTAGTATTATTATGACAATAGTTTTGGCCTGGAGACCCCCTGAAAGGGTGCACTCTCTCAACAACCCCCTCTTTGAGAACTACTAGATTGGATGGTTTTAAGATCTCTTTCAGCTCTAAATCTATGATCCTGGGGAAGTCACTTTCCTTCTGGGGCCTCATTTTCCCCATCTGTAAAATGAGGGGTTCAACCTGATCATTTCTAACGTCCCTTCCAGCTCTAAATCTATGATCCTGGGGAAATCACTTTCCTTCTGCAGCCTCAGTTTCCCCATCTGTAAAGTGAGGAGTTGGAGCCGATCATTTCTAAGGTCCCTTCCAACTCTAAATCTATGATCCTGGGGAAATCACTTTCCTTCTGGGGCCTCATTTTCCCCATCCGTAAAATGTGGGGTTGGACCCGACCATCTCTAAGGTCCCTTCCAGCTCTAAATCTATGATCCTGGGGAAGTCACTTTCCTTCTGGGGCCTCAGTTTCCTCATCTGAAAAATGAGGGGTTGGACCCGACCATATCTAAGGTCCCTTCCAGCTCTAAATCTATGATCTTGGGGAAATCACTTTCCTTCTGGGGCCTCAGTTTCTTCATCTGTAAAGTGAGGGGTGGGAGCCAATCATTTCTAAGGTCCCTTCCAGCTCTAAATCCACGAGCCCGTGCACACGCCCACGCAGCGATCCTGCCTGCCTCTCCCCCTCCTGCTCCCTCGCTCCTTCCCACCCCACCGGG
>NW_020954600.1:13844254-13978602 GCF_900497805.2 Vombatus ursinus | reverse complement strand
TGAGCGGCACGAAGAGCTTCTTCCAGATGTTGAAGTCGTTGAGGGGGGAGGACGAGATGCCGCGGTCGTAGAGGGATGGGAAGTAGAGGGGCGGGGCTGGCCGCTTGCTCATCTTGGGGCTCGGGCAGCCGCGCCGCCCCTTCGGCATCGTTTGAATGGGGGCGGGGGGCTGAAGCCGGCGGGCCGCCACGTGGCCGGCTGGAGGGCCGCAGACCCTCCCTCGCTCCACGGGCCACGCCCCGGGACTCGCGGCCCCGCCCCCGGCCTGGACCCCCACCCCACGCGCGTCCTCGCCAGCCCCGCCAGCCCTCGCCAGCCCCGCCAGCCCCGCCAGCCCCGCCAGCCCCGCCAGCCCCGCCAGCCCCGCCAGCCCCGCCAGCCCTGGGCGCGTTGCTGGCCCCGCCCTCAAGGGGCTCGTCCGTCAGCCCACTAGCATGGGTAGTGGACCACATCTGGGACATACTAAGAAAGGCAAAAACCAGATGTCGGCCCTCAAAAAGGTCGCGTTCTAGTGGGAGAGACCGCAAGCAAACAGCTATGCACATGGGAGGTACGTCCAGCGTGCACTGAAGGTAATCAACATTGGAAGGCATTAGGGATAAGGAGTCCTCCACAAGGCTTGAAAGAGGACAGAAAAAGCCCGATATCATCCTGTCTGTCCATCCATCGAGGCCTCCTTCCCAGCTGCTTCATGTTGTACTTTGCAGATAAGGACTGTTGTGTTGGGTTCAGCACCCTACTTTTAAAAAGCTGGAAAACCTACACAAAGAACCTGGCTCAAACCGGCCTACTCGATGTTCACAATTAGGGATGCACCATCTCCCATCGCAGTGCCTGAGCTGAAGCTCGGGACGTTCCCCATTCTTCTTCAACCCAGCCCCACCCCCTTTAACACTCTAGCTTCCGGGAGAACAATGTATACTATGACAACATTATAGAGAAAAATAACTTTGAAAGCTTTAGAACAATAATCAAGACTGATTAATCAGGAGTCCATAAGACTGAAAATGAAACAGGACCCTAATGTCCTGCCAGAGAGATGATGTGAACTGTAGGTGCAGAGGAAAACCTATATTTCTGAGCATGATCCATGTGAGAATTTGTTTTGCTGGACTATTCTTATTTATGATGGTTTTATTTTTCAGGATGTTGTTTAGTGGGTAGGGGTAGTGGGAGGTACAGATCATAAATGCATGTAAAAAAATAAATATTTCAAAAATCTGTCCCTTCCATTCCCCCTCCCCCATCATTGAACAACAATAAGCTTCTCTGAAACAGATAATCCTATTTTGTCTCATAACATCAAATGCCAGAATTAAATTCAGAAGGGTGGGTGGCTAGGTAGTGAGTGACTCAAAAGCATCTGGAGACATGAGAGGAAGAATGCATGAATAACAATGCATTTATTAAATGCTTATTTGCCAACTCCTTCATTCGACCCTCCAGATACAAATACAAGCAAGCATGATGGGCCCCTGCCCTCATGAAGCTTACATTCTAATAGGGGAAGATATAACACATATAAAGCATACTGGCGAAGTAGGAGTGTTTTGCACAGGGAAGTCAGAAGGAATTATGTTTATAATTCATATGGCAAATGATTAAAATTTTCTTTCCAACAATTGTAGTGTTTATTTGAGTTCTGTTCTCAAAACTACGGTTAGCAAGTATTTATCAAGTGCTTACTATGATCGGACATAGTGCTTAGTACCTGCCCTCAAGAAGCTTATATTCTAATGGGCCAAATACATATGAAAATAACAGTAGATGGACAGCAATCTCTGAGGGGAACGTCCTAGTGGCTAAAAGGATAGGAAAAGGCTTCCTGCAGAAGGTGAGATTTCAGCTTAGTCTTGAAAGACTGCAAAGGAGGGAAACTGAAAGGTGGGTAGAGGTGGGGGATAGCATTCAGGCATGAAAGACAACCAGTGCAAAGGCAGGAGAGATCACCAGGTGCAAGGAACAGCAACTAGGCTGTTACTGCTGAAACAGAGAAGTAAAGTGTAAGAAGACTGGGAAGGTAAGGAAGGTGGGCAGGAATCAAATGCTTTAAGTGACAAACTTTATATTTAATCCTGAAGGTTCTAGGGACCCACTGGAATTTTTTTGAATAGGAGGGCAGCCTGATCAGCCCTGCCTTTTGGAAAATCCCTTTGGCAACTGAGCGTAGGATGGATTAAAGTGGGGAAAGATTTGAGGAGAAAAAAAAATTAGAAGGCTGTTGCAAGAGTCCAGGCAAGACGTGACACATGAACCAAGATCATGGTGATGTGAGTGGAGAGGAGGGAACATTTATGAGAAATGTTGGGGAAGGTACAAATAACAGGATTTAGCAATGGACTGGATATGTGGGGTGAGTGAGTGAGAAGTCAAGGATGACACTTTGGGAGCCTGGCTAACTGGAAGGATGGTGGTGCCCTTGATAATATTAGGAAAGTTGAGAAGAGGGGAAGGTTTGGGGGCAAAGATTAATGAATTCTGT
The DNA here is from genome assembly GCF_900497805.2 of Vombatus ursinus. Taxonomy (NCBI): domain Eukaryota; kingdom Metazoa; phylum Chordata; class Mammalia; order Diprotodontia; family Vombatidae; genus Vombatus; species Vombatus ursinus. The sequence goes on along the minus strand of NW_020954600.1, from coordinate 13,976,120 downwards.
TTTGGACAGTTGAGTTTGAGATGCCTTTGGGATATCCAGTTTGAAATGTCCAGTTGGTGGTGTGATACAGTTCTAAGAAGTGACAGGCATGCTGTGCCATAAAACAGAGATTTTGTTGTGATTGTCAGTCTTTTCCAAAGATAGTGGAATGGTTTGCCATTTCCTTCTCCAGCTCATTTTACAGATGAGGAAACTGAGGCAAACAGGGTGAAGTGTCTGAGGTCACATTTGAACTCAGATCTTCCTTACTCCAGACCTGACACTGTGTCACATAGCTGCCCATGAAACAGAGATCACCTATTGTAAGTATGCTACATAAGTCACTGAGGAAGAATGCAGTGGCCGATATCTCTGGACTGTACAGCAGGATTTTTTTTTTGTAAATAGTATTTTATTTTTTTCCAATTCCATGTAAAGATAATTTTTAACATTCTTTTTTTTTAATAAGATTTTGAGTTTCAAATTTTTTTTCTCCCTTCCATTCCTCCCAAAGACGGCAAGCAATTGGGTATAGGTTATACATGTGCCATCATTTTACAGCAGTTTTACCCGGAAAGGATAATAAGAGGGGCAGCTAGGTGGTGCAGTGGAAAGAGCACTGGCCCTGAATTCAGAAGTACCTGAGTTCAAATCTGACCTCAGACCAAATACTTGACACTTACTAGCTGTGTGACCCTGAGCAAGTCACTTAACCCCAATTGCCTTTAAAAAAAAAAGAATAAGAAGAAGAAGGATAATAAGAGTGGATAAATGCCGATATTGGAAGCTCTTAGAGCTGTGGATTTGGCCCTGTGCCTCCTTACCCTGCATAAGCATCGAAGTAAGCCATGTTACTAGTGCCCCCCATTCATGTCTACTAGTATGGTGTAAGAAGTTTTAAATAAAGTGTAAGATCAGATTGTTTTTCCTGGTCCACTTATCTGACTTGGAAGCATAACTGAACTTGCCAGAAGGAAATTCCAGAGAAGAGGGTGTAGGAATTATGGGGACACATAGCCAGCATATAGTAGCTATTCATTCAATTAAACCGTTCCATCCAGGTACTGGATTCAAGTATTTCATTCCACATAGTGTGCTAGACCCTGAGGTCACAAAAAATGAAGAATGAAACAACCCCTACTCGAAAAGACTTTTTCCCCTAGGTTTTAAAGTGACCAGGAGAGTGGTGGTGTAATTTTTTCAGAGATAAGGAAAGTCAAGAAGAGAAGCCAATTTCACAGGAAAAACGATGAGTTCTGTTTTTGATATCTTGAGGAGCTTGAGGTGCCCAGGGGAGAGTTAGAAATGCAAGTCTGGACAGCTCAAGAGAGAGGCTGTGGATAGAGAAGTAAAGCTGGAAATTGTCCACATAGAGGTGATGAGTGAAACCATCACAACAGATGAAATTACCCAGGAAGAAAGTGTCCAGAAAAGAGAGAAAAGAGAAAGGGCAAAGTCCTGGGGAGTACCCAGAGATGGAGAGAAGTCAAAAAAGGAGGCAGAAGCAGTGGTCAGAGATAGGAGGAGAACCAGAAGACTAGAGTGTTACACAAGCCAACAGAATCCATGGGATGAAGGGGGAGGAGGAGAGGGAAGTCAAGGAAGATGAAAACTCTGAAAAGGTCATGAATATCCAAGTAAGTGAAATAGGAGAGTTAGGAGAAAAGATAAAGAAAGTTTTCAGGTAATTTTTTAAATAACCTACAATACTCTTATGGATGGGTGAGCTCATTGATGAGGGAGCTCCCTCCAGAGATACAAGTCATTCCTTATCAATGCCTAACAGTCATTGGTGGCTCTTGTCCATCACAAAGGTTCCCCCAACATAATGGAGACCTTCATTGAGTTCTCTTGACCCTTCGCATATTTGGAGAACAGTGAAATTGACTAGTTGCCTGAGGTGAATGGGTTGTGAAAGATGGTGGGAGATAGATTAGGACCATCAGACTGGAGCAATCTTTGGATACCAAAGTAAGGAACAGTATTTGAGCTTTAATCTTGTAGGCTTCTGAACAGGGAAGTGATGTGATGAAAATGATTTCAGAAAATTAGTTTGGCTGCTGTACGTAGGATGGATGGGTTGGGGGAGAGGCTTGAAGACAAACAGATAATAGCTGACATGAATGTAAGGTTTGCAAAATATTGGTAAGTGATATAGGTAGAATTTGAATCCAGGTCTCTCCTGCTTCTCTGACCAGCTCTCTTTCTACTATGTTTGTACGGCAAAAGAGTAAACGGTAACAGCAATATTGTGAGATGATCAGCCGTGAATGACTTTGCTATTCTCAGCAATACAATCATCCAAGACCACTCTGAAGGACTTAGGATGAAAAATGCTATCCATCCCCAGACAAAGAAGCGATGGTGTCTGAATGCAGATTGAAGCATACTTTTTTTACTTTCTTTTTCTTGAGCTTTTTCTTTTGTCTATGTTTCCTTTCACAACATGATTATTATGGAAGTGTTTTGCATGACTATATACATATAACCTATATCGAATTGTTTGTCTTTTCAATGCGGTGGTGGGACGGGGAAGGGAGGAAGGGAGAGAATTTGGAATTCAAAGTTTTAAAAATGAATGTTAAAATTATTTTTACATGTAACTGGGGGGAAAAATAAAATACTAAACAAAAAAAGAGTAAATGACCTAAGAGATGTATTATTCCTGATTACTTAAAGAAATAATGTAGCCAGGCACCACCCCCATTCAATTATTGAAATGGGGGATGTCAACTTGGTGGGACTTGAGGCTGAGTACATAAGTCACAAGACAGACACCAGCTGGACCAGACTGGCTCTAACAGACCCTTCTCTTTGGTCTCATTTGTGAAATAACCAAGAAAATGCCAGGATATGTGTGGGCTCAAAGCAATGCCAAAGGCTGGAAATAAAGACAGCCCAGTTCTCTCCAAGGCTATTTGGAAACAATATTCCAATACACTCCTAATTAATCAAAGGGACTACTCTTCATTTTGGACTTAACTTCATCAGTGCCAGATATGCAGCTCATTCTATAAATGTAAACATGTGATTCTTAACTCTGTTATGCATCTTTCCGTTCTCCTCCTCTTCCCTCAATTGAATCCACAGAGCTCCTTTTCATCCATTTTAATTTTAATGATTCTCCAAATCACAAATACCCAGAAAGGCAAAACACAGTGAAAAGGCTGATATTCATTCCTGGCTGTGGTGGTGGTGGTGCTCAGACTTATTTGGCATCAACACTGTGTAACCCAATGGTGTCAAACTCAAATAGAATGGGCCACTTGTCTGTACCTAAGGATCCCCATGGCTGCATATGGCCTCATTTTTAAGTGTTATGTTACCTGTACTTTATTGTTTTTATTCATTTTGTTAAATATTTCCCAATTACATTTGAATTTGGTTCTGCCACATTGGAGCATCTCTGGACCTCATCAAAGTCAGTCATAAAACAGAGCTGGAAGGGACCTTAGAGGTCATCTAGTCCATAACCTTCCACCCAGTTTGATAAATGAGATTGAGGCTCAGAGGGGTGAAGAGGTTTAGAATAACTGAAATAGTCATCAGCAGAGCTGAGGTCTGAACCCAGCTTCTCTGAACCCAAATCCAGATCTCTTTCCACTGCAGCCTAGTTGCTTCACCCTCTTTGTTCCTATTGACTTGATTTGTATAAGGTAACCCAGTGCTTCCTGGGAGTAAACAAAGCCCTACTGAGATGGAACAGTAGCCCAAGGAAAGTTTGGTATGGTATGGTAGGACTTCCCACCTTCTCTTAGGGTAGTTGGAAGGTTTATGAGATTGCAGTGCAACAGGTCAACCTAATTCTGAATGGGGTCAGAGTCTGTGACAGCATTAGTCTTACCACCACCACCATTTTCCACCCTGATAACTAAAAGTAAGTAAAGGAAGCCCTAGATGTGGAAATGTGAGGATTGGCCTCTTGCCAGACTGTAGCTGACGAAAGTGACTCCATGTTTGACCCCTAATAGACCTACCTATGTGGGGCAACTGGGTGTTGTAGTGGATAGAGCACTGGGCTTGGAATCAAGAAGACTCATCTTCATAAGTTCAAATCTGGCCTTAGATACTTACTAGCAGTGTGACCCTGGGCAAGTCACTTTACCCTGTTTGCCTCAGTTTCCTCATCTGTAAAATGAACTGGAAAAGGAAATTTCAAACCACTGAGAAGTTCCTATGTAGCTAGTAATTGGATTGCTTGCCATGTTTAGGCAAAGTAACCTTGCATCCCACAGTACACCCAAGCCACAGTTTGTGGGTCCATGGAACTACAAGCAAACTGCATGCAGCAGTAGAAGAAGAAGAAGAAGGAGGAGGAGGAGGAGGAGGAGGAGGAGGAGGAGGAGGAGGAGGAGGAGGAGAAGGAGAAGGAGAAGGAGAAGGAGAAGGAGAAGGAGAAGGAGAAGAAGAAGGAGAAGAAGAAGAAGAAGAAGAAGAAGAAGAAAGAAGAAAGAAGAAAGAAGAAAGAAGAAGCATTGCCCCAACTTCAGTTGGGTCCCCAGGAGACAGCCACTACTACTACTCACAAATTGCAGTTCATCCATTCTCGAAGAGGACCAATGACATCAAGAGGAGGATGTCTTGACTTGCCAAGTGAATTGGATTTAAGTGAGGCAGAGCTGTGCAAAGTCGTCAGCCTCACTTTCTCCTCTCTCATTTAAGCTAGATGTCAGGGGAAAAACATCCTAACAATTGGAGGTATTACAGAATGCCTCAAGAGGTGATGTTGCCCCTTCTGGGAGGTCTTCAAGCAGAGACTGGACAACCATTTTTCAGCTATGTTATAATGGGGATTCCCATCCAGTATGGGCTGGACCACATGGCTGCTGAGGTTTCTTCTAATGCTCAAATGATGATACCTCCAACAAGTGGTTATCCAGTCTTTCATTGACGTCCTCCAAAGAGGCACAACTCACTCCTTTCCTTCTCTCTTGTCTAAATCTCTCTTCCTCTATTTTCCACCCATTGCTGCTTGTTCTGCCCTCTAGGGCCAAGCAATACCAAGCTAACCTTCCTTCCTTGGAGCAGCCCTTCAAATATTTGATAAGCTACCATCTTCCTATTTGGCTTCTCTTCGGACTAAACGTCTTCTTGTGGAATGAACTCTTGACCACACTGCTCTCTTTGCTGTCGGTGGCCTTGTTTGTTTATGTTCTTCCTAAAATGGGGTGTCAGTGACTGACCACAGTACTCCAGCTATGGTCTGGTATCTGGGGAAAGTTCAGAACACACTGGAGAAGTCTGAATGACTATAAAAGGAGTTCTCTGAGGGTACCCAGATCTGCCTTATTCGCCTGAGGGCAGCTTCTAGAGGCAACAGCACAAGGCTACCTAGATGAAGCATTAGGGTTGGTCAAATGAGGGCAGCTAGGTGGCCCAGTGGATGTTACCAGGAATCAGAAAGACCTGAATACCAATCCTCCCTTGAATATGCCCTGCATGACCTTGGGCAAGTTATGCAACATCTCCCAGCCTCAGTTTCCTGCTCTGTAAAATGAAGATAATAATAGCACCCACCTCCCAGTGGATTATTACATGGACATCAAGCTATGCAAAGTGCTTTGCAGACCTTAATGCTCTAGAAATGGTAGCCATTCACAATGAACCTCCAATCTACCTTTCTAATATTTGTATGTAGTGTTCCTCCTCACGCACTCTCTTGTCCAAACCATCTTCACTGTTCTTTCCATACACAGTCCTAAATCTCATTTCTGTGCCTTGAAACGCATTCTCTTCTCACCTCTGCCTCTAAGAGGCCCCAATTTCCTTCAAAGCTTAGCCCAGGCACCATTTTCTCCATGAGTCCTTTCCAGCGCTCCCCATCCAAGAGTGCTTCTTACAGTCTCTCAAAAAAAAAATGACCTTTTATTTATTTTGCATATGATCCCATGTGTACATGTTGTCTCTTCCTATAAAGTGTAATATTCTTGAGGGAAAGAAATATTACATTTCTATTTTTTCTCCCCAGACCCCAGAGATGGAACTACCTGAAGTCAGGAAGACCCAAATTCAAATTTGGCCTCAGACACTAGCTGTGTGACTCTGGACAAGTCACTTTACCTCAGTTTCCTTAACTGTAAAATGGGGATAGCACTTATCCCTCAGGGTTGTTGTAAAGACCAAATGGGATAATATTTGTTAAAAAAAAATGTTTAGCACATAGGAGGGGCTTAATAAATGCTTCTTGACTGAGTGATTTCTTTCCAGCCCTACATTTCCATGATTATATCCCTTTACACCGCTTCCTCCCACTTGTCTTCATTTGTAATGTGCTGCCAGCCTTCTCACTCCCACCATGCACCACTCCATTGCCCTATCTCTTATCAGAAACGTGTACTAAAACGTCAGTGATTCAGAATAGAGTCTAAATCGGCTCATTGTAACCAGCGGGTTCCCCCAGGCCAGGCTCAGACCTTGTGATGGACTCAGTTTGTCCCAAAGCTGGGTGAGAACACTGTCCCAGGATTCCCAGAGAGCCTCTGGATGCCAGTGGATCTGTCCCTTTTCAAAGGTCTGGTTACATAAAATTTAAAAATAAATGCAGTTTTAACTTCCAGGCATGTCTATTATTGGTTAATCAACCACTAACCAAATGGTGTCAAACCTATTTCTTACTAGACTGGCCAGATAAGAATCATGAGGTCTTTGATTTAGAGCTGGGACAGACTGTAGGTGTCATTTGGTCTTATGACTCTCTATCCAGCACTCATAATCAGCAGAAATCCTATTTACAAAAGAATTACTCATCAGCCTTGGGCTAGTGAGCAGCCAGGCAGAAGGATCTGTCACTTTATTTCCCAAGTCTCCCCACGTTCAAGTGGGCAGAGCTATCCCTGTACTTCTCCCTTGAGGACTGATATTTTTCTCTTTAGCCACTCCTTAAGGCCTCCTCCTTCCTAGGGGCAAGGTTCCCATTCAACCCCTCTAGCCAACCACTTTTGTGATTACTGATTCAATTCAATCCCAAAGGATACCTCCGGTGAATGTGTTCTCTGCTCTGGGAAGCCATTAAAATACATCAATAAATTCTCTCTTTCTCTTTGAATATAAGGCCCAGGCTCGTAGATACAGTGAAAAGCGGTTTGAATCTCCTTCCCTTCTGGGTTTTCCCAATTGTCCCCACTTCGTGCTGCCTTCAAGCCCCGGCACATACAGTTTGATAATTAACCATGATTTGAATAGCAAGGAAATTCAGGCAAAACTTAGACACTAAACTTCCCGATACTCATAGTGTATGCAACCACTGAGAGCCAGCAAGACTGCATTCTTGTCCCAAGAGCTAGGGGAAAATCAAGGGGGAGAGGACTATGAACTGGGATAAAGATTCCCCACTGAAAAACACTCATCCTCTCTACTCTGAATCCCTACCTGGCCTCAATATCCCAATCCTAGTTAGCTACATACACTCCCCCCTATCTCCTCCTTACAAAGTTGGAAAATTCTGGCCTGCTGGCTCTCATCTCTTGGTCACCTGAAACCTCTTCACCTACAGTCTCTTCTGGATGTATTTCTTCTCCAATAGCCCAATGACCCTAAGATCAAATCTCTTCTCCTTACTGGGCACTGTCTATACCACCCAATTCTGCCAGCATCTGGAAGCATGGATTACATTATTTTTCCTGCATTTGATAGAACAAAGGTACAAACCAGCCTAGCCTGTCCAAATAATCACCCACGTCAGCCCTTATTCAAAAGTCCCCAGATTTTCTTGCAAGAGCCCAGTGCTAGCAAACTGTGGTACCAGCGTCCATTGAGTGTGAATATTAGCTTCCCCTTTTGCCCTTACTAGCTGTGTGACCTTTAGAAAATTACAAATGCTCTTGGCCTGAGGAACCTCATCAGTAAAATGGGATTTGTATTATTCCTCATTAAGACTGAAAGGAAAACAGGTTAGTTCATAGAAATGCTAGGGGCCCTTTCCATCTCAAAGGTTTATAATTTTGAAAGAAAGCCTCGGAAATCTGGATGTCTGGCTTCAGGGATATTGAAGAATGAGGTGCTGGTAAGGCCACTTTTCTCCAAAGTTTGGTCAGAGGAATCTGAATCTACCAGCCTCTAATTTGGAAGGCTCTGCTGTCTGGGCACAGGGGTAGAAGTTGTGCAGGGGGAATATGAATCATAGAATCCAAATGTTGGAGTGTGAAGGGGTGTGAGCTCATGTAATCCCACCCTCTCATTTTACAAATTAGAGAGAAACTGAGGCTCAGAGAAGGGATGGGACTTGCTCAAGGTCACTGTCCACGATTCACAGATCACAGAACTTCAGAGCAGGAACAGAGCTGAGCAGCCAACCACCAAGGCCAACCCAGGCCTGAAAAAGGATCCCTTGAACTTTTGTACTCAGCAAGATAAAGACCTCCAGGGAGGAGGCAATCACCTTCCTGAGACAGCCAGTCCTACTTTTGGCCACTTCTAATTGTTGGGAAGATTTTTTCCTTCAAAGCCTCAATTTGCCCCTTGACAGCTTGTACCCATTGGTTTTAGATCTGTCTGACAGGCCTGAGTAGAACAAGTCCAAGACAGCCCTGAAGATCCTTACAAATTGCTTATTCCTCCCCAGGACCAGTGCCTTCTTTTTAAATTTAATTTTAATTTTTTTTGTTTTTCTTTTTTTAAGTTATTTTAAGAAAATTATGAAAAGAAAGTTAACCAAATGGACCTGTGCTTTTTCAGTCTCACCCTGCTGCTTTCTGGGGTCATTGAATAGGTTTAGAAATGCAAGATTAGGATTAGTCCAAGTAAGGACTAATAAAGATTAACAGTTTCTTAGTAAGCGGCTAGGTGGCGCCATAGTGCATAGATCACTGGTCCTGGAGTCAGGAAGACTCATCTTCCCCGAGTTCAAATCTGACTTCACACACTTACTAGCTGTATGATCCAGGGCAAGTCACGTAACTTCACGGTGCCTCAGTTTCTCCACCAGTAAAGTGGAGGTAATAACAGTACCGGTCTTGCAAAGTTATTTGTGAGGATTAAATGTGATCCCATGTGTAAAGCACTTTGCAGACCTTAAAAGTCTATTTTAATTAACTGAATTCATTTAATTAATATTAATTAACTGATATATACTTAATATATTAAATCTATTGTTACATCTGTGTCCCACCCAGAGAACCCCTCCTTATTTGCTTTCATCATGACTCAAGCTTGAAAAAAAAAATCTAATAAATGAGTCCTGTAACTGGGAGGAGGTAACGCATTCCAACTTAGCTCTTTGGTTCCTCCCCCCAGCCTCACATACTCGCATGTCCCCCATGGAATGCTGCAAGTTGAACTCGGGGCAGCCTGCCACCCAGGGCTCCTTCCAAGCCTCTTAAAGGGACTATGTGAACAGAACTGTTTTCAATCCCAGGTATGGGGGTCGTTGCCTAGGAACTTTAACTGATATAACTCAAGGGGTCAAAGACTCCTTTCTGCTGTCCCTTTATAGGATTGGCCCAGCCAGACTGTGGGTTTCCTATCTCTCTTGTGTAAAATCCACAAGGACGGGAACCCAATGGACCTCCACTGGTTGAACAGGTTTTTCAGTCATTTCATAAGCTGGCTCCCTCATCCCTTTCCAGTGTGTACTCTTTGACCCAGTGATTGGCCCTCTGGCTGTCCCACAAATAAGACCTTCCATGTCTTGGCTCCAGGCATTTTCTCTGGCTGTCCTTCATGCCTAAAATTCTCTCCCTCCTCTGCTCCAACTGCTGACCTCCCTGACTTTCTTTAAGCCCCAAGTAAAATCCCACCCCCCACAGGAAGCCTTCCCCAACCCCTCTTAATCCTAATGCCTTCCCTCTGTTAATTATTTCTTATTTATCCTGCTTATAGCTTGCTATATATATTCTATATATTTGTTTGTATGTTTTTGTCCCCATTAGATTGTAAGGTCCTTGAGGGCAGGGACTGTCTTTTGCCTCTTTTTATATTCCCAGTGCTCAGAAGTGCCTGGTACATAGTTGGAGCTTAATAAATGTTGACTGATTCACCCTTATCGACTTTCATTTCTAATCAAACTGGCTTGCTGGCTGTTCACTCTACAGGGCTTTCCATTTCCTGATTCCATGTCTTAATTGGTCAATAAATTAAGTGCCTAATATGTACCAGCCATTTTGCTAAGTGCCGGGAATACAAAAAAAAATTTAAAAAATAAAATAAAAAGATAGTCCCTGCCCTCAAGGAGCTTATAATCTAGACAAAATACAAAAGGAAGCTGAAAAAGGGGAAGGAGGAGAAGGGTGAGGGCATGATGGCAAAGTCCAGGAGAGTAGCCGTGTCAGAAATGAAGAGAGAGTTGACCAGCTTCCATGTCTGGAATGCACTGCCTCACCTCTGGCTGCTGGGTTCCTTCAAAGCGCAGGCCAAAGTACCGCCATGAGGCCTCTCCTGAGCATCATCTCTGTAACTATGGTAGAGCCCACCTGGACGTCAGGAATTCCTAGGTTCACGTCCTGCCTCTGCCAGGACTGTGTGACCCTGGGCAAGTCACCCCATCTCAGTGGCCCAGGAAACTCTAAGTTACAGGTGAGTTGGCCATTAATTGTTAGAGGGACTTTCCACACTGGGAGTTCCCCATACTGATGAAATCACGAGTCTGGACTTTAAAAAAATATTGTGTATTTACTTACCTGTATGCTGTTGTTCAGTCATTCCAGAGGTGTCTGACTCTTTGTGGCCCTATTTGGGGTTTTCTTGGCAAAGATACTGGAGTAGTTTGCCATTCCTTCTCCAGCTCATTTGACAGATGAGGAAATTGAGGCAAACAGGATTAAGTGACTTGCCCACAGTCACACAGCAAGAAAGTATTTGAGGCCAGATTTGAACTCAAGAAGGTGAGTCTTGGGGCAGCTCGGTAGTGCAGTGGATAGAGCACCAGCCCTGAAGTCAAGAGGACCTGAGTTCAAATCCAGCCTCAGACCAATCACTTGACACTTACTAGCTGTGTGACCCTGGGCAAGTCACTTAACCCCAATTGTCACCAAAAAAAAAAAGTCTTCCTGACTCCAGGCCTGGTACTCTGTCACCTAGATGTATACAGTCTATAAACCCCACTCCAACCCCTGCGGAGGTCACATTTCATTTTTATGTACCTAGCGTAATGCCCTGCACCCAGCAGGCACTTAATAAATGTTGAATTAAAAAGCTATAGAATGGTTTCTTGGTGCTTAGCACAGGGCCTGGCATATAGCAGGTGCTTAATAAAAGCTTATGATTGGTCAGTTGTGGGTTGTACTACATGTTCTCTGAGGTTCCTTCAACTCTGGGTTTCTGTGTCTCTCTAAACTTTCTATCTCCTCCGGCGTTCCACACACAGGCCCTTAACATTTCCTTAACGAATGAAGAGGAGGAGGGAAGGACGGGTGAGACCCATAGGTTACGGCCCTATGGAAAGAGCACGGGCTCTGGAGTCAGAAAACACCGACTGAAATCCCATCTCGGCTGCTTCCTCCTGTGTGACCTTGGGGCAGTCACTAGGCCTCAGTTTCCCCATCTGCAAAAAAAAAAAAAAAAGGGGATGGGGCTAGATGGTCCTCGAGCTTCTTTCTAGTTCTACATCTATGATCCTATGACCAAAAGAAAAAAAAATTCTACAAGGGAACTTACCAAAACAAATACTTTAAGAGTTAGTCATTCACATGACCAATAATACTCCCCGAAGTCCTCAGTCCAAGGCCCCTTTAGCCCATTCCTCCCCCCGGGGTCGGGGTCAGTGGCAGGAAGCCAACATCTCGTCACAAATTGCTTGGGTGTCATCTCAAGGGCTTGGCTGCTCAGCAGACCCCCAAACAGCCTCCTCTTTTTCTCTAACTGAATGCGCAATTGTTCTGGTGTGGACTGAGGGGGCAGGCACCCTGCTTTCAACCTTGGGGGTTCACTGGTGTCTTTGTAAGCCACTTCTTAGTGGCCGAGTGCTTTACACAATAAAGTACTGATCTTGTCCTGTTCTTGGCAGCCCAAGGATAGGAGCGACAGACCATACACATAAGGGAATAACCTGGAATGATGAATACCAGACTGCCAAGCTGTGCAGGGCAGCTAGGTGGCGCCATAGTGCACAGAGTGCCATGACTGGAGTCAGGAAGACTCCTCTTCCTGAGTTCAAGTCCGGCCTCAGACACTTACTAGCTCTGTGACCTTGGGCAAGTCACTTCACCCAGTTTGCCTCGGTGTCCTCATCTGTAAAATGAGCTGGAGAAGGAAATGGCAAACTGCTTCAGTATCTCTGCTAAGAAAACCCCAAATGGGATCATGACAAGTTTGCCACAACTGGCGCAGAAACAATGCACTCCAACAAGTAACTACTATGTTTCACACACTGGAAATATGGAAACAGAAATGGAATAGGTCCTGACCTCAAGGAGCGTGCAGTCTATTGGTAGCTTTAGAGTTAGAAGAAAGGACCTTTCAAATCATCTAGTCTAATCTAGTAATATTGGACTGAACATAAGGAGGAGCAGCTAGGTGGCGCCATAGTGCACAGAGCGCCAGGCCAGGAGTCAAGAAGTCTCATCTTCCTGAGTTGAAATCTGGCCTCAGATGCTTACTGGTTGTGTGACCTTGGGCAAGTCATTTCACCCCATTTGCTTCAGTTTCTTCATCTGTAAAATGAGCTAGGGCAGGAAATGGAAAACTACTCCATTATCTTTGCCAAGAAAACCCCAAATGGGGTCACAGAGTGGGACACCACTGAAAAATGACTGAACAACAAAATACATAATGATCCCTCCACATATTGACCAAGAAAACCACATATTAACATTATCTATGTTCTATTACATATGTATTTTGTTAAATATTTCCCAATTACATTTTAATACTGATCCAGAGGCACTCAATAGTGTTGTATATATAGCTTCTGTTGCAAGAATATTGCTTGCTTTGTCTATAATTATTTGCATATTTTCTCTGTCATTAGAATGTAAGCTCCTAGAGGGTGGGAACTATCTTTTCACTCTTTTTGCATCCATAGTGCTTAGCAGTGCCTTGTCTCCTCATGTATGACTGGATCTCTAGACCAGATAAGTTAACTCTAAGATTATAATACATTGAGAAGGTGATGATCTGCAATCACAGAAGGAATTTCCTCACCAGGGTTTCCTATGCCAATAAAATCTTAAGTGCAGACCCTATCCCTACCCCTACATACACTAAATAATTAAGTCATTTAATCAACTTTCATAAATTGCATACATTTCATTAAGTAATAAAGTAATTTCGAGAGAAAGAATACTAAGCACTGGGGAAATGAGGAGAAGGAAGTCCAGGATTCTAAAAGGCAAAAGTGAGAAGGGAATATATGGGGAATTTGTGCAAAGGCAATGAGAAGGGGGATAGAATGGTCTGTCCTGGGAGTAGCTAGCTGGTCACTTTAACCACAACAGTGATTAAAAAAAAACATTCAGCCCATTTATCACCCTCTTTATGGTGGGATTCTCCAGCTACTGGGAGAGAAGCACATGTGGGCCTGGAGCTGTTGGCATTGGTGAAATGGAGGTACATCCTCCTTCTCCAATGTCAGTGAGGCTGGTAACTCGATGGGTACACAACTCACCGGCTTCTGGGTCTGGAAACCCAGAATCTTATCGATGCCCCTGACGGTGTCTGACCTCAGGGAAGCCGTTAATTGTTATTCACCCCAATTTCCTCATCTGTGACATGGGAATAATGCTGCTTACTCCCTAATTTCCCTTAAAGAAACTGGATCCATGTGAAGCAATTCTCTGTATGTACCAAGTATCCCATAAATATTTCTTTGCATAAATGTTGGGCAAATGAGGCCATCTTTAAATTTTGATTTCCTTTCAAAGAAAGCCTATTTCTTGGAAGCTCTAGAACAGATCTCTCTCTCTCTCACACACACACACACACACACACACACACAATCCTTGCATATAGTTCACAACACTCCCAAATAAGATTTGCACCAGATTAAAATGTAATTGGGAAATTTTGGCAAAATAAATAAAAATACAATAAAACATAATGTTCACGTGTGGGTTTCTGCATCAATACGCAACTGCAGGGATCCTATGTGCTATTTAGCGGCCCCTGTTTCTGCTGGAGCTGGACATCATTGCTCTAGAACACATTATAAAAGGGTTGGCAGCTGTTAGACATTTGATAACCACTTCCCTTTCTAAGAGTCAACACAGGATTAACAAGAATAGATTTTGGGGCAAGAAGGTGGATAGAGCACTAGCCTTTGAGTCAGGAGGACCCGAGTTCAAATTCTACTTCAGACACTTACTAGCTGTGTGACCCTAGGCAACTGACTTAACCCCAACTGCCTCAAAAAAAAAAAAAAAAAAAAAGAACAGATCTTAATTATAATCTCATTTCTCCTAGAAATGTGGGTAAGGAAAATGAATATGTATTTCAACAAAGCATTTGACATAGTTTCTTATGATAACCTTGTAGACAAGGATCAAACAATCAACAAACATTTACTAACCAACTCCTAGATCTCAGGCACAGTGCTAGAAGTCAACTGGCAGTGTAGTGGATAGTGCTGGGCCTGGTGTCAGGAAGCCCTGAATTCAAATCATACCTCAGATACTTAGTAGCTATGTGACTCAGGGTTGTTGTGAGGTTCAAGTGAGATTAAAAAGTGCCTATCTGGTACATAATAGGTGCTCTATAAATGCTTATCCCCTTCCCTCTGTAAGCATGGGAGATACAAAGACAGAGGATATGGGCTAAGCAATAATACGGTTACCTAGCTTCAAAACCAGCTGAATCATGTTACCCAAAGAGCGGTGATTAATGGATTTATGGAACTAGGTCTGACAGCTGGTAAGGTCCCAAAACTCCCATTCTCCCAACTGCCAATAGAAAACACTCTTTCAGATCAATAAGGACACCCAGTCCAACAGCTTGCTTGAATTTAATTTTCAGAAGACACAACTGCTTACAATTCTTCCACCTGGCTGCAGAATATCTTTCAGTTTTCAAGATTAAAAAGTCTTTACCATAATGGTACATTCACCTACAAAGCTAATACATGCTATTGAGTACTGAGTCAACGTTTTGGGAATATAAAATCTTTTTTTTTTTGGTCATTCTAATAATATGCAGTCAAGGGGCTCCCACGGGGGTAGGGATGGGGGGGGAGGAGTGTCATGCTTTCAACTATAAAAGGGCAGGGGGAATCAAAGTGAGCAGGTGGAGTGTGTCCTAGAAAGCCAATGCATTTGACAATAGCGTGTGAATAGCCGTCGTCACAGGGGAGGGCTTTCCCCACCTGTTTTGTTAATCATGCAGCTATGAGTTTTGAATAATCTTGGCAATGAATAAGTTCTTATTTCTGCTAAGGATGTGATTTGGAGCTCCACATAGTGGCTTCACTTACTCTTCCACCGTATTCAGAAGCAGTGATATTATGTATGGATAAAGGACTTTCCACCAAAAATCTTAAATCTCAAATCAGTCAAATGGATACTGCAAAGCACGCAGGCGACGGGCTGGTTAATTTCTAACAGCTATGGAACCAAGTCTGAGCTCATGCTTGGCTGGGTGGGAGAATGGTTAATGGAATTATAACACATTAATTTTGGCTTTGTAAATGCTCCCACTAGGCTCAAATCCCATCTTTAGTTCAAATCTCAAGAGGTGAATGGGGAAAGGGACCCTAAGGACCTAGTTCCCTCAAGATGCTCAAATTTCAGCTACGTGTCTCCCATGAGGGAGACATCTTTTATTTACACTAGAGAGGGATTGGGTTCTGGAGCCCTTCTAACTGGAGGGGTCCGTCCTGCCTGGCATGCAGACATTTCTCAGAACCCATTCCAATCACGATGAAATAAGAGTTTTAGTGACACTTGTTCTCTGGGCAGGGTATATTTTTAGACTGGGCTGATGTGTTCTTTCTCTGTGGCCGAGGAGGGAGTGCTTGAAAATTGGCTCGAGAGCCAAAAGGACGGGCCTGGATAGTTCATGCACTGATGGAAGCATTAGTTTAAAAAAAAAAAAAAGACTGTCTTAATTTGAAGGCCGAGGAATGAGAAAGGACAGCGACTTAGTCAAGACCATGAACTGAGTTATTTGGGGAACTGGGAAGAAATACCACATGGGAATCCTCCTGTCTCATCCTATCACCCAAGGTGTGGACGCAGCTATGGGATGGAGGGTTGGGGAAACCAGGACAGCTTGAGGAGGCCCCCAGAAATGACAAGTTAGCAGCAGCTACAGAGTTCTTTCCATCACTTCAGAGTTTAAAATGTTTCCCTAGATGGGTGGCTTGCTTGGAGATGAGAATGCCACCCATATAATACACTTCCCCCCTCCCCCCCCCCGCACGACTTTTGGGTACCTGCTTCTCAAACGGACAGCTGTAACGAAACATCTTTCTCCTACACAAAATGCACTTAGTGAGAGACATAATACTTGAGATATCATAGAGAGGGAAATGGAAAACCACTCCCCCCTACCCCAACATGCATACACACACACACAGACACACAGACACACACACACACACACACACACACACACACGTTCCTTCAGGCTCTTTCCCCTTCCACTCAATTAAACAGAGAAGCTCCCAGCTACCACCACCAAGAGCCCAGCCATCATGGTTGCCTTGCTGACTGCGGTCCCCATCCCCGCAGCATTGCATAGGTCACGTTGGCAGCAAGAGTAGCGGGCACTGGCAATAGGAAAGGCTGCTTCAATCTTCTCTATGTTGCAGTCAGCATATTTCCAACAGGAATGGTAGTAAGCTCCACCTTTAAAGAAACACACCCAGAAAACAAGTTACAAAAACAAGCGGTTACACATTACAGCTGCTGCTTCCAGAGCTCACAAAAAGGGGAAGGAAAAGCACAGATAGATAACACATAAAACCATAGATTGAGAGCTAGAAAGGACCTCTTAGACATTATTTGGTCCAACCCTCATCATTTTACAAATGAGAAACAAGAGTCCCAGAGAGGTAAATATCTTGCCAAAGGACATACAGGGAATAAGAAGCAAAGTTGGGATTAAAACTCTGACTCTGAAAACAGTGTACTTTTCACTATGCATAGTTGTGGGTTTGTTTTTTATCCTGATCTGTGATTTCATCAGTCTTTTTTTTTTTTTAAGGTAATTGAAGTTAAGTGACTTGCCCAGGGTCACACAGCTAGTAAATGTCAAGTGTTTGGTCTGAGGCTGGATTTGAACTCAGGTCCTTCTGACTTCAGGGCCAGTGCTCTATCCACTGCGCCACCTAGCTGCCCCTTCATCAGCTTTTGAATGGAGGTTGGAGGATTGGGTAGGGTGCTCCCAGTATGGACATTTCCTCCTCCAATTTGGATCAGCAGCTCAACTGCCACTTACCAGCTTAGAGAAGTGCGTGGGGGCACTGAAACATCTAATAACTTGCCCATAGCTTGCCAGAAACAAGACTTGAACCCAGATCTTCCTGAGTCAGAGGCCAGTTCACTCCCTGTCTTGCTGTGTCTATCAGCCCATCCTCCCAGCCTACTCAGCTCCCAGCCCAGCTCCATTCCTCTTTTCATGCTGGGGATAGGATGACTTGAGCTGCCAAGTCTCCTCAAACAATATTGTACAGGGGCAGCTAGGTGGCGCAGTGGATAGAGCACTGGCCCTGGAGTCAGGAGGACCTGAGTTCAAATCCAAACTCAGACACTTAACACTCACTAGCTGTGTGACCTTGGGCAAGTCACTTAACCCCATTGCTTAGCAATAAATAAATAAATAAATGGGTAGATAAATAAAAATAAACAGTATTGTACAAAGAGGAAAACTGAGGCAGGGAAGGAAGGATTCCTTGCATTTCTCGTGGCTCTAGCTACCATCATGATTCTGTAAGTGAATTCATAAGAAACAAGTAATTATTTTTTAGAGGTAAACTACAGTATGAGAGAGAATCCAGGAAACTGATGATCTAAATTTGATAGAATCACAGGAAATCAAAAGCAATCTCACGTATGGAAATGGGAATGTAAAAGGAAATCAGAACTGTGCTTCCGGCACTGGCTGGCACAAAGGTGCCCAGGTCAGCACCTTCAGCAAGCTTAGCTCCTAAGAAGCTTGCCTGCACAGATTTTCCAAGTTGGTCAGCCACTTCAGATCTCCAGCTTGGTTTCCCAAGTTGATCGCCCAAGCGGAAGAGCCGACACAGTCCCCAGGCAGGTGCCTTACCATTCATAGCAGTTACCAGTCTACTATGAAGTTTGCCCCAAGTAATTGTCAGAATAACTGGGGCGGGACCAGAAGTTCCTAAGTCCTGGCCTGATCTTCCTAAGTGAGCTTCCAGTGGTACCAACACTGATCCCAAAAAGGTGCAACTCTAGACCGCAGCGGTGACCGCGAAGGGATGTTGAGAGCAAAGAAAAGGGGAGGTCATTACCAGAAATAACCTGCAGGCACGCGTCCTTCTCAGCTTTACAAGTGACGTTCTCGGTGCAGGGTTGTACGGGAGAATTGCACTGGAAGCATTTCAGAGCACCACCTGTAACATAATCAGAAAAACTAACATCAAAGACCCGTTAGGTTGGCAAAACTTAGGATCACAGAATGCCAGAGCTAAAAAGGGATCTGAGAAACCAAATTTCTTCATTTTACAGATGAGGAAACTGAGGCAACCACAGGTGAAACAACATGCCCAGGGTCACACAGCTAGCAAGTCGCTGAGGCAGATTTGAACTTAGATCTTTTTGTTCTGGAATAGTGTCTTATCCCCACTACTGAACCAAAACATATCTCTTGACAAACACACGATGAGACACCAACACAAATCCTATCCACGTCCTTCAGAGGCTTAAAGTCTAAGGCTGCCAGTATGGGAGCACCTTTGTCCAGACTGTCTGAACCTGATGCTTGGCATACTCTCATCACGGCTTCTTAGGATTCTGGGCTTCCCTCAAGGTCAAACTCAGACGCTACCACCTACACGAGCCCTTTCCTGATCCAATTAGCCATCAGTGTGCTCTCCCTCCTGATACTACTTAGAATAACTGTGTATTTGGTATTTATTTATCTGTATACATGTCACATCTCTCCAGCACAATGTAAACTCCTGGTAGGCACAGGGACTGTTTTTAAAAATTATTTGTATTTCCAGTGCCTTGTACTAGGAGCTTGATAAATAAATACATATGGAAATGGACAGGATGAACAGAAGAACTCACAACTGAAAAGATGTTGGAGTTTTAATGATAAGTATGTTTGATGGGTGGAGGGCAAGAATCCCAAAATCACTGATTTCCAAGTTAGAAGGTACTTCCATTTTAATGCTATACCAATCAAATTTACCAAGGTGACTATTTATAGAACTTGATAAAATAATAACAAAATTCATTTGGAAAAATACGAGATCCAGAATACAGAGGGAAATTATGAAAAGAGATTGAGATGAGGGGAAAAGAGCATTTGCAGACCTATGTTATAAAGCAGCAGTCATCAAAACCATCTGGTAGAGTTTAAAGAATAGACCGATAGATCAATGGAACAGCCTAGAAAAATGAGATTCAGAAATAACAGAACTCAATAACCCAGTGTTTGGTTAAGTGGAAAGTCTAAATTACCTAGGGAAAAACACTCTCATTCGATAAAAACTGCTAGGAAAACTGGAAAGCAATCTGGTAGAAATTAGGCTTAGACCAACATCGTATACTATATTCCATAATACGTTTTAAGGATACACAACGTTAATATTAAAGATCACACTGTTAAAAAAAATTAGGAGAGAAACAGATCATATACCTCTCACAGCTATGTAGAAGTGTTCTTAACCAAACATAGAGGTAATTAGGGGCAGCTAGGTGGCACAGTGGATAGAGCACCCTGGCCCTGGATTCAGGAGGACCTGAGTTCAAATCCGGCCTCAGACACATAACACTTACTAGCTGTGTGACCCTGGGCAAGTCACTTAACCCCCTTGCCAAACCCCCGCAAAAAAACCCCAAAAAATAAAAAATAGAGGTAATTACAAAAGAGAAAATGGATAACTTTGATTACTCAAAACCAAAAAGCTTCTGCACAGACAACATTAATAAATCTAGGATAAGAAAGCAAGTGGTAAAATGGGGGAAAAAATTCTTAGTATCAGATTTCTCTGATAAGGGTTGAGTATCCAAGATGTAGATATAGACATATATAAACATACATATACATACACACATATGCCATTCTCCAATAGATAAATGATCAAAGAATAGGAATTAACAGTTCTCAAAAGAACTGCAAAGTATTTACAACCACATGAAACAATGCTACAAATTACTAACAATAAGAGAAATACAAATCAAAACAACCCTGTGGTTTTATCTCATACCCTAAAAATTGGCAAAAATGACCCCCTCCCCAAATGGCAACAGTCATTGTTGGAGGGCTTGTGGAAAGATAGGCACACCAGTACATTACTGGTGGAACTGTGAAATGGTATAACCATTTTGGAAAGCAATTTGGAACTATGTAAATAAAGTGACTAAAATGCCATATCCTTTGAACCAGGGACTCCATTACTAGGCTTATACCCCAAGGAAGACATTAATAAAAAGATAGTTCCCTTATACTCCAAATTACTTAAAGTAGCACTTTTTTGTGATGGCTAAGAATTAGAAACAAAGTAGATGCCCATTGATTAGGGGATGGCTAAACAAACTGTGGTACATGAATGTAATAGAAAACTACTTTGCAAGAAGAAATGATGTATATGGTGAATACAGAGAAGTATATAAAGACCAATATAAATTGATGCAGAATAAAGTAACAGAACCAAGAAGACTAGATATGGTAACTACAGCAATGTAAATGGAAAGATGGACACACCAAAAAATCAAAAGTAATAACAAAATTTTAAAGACCAAGTGGGACTAGAATGAAGAGATATGAGAAGAAATGCCTAGCCTGCCATTTCATGGAGCTGGGAGGTCCACAGGTGTTACAAATGGCACGTGGTTTGATTTTTTCAATGTATCAATCAATTGTGCTGATTTTTTCCCTTCTTTTCTCCTCCCATATTTGTTACATGACTATTTGTTACATGAGATTGGCTCCCTGAGAGGGGGAGGAGAAGAGCAAGAGATACTTGAGATAACTATGTTGGGATAACAGCAAATATCAATAAAAAATTTTTTTAAAGAAGGTACCTCCAACCATTGCTCCCCTTGTGGCTGTCTTAAGACTCTAATTGAAAACAAAATAATATAAACTCTTTGATGACACAAAAAAGGGAAAAAAAAAACCTCACAAAAGACTGATTTCATTAGGGAGCTGCCCATTTCTTTGCATGTGCATGTGTTTAATTTTTTATTACTATCATCACCTACATTTCCCAATGTATCCCTACCCTTCCCAGAAAGCCATCCCTTATGAAAAAAAATTTTTTTAAATTGTAAAGTTATGCAAAACTAACACATTGAAAAGACTTGACATTATATGAGTGTTCTACATAGTCTCTCTCTCTCTCACACACACACATACACACATACACACACACACACACTGTAAATAAGGAAAGATGGCAGCTTTTCCTATCCTTCTCACCCATGGCATGGAGAATGGATTGTTGGAATGTAGAGGGCTGCCTTTGATCCAGTAAGACCTTTGCAGGTACCTAAAGTTGGAGGCGGTACTTTCCAAGGAACCATGGTCAAATTCCTGGCCCTGATGGTGCTAACCCACATCCCTGTAACTCTAGAAACGCAGCTGTGCTCCTTCTGACCTATGTGGTCACTTCCCAAGATTCTCTAATCTCAATTCCCTATTCTGAAAATAATGAGGCACAGGACTTCATGATTTCTAAGTTTCCTCTACAGCTCTAAAATCCTATGATTCCCAGTGGAAAAATCAGACTTGACCAAAAAACTTTTTCTTAATCCGGTCTCAGACACACGATACTCGCTAGCTGTGTGACCCTGGGCAAATCACTTAACCTCAATTGCCTCGCAAAAGCAAAAACAAAAACAAAAAAAACACAAAAAACACCTTTTCCTTTATCTGACACATAACAGTCCTTACTGACTGGCCTCCCTGGAGAAGCATCCTGAAAGAGGGGAATGGTTTAAATCTACTGCTAACTTAGGAGAGAAGTTTCAGTTGAATGATGAGGTCAGAAGTCAGACTGTACAGAATAAAGAAGGTTCGTGAAGGAGAGAAAAGGAAGTAGATGGACTTCTTAAGGAGTCTGGTCACAAAAAAGGAGGAGAGACACGGGACAAGACCTGGCAGGGATGGAACGACAGATCAAGCGAGTGTTTTTTGAGAATGCAGGAGATAAGGGCGTGTTTGCAGGCAGTTGGGAAGCAGCCGGTAGACAAGGGGAGACTGAAAATAAGTGAGAGAGCGGGACAGTCTGCTGGAAAAGATGGGACAGAATGGGATGCCTCCTGTGTGTAGGGGCAGTGTCGTTGGCAAGAAGTGCCACGTCATGATGTGAAACATGGAACAGGAAGTGGCAGAAAGCATCTGGGTGAGACGAGGTAAGGAGGAGGAGCGAGGAGTAAGTCAGGGTTTTCTGTAAAATGAGGGTAAGGTTCTCAGCTGAGAGGACAGGGAGATCCATGGGAGACTCGGGGAAAGATGAAAAGGTCTGGGAGAGCTACCAGGAAAAGTGGGATAGTGACTTAATTAGGGAAGGATCGCCAGCAAAAAGGAGGTCCCCGCTGAGGCCGTGTAACATAAATTTGTAGTGGGTCCAGTCAGCAGCTTTTTGTATTTTTCTTTAATTATTTCCAACTTCAATCAGCAGCACACACACAAGGGTGAAGGCAGGGCTTGGTGGGAGCGATCCAAGGCCTGGGGGGAGCTGGGTAGAACTCTCAGAGGAAAAAAAAAAATGGACCTTCACTGGCACAGCAATCCAGATGAAAAGACCAGAGCTGGGGAGGAACTTTGAAATACAAGCAGAATCCAGAGAAATCCAGAGAAACTGAGTCAGGTAAATTTCTCTGAGCAGCTGGGAGGACCTATATGATGAGGGGCTGTTAACACTATACAGACAGAAGAAACAAGTATCTCCTCAAAATCCAATATCTTTGAAAAGTATTGAGGAAGTGCAGGCAGTAAATCAGGGGGCCTAAGGGTAGACTGGTTCTATTCTGAGGGTTTTAAAAAGAAGGATGGAAAAAGGAGACTGGAAGAAATGAAACAGACACTTTATTTCTGCTTCTCTTTCTCTCTTCTGGAAGGATGTAAACATGTGGGATGTGGTCAACATTAACGACAAGTCTGAAACAAGATTTCCCCACCTTTCCACTGTTAAGATCAAAGGCACGGGGTCGAGGTCCTGGGTGTGAATCTCAGTTCTTTGTATTTTTACCCTTTGCCTTTGGAGAAGTTTCTTAACCTCATTAGGGCCTGTTTTTATCACCTGTAAAATGGGGGGGAGGGGTTTGAACTAAATGATTTCTTAGGGTCCTTCCAGCTCTAAATCTAGAATTCTATGAGATCCTCCCACTTCAGGAAAAAAGTCCTTGGATCCTCTGAATCAACCTATATAAAAGAGACATTGGTTTTTTGTGTATTTTATATAAACACATCTATCTCTCTGACCATCCCCACATCCCTTGTCCACAAAACTCCAAAACAACTTAAATGACTAAGCCATGGAGTCACAGATCATGGATTAGCCATCAATGAAGCCAACTACCTCATTTGACATATGAGGAAACTGAGGCCCAGAGAGATTTAGTGACTTAACCAAATTCGAACAAGCCCTAAATGACTGAGCTGGAATTCAAACTCGGATCCTGTATTCGAAGCAAAGTTCATCGATCATTCCACATTCCGCTGCAATGCCTCTGTCCTTCTGAAGTAGCTCGTTCTCTGTTCCTAATCCAACATTAACCCATGTGTTCTTGATTCTAAATCCTGTTCTACACACCCCCTACACACCCCGTGTGTATGTGTATATATACATACACACATACATATATACACATACATATACTGTTCATATATGTGTGGGCATATATACACACTGTGCATATATATACACACACGCATGCACATGTTATATACATAAGCACATGTTATATACATATGTGAATTACCATGTATCTATACATCTATGTATTGTGTACACATATATACATGTGAGTTGTGTGCACACATGAATATGCTATATGTGTATGTATACATATACATGTGTGCGTTGTGAATATATAAATATGTTCTGGATGTGCATGCATATGTGTATGCATATATACATATTGTGTACGCGTATAAATGTTCTATGTATATGCATATGACACACATTGTGTTGTGCATATATAAACATTATGTGTGAATATGTGCGCGTATATATACACATACACAGTGCAATGTAGAAACACGTCACATATGTGCTCATGTGCACATACACACTGATGCGACGTATAAGTATCGTGTGTACATGTGTGTTAATCCATACACGGTATATTCTATACACATACACATGTGTACACACGCATGTGTATGTGTGCTGGGGACATATATAAATGTTATGTCGTAGATATATGCGTGCATGTCCACAACACCTATACATATAACTGTTGTATGCATGTACAAATGTTATATGTGCATATATGTCTACACACACATATATTTAGAAGACGCCCTCTAGATTAGAGCTTCTGGAGCTGACCTCCACTGGTCCAACCCGCTCGCTGTCCACAGGAGAAAGCTGAGGCCCAGGGACAAAGGAGAAGGAAAGGCGTGGCGCTAAGGACACAAATTCATTCCTCTTTCCTCCCCTCACCGGGCTCTCTTAGCAAGCAGCCCAGACGCGCTGGCTTGGCTGGCTCTGTGACTGAGGGAAGGGCTGTAATACAGGAAGGGGCCATTAGCAGAGGACAGGGGCTCCATGTCAGGAGAGCGGAGAGGACCAGAACACAGGAAGGAAGGAGGCGGGCCCAAGGCCAGGACTCTCAGCTAGCCCGGAGCTGGAAGCGAGGGTGGCGCCATACGTTCTTGGCTCATTCACGGGTTGCAGGATCAGGGCTGACCCACCTGGACTACAGAACATGGCCAGGATCAGGAGACCGAGGACCAAGATGTGCATCCTGATGCTTCCCATCACGTCAATCTCTTCTAGAACCTGAAGAGGAAAAAACATTCCAGAATGACTCCCCAGGGGTTTAAATAGCCATTTGGTATCCAGGACAGCTTTTTAGATTAAAAAATTGACAACACATGGTGTTCTTTTCTAAACATCTTTTGTCCCTTCTGGCCCCCAGGATTCTACGTCTAGAGAGAGAAGGGACCTCAGAATCCATTTGGTCATTTTACAGACAGGGAAACTGAGATCCAAGGAAATTAAGTGACTTGTCCAAGATCACACATATAAGTAGGAGATGTGAGATTTGAACCTAGGTCCTTTGACACCAGAGCCAGAGTTCGTTCCATGCACCATCCTGCCCCAAAATAATAATACCACCTGATGTTGCTAGAGTGTGTTAGAATTGGCAGAGTGTTTTACCCATGTAAACTCACTCGAGCTTTATATCAACCCTAGGAGTTGGGATAGATATCATCAAAATGATTTTACAGATAATGAAACTGAGGGCCAACTAGGTGGTGCAGTGGATAGAGCACCGGCCCTAAAGTCAGGAGGATCTGAGTACAAATCCAGCCTCAGACCAAAAACTTGACACTTACTCGCTGTGTGACCCTGGACAAGTCACTTAACCCCAACTGCCTAAAACAAAACAAAACAAAAAACAAACAAACACAGATAAGGAAACTAGGCACAGAGAAGTAACGGTGACTTGCCCAGCATCACATACCTAGTAAGTATTCTGGGCCAAACCTAACTCAGACCTAACTCCAATAATTCAGCTCGGGGCTAGAGTGTAATTAGGGATTTTTGCACCATAAAATGCAATACAAACCAACTATGCTCATGACAATATTAAAAGAGATACAATTCTTAATTCAAATAAAATGTTACTCCCTTTTCTCTTTTGAGTTCACTATAACAATTAGCCACAATTAGCCACAATCAGTGAGGAGGCGGCCCCAGCAGGGAAACAGGAATTCCACAAAACATCTGGAGCCACAGTTCCCTGGGAGGCTGCCCTTTTATGTCTGACGACAAGGAAATCAAATCGGCAATTCGGATTCCAGTCTCCCGAGCCAACAAATCCCAAAGACAACTCCCAGTTCCCTTAAAGGGAAGCCCCCTCAGTCTAGTAAAAGAGGCACGTTCCTACCTCGGTGCCAAGCAAAGGAACTGAAAGCCAGGCCCTCTGAGTGTGTACCTCTGACAAGGAACCAAGATAAAAGAGGCAGCTCATGTTCTCAAAACTAGAAGGACACTCGAACTCCACATCTTACAGAAAAGGAAGCTAAACTTCAGGCTAAATGACTGGGCCAGAGTAACAGCTAATTAGCAGCACAGCCAGAAGAAAAACCCAGGTATTCTAATCCCTAGGCCTGACTTAGCAGACCACTAAACTAGACCTGGGTGCCTCGATCTAGTAGACTGAGGAATACAAAAATGAATGAATTCATTAATTACAATGGCTGGGTTGAAATCACTACACCTCCACTTAGCCTTAGTACATTTATCCTCTGAGAACACAAGTTGATTGCTTACTAGGTGTGAACATTGCCGAGCTGCCTAGCACCCTAGGTTCTATCTGGATTGGCCAAGGCCCTTGTTTATGCCCTCTGGGGGCTGTATGAAAGTAGCCAGGAATAGAGGAATTCCCACAAAGGAGAGCCATTTCCTCCTGAGACGAAAGTACATGAGGGAGAAAAGTGCTTCTCCCAGGGCATCAGCCTCTTCCTATCCTGATTGTTGTTGGAGAAAGGCCTTATGAGCTTTCAAGGGTCTGGAAGCCTCTGAACTTTGAACTTCACATCTCTCCATAGGTATCTCCCAGCAATATCCAGAACAGCTGATGGAGACAAGGACAGACACATATTCAAGGCTCTACAAAGAGTCCAACGACAAAACTCTACCGTGCCTAAAAGCACGAAGACTCCACCAAAAGGACTTCGAAGAACTGAGTTACTCTTTTCCTGTTTCTCCCTAAGCTCACGTCCACTTTTCCCTAGACTCAGTACATACTCACGGGAAAGTTGGTCACAGACTTTAAGGCAGAGGGAAGATGTTTTGTACCAACTATTCTTACCGTTACTACTACTATTCTTATCCCTACTTAGTAACATTCTTCTCTAAAAGATAATTCAGTCTGGGCAATTGCAATCAACCAATACTCATGGCAAAGACTTTGGGACTAGAAAATTTCTTCCCAATTCCTCAGGGCTACCTCCTCGACTCTGATGGGACCAGCAACTAAGCTCTGGCTTATGAGCTGCGATGGGATCTCTCAAGCATATGATAAAGAATGAGTAAATGGAAAAAAAAAAAGCATTTATTAAGTGTGTATTGCGTCCAAGCAATGAAGATACAAATGCAGAAGACGAGCCGCTTAGAGCTTAAATACAGGGGAGTTCATCTATATGGAAACGGTGGCCAAGGAAGGGTGTTCTGGCCTGGGAAACCACGGAGAAGGGTGAGTAGAACAGTAGGGTGGTCCACTGACATGCCCTTTCCAGGGACAATGGTAGTTTTGAATTGAAGGGGTATATAATTTATTCTTCCTAATCTCTGGGAAAGGAGAAGATATGACTTCTCTCAATAACTAATTTCCACACTGAATATGTTTCTCTGTCAGGAAGTATCCCCTGGCAGAGGTGGAACCCTAAGATGGGCAGCCCCCTGGCCTGACTCAGTGTGGCATTTCCTTGTTCTAATCATTTTTTTTCTCCGTCTCTAACCTAAACCCCTCCCTATTCAATTGAAGGTCAGCCCTTTATTGTTCTAGTCTGGCTGGGTCCACAGCCTGACCCTTTGTAAATAAGCTGGCAGAGGCAAAGCGAGTTAACCAAAGCTCAGAACAGGACCTCACAGTCTACAGCCCTCCGATGACCTAGGCTTGGACAAAGGAGCTTACTTAATCAGAGGGCAGGGCAGGGTCCAAAGATTCCCTAGTGGGGACAAAAATAATAAACCTTCATGAGTCATTGCCATCAACCAGGGAAAACCCAGGAAACATCTTTAAATCAGGAAAGAATTAACTGCCCATATTCTCATCTTTTTTTTTTAGGCCTGCTACTACACATTTCTGCCATTGACTTGACGAAGCTGGTCAGAATCATCCAACTCCTCCGACTAGCTCTCTGAGCCCCATGAGGCTTCCAATCCTCTTGCCTCCTCACCAAGCCTCCTTCTAGGTTTTGGTATCCCAGTATGAATGTAGAGAAACAGAGAAAGAGGCTAGAGCTGAATTCTTGGCTGGAATCTCTTCAGATTTGTCTACTGCCTTTCCTCTCTATGTTGGGATGGAATACTGTGCCTACTGAATAAATTCCCTTTCCTCCCATGCTCTTATTAAGGATCCTGAAAAGAAAAAAAAAAGGGGAGGACAAATAGGTGGCATAGTGGATAGAGCACTGGACATGGAGTCAGGAGGCCCTGAGTTCAAATCCAGACTCAGACATATATGACCTAGCTATGCGACCCTGGGCAAGTCACTTAACCCCTAGTGCCTCAAAAAAAAAAAAAAAAAAAATAGGGGCAGCTAGGTGGCACAGTGGATAGAGCACCAGCCCTGGATTCAAGAGGACCTGAGTTCAAATTGGGTCTCAGACACATAACACTTACTAGCTGTGTGACCCTGGGCAAGTCACTTAACCCCCACTGTCCAACCAAAAAAAAAAAAAAAAGGACCCTGGGGGGTGGGGGTGGAAATCACCAAGTTTTAAAGCCTGAAGGGAGCTCATGGCCAACCCATACCCTACAAAAATCCTTCCTAAAAAATGTAAAAATAGAAAAAGAGCTGCTATAGTCAAGTTTAGCCCACAGTAATACCTGCTGGTTACATAAAAAAAGAAGAAAAAATGGTCTCCTAACCTTGGTGTGATGACCTCAGTAAGAGGACCCCCAGCACCACCAGAGGCAGCTCCTCCTACCTGGGGACCGATGGAATTGTTAAAGTTTTTCCAGAAACTGATTTGTTTATAACTTCTTCCCATTGTTCCCAGGTCTGCCCTCTGGGACCCAACAGCAGTCCTTTAAACACTGGAAGATGGTTTAGCAAGCCTTCCCTGAGCCATTTCTTCTCCAAGGTCAACCAACCCTGGTGTGTGTGGGGGGGGGGGGGACCCCCCAGTGCCTTTCAACATCCTGCTTGTCCTCCTCAGGTAGCCTGATAAAATCCCTTGGGGTGTTCCCAGAACTGAACATAATATCCCAAATGTAATCTTACGGGAACAGAAGACCACAGCGGGATTATCACCTCTATTCCTGGAAGCTGCCTCTCTCAATGCAGCCCAAAGCTTCATTAGCGGAAAAGCATCCAAATCCCCCTGCTGATTCACTCGGAGCTGGCAATCCACTAACACCCTAGGTCTCTTTCAGACAAAGGGCTATCTAACTCATTATGCCTCTCCATCTTGTACTTATGAGTTTGAACCTTTCAATGACTTCTAGCAGCACCTTTTTCCAACCCTTCTTTCCTGGCTACACCCAGATACTGGGATATGGCGGGAAGAAGGGATTTCTGGCATGACCGATTAGCCAAAAGGGAGAGGGCTACCAGCGGGGCCCAACTGAACATCTGCCATCTGCCCTCTGCCATCCCATTCCCTGGCTTGGTCTTTCATGAAAAAGACCCAAATGAAAATCTTGAAGAAGCTAATCAGACCAAATCTTCTATTTTATATATGAAGGAAGTGAGGCCTAGAAGAGGAAAGTGATCGGTCCAAGGTCACCCAGGCTGCAATTCAGACACAGTTGGTGTCCAGAGAATGACTCTTATAAAAATAAATAATACAAATACAATAAAAAAATAAATTAAATAATAAAAAATGAATATATAATATATAATAAATAATGATAAAATAAAAATATAATATATAACAAATATAATGATATAAAATATAAACAAATAAAATCTTAGCACAAAAAGGAACTTTTGAAGTTACCTCCCTACATCCCAGACAGGCAGTTACCTCAACTTTCCCATCGAGTCCAAAATAGGGCAGCAGTCTCTTTTAAAGGCCTCTGGACAAGACAGGGAAGTAAAAGACTGCACACATGACAACTGAATAGGAGCAGAAATATGGGTGAGTTTGTGCCAGGACAGCAGGAAAGGATGCATAAACCTTGGGCAGCACCACCTAGTGTGGAAGGGCCTCTGAAGCCATGGTAAGACAGCACGGTGCAGTGACCTGGGGGCACTGGGTCTGGGTTCAGATTCTACCTCTATTGATTGTGCCATTTGTGTGACCTTGGGCAAGTACCTTCACTTCTCTGGGCCTCAGTTTCCTCTTTTATAAAATGAGAGGGTTGGTCTGAATGACTTTATTAGTCCCCTCCAATTCTAGATCAAAGATCCCTTAATCTGTCTAGAATAATTAATAGCATGCATTTATATAACTCTGTAAGGTTTGCAAAGCGCTTTACAAATATCTCGTGTGATCCCCACAACAACCCTGAGAAGCAGGTGCTATCATGATCCTCATTTTACAGATGAGGAAACTGAGGCAGACAGAAGTTAAGTGACTTGCTCAGGGCCACACAGCTGGTAAGTGTGTGAGGGCAGGTTCTGAACTCATGAAGATGATTCTTCCTGATTCCAAGCCCAGGCCTCCATCCCCTGCACCACCTAGTTTGGACATCTCTACTTGTTAGGAAGGTTTCATGGTTGCTTTTCTTTCCCCTGATATCAAGGCTCAATCTACCTCTCTGGAGTTTCTCTGCCCCTTGCTTCTAGGTCTTTCTGCAGGGGTCAAATACAGTCATCCCTTCTACGTTGTAGGGGTCAGGGGCGTGGCACCCCCATAATCTGGAAGATCGGTGTAAAATTTTTTGGTTTCTCTTTGTACCAGAGAAAAAGTCTGATTTTTTTCTTTTTCTTACGGTACCTTATTGTAAAATTTGGGTTAAGTGTCTGGTCACAGGCTCTGCGTCATCTGCTGGCCTTTGCTTGTCTACAGCTTCTGCAAAATTCCCCCAAAATTTCTCATTTAGTTCCTTAAGCCGCCCAGCAATATGTCGAAACTGCAATGGGGAAAGTCTGAATGTGGAAGGAATAAGTGTAGATCACTCCTAATCCTCAGTCCAGGTGAATGACTAAGAAAGGTGCCTCCTTCCTCTCACCTCCACATACAGGTCTGGAAAGAGGCTGATGGGACCGATGGACTGTTTTTTTTTTTTTTTCCGCTACACCATATTCCTTTGTTACACATGGGAGGGCTCTGTGGGTGGGGGAAAGAATCACCCGAAAGTCATTTTTTTTAAAAAAGCATCAAGGAAAAAAAAACATTTCCAATATAGCTTTCATCTGTCTTCTGAATCATCCCTTCATTGACTAAAAATCTCCATTTCTTTATCTAGTCTTCAACTGACAAGAACTCAAGGCCTTTCTTATCAATGACCTGTCCAAGGGGAGCACCCAGAACAAAATCCGGTACTCCAGGTTGGCACGGTCGGTCTGCTCAAGGCAGAGTACAAAGGGACTGTTTCTTTATTGCTAGGAATTTTACTTCTTTCTGCAGCCCAAGACTTAATAAGCCATCTCCCAACAAGGCTCTGTTTCCTAACACAGAAGAAAGCTACTCGCCTGGGATGGGGACCCTAGGCAGAATGGCCTTCTCAAAACAAAACCTTTTCTCTGGCCTAATTTAGTGGCAGGGCACAGGGCAAGAGATTGGAGCTGGGAGACTGGCCTAGTCCAAACCAGTCATTTTACAGGTCACACGGGAGAAAAGGAAGCCACGTCAGAATTCAAACCCAGGTGGTCCAAATCTTGGATGCCCTCCATTACACCACCACTGACTGCTAAGTCTGATTCCCAGCCCTCTCACTTACTTGCTATGGGGGCAGTGGGCATAAATCCCTTTTCCAATCAAATTCCCTCACTGGTAAATTGGGGATGAAACACAAATACCATGTATCTGATCAGATTACTGATTTTGTCGGATACACTTACTGCTTTATAAAACACTTTTGTCATAAAAGTGAACTGTATTTATTAAATCAGCATAAAGAAGCAAGCTTGAGGAACAGACAAGGGATTGTATGAAAAAACCTACCTCATCTTGCAAGTAAGATAACTGAAACCCAGAAAAGGAGGTCACTGAGGTAGGAAGGAATAATAATAGCAAGTGAAAATGGGAGAAATTGATGCAGATGAAACACAGGAATAAATGAGTGACTCCTCTGCTCAAGGGGCGTCCATGGCTCTCCATCACCTCCAGGACGAAATATAAACTCCTCTGTTTAGCATTTCAAGTCCTTCCCAGGGGCAGCTAGGTGGCACAGTGGATAGAGCACCCGCCCTGGAGTCAGGAGGACCTGAGTTCAAATCTGACCTCAGACCAAGCACTTGACACTTAACTAGCTGTGTGACCCTGGGCAAGTCACTTAACCCCATTGCCTAGCCAAAAAACAAACAAAAAAACCAAACCAAAACAAAACAAAAACAGAAAGGGGTAGACAACGGACTTTAGTTCAGACCAAGGCCACGGGGAAAGATCCTCATCATTATACAAACAGCCTATGACATTCCTCAACCTCAGGCCACCAAAGCCCCCCCCCAAGTACCACAGGAATTATTCACGGTTTCTGCTAACGTTACAAAGGCAAAATGTGATCAGAGCCCTAGCCAGCTCCACTGAATCACAGTACCTGATGCTCACTTACTCAGCCCATGGAAGGTTAATGACCCATAGGTTTACAGGAAGAGGAAGGAGGGATTAAAAAAAAACAACTCTTGGAGGAGACACAATGGAGCATCTGTTCCTGCAGGGTCAGGAAGCCCTGGATTGGAATCCAGATATTTACTAGCTGTGTGACCCCTGAGTAAGTCACTCAACAATTTTGGGTCTCAGTTTCCTCATCTGTAAAAATGAAGGGGTAATGGATTTTATTCTTCTTACCTTCTCGGTGGGTTGGAAGAGGGAAGGGGAGGAGGAGAATTTGGAACTGAAGATAAAATAAAACTGAATTTAAAATTTAAAAATGAATATATAATAAATAGTAAAATTAAATAAATAATGAGATCTGGACTAGATGGCTTTTCATATCTGTATCTCTGAAATTAAAGGTCCTTCCCAGGTATAAATCTATGATTTCATTCCACCTACACAACGAATTCATCCTCAGCCCTTGGTGCCTGGGGCCCCCCAGCCAGAGAGGAAGGACCCCAATGCTTCCTTCGGATGGGGACCCTCTCCTATCTCTCACCACCCTCTCAGTTCCCTCCCTCCCAATCAGATGTGAACAGAAGACTCTCAGGGGGAACAGAAGCCCCTCAGCTGAAGGTCTTAAGGGGAGCGGGGGAAGGAGAGCCCCCAATCCATTGGGGGTCTTTCTCTTCTTCATTCCCAGTTTCTAGGTTTTGACTGCCAAGATCTTAATGTGAAAAAGTTTTGCTCAAGACTAGAAAACTGAAGATGTTAAAGAAAGAAGGTGCTCAGACCACCAAGTTTTGCTCCTTTTTGGACTATTCCATACCCTGGTTGTAGGCCTCAATTGTAAAATAACCTCATACCTACCTCGAATGGTAGTAATGAGGAGCAAATTAAATACTAATTGTCAAGCTGTTAGCACAGTGCCTGGCGTACACAGCAGGTGCTAGATAAATGCTTATTCCTTCTCCCTCTCATCCTGCTGGCATCCTGGGCATCCTTTCCTGGGCCTGTCCACCCAGAAGTCTGAATTCAAACTGTTCCTGGTAGGAACACAAAGCTCTCTTTGCTGACTCACTGAGGTTAGGCATCCGCTTTTATCTCACAAAGAAAATGTATAAAGAAGCTGCATTATTTTTCTAAGCCAAGTATGCACATTACCTGTTTCAAGAAGAGCATTTCCACTCCCACCCTTTCCCTTGGCTTCTTCTCTATAAACAACAAAATCTATACATCAGATGGTCTAAAATACACAGTGATTTCTCATACTTGAGAGAAACCAGGGAGGGGAAAGATCTCTCTCAAAGGTTCCTTCCCATTTCTAACACGGAACCAGCATAGTCCAGTGGAAAGATGGTTGGATTTGGAATCAGAGCACTGGGTTCAAATCCTGATTTTGCCTGTATATCTTAGGGCAAGTTGAAACTGCTCTGTATCTAAATTTCCTTACCTGTAAAATTAGGATATTAGATTAGGTGGCTTCCAGTTCTTTTTTTTTTTTAATTTATTTTGATTTATCAACAATCACTTCCATATGCTTTTGAGTTTAACATTTTTCTCCCCTTTCCTCCCCACCACCCTCCCCAAGATGGCGCACAATCTGATATAGGCTATACGTATACGTTCTTATTAAACATATTTTCAGATTAGTGATGTTGTAAGTAAAAATTAGAACCAATAGGAAGAACCACCAGAAAGAGGAAACAAAACTCAACTGGGCTTCCGGTCCTGACAGCCTATATCCCTATCTACGATCAGACTGGGGAAACTGCAGCATCCCTCTCCTAGGGCGAGGAAAAATTCTGTCCTTGAGAGAGCCAGCATTCATACTGTGTGCCTGCAATAATTTCATCTCTTATAAAATCTCAAACTCGGATACTGTCAACATAAAGTCATTTCCTAATTTGCTAAAATGCTGATTTGCTAAAATGCTGATTGCTTTTTCCTAAAATGAGCCACCCTCTACCAGCATCTTCCTTCATTAG
The DNA here is from genome assembly GCF_900497805.2 of Vombatus ursinus. Lineage (NCBI taxonomy): Eukaryota > Metazoa > Chordata > Mammalia > Diprotodontia > Vombatidae > Vombatus > Vombatus ursinus. The sequence continues at coordinate 13,941,540 of NW_020954600.1, read as the reverse complement.
GCAAATTGAGCTCTTCTTTCAGGGTGCCAGCTTTCAGGGAGAACTCAACAAGAGAGAAGGTAATCATATATAATTCAAAGAGTTGAAAGCGACCTTGGAAGCCTCCTAGCCCCAAACCCCTCTTTTTCTAAAGGAGAAAAATGAGATCCAGAGGGGAAATGAATTGCCCGGTCACACTTTTTTTCTTTTGAGTCTCAACTGGTGGTTTCATTGAATGGAGGGGGAAGGGGGTTAGTTCAGGTGGAGACTATGTCTCCACAGACGAAAATGGCCCAAAATTTATAACTTAGCATCTTAAAGAGTTGCACACAAAAAGGTGGAGTGATATGCCCAGGCACCACTTGAATCCAAGGCCTGCCCTCTATGCCAGGCTGTCTCTCACACAATTACCACAGCCTAAATTAGAACCCAGGCTTCCTGACTTTCAATCCTGTTCTATTAGATGTCAGGCTGAGAAATGCTAAGAACACACCTTGGATCAAGAGATCAGACTACTATTATGATGAGTTGCGGGTTGCGTCGGGGCTTTGTTTTTTGCTCATTTTTAAAAGCTGAGCTCTGCTCTTGGGGTAGGGGGTACCGTCCCAAGCAAGCTTCTTGCACTGCGGCCAGGGGGTCTGGTCACTGGCTCTCTGTACCAGGGTGGCCCCAGCCTAGTCGTGCCTGTTGAGCCCTGGGCTCCGGCGCTGGCAGTTTGCCCGCTGCACTGGGGCTGGAGGCCTCCCAGCTGGCCTGCTCAGGGCCTGGGTGCTTCTAGGTGCTGCCTTACCGGACACCACCACTTTTACCCAAGAGGGACAGACCTTCCTGAAGTCCTTCTAAGTAAATTAATCGTTTCCCCCTGGCTTTTCGTGGGTTCTCTCGCTCCATGTAGAGGCTTGGTTCAATGTTTCCATGGGAAACTGGGGAGAGCTCCACTGCCTGGCTTCTCTCTGCCCCACCTGTTTTCTGTTTCTTGCTTTTCTGGGGTGGGGGTGGGGAGGCTACGATCTCTTGGGTCTAGTTTTCAGGACCAGGCTGACACGATTTTCCCCCACTGGAAAGTCTACTCGGACTGGCCGGACAAGCCAGGGACGCGCCTCCTGCCCCAACGATAATCAGCTACAAAGAGAGACAATGGGGGGTGGGGTCCCTTCCTCTGGGAGTCATAGCCTCGGGGGCCATCTGCCCAAGGTCAGGGCCTTCGGTGGGAGTCAGGGGTGCCGGCTTCCACCAGTCCCGCTCCCCCAGGGACGCCCTGCCCGACCAGCCTCCCAGCCCCGGAGTCGCACAGGGCAGAGTGCAGCCCAGGAGCGCGCTGGCGCGGTGGGACCCCCTGCGCCGGGGCCGGGGCCCCCAGCTTCACTCCGGGGCGCCTGCGTTGGGTCCTGCCTTCGTCCCCCAGTGCCCCGGGCGCCCACTCTGGACCCTCGCCCTCGGCCGCCACCCACGCCCCGCGTCGGCACGGCCGGCCCAGGCCTGCCCCGCAGAACGCGCCCCCCGCCGCGGGGCGCCCCGGCCCGGCCCGGCCAGGCCCCCATCACCCCGGTCCCGGGGCGCAGAGCCGCCAGCCCCCAGCCTTACGTGAGCGGTCAGAGAGGCTGCCGCGGATCGACGCCGGAGCGAGTGAGCGCGGGGAGCTTCTCGCCTGCTTTTTGTTCCAGGGTAGCGCCCTCCTTCGCCCGCTGCCCCAGACTCCCAGGGAAACCCGAGCTCCCGGCCCTCCCCCCGCCGGGCTCCGCCCCGAGTCTGCTCCCCTCCCCCGCCCTTGGGCAGACAACCGCTCCCTACCCCGCGGCGGCTCCGGGCGGGGCCGTGGGCGGCCGCGCGCTGCCCAGCCGACGTTGGTGCTCCGGCAGGACCTGGGGCCGTGCGGGCGGGGTCGGCTCCGGGGGATGATGCCCCCCTCCCCCGTCCCCACCCCCGGGCAGCCTTAGCGACGCAGGGGGAGGGCCAGGCAACTTAGCTGTCATTTCACCTGTGAGTCAAGGATGTCGTAGCCCTGTAACGGATGGTGACCAAGCCTCCGGCATCCGGCCGCAGACCAAGCGGACAGCTGCGGACAGCTGCGGACTGCTGCGGACAGCTGCGGACTGCTGCGTCCTGGCCTCAGCTTAGAGGTGTACGCGGCTCGGCAGAACCCTTTCAGGGCCTTTACAGACACCTGGTCACCTGCGCGGACCCGGGCATCAGAGGGGGGCTGTCATTGAGCGCCGGGCTGGTCCTTTTCCCTCAGCAAGTGAAGCTCGTGCTTGGCCTGGGGCAGTTTTTATACAATTGTCTGGAGATTGAGCCAGGTCTTCCAACCTGTCCTGTATCTGCCAGTGCACCATCTACCTACCTACCTCACTGGTGTGGCCATTCCTTCCACAAGAGGCGCGTCTTCCCATGCCTTAATTTTCTTTAAAAGGGCTTTATATGGGGGCAGCCAGGTGGTGCAGTGGATAAAGCATCAGCCCAGGAGTCAGGAGGACCCGAGTTCAGACCTGGTCTCAAACACCTGACTAGCCCGGTGACCCTGGGCAAGTCACTTAACCCTAATTGCCTTGCCAAAAAAAAAAAGTCTTTATATGAATCACTATAGCCAAAAACAATCTAACTGCATTAAGTTGTAGAGCTAGATAGCACTTCAAAGGCCATCGAGTAAAATGAGACCCAAATACCAGAATCACAGAGGCACTAAGTGCCAGCACCTAGTTTCAAGCCCAGATCCTCCCAGTCCAAACCTAGCACTTGCGATATACAAGGGTATCAGAGGAGACCATAAGCTTTTGTGCTATGTTTGTCCTTGAGAGGTACTGGCCTGTCCTTGAAAAATCCATGCAGAGATGGGAAAGGACCTCAGTCATAGATTCAGATCTCAGACACTTAAAGGTCTAGTTCACACCATCAATTTATAGATGGGGAAACTGAGGCACCAGCTATCCCTGGGGTGACCAGCCTTGACCTAACCCAGAGGCTGCAAGTCTGGTGTTGCTTATGAGGGGCCAGGAAGAGTGGCAGGCAATTACATACAGGTGTAATACATTTATTTCCTATCAGAATCCTTTGGAGGTCTTCGAAGTAGGGCAAGCAAGTCCAAAAGTCAGGTCAGGGGACTATTTGGCAGTCCCCAGATTCTAGGATGGGTGGAGGGGGAGACATGGCAAGCCTTAAGTTGTTCTAAGGCCCTCTCCAGTGCTAATGGCTAGAATCACCCATCTTTGCAGTTCATGCCTTTGGTTGTATGCCCAGAGCTTAGCACTGTGTTGACCCACAGTAGGTGCTTAATAAAGGCTAGTGGGCTGACAGGACCAGAACTCTCAAAGAATCAAGTTCTTTTGGGAGATCTACTCTCTACCAATATTGCTTCCCAGTGGCCCATTACATTGCCAGAAATGGCACCTTTAGAGCTTTGGTGAAACAATCTCATAAAATCACTTTCTCAGCTTAAGTGCTCTCTCCCTCTGCTTTAGTGATTCTTTTGTGTATATCCTATTTTCACTTCTCCCCCAGACAGGCTGTATCCCCCAATGGAACATAAGCTTCCTGAGGGCAGAGAATGTTTCATTTTGAAAAATGTAAATCCCAAGGGTCTAGCTCACAACAGAGACTTGATGCTTGTTGAATGATCCACAAAACCTTTCCCCAGAGCTAACCCTAATTCCCAGAAGTGCCTCTTCCTGCCTTAATTTAAGTGACTTAAAGCTGATCATGTCCCAAGGAGGTCAGCCTGGCGGATGGCGAAAGACATCAATGTGAGGCTGTCTTCAGGCATTTGAAAACCCCAGATAGTGTAGAGGATTAATTTCTTCCTTTTGACCCTCAAGGGCAAAACCAGGATGAGCAATGTTGAAGAATTATTATTTAGTGGAAACTTAGAGCCCAGTCTGTTTATTATAATAGGATAGAAACCAGGTCTTCCAGACGTCAACAGGCTAAATGCCCTTTTGGGAAATGAACTCTACACACAGTACATGTCTGAGGTTAACAGGCTCACAGGGTTGAGAAGAGCGCATGCAGCCAAAGCCCTCCTTTTACAGAGAAACTGAAGCACCAGAGAGAAGGGACTGGCCCAAAAGGTCACACCATTTGGCAGCCAGGCTGAGAAGAGGCTGGATGATTGGGAGCAAAGGTCTGCTGGGAGATGCGGACCAGGCCCCAGATGGAGGTCAAGGGCCAGGCATTTTGCCATCACCCCTTTTTATGCAGCCTAACAAAGGAACTCTGTGTGTGTGCGCGTGTTGGAGCACTAGAACACACCCCACAGAATGGTCCCAACCCAGATAACCCAGAAATGGGGCCTGCTGCACTCCAGCAGCAATGCCACCCAACCTCTGCTTCAAACAAGCAAAGACAATGCTAAGCAGCATCAATTTACAGACACAGGAAAATGTTTAAATGTGATATTAAACAGATGAGATCAAAAACCAGTTACTTTTAAATATGTGATTTTAAACACCTGCAAGATTTCATTCCAAATTCAGAGTCTGATAATTACAAAAAAACCCATGTTTCAGGAAAACAAATTTAGCTTAACATAAAATTCATGTCACTTATCACAAAGTTAAGACAGTGTATAAAGCAGAAAAAACCAGAAATTGTATTTACAAATGTATATACCATGGGAGTCATTGCCAAGATTGCTCCTGTTAGCAGTGAACAACACAGCAGATGCTTTAATATATCACATTCTAAAATTACTGCAATGGTAAGGATTTTTTAATCTAAAATTAAATTGAAGGATGGATTGTCTTCAAGGGGAGAAAGACCACTTTAGTTCCCGGTAGCTGAAGTCAACCATGAAGGGTCCCTGGTGTCTCTGGTAGATATACATGGAAAGGGCCCTCTAAAATGGCTTCCCGGGCTAAAAAGGCCTAATTGCAAGTGTATTTCCTCTGTATACTACTTACAATATCAGGAAATGATAACCCGAGGACTGAAGATGGCAGCGGCTCTATAGATCTGCGCTTCTACCCTTTCTACTGCTGCTACATTTGCAATACTTGTATAAAAACAACCCTCCCACCTCCCCCCACACATACCCAGCTTCTGTAAATATTACAAATATGAAATACTTTAAACAAGGCAGTAATACCAGCCCCGCAGCTTGAAAACAAATTTCCCATTTGACAAAAGGAAAAAAAAAAAAAAAAGCCTTCCTTTCCCCTCCTCTGTCGTACAGAAAACACAAAAAACCCAAACCAACTCCTAAGATAAACGTCTGGTAGAAACCACAGCTTGGCCCACTGCTGGCTTGCTGCCTGGGAGATAGATGTGACTGAACAGCCCGTTATTTATTTACACTCTTCAGAAACACCCGGTGCTGGGGCTCAGGTGTGCCGAGGACAGTGGCTTGGTGCTGGAGAGTAGTTGACCAGTCTGGGCCCATCATAGTCATCAGAATCTGTGGAATCCTCGTCTTCATCTTCCTCAATCACAGAACATTCATCATGGCCAGTTTCCTTGGAACAGAATTACATGTTGAGTAGATAATCCTTTATTTCTCAGCCTTTTCATCATGCAGAAGACTTAAAGAAAGCTCCAACACAACCACACTTTTGACTGTACCCAGTAAGTGATGGTCCTGTTATTCTGGACACTACAAGATTAGCAGCGCTTTCTGAGTCATCACAGGTTGAAATATGGTCACAGACTCAGTCATAAAACTAAAAATCTAAAAACTGGCTGAAACTTGGTCATAACCTGACAGGTATGTAAGAGCACTGAAAGTGAAGTCCCCAACCATTCTGGACAAAGACGGGTTTTCAAATGGCAGCACAGTGAGCTGGACAATGGAGGGGCGCCATCCTTCCTAGCTGGAATTTGTAACTTCTGAAGGGAAGAGAGACAAGTCACATCACTCCATGAGCTTTAGTCTCTTCACCTTTAAAAGCAGGGGGATGGATGAATGCCCCTTCTAGTTCTAAAATATTATCCTGTGATTTAAAGGGTGTGGGGAATGAAACAAAACAAAAAAAACCTTTAGACAGGGCGACCTCTAGCGGTAGCTTTTATAAATGGCACTTGGGCTTAGCTCAGAAAATCCCTTAATAAAGCCGGTTTCCCCATCTCCTTCCTACCCACCTCCCCTCCTCCTCCAACCACTCTTGGACACATCTTTCAAGCTCTCCTGAGGATGGGATGGAAGGCTTGTTGGGTCAGCAGGTACTGCTCTTCCCGCAGAAAGGTGGATGTGAGTCTCTGAATAAGAGTGCGCTCAAATGAACATGCCCGAGAAGCAGGTAGGGCAGGTAGGCCACTCATTTCACAGCTGAGGAAACTAGAGCTCAGATGCTAACCTGTCCAACGGCTGTTTGTCAAAATGAGATTTTTTTTTTTAACTTGAAGGAGTTTAGTGGTTTTGAGTCTCGAGAAAAACTAACCTTCTTCCAATGCTCGCTTGCTTACCCTTGGGGTTGTGGAGACTTTGAAGGTGGGACACACCATGTGGAATCTGGGAATGGCCACGTTGAATATCCTGTCCTTGTAGTAAAGGAGATGAAAGGTATAATGTCCTTCCATATATCCTGATGTGGTGGAGAAGGTGGTACAGCTGGTGTACTCATACACCCGGCCAGGGCTGAGGATGGGAAACTCTCCTGTGGGAGAAACACAGGACACATCAACACATGTCCTTTGGGACAGGAGGCAAGGGACCAGATCTGTGATTTCATGGATTTATATGGGGAATTCCAAGTGAGGAAACTCCTTGAACCCTCCTCAACCAAAGCAGGTTGGCACCTGCCCTGTGACTGCCTTGAGACCTGAGACCTAAGTGTCAGAGGCTGGCTCCTGGGCTAGCTCCCTGTTTACCATACCAAGCTGCCGCCATGAAAAAGATGAAAAGAAGTTTGAAGTCACTAGAAGTTTACACTTTACTGTCTAGAGAGACAGTAGAGAAAAATTGAGAATTTAAGTTCTAAAAAGAAGGTTCTCCAGGAGGTCCAAGAATTTTTTTGCACCAAGATATGAAACAAACAGAGGCCTAGGGCACAAAAGTGAAAGTTAGGAATGACAAATCCTCTTCAATGCTCTACAGGGATGAACTGTCCTCCGAGTCTAAGGAAAAATCGGCACGCAGAGAGCATAACTATTCTAGACCTAGAAATTAATCAGGACACCCTTAGCTTTATCTTAATTTGTTCAACAGACTGATTATATAATCAGCCTATGGTTTTACCTGCCCACTAAGAAACCCCGGCCATAAAAAGGTTCCAGTACAAAATCCTGATCATTGACAACCAAACCCATCTGGCAATTAGGTTTGCCACTAATGGCCCAAAAAGGAGCAAAGAGAATAGATAACCCGAAAACTAAGGAATTCATCCTTAAATAATAGTCCAGGAGATAAGATAAGGAAACTCATCCATTACATTTCTGAAGATAACAATAGCCAAGACGGCTAATTACTATCCGTTTTCTCACAAAGTCTACAGACTGGCAGCCAACAAAGGCACCTGAATCTCTGGTTCCAATACGCACCCACCACTCCAGGTCCCTGAACCTCTTCGATTTCACCTTTGGCATTGGTGATTCTCCAATATCTGCTGTCTAACTGACAAGTCTTCTCAGGAAGAGCATCTTTAGACATCTCAATCCTAGAAAGTGAGAAAGACAAGCACTTAATTTTTATTTAAAAGCAGTTGTGGGGCCATCGCCAGTCACCCTGACCTATGTCTTTCACTGGACTCCAGAGGAGAGAATGAGGCTGATGACCGCACAGCTCTGCCTCACTTAAATCCAATTCATTTACAAGTCAAATTATCAACCTCCTGATGTCATTGGTCCTCTTCCAGAATGAAGAGCAAAAAACAATAAAAGGAATTGTATCCAGACTTGCAATATTTGGGGAACTTGTGGTATTTTTGAAGACCTCCAAGTCAAAACCCAGCTCATCTGCTTGGGTCACCTGCAATGAGATGAATGGGATCTTTCGAAAGCCTACATGGAGGATGCTTCAGAGCAACCATACATATAATACTGAAACACTAAAGACAGTCAGCAGGGACAGGTCTGATGTGTCCACTAGAAAAAAGCATTTCAAATACTTGAGAGTCAGGAAGGCCATCATGGGGCACATTTATAGTGGGTTCACTGGCATACGTGGGCAGTGAGTACACCAAACTCAAGAGTTAGAACACTTCCTAGTTGGGTTTGACTTACCTGTTATTCTCCACAACGATGGAGTTGCTAAGACACTGAGAAGTGATATGCCCAGGGTTATGAAGCCAGGATGTCAGAGGTGGGCTTCCTCATTCCAATCCCCACACTGCCCCCAGCCATTTGTTTAATTACAACAACAACAATAATAATTCAGACAAACATGGCAGCATATAGGAGAGAGAAGGTGGGAAGATCTGGGCTTGTGGCTTACTTACCTTCATTTATGCTGGCTGTGTGACTCTAGTAAAGTCACTCAGCCTCTCAGGACCCCAGGAAATTCTAAGAAGTTCAGTCAGAACAAAGATGAATTGGAAGAACAAGGACCTCGCCTGGAACCGGTGCCCCCCTCCCCCTGAAAAATGGTCAAAGCTGTCACCAAAAATTATCTGATAAAGCAGTACCCAAATCTGAGATGTAAGGTTTAACTGGCAATCTGAGACAGATGTAAAGTCCTTTGTGGACACCTCGGAGCAAATTTGTTCAGGTACCTTCTTGACCTTAGATAAGAAAATTAATTCATTTAATAAAAGCATTTATTAAATGCCTACTATGTAAAATGCATTATTAGTCACAGGGGACTGAGGCAGAAAGAAATCAAGCTTAGTCCCCATCTCCTAAGAAGCACACTCAATTGCATATATGATGGGTATGTATGTACAAAGATCTATTTTGCCTGAGAATGTGAGATACTATGAAAACTACCTCCAGAAATTGCCCCTTAAAATGTTTCGTTATACAATGTTTAAAAATGTTGAAAAATATGGTGAACCCACAGGAACTCCTAATGCTCACCTGATTCGATAAGTGAAGAAATAGTGAGGCGGATGAACAGAACTAAGTTCTGGGAGAAATGACGTGGACACGGAGACCGTGATGTCTCCTGTTGTCGCCACACATCCCTTGTCGTGAACATACCTGCATAACCAAGAAAGAGAGTTTTCTCTTTTGAATAACTGATTTCAGTTTTCTAAGATTAAAAAAAATAATACAAGAAAAGCTAGCATGTGGGAGGAAACATCCAGTGCTAAGCCTCAATTGCACCATAAAAATTAAAAATTAATTTTCTAATAGGGAGGTTTTTCCCCTGTGTTATCACATGGAACTCAGCAGTCAGACTTCATTTCCAAACAGGTGCTTGTCCATTTAATCTGTCTGACAGATCTGAGATTCACAGCAGTTTATATTTTACTAACATTTATAAAAGACAGTATCGTTAATGTGATTCTAGAACTTATAGTATGGGGTAAACAGAAGAAAAATATATATCTATACATACATGTCCCCATTCCCTCCTCCCCCCAAACTATACTGAATAATAACACTTTGATTTTCACAGTATTCAAGTGAAGTCAGTTACAGTTACGCCCTTCATTTTAGTAGTTCTTTAAAAAGTCTATAAAGGTACCAGTTGCTATTTATGATCAATAACTAGACAAATGTCCCTTTGCTGAGTAAAAACCAGAGTTACAACTCCTATTTCCTATGGTCCCAACGTGTCTGTGTCGCTTCAGTGAATTCCTATCAATGAGGGATACATCTTAGGGAAACAAGGAAGTCTTCAAAGATGCCACTTCAAAATAGGAAGATACCTGAAAATCTGGTCTCTGATGATAGGGTAGCCCCCTGTTACAACATTATGCACGTAAGAGGTAAACCATTCCGAATAAGAAGCACCTATAAGCCAAAAGAAATAGGAAAAAATGAAGGTTTTACAAAACCAGTTAAGTCTGTCCATAGATCAGTTCAATTGAATTCATCAACTCCATCAGTTAGACCCTATCTAGAAGACACAGGAGCAAAGCCTCATCTGGGTAGACTGGAATAATGCTGGCTCAGGAGTCACTGGACCGAGCTGGGTGTCCTTGGAAGAGTCCCTGCCCCTTCTGGACCTCATTCTTCAGCTGCAAAGAAGCTACTGGACCACAAAACATCCAAGTTTCCTTTTAGAGCTAAGTCCCATTAATTGCACTTCTCCTTCTTGAGCAGTATTTCACTCTAGGATTCAATCATTATTCCTTTGGGAAGTTGTTCCTCACTAAAATATCTTGGTAGTGGCACCAACAGAACCCATGGGGAGGGGAAGGGACAGAGAAGAACTGGTCTGGAAAGTGTGTAATAATTCAAACATAGCATAAAGTGAAAAGCACTTTATCCTTCTAGTTTGTGAGATTAAGGCAGATAAAATGGGAGCCAGGAGTGGGGTGGGAGCAGGAAAGCTGCTTCTTACAAGAGGAAGGATGGATCATCCCATCACAGCCTTGTGCATGGGACCCTCCCATTTATTCAGTATATACTTGTTTACACTGGCTTGTTGGGATCATTCTTTGGACTATTATTCCCGGCACTGGGCACAGCACCTGGCCCAGAGGAGGTACTTCGTCAATGCTAACCCAGGCAAGGACAGCAGCACCAAGGTCTTGGCATTGTTTTTGTATAGTGCACAGAAAGTCTGGGAGAATTCAAGCAAGTCCAGCCCTGGGTACCAGGGTTGTGGCAAATAGACTTGGAAATTTGCTTGGGAGCTTCCATAATGCCCCACTCAAAACTACATGGGGCTTCTCCAAAACTGGAAACACACAAGCAGCATTTCTTATGAAACTCCAGGATTTTCTAATACAGTGTAATCTTATGTTACACAGGACATGCCCAACTCACTTTATGCAAGATGAAACCCCCAGAGTCTATATAAATTAAATGTTGTCCAATCAAATACTTGACAGGTACTAAGGAAGCTTACTATTTTTTAAAAATACTTTTTATTTTTAGCATTCTTTTTTAAAAAATGGAATTCCAAGTTCTCTCCTTACCTTTCACCCCTTCCCCGTCCACTGAGAAGGCAAGCAATATATCATTTGTACATATGATATCACTACCTAAAGGAACCCATACCAATCGCATTGCTAACCCCATTCCCTTGATTTCTTCATATGGATTCTCAGAACAGCCATATGTATCAGGACCTGTCCAAGCGCTTCCCCTCAGGCTGCCCCAGCCCAGGCTAGCTTTGCCTTCTTCTCTGACCATGGAAGCTCCTTCCACTGACCCCTTCACTATGCTATCCTAAGGACAGCTGCAGCTATATTTCTCAGGCAACAACAGAAGCACCCTAATCCAAAGGTCTGCTTATAGCCCAGTGTACCTGCACTGAAGCGGTCTTTCATTTCTAAGATGACACAGCACCAAGGGAGACAAACCACATACCTGCTTGGAAAGTCAGTAGCCTTCTCAGAGCAGCAAAGGCCACGTGCTCAAAAAGAACACAACTCCCACTTCCTAGGGGATGCATAATTTAGAACCCAAAGTCCCTCTTCAGCAAAGTGAGAGGCAAAGGGGGGCCTGGACCCACCCTATACTGTGTAGTGTTAGAAAACATGAAAGCATGCAACTTCCTGTTCTCCATCAAACATTTACTATGCATCTACTATGTGCCAGGCACTGTGCTAAGTGCTAGGGATGCAAATAAAGGCAAAAGACAGCCTTTGCCTTCAAAAAGCGTGCACTCCAACCTCAGATCAGTAGAGAAAATGTTCCATCAAACAACTGAGGATGCAATATCCTTTTACTTTCAACTCATAAGAATGGGTACTGGCAGTACATTTTAAAAGGCAGCCTAGAGAATTAAGAGACTCCTCTTCTCTTGAGATAAGCCAAACAAGAACAACAGACAATCAGAGAAGTGAGCTCCACTTATCATATATCCCCTCCTTTCAGGGTCCAGGTAGGCTGGGCACACAATGGTGTTTGCCATTCTGATAACAGCCACATACAATTGAATGCCTCTGCGTGCAACAGCTGCTGTTACAGAAGTCCAAAAAGATATGTAAGAAAACCAACCTTAATGTGGCAAACAAAAAAATACAACAGGGCATAAGTCTATCAAAATTTACTATTATTCAGGCGTGTTCCATTGCAGATTCCAATCAGCAGGGCACAGCTCCAAAAACCAAACTAATTACTCTCCTGAAGCCATCCTAAACAGAGCAACATTCTACTAGGAGCTAAGCACAAATAGCTCTTTACTCACTTCTTTTTGGGGGTGGATAAGGACAGACACATGGACAGACACACAGACACACATACACTTTTCCTACCTGTAATAAACATATCAATTGCTGATGGATTCCGAGCCATCTGGTCCTAGATTAGAAAAGGTACATTGTTATTGATGAAATCAAATTTAACTTCATTTCTATATTCTTCCGTGGAACCAAGGGGTACCCAACCCTCCCTGAACTTCCCACCCCCTACCAAAAAAACAAAAACAAAACAAAAAGAAAACAACCTAAAACAAAAAAAACCCTCACTCAAAAACTAGCAACCTGGAGACATGGCTTTCATTGCCCAAATGTTAGAATATTCTGTTCTCACAAGCTCTACCTTGATCCAAGGATCCCATCGCGTTGGATGTAGAGTTATGCACTTTTTTTTTTAATAAAAACAACTAACTCGGAAGTTAAAGAGAAGGGACCCTGGATTGAAGACCAAGAGACCTTCCCAGCTATCCCACTAATTCCATGTGACCTTAAGGAAATCACTTCTCTTTGGGCCTCAATTTCCTCAACGGTCTAAAGAGATGTCTAGCTTTCTTATTTCAAAGGGGTGCTGTGAGGACAAAAAGAGGTAAGAGATGAAAACACTGAGGAAAAAAATGAAAAGCCACATAAAAGCTATCTATAAACAAGAGCTCACCATCATGGAGCATCTTAAGATTTTACAAAGACATACTTTGAACATTGGTATTACTATAAAAACCATGGCTCTTTTAAATATCCTAAATGTTTTATGGAGGCACATGTTCCAGAAAGCCAGGATATATTTTCTCTTTTTTTGATAGTCCCTGGTGAGGAATTCCTGGTAAGAAAATCCTTTCTTAGGGGCAGCTAGGTGGCACAGTGGATAGAGCACCAACCCTGGAGTCAGGAGGACCTGAGCTCAAATCCGACCTCAGACATATAACACTCACTAGCTGTGTGACTCTGGGCAAGTCACTTAACCCAGACTGCCACACACACACACACAAAAAAAGAAAGAAAACCCTTTCCTCCAAAGTTGAAATACCTGCTCAGCAAAATCTAGTCTGCATTGCCTGGGGCAGGTGAGGGGTTGTTACTGCTTCAGTCCTACAGCCAGAATGGGCCAGGGGCTCCAAGGTCACTCAGAGTGACTGAGCCATACTGCCTCTCATTTTTCATTTTAGTTTTTTATAATAAACATGGTTTTAGAGTTAAAAGCATATTGCAGTTATGAGGAAGGATTCTAAGACCTAATGGAGGCATTTAAAGGGAAAAATGGAAATCTACTACGAACCTTTGGGTAATTGATTTCTGCTCTTAATGTTTCACATTTGTAATTCAAAGTACGGGAAAATGTTTTTGTTTCAAGATTGTCACCCCTAGGGAGTGGTATAGATACAAAACAAAGACAAAAACACAACCTCCTGAAATACCAAACTTTAAAACAACTGTTACCTACAGAAAAAATAGTCAACAGCTGTGTCTTTAAGACAGTCAATGAAACACCTAAAATTATTTCAACAGGAAAAACTTGTCCAGATTCTTCAAGATATAAGAGATCTTACTAAAAACCTTCAGATTCCCTCCTCAAGCCTCCCTTTGGCACCCAGCACAGAGCACTTTGGCTGGCTTGGAATGGCCCCAGACTGAGCCCAACCCCAAGCCTTACACCTCGCACCTCTGCTTCAGACATGTGAAGAGCTACTTACGGGACACTGATAGAAGATCTCATACTTGTTGCGGCCTTCTACACTTTCCAAGGCCATATACTGACTCAGCCCAGTGTGTATGCAAAAAGTGAGAGGAAGACATTGCTTCAGGCCCTGCCTCTGCTGGAATCCACCGGCGGCCGTGTCAATGTCCAGCAAATCCTCAGAGCGGTAGTGATTGGAGAGGGCCATGCTTCCCATCAACCTTCAGGGTCAAAGAGGAAAATACAGCAGCTGTACCAGAGACCAGGGACATCCCCTCAGGGGCCCTTGAGTGGATTAGTAACATCTCCAAGGAGACTCAGGCTAGTTTCAGCCCAACCTGGGGCACAATGCTAGAAGATGAATGATGCTGCAATGTCTATTAATCCAAAGGATCCCTAAGCGGAGTTTGAATGCTCAAAGTCTGAATTACATGAAATAAATGTTTAATCCCATGAAGTACGTACTGTACGGAATCTAGTGTGATCTGCAATATTGTCAATGGGGATCCAAGTCTGCTGTCTTCAAAGGGCTTGAGAGTCCACCTGAAATCTTTTTTAAGTAGGATCATAGAAGATGGAAGGCCCAGAGAATGCTCCTACACTGGCCTTCATGTCCTGTTTCCTGGATGACCTATGGAAACCGTTCTAGCTCAAAATGGTTTCCTATTTAACTTGGCCTCTGAAATCTAGGGTGGGTCAGGTGAGGCCTCATAAGGCCTGCTGGTCCTGCATAGGCAGGAGGTAGTTCCTGACCCATGCAGTACAATCGCCTTGGTACTTCCCCCCTAAAAGGAGCTTCTGCTGTCTCTCTCTAGAGGTCTGACCGCACAGAGACCACAGCGAATTAGACAACTTATTAAATACACAGTGAGAGGGCAGGAACTGAGTCAGGGAGAACCAGGTTCTACTTAATTCTTCTCCGTGCCCCAAGGAATTCTTCAAGACTAAGCTGCAATTCCCCAAGACTTTCCCCAGAGTTACCCATGTCGATATAAACTCAAAAACCTAGTTTCATGCTGTATAAATGAAATATTTCAACGTTAAAAAAAGACTAAGCTGTAGAGTAAGTTGTTGGGAACCGAAATCACGAGTTAGAGCATGGTTTCCACTTCCATATTAAATATTCTGTCTTCATTAAAATATATTAATTTAATCAACATTTCTTAAATTCCTTAACTGAGAAGTGAGAGGCATTACAAGACTAAAATGAACCAAGGCTCTTGGATTTTATGTCTCCCAGTTTGTGTATACCCATCAAACTCAGCCCTGTTTCTCTCAAACCTGACACAGGGTCTTCATAATTCAAAACAAAAACAAAAAACACAAAGTCCCAGTTCACACAGGAGTTCTTTTAGAACTCAATTCATGAATTTCTTAATCTGCTAAACCATGGCCATGAACAGTTGGCTGAGATACACATGCCTATGTCTGTCTTCCATGGCAAAGACTTCCCATGGTCTAGAATTTAAAGGTCACCTGTTAACCCAAATTGATGATTCCTTAACCCTTTATCTTTAGTGAACTGAGTGCGGGAAAACTGGTGGGAGGTTCTCCAGCAGGTCCAAGAGCTACCCTGCTGCTGTTACATTTGGAGTTCTCAGGTATTTCCTGGGCTAGCTGTGGGAAGGCAAAGCTGGGCTGAAAGCAGGAGGTGAATGGGGACTCCCTTGTTCCAATTCAATCCAAATGAGCATTGAATTAGCCCTACTATGGGTACCTTATCAGACTGGGGAATAATTTTAGGGACTGACCCATGGTTCTACTGATAAAAAAAAAAAAACTATTTATTGGCTGAAGAACTGCTCAGTAACTGCTAATCTTAACAGCCTGCCTGGGGCACTGACCAGGGCATACTCCAGAGCCTGGTCAGAGGCCAGCTCCCTGTCCACTGGCTCCATGCTGCTGTTCCAGCAGGGATGGATACAAAAAGAGGCTCACTGAGAGGTTCGAGCCTAATAGGAAAATAGTTCTTTATAAATACAGGCTTTTAAGGTTTACATACAATCTACTTCACTGATATGATAATTAAAAGATGGCCAAATCCGCATTTACAACTGCGGATGAATGAATATTCGAATGACATGCCTCACACTCCTCCTCTCCCAGCCCTCACCAGAGATCTAGCCAAACCCTAAATATGGAACTTGTGTGACCGATGTTCCTGGGGACTGGCCTGTCCTTGGAGCTTCAAGCCCACAGAGGCATCCAGAAGGAGTGGGAAGGGCAGAATTAATTGCTAGAAGCCTATAAGATACAGGGAAGTGGGGAATGTAAATGCATTGGCAGGGAGTTTCACTTGTGAACATTTTAGTTTCAGCATCTTTCAAAGGATAAGAGGAATAATAAGAAAAAGGTTCAGGTCCAGAGAGAATCTCACCCAGGAACCACCAGCTTCTGCCCATTGTGGATCCGAAAAGAGCATCGATAGTCATTGGGAAGCTTGCACCCTATCTGTGCTTCCACAGCGTCCAGCTCTCGCTCCTCCACACTGTCTGCAAAGATAAGAAAGGGGGCACTTTAGAAGACCAGACCAGCACCAGAGAGCCAGAGGAAAAGCTCCAAGGACTCCCTAGATGATCTTGGCCTGTCACTGCAACAGAGACAAAACTTACGGAGAAATAACACAGATTTATAATGCAATTCAGGCTCTCCCTCAATGACAAAGAGCACCTTCCCTCTTAATTGCCATTTCTGTAACTGGGAAGCCTTTCCTGCTAAGCTCCACCTGCTTCAGCCCTCCCTCCCAACTTCCTGGTATTCTCTATTTATTCTATATATATTTGTATACATGTAGCCTCCCCTGTTAATAAAATGTAGGCTCTGTGAGAGCAAGGACTTCACTTTTGTCTTCATATTCCAGGTGACTAGGAAGCACAATGCCTGGCACACAGTGGGTGCTTAATAAATGTTTAATGACTGATCTCACTGATATTAAATAAAATAAAATTAGATAAAATAAATGTGGACACAAAAACAAAAATTTGTGACTGGATCTGTTTTCTCCTAAGTATCGGTTCTCCTACAATTAATAATGCATTTAAGTCATCTATCTGATCTTCAATTGATGGTCTGAGAGAAAGGAAGGGAAGGGAGGAAGCATTTCTAAAGCACTTACCAGGCACTGTGCTAAGCACTTTATACATCCTTTCATTTCCTGGGGCACTAAGAAGTTAAGAGACTTGCCACCAGGGTCCCATAATCACCACAGTGGGGCTCGAACCCAAGTATTCAAGTCCCAGCCTTCTACCATTACGCTGCTCAGAGTGTCCAATGACCTAAGTCCAATCCTTTCTCAAGCCCTTCTTAAGAAACAATTATTTTTAAATTACATTACAAATTGTGGAAGATAATTTTCCAACGCTCAATATACTCTTCCTTCCAAGTAAGCTTTCTTATTAAGAACTAAATACTGTTCAGAAACTTTTTAAATGGGTGTAATCCAACAGCCTCCATTAAGACTTCTCAGTGTGATATAAAGAGGCCAAGGGCGACAAATCTATGTGGGTGTCTTACACAGTAAGTCAAGGAGGACACTGTCAGGTTCAGCAGTGAAGAGTGCCTTCTAGACTGGAGCAAACAGGAAGTAATTCGAAGCCCCAAGACATGAACAAGGAAGAAGGTGGAGGTTTATTTAGAAACTCTTAACATAACAATCTCCCCCTTCCCCATTCCCAACTCAATAACACAGCGTGAATTAAGCTTTATTCCCCAAAGAATCAGACTGAATAGCTGGATGGGATAGGAAGCCAGAAAAGAGAAAATAATTAAATAAAAAAACAAAAAACAAAACCCCACCACCAAAGCAACCTAAAATTGTTCTCATAAAAGAAAAGACTGGACAGACAAGGAGAAAGCATAGCATTGGCAGACAGACCCTGGGGGTGGGGGAGGAGAACTAATAATGATAAGCTAACATTTATATAGCTCTTACTATGTGGGCCAGGCACTGTGCTAAGTGCTTTACAATTATCATTTGATCTTCCTAACATTAGAAAGTGGGTATTAGCCCCATTTTACAGATGAGGAAGCTGAGGCAGGAGTGAAGTGACTTGTCCAAGGTGACACAGCTAGATCCATGGGTGGATCTAAACTCAAGTCTTCCAGAGTGCAGGTACCACCTAACATGTTAAATGTAAGGTTTGAAGCTTGCTCTGTCTCAACTACAGACCTAATTTCTGTTGCTCTTTGTAGGTATATCAACATCATCAAACTCTTAATTTCAAAATACAAAAAAACTGTGACCAGCCCATTTGCATTTTGTCTACCAGTGGTAGACAGCTGGTGGGAAGATCACCCACCTGGCATTCTCAAAGCCCCCGTTTCTTCTCACCACTGGTGAGGGCAGAACCCCTCAATTGTTGGCATCTTTTAACAGAAGGAAGACTGAAAAAACACATCTTTGGTTTTTTGGTCTGGATCAGTGACTTAGTGTAGAGAATTTTGCATATTCCCTCTATAGCCATGGTTTTTCCCATTAGAATGGGAGCTACCAAAGGGCTGGGACCCTCTGGGCTTCTGGATTTGTATGCGAGAGACAAGTCTTCCATACACCCCTACTTTAAAACAAATACTCCTAAAGGGGGGAGGAGATCAAGTGAGAGTTGAACCTCTACAATGCAAATGCCTTAAGTTTGCCTTTCAGTTTTGATGTCTTTTGGATCACTCATCCAGGGAAGTCTACCGTCTATCACCAGCCTTCAGCACCTTCTCATCTGGTCCATGCCCATAAATCCTCTTATGTGCTTGCCCAGGCTCACACAAATATGACCCAGGTTTTCCTAACTCCAGCACTGGTCCTCTAACCATTAATTAATCAATAAACATTTATTAAGCACCTGTGCTAAGCACTGGTAGAGATGGTTCAAAGGTGAAAACAGGCTTTGGCAACAGCTTGGATGTAGCAGGTGAGGAGTCCAGGATGACTCCAAAGTTGAGGGCCTAAGGGGCTGGGAGCACTGTGGTGCTCTCTACAGCAATGGGGAAGGTATGAGTTGGGGAGGATTTAAGGGGAAAGAGAAGGAATTCTGTTTTGAACATGGTGAGTTCAAGACGTCTACTGGACATCCAGTTGAAGGTGTCTGAAAGGCAGCTGGAGATGTGGGACTGGAGGTCAGCAGAGAGGTTGGGTCAGCCTAGGTAGATCTGAGTCATCAGCCTAGAGCTGGCAGTATAGAGAGGGAGAAGAGGGCTCCAGAACAGAACCGGAGACACCTCCATTTACAGGGAGTGATCTAGAGGAGAAACCCGAAAAGGAGACCATGCCGTCTATGAAAATAGATCCATATATTTTTACATGTAACTTTTGTTCTGAATCAAACATAAGCAATTATTTTCTACTTAGTAATAATCTTTAAACATAACACATCAGCTTTTAAAATTCTTCCTAATAATGTTTCTCCCTTTACATACCAGTATTTTGGGAGAATTCACTCAATAATGGAGTTTCCTTTATAAACTCACTGTGGTTTGTCAATACCTTGGCGATTTTGTTAGAACTCCACATGGAAGCATGTACCAGTGTGTAATAAAAATTAAGAATTAATACTAGAGACCAAAATGTGGGCCTAAAGTCCTTGAATGAAGAAAAGTATTGTACTGGCATCCCAGAGGAAGAGCTGACAGAGGGGGAGTGTGTTTTTGTTCCCCTGAGGAAGGGAGGGGTCCCTTTTGTTTACCAAAGTCTAGACTGAAAGAAGGGTTAGTTTCATTGAGTAAATCAGCTACTCCCAAGTATAAGTCTTTGTTTAGCTATGCTAAAATCCCAACTAAGTATAACTCACACCTTTTTTCAAAGAGCCCAACCAGGAATTTCCTCCAGTTTCACAAAAAGGCCCGAGAAAGGCACCTGGGCAAAAGAGAAGGTCTTTATTTAGCAGAAGGAGCCTCTCAGCAATCAGAGAGATGTCAGTATATTTTATTATAATGGCTACAGTTTATATAGTGCCTCCAAGTGATTAATTACAAATAGCATCCGATTGATCCTCACAACCATCCTGGGAGGAAGGGCTACTATCCCCAGGTCACACAGCTAATAAGTGTCAGAGGATGGATTTGAATTTCCTACTCAGCGTCAGGATGAGAAGCAGACCCCAAAGAGAGATATGTTTCTATTGTATATAGGATCTAGTAGTCAAACACTTTTGGTTTACAGTCTCAATCTTCCTTTCTTTACTCAATATTACTTATCCATAACGGGGTGGTTCCCTCCCCCACCTCCCCCAAAAAAGTAACTACCTTGGACTGGTCATTTCCCCATTCTGGACCCTGGGGATTCCATCCCCATGTATCAGACGCTGTTCAATGATTGATTTTTGATCAATAAAGAAGCTAATTCTTCAGTCAGAAGAGCAACACTTAAGACCGGTTCCTGTTGGGGGGGAGGGGAGGCTGAATAACAAAGGCAGGTCTTCGATGATTTGTCCATGGTCACATGACTAGAACCAGTGAAGTTAGGTGCTGGGCTGGAGTCAGACCCATTCCTGCCTCAGAACACTTACTAGCTGTGGGACATTGGCCAAGTCACTTAACCTCTGCCTCAGTTTCTTCATTTGTAAAATGGGGATAATAGCCTGTACCTCCCAGGATTGTTTCCAGGGATCAAATGAGAAAACGGCAAAGTGCTTAGCACAGTGCCAGGCATAGGAGGTACTCAGATGGTGAGCTGAGCTTAGAGTCAGGATGATTCTTCATGAGTTCAAAGTGGGCCTCAGACACTTACTAGCTGAGTGACCCTGGGAAAGTCACTCAACCCTATTTGCCTCAGTTTCCTCATCTGTAAAATGAGCTGGAGAAGGAAACAGCAAACTACTCCAGTATCTTTGCCAAGAAAGCCCCAAACATTATCATATTTATTATATTGTTTATTATTATAATGTAATTATATCATAGGATTATTATTATAGGATCAAAGATCTAGAACTATACTAGCACTCTTAAGATGGATGATCCTTCCTTGCTGTCATTACTATTATTATTATTAGTGAGTGTTGGGGCTGGGACATGAATCCAAGTCTTCCAATATTTGGTGTTCTTTCCACTACAAAACATTCTAGGAACACTGAGAAATGCTGCCCTGAAGCTAGGGGATGGGATCCCAGTGCCCTCTGTCATGGGGATCCTGGGGCCAGGCCACCTCTTGCTTCTGATGTTATCTACCTCTTCCTGCAGGCTCAGATGACTGACATCTCTCAGGCCAGGAGGGAAGGGTTCTCACATCACCTCTTAAGATACCTCAGTTCCTTTACTAGAAACCCTTACCTGCTAGGTTGTTCCCATTACCAGCATACTGCTCCCAGGCCCTGAGTACCAATTACGTTCTGAATGACTTTCCCTTTGGTCTATGACCCCAAATCCCAAATGATTATTATATAGCTCATTTCTTCTATGGCATTAATAATAATGAGTAGTCTCCTCTAGAACCTGGCTCTTCTGGTCTACTCCATTCCTTCCTCAGCCTTCTAAGCAATTAATTTTTATGCCCCTGTTCACACCATCATTCATTATGAAAGAAACCTTTTTGCCCAGCAGCAACCGAATGACCTGCTTAACCAGAGGGAACAGTGACAGAACAGAATGTGGTCCAGATGAGAAGAGAGGGAGCAGTAGCTTAGCTTAAGAAAACCAAAACAAATGTCCAGCCTTTCAATGGAATTATTTATGATGTTCTGGAATACAAGAATAATCACCTCACCTAAAACTACAAAGTTTCATCAGCAAGAACTGAAAAACCTAATCAATCTAAAACCCACTTATCTAAATTCATACTTGTCTAAATTTTCTGGTGTATAAGGAGCAAAGGCATGTTCATTTTGTATTTATTATCCACCCAAAGTTAAGTTTGGCAGGCAAGGCCTTTTCTCTATTCAGCAGCAAGGAAATAATTTGAAGGCTTTTAAGGAAGCAATTCTGTTTAAAGTTCCAATTAAAATTCTGTTAAAGATCCCCCTAGTATCTAAGATGCTTTAGAGTGTAAAAAAAAAAAACAAAGGAGCTTCTACATTAAGGGATGGAAATCTATCAGTCCCCTACCGCCAGCTTCTTTCTCTCACCTTTTAGGCAGAGTGTACATGCCACCCACCCCTTAGGCCAGCATCAGTCACTAAGCCTTGAGACATTCAGTCACTACCTAGTGGGGGCAGCATAGGCTCATGATAAACTTTCTCTTCTACCAGACTAGGCTGTGGGGCTTTATAGGAGGAATTAGAAGTCAAGCAAGTTTTCATATTTGTTTTGTTTTTGTTTAGTGCTCTATCCACTGTGCCCCGAGCTGCTGCAAAAGGTTCTACATGGGTCATTTAAAAAGATGAAAGGATATATTTTATGGCCACCTTCCTTTTATCTATGTCAAAATCATTTTTTAGGAGAACCACCAGGTTTGGTCACTGAGCTTTGTGTTCTCCTGAGAATAAAATCTTCAAGTCACTGGGCAATGAGCCACCTGCTCTTCAAGTTGGAAGAATGAGAAGCATTTCAAATGATGTTGTGAAGCATGAAATGACTTTGGACATCATTTGACAAAAGCAAGATGGCTCACCGGGATGGGGAGTCGGGAAGACTTGAATGGGAACACTCCCCCAGATACTGACCTGCCTCAAGTTCTCTCATCCACAAAAAACGGGGGGGTGGGGAGGGATGTAGTAACGGTCAAATGGGGTTTATGCTAGGTACTTTGTATGCCTGGAAGCGCCATAGAATTGCTAGCTCTTGGGGCAGCTAGGTGGTGCTATAGATAGAGCTCCAGCCTTGGAGTCAGGAGGACCTGAGTTCAAATCTGGCCTCAAGACACTTGACATTTACTAGCTGTGTGACCCTGGGCAAGTCACTTAACGCCAACTGCCTCAGCAAAAAACAAAAACAAACCCAAACAAACAGAATTGCTAGCTCTTATGGAGCTGTACTTATCAAAGTCTTGTTATTATATAAAGGAGGCAGTTTTTGTATTGGAGGGAGTAAGGGAGTCCAAACTCCACTGAATTTGTATTTAGAAGATCTGCTCTACCATTGGCTAGCTATGTGACCTTAGGCAGATCACACAAACTTCCCTCATCTGTATAATGGGATGAGATGTTCTGCCTTTTAGGCCATTACTGTTATTATTTTAACAAGCACTTCTACTTTCTAGTCTCCTGGTACAGGATTATTGCTTATTCTATACAAAAAAAAAAACCCCAACAAAACCCCAGCTTTGCCACGTCAAGATGCCAAAGTTAGAGTTAGAATGCAGGGTGTGTCCTTTTCATAGAAATATCAGCTTCCTATTTAACTGACTCAAGTCAAAACTGAATGTTAAGCATACTATGGGTTTATGAACACTGGGCATTTTTCAAATTAATCTCTGGTGGATCCCAGAGCTGGGCACACATCCCAAACCTAGAAAGGTTCCATATTCCCCAAAATATTCACAGCAGCACTTTTGGAAGGGGACAGGCAGGGAAGGGATAGCAAGAAGCTACAAGCAAACTGAGGCCCCCTGTACACTGTGGGACAGGAATATAATGGAATATTGTTCAACTATAAGAATCAATGAATGAGGAATTCAGAAAGAGAGACTTGTGTGGAACGCAGCAGAGTCAAGAAAGCAGAACCAGGACAACAACATATACCACTACAATGGTACAAACAAAAAGAATATCGGAATGAAAAGCCCCAGGGAAAAGCACCTCTCTACAGTCTTGGACAAGGTGGTGGACTATGGGGATGAAATAGTGCATTCCCTATGAATGAGGAAAGAATGTGATATAAAAGAGCATAAAAAATAAAACTTTTTAAAAGGTTAGCCTCTAACATTAAAAAAGATGAATAGAAACATTTACAACACCTTTCCCCAACTCATAAATGGTCAAAGGATATGAACAGGCAGTTCTCAGATGAAGAAATTAAAGCTATCTATGAAAAAAATTACATGAAAAAATGCTCTAAATCACTACTGACTAGAGAAATGCAAATCAAAACTCTGAGATACCACCTCACACCTATCAGATTGGCCAACATGACAAAATAGGAAAATGATAAATGTTGGAGATGATGTGTAAAATTGTAATACTAATGCATTGTTGGTGGAGCTGTGGACTGATTCAACCATTTTGGAGAGCAATTTGGAACTATGCCCAAAGGGCTATAAAAATGTGTATACCCTTTGACCCAGCAATACCACTTCTAGGGCTGTACCCCAAAGAGATCATTAAAATAGGAAAAAAACCCACACATACAAAATATTTATAGCACCTCTTTCTGTGGTGGCAAAGAATTGGAAATTGAGGAAATGTCCATCAATTGGGGAATGGCTGAAGAAGTTGTGGTATATGAATGTAATGGAATACTGTTGTGCTATAAGAAATGATGAAGAGGCTGACTTCAGAAAAACTTGGAAAGACTTGTATGGTCTGATGCTGACTGAAGTGAGCAGAACCAGGAGAACTTTGTACACAGTAACAGCCACGTTGTGCTATGACTAATATTGGTAGACTTAACCCTTCTCAGCAATGCAAGGATCTAAGAAATCTTCAAAGGTCCATGAAGAACCTATATCAGATTGTGAGCCGTCTTGGGGAGGAAAATGAGGAGGGAGGAGGAAAGATTTTAAAACTCAAAAAGCTTATAGAAGCCATTGTTGAAAACTAAAAAAAAAAAAAACCAAACTTTTACAACACCTTTCAGAGATCCGATCATCCTTGGACACCTCTGTCCCAAGTATCTCTCCAGGTCATCCCAGGCTTTTTTAAGAGTAGCATAATGTTGAATATATCTTCCCAGATCAATATAAGTGTCCTTGAAGAGAGTTTTCCAACTTTTGTTCTTCTGCGTTTTTTCTGCCCTAAATAGAAAAGAACAAGCATTTGAGAATCCTATGAAATATCATGAGCACATACTGACACCTACCTGGATGTTTTATTTAGGCTCATATGGGGTTGCTTTAACTTCTGTAAAGTGTTTTTTTTCAATTGGAATGCTACAGATTAAATAATGAATAATATGAAATTCAATAACAGATTAAATAATACATCAGGTTAAAAACAAATTATTCAAAATGCCTTCTCATTTTTAGTCACAAGTCAGAGGGGAAAGAATGTAGGAGATAAACACGCAAAACAGTGATATGTTATGACATCAATGATGGGTAAGATGGCAAAAAAAAAAAAGCATTTGGGTCAAGCTTTGAAATCTATGGTGAATACATTCCTCACTGAGGAAATTACAAGGGAAGTTAGCCTGAGGATCTTAAACCATCAAAACCTACAAATACCTTTATTATGATGAGTGTTTCCTAGGGATAAACTTTTCTCAATCTTACTAAATAGAACAGACACTAGGGTAATCTAAAGTATATTGTGGCTAGGTGGTAGAGACCTGCAATCAGAAAGAGGCCTGGGTTCAAATCCTGGCTCAGATACTTACGAGCTCCCCCTCAGTCTGTTTCCTCCCCTGGAAAACACGGGGAATGGCCTTTGGTGGCCTCTTAAGGTCCTTTTTTCTAGTCCTACATCTATGATCCTTAGACTGTAGGTAGGCAAAGAATCAGGCATGGTCGATAGGATGTCACATTTGCCTCTCCACCAGCTGCAAAGTGGCTGAGGTTTTCTGGTTACTTTTTATCATTTCTCTTTCCTACATACTTACTCTGACAAAAGCCAGTATTTCTTGCAATGTCTTCTCCAGAGAGGATCATGGTTTGATAGCTGGTTTAATCGTCGGCTAACACAGCTACAGCTGCAACATAAATCAGTATTGTGATTAGTTGTGTGAAACTGCCCACAGGAGAACAGGGGAACAAAGGGTTAAAAGTAAGCTGCATGTGTTAAGTAGTAGAATTACCTGTAGAGCAATGAATGAGGGTTCTCCCCCCCCATATTAATAAACTGAAACCTGCAATGTAATTTAAACCAGGACAGGTCTACAAGACCTAACCTTTGTGCTTGCCTTTCCGGCAAGAACCTTTCCTCCATTCGTGATGGAGAGGATCTCAATTCTATGTAAAAACACAGTTAAGGCCAGGTTTAAGCAAAATATTTTTGTGCAGCTCTCTGCTAGAATCCTCTGCCAGTCAAGGGCCGTGGGCAATCTTGGTACATTTATATCATGGTCTAATTTTACCTTAAATTAAAAAAAAAATGATACAGTCAAAAAACCCAAATTGACTATAGTAATTATTCTAACAGTCCAACATGTGGCCAAATTCATGACAGTCTTCATGGGTATCCATCTACAAGTTTCAGTGTTGCTTAAATGCAACAAGATTTTAATATTCCATATATTCATTATGAATTTCTAACAGACCTCAAAGCTCTCCACAACTAATTTGGCCAAAAAAAAAAAAAAAAAAAAAGCTCTGAATTAGAAAGAGGTGCTCCAAAATTCTTCTGGAGCAATACCTAAGCTGAAGAAGGCTGGAGGAAATGTGGTTTGTGGTCCCATGTAGGAGGAGCGCAATAACAATAATACATAGCAAGATGGGCTTTATTTTATTTTTCTTCTATTTACATTGTATGTGATATCTTAGGCACTTTGTCATGGAAATGACTTTTGGCTTTGGAGTGAGCTAAATCTAGGCCTCCAGTAATGGCTCCCTGTATGAACACAGTCCAGTTAATTCAACCTCTCTGGGCCTATCAGAAGTTAAGATTTCCAGTTCCAAATCTTATCAGGAATCAGACAAAGCAGATAAGACAGAGGTCTAGCCTTCAAGAAGCTTATATTCACATACACCAAAAAATACAAGAGGACCCTGTGGTCAGGAGTTTGGGGGAGGGGGCTGATGGCCAAGAAAGGTATATAAGGCTCTAGCCTGAAATTTCCCTCCATTTCCCTCCAATTCCCCCCATGGCCCAGCACCAGAGACCAAGTCCAGGAGGACTTTCCCTCCTGGTGGCCTGACCTCTTTCCAGATTGTAACTGCCTCTCCCAGAAAAGGGAAAGCCCTAACTATGCCTCACACCACCTCCTCCTCTTGGAATCCTTTTGTTCTCCTCCACCCTCCTTTGGTTTTAGAAACAGGATTAAATCTAATTTAGCAGGGATCCTGGATGACGAGGAAGGCACTCCTTAATAACAGTGGCTGGCATTTACGGTTGGTAAAGCAATTTACATAGGTTGACCCATTTGGTCCTGGATGAAGACCATGATGCAGTAAGCTTTTTCTCTCTTGGTCGATAGTAAGCACTAAATGAGCGCTTGCTGATTGACCAAACAAAAAAAGCAGTGAAGAAGGGGCAGCCATCATCCCCTGTGAAGGGGAGGTAAGTGCACATAGTATCACCATTTTACAGATGAGGAAAGCAGGCTCATAGGAGGACAAGGGACTTCGGAGTAGCTGGCAAAGCCAGATTGAACCCAGGTCTTCGGGAGTCCATATGTAACAGCGCATTTTTAACAGGAGGTTCGGATGAGCTGATAAATTTCAAGAGGCCTAGGTGGGTTGCGAGCCCTCCTGGGAGCTCTCCAGGGTACGCGTCCCTACAGGGCGCTATCTGGGGCAGCCTCCCAGGACCAAGGTCATGTCTAACTGTACAAACAGAGACCCAGCTCAAGTCCGGCAGATACAGGAGGACACTGTGGCCCAGAGATGAGGCCAAGGTCAGGGAGGCAGGCTTTCCACCAGATCCTCTGCGGGGGTGATGGCAAGAGGGCACCGTTGGAAGCTTGGGCCGGGCTACCTCCCATGTGAGGGAGCACAGAGCTGGCCCCTGACTTCTCCAGGGCAGGCCCTGGGGGTCCTGGATAATGGGGGGCTGCTGATGGGGGGGACAGCTGCCACCACCAAAGGCAGTAAGGAGGGGGGAGGGGAGGGGGTCTGCTACCGTTCGGGGGGGGCTGTCGCGGCGAAAACCCAGCCCTGGGTGACCGCGGGGCGCGAAGGCCAAACGGATCAATGTCTCCGGAGGGGCCCTGCGCACACTGACCAGCGGCGGGGTCCCTGGACGGGGGGCTACGGGGGCTGGGCTCCGATGCCAGCTTCGGGGCCTCAGTGTCCTCATCTGCAAAATGGGGGCGTCGGACTGTCTAGCCCCTAAGATCCCTGCGTCCCGCCGTGTCTACAGGGCCACGATCGCCGCAGGCCGGAGCCTGGGCCGGGGTCTCGCAGGCCCCGCCCCACCACGCCCCGCCTGGACCCGCGGCCCGGCCAGCCCCGGGGCTGCGCCGCACCCCCCACCCCCGCCCCCGCCCCCAGCCCGGGCCCCGCATCCCGGGGGGACGCGGCTCGGCGCAGGCCTGGGCCTCGGCGGGGGATGGGCAGGCTGCGCCTCGGCCCCCTCCCCCCGGCCGGGCCGCCCCCGGGCCCCCCTCACCTAATGAGGTCCTGATAGTCCAGGAAGGAGAAGATGAGCAGCAGGGGGTCGGTGGGCAGCAGCTCCAGGCACAGCTCCGGCTCCTCCGCCCCCAGCGCAGCTGCTGCCGCCGCCGCCATCTTGCCAGGCCCCGGCTGCGGACACACGCCCCGCCCCGGGCACGCCCCGGCCACGCCCTCACGCCCCGGGGCGGGCGGGGGAAGGGCCCAGAGGTGGCCAGGAGCCCCGAGCTCGGAGCTGGGGCGCTTCCGAAGGCGCCTCCGGGCGAGGAAACCGTACATCGTGGGGGGCCGGGGGTGCGAGGAGCGAAGGACTGGGGCCCCCCGGACTGAGGAGGAGGAGGAGGAGGGAGGGGGAGCAGGAGTCAGACGGGGCGGACCCGGGCTGACCACAGCGAGGAGGAGGGACGGGGTGGGGTGGACCCGGACCGACCACAGCGAGGAGGAGGGACGGGGGACAGGAGTCAGACGGGGCGGACCCGGGCTGACCACAGCGGGGAGGAGGGACGGGGGACAGGAGTCAGACGGGGAGGACTCGGGCTGACCACAGCGGGGGACGGAAGAAAGGAACAGGGGAGAAAGAGACAGGAGAAACAGGGGCTGGCTTGAAAAAGAAGATCCCAGCTCAGGAGGAGGAAGACAGAGAGGCGAGGTAGCCGAGGATCCCCGAGATTGCCCCGAAGCAGGGAGAGAGCTCGCAACTCTCTCTCAACTCTGCTACGGGAATAGTTCATCCGACGGCGCTTCCAAAATTTATGGAGGAGGAGGAGGAGGGGGAGAAGCCACTCGCCCCGCCCTGCCCACGCCCATCTTCCCCAGCCCACCCCCTACTCAATCTAGGGAGGAGATTTCCACCTCCCCGCCCCCGGTACTGGCCTGCAATTCTCCGGCTGGTTGGGAGCAGTATGTTGGACAGCTCTTCCGTGGCTTGGCT
This sequence comes from Vombatus ursinus, assembly GCF_900497805.2. Lineage (NCBI taxonomy): Eukaryota > Metazoa > Chordata > Mammalia > Diprotodontia > Vombatidae > Vombatus > Vombatus ursinus. Next base: position 13,912,495 of record NW_020954600.1, on the reverse strand, counting down.
GCTTGGTCTCCCACCCTTTGCTAAACTACTGCCCCAAAAGTCTAAATCCAGGGTCTTGATTCTGTCTCTCCCCCATCCTCTTCTTAGCCTCACCCCCTCATATCTCTTGTTGGATCTCCGCCCCCCACCCCCTCACCTCTCCACATTTCTTCCTAGCAATTCAACTCAACCAGTTCGCTGCGCTTTGCTGTTGAAAAAGGAAGCGATCTCTGCCCTCAGGGAACTTACGGTCTGCTGGGGGAAATGCCCTTCGGAAATCTTCTCCAGCTTGCTCTCCTTTCAGCCACTACTCTTATTATATTATATATTATTGTACTTCCATGACTTATTGCTTCTTATACCCCAACCCATCTCCTCCAGATCTTTTTATACGTTGTTTCCATAGATAGAAGGGACTGTGTTCTATTTTTGAATCTCTAGCACAGTGCCCGGCACATAGAGATTGTGTAATTAATGCTCGTTGATCTGATTGTCCTAAAACATTCTCCAACCACATCCATTCTCAGGCACTGTCCCCAGATTTCTTCAGCTTACCTAGTCCCTTCTCAGTCCTGTCCCCAAATTTCTCTATCATCCCTGAATTGAACCCCTTTCTAGAGAAGTCTTAGTCCTGTTCTCAGATATCCTCTCTCCCTACTTCTATTCTTGGTCCTGTCTCCAAATATCCTCTTGCCCCATCTCCTCCTGACCCTTGTCTCAGCCTGTGTCCCAGGAGTTCCCAACTGCTGATTCTGGCTGCCCACAGGCCCAAGCCAAAGTCCCACTGATTTCTGCTTCTGCACCAAACCTGTTTTCACTTTTCTCAATTTATGTCACACTTAAAAAAAAAGAAAAGAAAAGAAAACTAGGCTAATGTGAAAGCCACTTTAAATCTGAGCCCTGAACAAAATCAGTTTGTGAGAAGCCCAGACTTCTGAGAGAGAAGGGAAGACTCAAACAATGAAGGGAAAGTGATTTTTCCCACAACAAACATTCCCAGAATCTCCAGCTTGGTAGAGACTTGCCCTTTGGGCTAGAAGAATATAAAAGCCGGTTTTAAGACTGGGAGTTCCAGAGACTTTGGGAACCAACCACCTTGTAGAAAGAAACCCTTTACCCTCATTTTTAAAATATAGAGAGAACTGAGTCAAATGTGTTAGAATACAAGTCATTCTCCAACTGATAAATGGTCAAAAGATATGAACAAACAGTTTTCAGAAATTAGAGCTATCAAGGATCTAAGACATCTCCAAAAGTCTCATGATAGAAAATGCTATCAACATCCAAAGAAAGAATTACGGAGTTTGAATGCAGATCAAAGCATACTATTTGCTCTTTTTTTTCCTTCTGTTTTGTTTTTGTTTTCTCTTTCTTGTGGTTCCTCCTAATGGTTGTAATTCTTCATTACAACATGACTAATGTGACAATATGTTTAAGAGGAATGTATATGTTTAGCCTACATCAGATTGTGCACCATCTTGGGGAGGGAGGGGGAGAAAAATTTAAAACTCAAAAGCTTATGGAAGTGATTGTTGATAACTCAAAATAAATTAATAAAAAAATTTTTAAAACTAAAAAAAATTAAAGCTAACTACAGTCATATGAAAAAATGCTCTAACTCACCATCGATTAGAGAAATGCAAATTAAAAGAACTCTGAGGTATCACCTCACACCTATCAGATTCGCTAATGTGACAAAAAAGAAAAAGAAAAATTATAAATGTTGGAAAAAATGTGAGAAAATTGGAACACTAATGCATTGTTGGTGGAGTTGTGAACTGATCCAACCATTCTGGAGAGTAATTTGGAATTATGCCCAACGGGCTGTAAAGCTATGCATATGTTTTGATCCAGCAATACTACTACTAGGTCTGTATCCTAAAGAGATTATAAAAGAAGGGAAAGGACCCACCTGTACAAAAATATTTATAGCAGTTCTTTTTGTGGTGGCAAAGAATTGGAAACTGAGGAGATGCACATTGATTGGAGGATGGCTGAATAAGTTGTGGTATATGAATGTAATGGAATGCTATCGTGCCATAAGAAATGAAGAACAGGTAGATTTCAGAAAAACCTGGACTTACGTGAACTGATGCTGAATGAAATGAGCAGAACCAGGAAAATGTTGTACATAATAAGAACAACATTGTGTGATGGCTAACTATGATAGACAGCTCTTCTCAGCAATACAATGATCTAAGGCAATTCCAAAAGACTCATGATGGAAAACGCTATCTACATCCAGAGAAAGAATATGGAGTCTGAATGCAGAGCAAAGCATACTATTTTCTCTCTTTTTTTTTCTTTCTCATGGTTTTTGCCTTTTGTTCTGATTCTTCTTTCACAACATGACTAATGTGGGAATATGTTTAATATGATTGTACATGTATAGCCTTTATCAGATTGCTTGCTGTTTTGGGGAGGAGGGGAGGGAGAAAAAAATTTGGAACTCAAAATCTTATAAAAGTGAATTTTGAAAACTATCTTTACATGTAATTGGAAAAAAATAAAATACTATTAAGTGGGAAGAAATAACATCAAATTAACAAAAAAGAAAGAAAGAAAGAAAGAAAGAAAGAAAGAAAGAAAGAAAGAAAGAAAGAAAGAAAGAAAGAAAGAAAGAAAGAAAGAAAGAAAGAAAGAAAGAAAGAAAGAAAGGAAGAAAGAAAGGAAGAAAGAAAGGAAGAAAGAAAGAAGGCCTTTAACTTTGTTGCTAGTGGGTTTTGTCCATTTTGATCTTCCTAAACTGCTTTTACTGGGGAACTGTCTAGTCAAAGGACTTTTTATTTGAACACTTGGACACACAAGGGGACAGAAATCCAATGGTTTCCCTCGTAAGTTACCACAAAACTTCACATAATGCAAACATTGATGGTTTAATGATCTTAAATACCACATCTTGGCCAAGGTCATCCCCATTGGGTGCAGAGAGCCATTGAGGGGAAGAGGTTCAAGAGATGAGCAGTAAATTTTAATCATCACCATCGAAACTTTTCCATTAAAGTTTATATATACAATTACTAACATATATTAGTTTTTATATATTTATATATCATATATGATTTTATGTGTATGTATATGTGTATATATACATGTGTGTGTGTGTGTGTGTTTCTTGCAGAGGAGAACCTGTGATTTCATTGCTATGGGGATTTCCCAGATGTAGAAACTCCCTCTTCAATACAGGTTTGCATCTATTTTTCAATTTCAAATCTTGGAGAGCTGCCTAGAGCACTGGCTGTCAGATAGTGACAGCCTTCCTTTTTGAAAAGGAAGCCATTAAACCCAATAGAAGGATCCCTGCTGGCCCACGATGACATACAAAACCACAAATTAACTTTAGGTGCTATTGTATTTTTATTTGTTTTGTTAAATATTTCCCAATTACATTTTAATCTGGTTCTGATTGGCACTCTGGAGTGTGCAAGTGTTTAAACACCTCTGACCTAGATGGAGGAGAGGTCAAATGATTTGCCCAGGATTTGCACAAGATGGGATATGAGGCTTGATCTTCAAGGCTCTGAGACTGGCTCTATCCACTACCCCATGCTGCCAAATAGTTCAGCAAAGAGAGAAAAATGCAGAACTGCCACATATAGACTGATGATGGTGGTGATTTAAATTTGCTTCTAGTTTTCTATCAGGTAAAAACCTCACAGGGCAAATATTTTCGATAGCTTTGGCTTGTCCTGGGATCATAGATTTAAAAGAACGCCTTTGAATCTGAGTCCAACTCCCTTATTTTGTTGTTGTTCAGTTATGTCTATACAGATACAGATATATATTATGTATATATAGATATATATATATATATACACATATATGCATATTTGTTGTTATTGATGGTGTTGGTTCAGTCCTTTCAGTCATGTTCAACTCTTTATGACCCCATTTGGGGTTTTCTTGGCAAAGATATTGGAATGGTTTGTCATTTCCTTCTCCTACTCATTTTACAAATCAGGAAACTGAGGCAAACAGGGTTAAGTGACTTGCCCAGAGTCACATAACTATTAAGCATCTGAGGCCAGATTTGAACTCAGATCTTCCTGACTCCAGGCCCAGCATTCTATCCACTGTACCACTTAGCTGCCCTTATTTTACAGGTGAGGAAACTGAGGCCCAGAGAAGTTAGAAGACTTGCCCAAGGAGCTAGTGAATATCTGAGAGGGTCTTTGAACCCAGGTCTTTCCTGTTCCAAGTCCAGCCCTCTATCCACTATATCAGGCTGTCTCTGAATAACTTGGGTTACTTAAGTTCTATTTCTAGGGGACAGTTAGGTAGCACAGTAGATAGTGCACTGGCCCTGGAGTCAGGAGATCCTGAGTTCAAATCCGGCCTCAGATGCTTGATATTAACTAGCTGTGTGACTCTGGGCAAGCCACTAAACCTCAATTGCCTCACCTAAAAAAACAAACAAACAAACAAAATTTATATCTGCAAGCAATTAGGAGTTTCAGGGCATTTTCTCAAGCAATCCTATGGCATGATTCCATTAAACCTAAAGCAGATGGTCACAAAGGCTAACCATATTGTTTCAAAATACTATACTTCATTGTCTATTGGGGTCTGTTTGGCTGAGAAAACCATGTATATACCAGACAGTACCGCAGCAGATTAGTCTTATCAGCACCCAAACGGGGCAAATGTAATGCCCGGATAAGGCTGTCACTAATCCAAAAGGGACAAAAAAACAACCACATACTACTAAATTACAGCTTAGTGGGTGATGCTGCAGACAGTTGTGAAAAATAGACCATTCAAATAATAACAGAGACAGCGCTAGTCAGAAAGACTGGATTTATGCTTGGCCCATTGACAATCAGACCATATTTCAATCACCTCATGAAGGAGAGAAGAAATGTAAAGCAAATAATTTAATGGATCATTTAAAGTAATACTTCTGTGTCCATTTAAAGATCTGGGAAGGAAAATGTGCTTCAGCCTAAGAAAGTATTCACTGTTTGTACTTATTTAAGGAGGTAACCAATGGATTCTTTATGTTTTTTTTTTTCTTTTCTAGCATTTCTTATAGATCTGGACAGTTTTCTTTGATGACTTTTTGAAATATGACATCCATATTCTTATTTGGCCATAGTTTTCAGGGAATCCAGTAATTCTTTTTTTTTTAATTATTTCTTTATTTTAAGCATTTAAAAACTTTTTTTTTGAGTTCTAAACAATGATCTCTCTTCATTCTCCTTTCCAGGGCTGTTGTTTTTGATAGTAGAAACCTTGTAATATTTTGTAGTCTTTTGATTTTATTCTAATATTCCTTGTTTTCTCATTGAACTATCAAGTTCTAGTTGCTGCATTCTTTTTTTCAGAGTATAATACTTGAGTTGTTTTCTACTTTCAAAGCCAGGCCACTTATTTTTCCTTCCAATTTTTACCACAAAAGCTCTGATGTCATTTGATTTTTCTTATATCATTACTTCTAACTACTCTTAGAGTCTTTGTGGACAAACCAGCCCTTTCCCTGATGTTCTACTTGTAACCATTCAAGTCTTATTCTCTTCTGGATTCACCTCTTGGGCATCTCTAAGCCCTTAGTTTTTCTTCTTGGTGTTCAGAATTTTCTTCTGTTTATTCATATCCCCAACTTCAGTTCTTGGATTGAGAATACAATGGCTAGCAGGATTGAGACCAAGGCTAGTATGCAGTAGAGTTAATAAATGCTTCTTGATGATTGACTGTGAAGGAAAGTGAAGGTGAGGAGTTTAGTAGCAACAGAGATAGAAGGACAAAAGACTATGATGAGGGAAGGGAAATTCAAAATTTGAGAACTTGAGCATACAATAGTTGGGGGGTAATGGTGAAATTTCAAGTGTGACCTCAGATGGCTGAAATGGGGCAAAGGGATCAGTAACCCCCAAGGAATTGCAGAGGTTGAAGAACTGGGAGACCAAGGTTTTTGAACAGACATCAATGAGGATATTGTAGTCCCCAAATTATGAGGGCAGGGTAATAGTGAAGCTAGGTGGTATAGTGAATAGAAGGTTGGACCTGGGGGTCAGGAAGACCTGAGTTGAATCAGACATTCACTAACTGTGTGACCCTGGCCAAGTCAATTAACCTCTGTTTGCCTTACCGGACAAGGAAATGGCAAACCAGTACAGTATCTTTGTCAAGAAAACCCCATACACAATATGGTTCATGGAATCCCAAAGAGTCAAAAGTGACTGGACAACAACATTCTTTTTAAATTGCTTTTTGTCTGTTTTTTTTTAAGTCTTTGTTATGGCTCCCTGAATAAAGGACAGGAAGATCTATTAGGAAATGAATGTGATTAAACACACACACACACACACACACACACACACACACACACACACACAAGATATCAATGAAAATTAAATTTTAAAAAAGAAAGAGTAAGGCAGAAAGCCTGGAGAAAATCAGTAGTGATCTACTAAAATGGAAGTCTGGGGAGAAGTAGCAGAAGAAAGAGGGTTCTGAATCAAGGGATTAGAACAGGAGGCAAGCAATTGCTTGTTATAGAGCCCGGAGAGTATTAAGTACAAAGAATCTTATAGGTCAGTGGTGTCTTACCCAAATAGAAACGGATCCCTCAGGCCACATATTGACTTAGACAAATACAAATTAACATTACCTATGTTGACTGTATTTTTGCTTATTGTCAGAAAACTACAAATTACATTTTAATCTTGTTCTAACCTTGATGAGGTCTGGGTTTTTCCTTTCTGCAGTCTAGATCCCATCCTCATCAAGCTCACTCAGAATTTTGCTAATGAGTTTGCACCTCAGTTACAGACCACATTGTCTATAGCATTTCTAGTTTGATCAAATCTCCCCAGGATCAAATCAACTCTCTCATTGTCCCTAGATAGGATGCATCAATCTACTTCCATACTCAGCTGTAAGTGCCTTTCCTAGTTACAATTCTCAAAATGAGTTGCTTCTCTCTTTATAATGTTAGCTCAGAAGGCAGGGTGGGGGAAAGAAAGTTTTTAAGTTTATTCATCCATTCAAATAACCCTTGGGAATGTTCTCAAGATCACTCTTAATTTCATTTGAATTAGATTTGCTTTCTTCTATTAGTAAAATTCTAGTAAAAATTAGCAAATTAGTTGGTAAAATTAGTAAGCAAAAAATAACAATAACAAAAATTTTGTTCCACAAAGTGATTTTCATTCTCGTTTCCCAGAGCTGCAGACAAGTGTAACTTTGTGATTTTTAAAAATACACTTTAACAAATATTTGCTTACAGTCCAAAGGCCTTGGGATCTCAGACTAAATTTAAGTCAAAGAGCAAAGGTAGACTAATCCCAACAGTTGAATAAGTCAAAATCCCCCAAAAAATAATAATAATTTAAAAAAATTTTTAAAAAATCAAAATCCAATCATCAACAAGCCTTTAAACTCTAGTGATGTATTCTATTTTTTTATTTATTTATTTTAGCATTTGCCAATTACATATTAATCTGATCAAGGAATTTTTTGGCAGCCTAAGGCAGGGAGTTTGATGCCCCTGCTTCAAAACAACTCCTTTTATTTTGTCCTCCAGATGGGGTTGGGATCTGGACCCCAGAAAGGAAGAACCCTGGACTTTCCCGCATGGCCAAATCTCTGGCATTCCCCTGAGGCTGTAATCCCATCAACTGGCCCAATTCTCTGTTACCCTTAACCTAGTTTAGCCCTCCATTAATCCTATCTAGGTTCCATTCTTCCTTGGCCACGTGGTCCAGGTCCCTAGAGTTCTATTACCTCACAGACTACTTGGCCACTTCTAGATCCCTCCCATAGTCTTTCTGTATATAAGGCCCATCTTGTCTCCATTAAGATGCTCAGATTCTTATAATCTAGCTACTGCTCGGCTCTTTACAATGTAGCCAATTGCTCACAGGTGCTCAGATTCTTCCTTAAGAGTCTGGCTAATATGGTGGATAAACCTTGTCTTTGACTGAAAGAAGGCTTGGCTCGAAATTCTTTAGGGCAGGACCTGTGTGTCATGATTTTGGGGTTCTCACACCCCTAAACCTCTAGACCTCATCACTCCCAACTTAATTTTCATCCGGAAGTGAGGCAACAGTGTAACCAGGAACTTCATCTCTACTCACCACGAAGGAAGAGTTTTCCACCTCCATCACAGGCATTTGAACAGAAGTAATAGTACTAGAATTTGCAGTGTGAGGACCTGAATTCAAATCCCATCAGTAAAATGAGACTGAACTAGGTAGCCTCTAAAGCCCTTTCCAGCTGTAAATTTATGATCCCACAGTAGAAATTAATATCATCTCTGGAGCCGAGAAGTAGAGCTTTAGGACTTTAGAAAGTAGCTGTGACTCAGGGACTATGTAGAGGAATTAGGGGAAAGGGAAAGGACATGTGGCAATGGAAAGGAGTAGTGAGGGCCTGGAGGTGAAACCAGGTCATAATGCATAAATTTGCTTGGTCCTTTAAGGTATTCTTAAATTCCATTCCTTAAGAGAAGGTAGTCAGTAAGAAGGAAGGTGATGGTTGAATTCAAGGACAGGAAAGGAGGGAAACTGAGGGCCAGGAGGAAAAAGGTGGTTGCTGTCATCCAAGCCCAGATAGGTATGAAAAAAGCTGTAGGGAGAGGAAAAAGGCAGAAAGAATCATTGGTTTCCTTTCTTCCACTCACCTCCCACCTTGAGCCCTAATCAATGTAATTTGGACAGAGTTCACCTTTGTCCATAATAGATTTATCCAGAGTACCTTTAGGACTTCAGAGGGCTAGGAGATTGTACCTATTTGTATGAGGGACTGAGCGTGGCTCTACTGACTGATTATTTCTCCTTTGTTATTTTCATTATATTTTTGTCTTAATTAAATGCTTTGTTTCTGGGTTCCTATATGGTCAACCAATAGTATTGTTGCTTTGGCAGGGTCAAGGTGCTGTGATTTGCATATTAAAACAACCTAGCAGAACCTGGAACACTAGCAAAAGGGTTGGAGTGCCCTGGGGCACTTCAGGTGACTCTTGTTACTTTAGAATCTAGGCTGGGAATTTCTCCTATTCTTTCCCTCTAATCTATTTAGGTTCTTGGAATTTAAATTTAAAATGCTAAAATACCCTAAGAGCTTCTGGTAAAGTTGCTCCAAAGTGTGGATTATAGATAACTTAAATTAGTGATATATACCCCCTCTTACTGGCTCTTGAACCAAAAAGCACACCATTCCTCTGTTTATTTTACAATATTCTAGGAATTCAAGATTTGTTGTTATTAATTTGTTTTTCAGCCATATCTGACTCTTCCAGGATCCCATTTGAGGTTTTCTTGGCAAAGACACTGCAGTGGTTTGACATTTCCTTTTCCAGCTCATTTTACAGATGAGAAAGCAGGCAAACAGAATCAAGTGACTTGCTCAGGGTCACACAGCTAGTAAATGTCTAAGGCCAGATTTGGAATTTTTTTTTCTTTTTGGCTATGCAATGGGGTTAAGCGACTTGCCCAGGGTCACACAGGCCTGGTGCTTTATCTACTGTAGCATGGTAGAGATGCTGTACTTTAACCAAAATCTGCCAAACAATTTATTAATACATAAGCATTTATACTTGGAGGCATTCTGAGTGACAGCATCTCCCTTATAAACAGATAACTTTCTCTAAAGCAACTTCCAAGTTACATTTTGTGGTAACCATGAAACAAAAGACACAAATTTTAGCAATGAAATACAAAATTCATTTTAAGCATTCTTTGAATTAATCACTAAAATATGGAAATATCACACCCGCTTGGGGAAGATCTATCTCTCTGAAAAATTAATCAGGCTAAATAAAAGGACCTCTTCCCACACTTGATTAAATCCCAGGTAAACTAAAGGCCTTGGGCTCTGGAGTTGTTTGACCCTCTGATTAATCTAAAAGGTTGATGATTCCATTAATAGGCCACTAGATGGGGTAGTGGATTGAGAGCTGGGCTGGAGTCAGGAGGAGCTAAGCACAAATCTGGCTTTAGACACTTACTAGTTTTGTGACCTTAACTTCTGTGTGCTACAGTTTCTTTATCTGTAAAAAGGGGATGATAAGAGCACCTATCACCGAGCTGTTGTAAGCAGCAAATGAGATAATGTTTGTAAGGAGCTTAGCAGCAATGCCTGTCACTGAGGAGGGGTTATATAAATGCTATCATCATCACCATCCTCTTCCTCCTCATTATTATTGTTGTTATTATGCTGTTTCTGTTCAAAAATTTCCTCTTGGAAACAAATTAAAGGTTCAATTCTAGGGACAACTAATTAGATTTTCACTTCATAGGAGACCTTCCATCTATTCTGTCTTGTATCTCCTATATCCAGATTTATTATCCTGCTGTCCTCTCCAATTAGGCTATAAGCTCTTTGAAGGCAGAGACTGGTTTATTCGTTTGTTTGTTTTGCTTTTTTTTTGTATCCTTACACTTAGCACAATACCAGGCACTTAGTAAGTGCTTAATAAATGCTTGACTGCTATTTCTAATATGAATCAATTAACTCCATTAATTGATTAGTTCCTAGTTCTTATAAATTAATAAATTAATTCCTAATTTTATCAATTAGCATGAATTGATTAATATCAATTCCTAATTTTTATAACAACTCAGGCCTCAGTGCTTTTGGCTTCCATAAAAGTCATAGGTTGCATGGGAAAAACTCAATGGCCTCTTCTAAACCTTTACTGTCCTTGACCTCTTTGTAGCCTTTGACCCTGTTAATCACTCTCTCCTCCCTGATATTTTCATCTCTCTAGGTTCCCTGGACACTACTTTCTCCTTGGTTTTCTCCTCCCTATCTGACCCTTCTCCCTCTCTTTTGCTGGACTCTTTCCAGATCATGACTTCTAACCATAAGTGTCCATAGGGTTCTGTCCTAGGCCCTCTTATCTCCTTCCTCTATACTATTTCACATGGCGATCTCATCAGCTCCCTTGGATTTTATTACCAAATTTATTCAATGATTTTCAAATCTACCTATCCTGCCCCAATCTCTCTGCTGACCTCCACACTCACATCTCCAACTGCCCTTCAGACATCTCAAACTGGATGTCCAGTAGACATCTTAAACTCAATATCTCCAAAACAGAACTCATCTTTCCTTTTGCTCTCTCCCCTACCCCCCTCCTTCCCTATTACTAAAGAGGGCAACATCATCTTCCCAGTCCCTCAGACTCACAACCTAGGTATCACCCTGGATTCCACACTATCTCTCACCCACTACATCCAAGCTGTTGCCAAAGTCTGCCAAATTCACTTCTCCAATTTGTCCCTTTCTCTCCTCTGACACTTCCACTCCTCCAGTACAGGCCCTCATCACCTCATGCCTTGATTATTGCAATAGCCTGCTTGGGGTGGGGGATAGGAGGCTGGCTACCTGCTTCAAGTCTCTCCCCACTCCAATCCATCCTCCAACTACTAAAGTGATTTTCCTAAAATACATGTCTGTTCATGTCATCCCCCCTACTCAAATACATACGAATGGCAAATACAAAATGCTCTGTTTGTCATTCAAAGCCCTTCATAACCAAACCTCCTCCCATTTTTCCAGTCTTCTTACACCCTAGTGTCCTTCCCTGTACCCCCCACCCACATATTCTTCAATCCATCGATATAGGTATTCAGTGAATAGTTCTGTTTGGTTAAGCATCTGGAGAAGAGATATCTGCTGATTGGCTGCAAAGTCAGAACTGGGGTGTATTCAAAGTATTCATTCTTTGCTGAGTATGTTCAAGTGAGGAAGCAAAGACCAAGCCCCTGGAGGGAAGAGAGACCCCAAGACTTTGTCTTACCACCAGGCCCATGTAAGGCTGTGAGTGAATGACCCTACTGTTGCTTCTGCCTCTGTTGGGTGGATTCCTTCCCTCTTGTAGGTGAAGGACATGGGATATGGCTATGACCTCATAAACTTTGAATGATCAGGAGAGCTAGTACAGCCACCTGAAATCTGGAAGCTGGAGTCCATGCCAGGATTTCCCAGACCCCAGTTGATGAGAAGCTTGACCTAGCCCAGGCTATAGAGATGTGAATTTATCCATCTATCTGCCAAGCTACAGTTAGAAATGAACTTAGTGGATCCAATGGTATGAGCTCACTCTCCTCTGGGACTTGTTTGGGATAGGGTAGGTGCCGGGGAGAAACATTTATAACTACTGTTCTCACTACATTTTCTGGGTTAATATCTTTTTGCATAAGTTAATTGATGTTTAGTTGTTAATTTAAATGGCAGTGCTAATCAATGGTGGTTAACAGTGAAGAGAACACACCAGAATGGGGGCTCTGCACATTGGTAATAGAGAATTGCCCCTAAACCCTGCAGGATAACCTTAAAATTCTAAGAGGAGATGCAACTGGAGTGGCTCTGGGAGAAATAACTCATCGTTTTGTAAGAGTATATGGAATCTGCCCTTACATCAAGTTTTAAAATAAATTAAATTAAGTGGAGAGAGGAGACAAAGACCCTGGGATGTAGCAAGACTACTGATTGGATCATCATAGAACCACAAGATCCCAGATTTAGAGCTACAAGGGACCTTAGAAATGCAATTCTCTTATTCCCTTGAATACAACCTCTCTTCTTTCTTCTTTTAAAGAAATTGGTTAGCTAATGACATCTATTTAATTGCTTTTTTTTAAACAACCAGTTTGACTTATTAATTCAATAGGGTTTTTTTTACTTCCAATTTTGTTAATTTCTTCTTTGATTTTCAAGATTTCTTTATTGGTGTTTAATTAGAGGTTTTAAATTGGCTGGTTTTCTATTTTTCTTTAAATTGTATGGCCAGTTCATTGATCTGCTCTTCCTTTCTTTTACTGACGAAAGCATTTAGAGATATAAATTTTCAGTTAAGTACTGCTTTGATTATATTCCAAAAATGTCTCATTGCAGTCATCTTTAATGAAATTATTTATTGCTTTTATGATTTCTTCTCTTGCCCACCCATTCTTTAGTTCCCAATTACTTTAAAATTGTTACTTCAAAGATCTTTTGTTTAATGTAATATTTATTACATTATGGTCAGTAAATGGTACATTTAACACTTCTGCTTTTCAGTATTTGTTTGTAAGGTTTTTATGCCCTAATACAAGGTCAATTTCCATGATGGTGCCATGGACAGCTGAGGAATAGGTATATTTCTTTTTATTCACACCCAGTATTATCAAGAGGTCTATAATATTAACTTTTCTAAAATTGTATTCAGGTCCTTCATTCCTTTTTTGTTTATTTTTTGATTAGATTTATCTAGATCTGAGAGGCGATCCCTATTATTTTATGGAGGAAGAAACCGAGACCCAGAGAGGTTAGGTGATTTGCCTAAGGTCACACAACTAGTAAGTATTTCATGTGGGATGTGAATGCAGGTCTTCTGAATTCCAAGTCCGCCTCTGTAAACACTATCTTGAACTGCCTGGGGAAGGGGCATCAAGAGGAGGAAGCCAACATCTGGTAGCTTACCAGTTTAATTAGTCCTAATTAATTAATTATTAATTATTAGGTGCTAAACTCAATTATTTCTTTGCTACAGAAAGAATGGAACTAAGTCCTAATTATCCCATCCTGATTTCATTTTTTCCGTTATGCCTACAAATGAAGAGAAGCATTATCTATAAGGTGTATATATTCACATGAGTTGTCTAGACATATAGACACATAGCTTGGAGAGAGGCATGGATAGATATGATTTAGAGTCAGGACTAACTGGAGGAGGGCAGGAAATTCAGCACAATAGCTAAGGCAGAGGGGCCGGCACACCCAGGGTACTTTAAGGTTGGGCTTTTGGTGCTTTCTCTAGCCAATGAGGGGGTACTGGACTAGAATTATATCTGTCTGCTCCCCCTCCCTCAAAGATTGCTGTTCTAGGGACACAATTGGTTTAGAACAAAAAAGCCACTTTCCTAGTCACTACCTCTTAAGTAGAGATGGCAACTCAAGTTTATATACACTGATTTGACCCCTTTCAGCCAAATGCAGGTTACATAAAAAACCACCACCAATAGTGAATAGCAAGTATACCCATTTGTCCAAGCAAACAACAAACAGAAATAGGAAAAGTTATACAGGTTCAAATATAACAAAACAGGTATGTGAAGGAATTAGCCTATACTTGAGAGTCAATTAGATCTTGCTCTAACCAAGAGAGGTTCTGATCTCACACAAGGGGAAATTCCCTGAAGTCTAGGGAGGCCCATAGGAAATTAGGGACATACTGAGGAGCTATCTTTACCTACATGTCCGTAGATATGTAAAAGAAAGGGTAAAGAAAGGGTCGTTCTCTTTCTCTTTCTCTTTCCCCTCCCTGGAGCTGATCTTGAAAAGAATTTGAGACTGTGTATGTCCTCGAAGACAGAATGAAGAATCCCTTGTCTCCAAAGGTCTCACATCAGTTCTCCCCTGAAGCCATCACACAGGGTCATGCCATCATTCTATTTACCAGTGAGGAAAGTCTTGTACAAAATGCTACAGGCTGTTTTATTGTGTAATTTTATAGTAGACTGTTACCCTGTTTAAGTTCAGGAACTCCCTGACGTCTATCCATGGATCCCAAGTCAAGAGCCCAAATTTGGTGGCAAAATCACCTAGATGCTCCTGTTTGCAAATAACATCATGTTAATTGCATTAAATCCCAGGACACTGAAGTCTTCTAAATGAGCTCCATAATTAGCTAAAAGACTTTAGGCTAACTGTCCACAGAGGGGAAACCAAGTAGATAAAGAACACCTATTGTTCAGAAAATAATATATAGTTGGATGGACAGTCCACAGCATTAGTGTACGTGTGTGTGTGTGTGTGTGTGTGTGTGTATGTGTGTATTTTGTTGTTGTTGAGGTGTTTTAGTCATGTCTGAGTCTTTGTGACCCCATTTGGGGTTTTCTTGGAGTGGTTTACCATTTCCTTCTCCAGCTCATTTTACAGATGAGGAAACTGAGGCAAACAGAGTAAAGTGACTTGCCCAGGGTCACACAGCTAGTAAGTAGCTGAGGCTGGATTTGAACTCAGGAAAATGAGTCTTCTTAACTCCAGGCTCAACACTCTGTGCACTATGGCGCCACCCAGTGCCCATGTGTGTACACATATTATATGTGTGTAGATACAACTATATCTATTAAAATATCTATATGTAAGCTCTCTATCATCTAGCTATATAATTTATATGTACATGCATGAATGTAAATATGTCCGTATAGATACATCTATATATCATCTATCTCTTTCTCTTTGTTTCTGTCTCTGTCTCTGTCTCTTTCTTTTTCTTTCCCTCTCTCTGACATACACTATAGATGATCAGTGAATTGGGACCAGAATCAAATAGACTTGAGAGAATGTCCTGGATTAAATCTGTGCAATTGTGCAGTATTTTTAATGACCCCAGATTTCTCCCTGAAACAAAAACCCAACTTTTTAACACCAATATTCCTCTAGTGGTATCATATGGTTGCAAATAATGGAATACCACGCTGTACAAAGATTCAAAATGGCCTTCACCCAAACAGCCATGGAGAAATACATGGTGAACATGAATAGGCTTCAGCATATTACAAGCTATAAACTCTATGCATAAAGCAGTGTAAAAGATATCGGAAAGGTATATGATTTGAAAATGATGTTGCTGCTTATATAGCAATAGTGAGAACATACCATAACATATGAACAAGCCCGAAAGCTTCATTGGTACCTATATGACCTTAATAACCCTGCCCTCACATACACTTTGGTTGGACCCCAATGGAGAATTTATGAGAAGATATGGATAGAAGGATAGAAAAACATTTATTAAGCACTTACTAGATGCCAGGCACCATTCTAAGCCCTGGAGATACAAGTAGAAAAAGCAAACCATTCTCTACCTTCAAAGAACTTATGTTTTAATAGTGGAAGACAACCCATTAGGGGAATAGGGGCCAGAGGAGGATATTTTGGTTAAGAAAGTCACTGAACAAGAGAGAAATAGAAGGATAATGTCCTTTCTAGGAATGGTCATGTTGATTGGATTATTGTGCCCAGGGCTAGAAGCAGAGAGAGGAGTGGGATGGGAGGACAGCACCCCCACACAGCATGCTATGAAGGGTGCCGGGGAACAGCCATAGACATGTACAAGATTAGAAAGTGTGCTTGGGTTGGGTCATAGGAACATAGCTCTAAAGCTGGAATGGACCTTAGAATTCATACAGTCCAACCCCCTCCTTTTACAGATGGGGAAACTGAGGCCCAAGGAAGTTAAGTGATTTGCCCAAGGTCCCACAGGTGAGTGGACTAATCCAGATTCTAACTCAGGTTCTCTAACTATAAATCTAGCAGTTTTTTTTTTCCTTAAAGCACTATGAAAAATGTTTAAAAGGGCTTGGAGGCTGCCCTACTGGAAGAAGTACCGCATCAGTGTGATCACTGATCCATTGAATTATTTCTATCTCAAAGGTGAAGAAAATGATACTTTCCAGTCTTCAGCTGAAAAGTAGTTTTCTTGACATGGAAGAAAAAAAAGAAGTACTCCATTCCATCCAATGTGTTATTGATGGACCATGTCACAGTACCAGGTGCTCTGGCAGATAGCAACAGTGCAGCCAAGGTTATCACCGGGGCCCCAAGTTTTGGGGATGTATGCTGCCATTTGGACTAGTCAGCTAGAGCTGCCTCTGGGAAGCATAAGGTAGGGCAAAGGAGCTAGATAGAGGTGGGCAGCTGACATACACCCAGAAAAAGATGTGAGATATTTATATACAGTGAGATATTTATGTACAACGAATGAATGAAAAGCACTTATTAAGTATTTACAATGGGCCAACCGCTATGCTAAGCACTGGAGATACAAATAAGAGACTAAGCAGTCCCTGGTCTCAGAGAACTCACTTTTTAACTGGGGGGGCACAAGTCAAGTCAATAAGCATTTATTAAGCACCTACTATGTGCCAGGCACAAGACAAATAGGAGGCTTCAGTTGCAAGGAAAAAACCCCCTATTTAAGATGCAGGTGCAAGACATATGGTAAGATATATTCTCTAGTGTCATTTCCATTAAAAAAATCATTTCTGAGATTGAACCATTTGATGGTGCCAAGAACTATGATGGTGAGAACTTTCTTTTCTGGGTCTTCAGTGAATGTGGCAATGAATACATTGAAGATAAAGTTATTACATTTTCCAAATGACAGCTCTGGAGGAGGGTTGCTCATACTGGATGATGGAATTAGAATTCAAAAACAGGAAGGAAGGAAGGAAGCAAGGAAGGAAGGAAGGAAGGAAGGAAGGAAGGAAGGAAGGAAGAAGGAAGGAGGGAGGGAGGGAAGGAGGGAAAGAAGGAAGGAAGGAAGGAAGGAAGGAAGGAAGGAAGGAAGAACACAAGCTTTTGTTAAGCACCTACTACTATGTGCCTGGCACTGTGCTAAGGGCCTTCTAAATATTTTTTCATTTGAGCCTCACAACAATTATCCCCCCATTTTATAGTTGAGGAAACTAAGGCAGGCAGAGGTTGTGTAACTTGCCCCAGGTCCCACCTTACATCTACAACTCATAAAATACTTTTCCCCACAACCTCCCTATGAAGTAAGTCATGCAGTGCTTGCTTCTCTATTGTTTAAGTTGTTGTTTGGAGAATCAAGGACATCGGTAGAGACAGATGTAAGGCTTAATCAGTTCCTTGACTTTTAGTGCAGGACAGGTAGGGGGTGCCATACTGCATGGAGCACTAGGCTGGAGTCAGGAAGGCTCATCTTTTCACACTTACTAGCTATGTGACCTTGGGTAAGTCACTTACCCCTGCTTCCCTCAGTTTCTTCTTCTGTAAAATGAGCTGGAGAAGATAATGGTAAACCACTCTGGTATCCCTGCCAAGAAAACCCCAAATGGGGTCACAGAGAGTCAAACATGACTGAACAACAACTTTTAATTGAGCAGGTAGAATGCTATTTGCCTTGGGCTGGACACACTGAAGCCTCTAGCTTCCCCACTACTTATACCCTCCATCTTTATCCTGGGTTTTATGTCACTTTCATACATCTCTGCCATCCCCCTCTCCATCATTCCTGGTGTCTTTCCTGATCTTTCAAATTCTCTTAACACTGAGAGATATCCTCATACAGTGGTATGCTTGTGCAGAGCCTCCTGGGACACAGTCCAGGATTCACTCCAATGGCTGTCTCTGTCCCAAAACACTGTCAGAATATATTGGTGCTCTGGAGAAGCCTCTCACAATAAAATTTTTTTGAATGTAAAAATCTGAAATTAGGTACAGTAAATCCATTACACAAGTCTAGGATGATGGAGCCCTGCCAGTGGAATATCCTATGAGAAAGACCTGGGCTTCTTAGTTGACCACGAGTTCAATATGAACCAATACTGTTACCCAGCTATACAAAAAGTTCACATAGTCTAAGACTGTGTACAGAAGCTTAGAGTCCAGAGGAAGGTGGAAAGTAGTCCCAGCTGTGCTGATAGACCATGACCGCCATATTGCACTCAATTCTGGGTGGCAGACTTTGAGAAGAACATTGACAAACATCGATAAACCCTCTGCATCCAGAGGGTGGCAACCAGCACCACACCCTATAAAGAACAGTTGAGGGAATTGGGATATTTAATCTGGAAACAGATTTTTGTGTGTGTGTGGCATAAGGACAGGATTGCTGTCTCTAAATATTTGAAAGGCTGGCATGTGCAAGAAGGATTAGGTTTGCTCTGTTTGCCCCCTAACCCACCCCCACCCCAGACAGCAGAACTAGGACCAGCAGGTATGAATTTCAGGGAGACCAATTTTGGTCCATTATAAGGAAAACATGTGTAATAGGGCTGAGCTGTCCGCAATAAGTGAAAGTGTCCAAGCAGGAGATGGAATACCATTGGCCCAGAATTTTGTAGAAGAGATTGCTGCAGTGAGAGGAAAGACGAGTCCCTCAAGAGAACTACAATTCTCTTTCTAGCCCACATACCCTGGACAATATTTTCCTTCTCCCTTTTCACTCACATCCCTTAGACTGTCCCATTATTATTATTTTTTTTTTTGGTGACATGTTTTCTTTGGCAAGGTTACCTTCAATCAAAGGCTTTTAATTTGGGATCTGTGAACTTCAAAAATATTGTTGTTGGAATTGTTTGGTCATATTCAGTCGTGCTCAACTCTTAGTGATCCATTTGGGGTTTTCTTGGCAAAGATACTGGAGAGATTTATCATTTCCTTCACTAGCTCATTTTACAGGTGAGGAAACTGAGGCAAACAGGGTTAAGTGACTTGTCCAGAGTCACACGGCTAGTGTCTGAGGTCAGATTTGAACTCAGGAAGAGGAGTCTTCCTGACTTCCAGTCCAGTACTCTATCCACTACACTAGCTGCCTGACCTTAAAATACATATAATTTATATATAAAAATGTGTATAATATTTATATTATATATAATAGTAAAATAAATCAAATTAGAATAAACAATATAACAATAAAATAAAAGTTAATAATAAATAAGTGAACTGAAAATAATATGTAATGTATAATATTATATATAATTATTTCAATATTCTTTCATATCCTTATGGATTTTATTTTATCATTTAATTACATTCTTTTGAGAAGAGGTACCTAAGCTTCATCCTACTGGCATTGAGGTCCAGAACACAAAAAAGATTAAGAATCCCTGGCTTAGATGTTCATTGAAACCAGGTTTCACCTGTATAAAAATGAGTGAGTGGAAGGAGTAGGGAAGATGCAGGTGGAGTATATACATGGCATATGTTTTGCCCCAGGTCTCATACTCCCCCAGGGAGAGTTCTGGGTACCCAGCTTCCATCACTATTCCAAGTCGGCAGCCAAGAGGTGGCCCATCCCTATTAAAGGCTTGAAGTAGTTCTAGGGGTATAAGGGGCGTGTGTGTGTGTGTGTGTGTGTGTGTGTGTGTGTGTGTGTGTGTGTGCTTGTGCTCACACTCGCATACACACACATGTCTGGGAGAGTGTTGGTAGGGAAGAGTTACAGGATTAGAAAGCAAACCTGAACCAGCCCCTGGAGGCGTCCCTGTGTGCTGAATTTACAGCAGCAGCTGGGGAGTCGTATAAATGACTAATGCCTCATGATGTTCTTTTCCGAGCAAGCTACAAAAAATTGTCAGGGGCCCTTCAGTGTTCCGCAGATGTGTCTGGAATTCAAATAATTTGATTCTTGGGTATGATGACAACAGGAGGCAGGGCATTACCTTGACAGAGTGATGGGGAAGACAGCTGCTGTGCCCAATATTCATGAAAGATATTGCGCTAACAACTGTTCTCTATTTGGCATCTTGGCTGAGATCTCCATCATGTCTAGCTCCTATTGCCCTTCTTCAAGGGCACTAAATTAAAAAATAATGCTACTGGTAATTCTTTCATCTTTTTCAAGTCCTGGCACTGAATAATGGGGACAAGTGAAATAAACCACTGATAACGGAAGCTGGATATGTCTCTTGAAAAAAAAAATGATGCTGACATTAAGCTGGACTCGAGAGAATACATTTGAATATCAGGGGACGGGGCATTGTTTCTGTTCTCCTAACCTATGCCAAGCTGTGGCAGCCATGCCCTGCTCCTCTTTCTAATATGTCTTTAGTGGAAGACCACATTAACAGTTTCCCAAGTACAATAGCTGTAAGGATTCTAGCTGTAGTAACTGGGAGACTGAGTGTTCTTCAAGCTGTTTTTATCCACTAAATCTGGGTGTTTTATTTATTTTTAATAAAAATAGTTTTGTCTTAGAGGCAGTGGGACCTAGTGATAGACTGAGATGGTCTTGGTGTCTGGAAGACGCGGGTTCAAACGACAAGGGAAAGAAGTTTGGAGTCAGAAGACCTGGGTTTGAAACTCAGGTTTGCTATTTACTACCTGGTCAAGTAACCTAATCTTTCTGAGCCTCAGTTTACACATCTGTAAAATGAAGGGAATTGGGTCAGATGATTGCTGCAGTGTCTTCCAATTCCATAATTTCTCCATGTCCCCCAGGCAATCCTCCATGACTAGAAGTCAGCTTTCTCAAAGGCCAAGAGTGGGGAACCTTTGACCTCAAGGCTCCAGGTGGCCCTCTAGGTCCTCAAGTGTGGCCCTTTGACTGAAGCCAAACCTCACATCGAGGCCACAGGTTCCCCAACCCTACTCCAAGCATTTTTGATCAGGTACCTCTAACAGTAAAATTTTTTTTTTTTTGCTTAGGCAGTTGGGGTTAAGTGACTTGCCCAGGGTCACACAGCTAGTAAGTGTCAAGTGTTTGGTCTGAGGCTGGATTTGAATTCAGGTACTCCTGACTTCAGGGTCGGTGCTCTATCCACTGCGCCACCTAGCTGCCCCAGTGCTTTCTTTTTTATCTCCCTAACTTTTTTTTTATTAATTAATTTATTTTTAGTTTTCAATATTCACTTCCATAAGCTTTTGAGTTTTGAATTTTCTCCCTGTCCCTCTCCACTTCCCTCCCCAAGAATGCATACAATCTGATATAGGCTCTACATATGCATTCCTATTAAACATATTTTCACATTAGTCATGTTGACTAATTAGAATTAGAACCAATAGGAGGAACCACAAGAAAGAAGAAACAAAACAAAACAGAAAAAAAAAGAGCAAATACTATGCTTTGATCTGCATTCAAACTCTGTAGTTCTTTCTCTGGATGTAGTCAGCATTTTCCATCATGAGACCTTTGGAGATGTCTTAGATCTTTGCATTGCTGAGAAGCGCCAAGTCTATGAAAGTTAGTCATTGCGCAACGTGGCTGTTACTGTGTACAACGTTCTGGTTCTGCTCACTTCACTCAGCATCAGTCCATACAAGTCTTTCTAGGTTTTTCTGAACTCTGCCTGCTCCTCATTTCTTATAGCACAACAGTATTCCATCACATTCATATACCACAACTTGCTCAGCCATTCCCCAATTGATGGGCATCCCCTCAATTTCTAATTCTTTACCACCACAAAAAGAGCTGCTATAAATATTTTTGTACATGTGCGTCCTTTTCCCATTTTTATGATTTCTTTGAAACTCAAACATTTATTAAACACTCTTTATATGCCAGGCACTGTGCTAGCTCTGGGAGGGATGGGTGGAGGTGGGAAGAATGAATTTTTTTTTCCTTCAAGGGACCAGATCATGTATCCCTCTCCAGGGAACCAAAGCTTTTATACCCCCAGATCCATGGGAGGTGCTCCAGTTCAATACTGCCCCACATCCATAACCCCATGAAGTTTTATAAGTGGCATACATTGTTTTTGGCAATAAAAGTTTGGTTTTTAAATGTCTTGCTAATCACATGGTTTCATGTTATCATTAGCTAATAATTCAAAATAAAATATACCCCTAGTGTGAGGTTCATTGTTAATGATAGCAGATAGAAACCTATATTCTTTTTTTTTTTTAAGGCAATTGGGGTTAAGTGGCTTGCCCAGAGTCATACAGCTAGTAAGAGACAAGTGTTTGGTCTGAGGCCGGATTTGAACTCAGGTCCTCCTGACTTCAGGGCCAATACTCTATCCATTGTGCCACCTAGCTGCCCCTAGAAACCCATATTCAAATAATCTTTAGGATATTGAATTTTTCTGGCCTACTTTTTGTCAGAACTGATTAGATTGTCTCTGTTTTTACTTTATAATGGGCTGTTGAAGAGCTGAACTAGGAGGAAAGAGAGTGTCATTTTCTTGTTGTTCATTTATGTTCACATTATTAATGTTATCTTCTATCCGTGGTTTCTTTGTATATATCTTTTTGTTTGTTTGTTTGTTTTTAGTGAGGCAATTGGGGTTAAGTGACTTGCCCAGAGTCACATAGCTAAGAAGTATTATGTGTCTGAGGCTGGATTTGAACTCAGGTCCTCCTGACTCCAGGGCCAGTGCTCTATCCAGTGTGCCACCTAGCTGCCCCTGTATGTATCTTTTTTAGGAGGGAAAGAAAAAACACTAAGCGCCAAACCCTGTACTAAGTGCTGGAATAAAACACAAATTTTCCCTTTTGTCAACTTGAGTATGTTACATTTTTATAAATATTGATTTATTTCTTTTATAGTCTCAGTTTTGCTAATATATTTGATGGATTGCAATTTGCATCAGTGGAAGAAATATTTTAATAATGATAGCTAACATTTGTATAGTGCTTAAGATTTTCAAAATGATTTAAAACTATTATCTCATTTTATTCTTGCAACATGGAGAGGTAATCTCCATTTTACTGTTGAGGAAACTGAGGCAGGCAGAAGTTAATTAAAGCGTCACACTTCTAGTAAGTTTCTGAGTTAGGATTCGAAGGCAGGTCTTTCTGACTACAAATCCAGTGCACCACCAAGCTGCCTCATCAATATCAGAAATTCGTTGAAACACTGAGGTATTGAATATGTGTTGAAATATATGAATTTGCCTCTCAGTACCACTCTAGTTCCCAAATTTTGACATGATGTATTTGTATTGCCATTCCAATGCTCCAATATGCCAATGGATCTGTGATCCCCTTGATTTGGGTATGGCTTTGTTTGTTGAATCATTTTTTAATCATGTCTACTCTCTGTGACCCCATTTGGGATCTTCTTGGCAAAGATACTAGAGTGGTTTGCCATTTCCATCTCTAGCTCATTTTACAGATGAGGAAACTAAGGCAAACAGGGTTAAGTAACTTGCCCAGAGTCACACAATTAGTAAGTGTCCAAGCTCTGATTTGAACTCAGCAAGGTGAGTCTTCTTGACTCCAGGCCCACCACTCAATCCACTGTACCACCTTGTGGCCGACATTGGGTATGGCTTCCAGCAATGCAAATTGCAACTCTTCCATTTCTGCCCATCCTGTGCAATTGTTATCAATGTTTTCCGATGATGATGATGATGATAGTTAGAATTTACATAGTATTTTAAGATTTGTAAAGTACTTTATATATATATATATATATATAATCACATTTCATCTTTATACAATCCTGGGAGGTAGATTTTATTATTATTCTTTTTGCATATGAGAAAACTGAGGCAAACAGAGGTAAGTGGCTTGACCAGGGTCACATAACTAAGAAGTGTCTATGGTCAGATTTGAATTCACATCTTCCTAACTCCAGGTCCAGTACTCTATCCACTGAACTACCTTGTTGCTCCACATCTTCCTGTAAGTTTGCTACAAAAGATCCACTCATCATTTTGGGGTCCTTTCTTGTATTCTCTTGACATCACAAGGATACCAATGGAGCATCTGGTCATCACCAATCAGTTGTATTCAACTTTACCACATGACAAGGGATATCTTCTTTTTCCCTCATATTTTTCTTTGATACCATCCTTTATTCCATTTTTCCTTCACAATTCCTTGTTGGCGATGCATTGCAGTTTGCTTATACCCACCATGTCCTTCTCCATTGCCTTTTGGATGATCTTCAACTTCAGAGAATGTAGTGTTCTGGGAATTTAAGCCATATAATCTTAAATAAATGTTGGTGGTAAAAAGATGGGTCTCTGTTTCAGGAAGAAGCTAAAGGGCTTTAGGAAAAATTTGTAATTCCCTAGATGAAATCCAGCTCACTCTCATCTTCCTTTTCAATTCTGGAACCAGCTCATTGTTCATTTGCAATGTTAAATATCTATATCCATATATATATATATATATATTAAAAATATATATATATACACACACACATACATACATATGTGCAGATGGTCAAGCTCTACAGGTTGTCTGTTTCAATTGTATATCATATTCTAGATAATAGACATTCTCAGTTCTCTTAGTTTTTCTAGTGTAGATAGTAAGGTCAAGCTCCTTTGAATGAATGATTGTGAATCTTATTTAGTAGGCTCTATAATATTCTTGGTCTTGATGCAATCAATATCAGCCACATCTGGAAGTCCTAAATATGTATATAAAAACTCCTTTAACTTGGATTCTATGCTAGATATACTTCATTGCAGTGGCAAATGCTTTTAGTGAGCCCATATCTTCCTATTTTGTGCCTGCCTTGATATTAATAATCAGAGGGATATAGAAAAAGTTTTCTCTGATATATCTTTCAAGTATTCTTATGTAGTTTTCACATTTGTACAGAACATACTTTATTGGAGAATAGAGTTTAAGGTGGCATTTTGCTCTACTGAATCAAATGTTCTATAATTATAATTTTATAATAATTATTAGTATTTTCATAATTTTGTTTTTAACTCTTTAATATATCATTATTTAATTTTCACATAGGCTGGCATTTGGTTGCATGTCTCTTATTTATTATATTTATTTTGCATTTTGATCTGCAGACTTAATATTTCCAATTTATACTTTTCAAATTTCATTTTTAGCTTCCTTCCATCCTAAAAGATAACCAACTTTTGTAAATGTCCTATGTATATCTTACCAAAATGTATATTCTCCACCCTTTCTGTTTGGTCTTCTCCATACATTTATCATATCTAGTTTTTTTTTAGCACTCTACTCAAATCTCTAACTTTATCATTTAAATTTATTAATTGTGCCATTATGTGCATGGATATTTAATAGTGTTCTCTGATAAATAGTACCTTTACATAAAATCTAATTACCTAGTTTACCTTTCTTAATACTTTCTAATTTATATTCATATTTTTCAATAAGATTCTTGATTTTCTCAAGTCTGCTGATATATAATAAAATTTAATTTTAATGATAATTCATCCACTTGTTTTAAATCTATCTTTTTTTTTTTTTTTTTTTTTGCTTAGGCAATAGGGGTTAAGTGACCTGCCCAGGGTCACATAGCTGGTTAGGGTCAAGTGTCTGAGGTTGGATTTGAACTCAGGTTCTCCTGACTCCAAGGCCAGAGCTCTATCCACTGCACTACCTAGCTGCCCCTCTTTTTTTATTTGTTTGTTTGTTTTTTGGCCAGGCAATGGGGTTAGGTGACTTGCCCAGGGTCACATAGCTAGTAAGTGTTATGTGTCTGAGGCCAGATTTGAACTCAGGTCCTCCTGACTCCAGGGCCGGTGCTCTATCCACTGTGCCACCTAGCTGCCCCTAAATCTATCTATCTAGCTAGCTATCTCTTCCATAGTAGAAGTGTTTCTTGTAGATAGCACACTGTTGTATTATATTTTTGGATCAATTTGATAATCTTTTCTATTTTTACAGGTGTATTTAGTCCATTGATGCTCAACGAATTTAACATATCAGTTATCATACTTTATTAAATCATTTGTTTTGTCAATAAGCAATGAAATCATCCTTAATTCATCAATGATAATCATATTCAAACCTTAACACAAATACTCATGCAAACTCATATATCACTCAACATAATTGTTATCTATTTCTATAATAAATTCTATTAATTTATGACAAATTCACCTGTTATCTCTCCCTCTTTTTACAATGAGAATATCACTATTTGTTTTCCTCTTTCTTTTTCCATTCCACTGTTTTCCTTTTTTTTTTTCGCTTCTTCTGTGGTAGTTATAGTCAGCTTATACTTTCTTACTTTTTAACCCTCTATTTTTTTTCTTCTTTTTTCTTTTATTAATTTATTTTGATTTATCAACAATCACTTCCATAAGCTTTTGAATTTTAAATTTTTCTACCCTTCCCTCCCCACCTCCCTTCTCAAGATGGCATGAATTCTGATATAGGCTATACATATACATTCCTATTAAATATATTTTCACATTAGTCATGTTGTAAGGAAGAATTAGAACCAATAGAAGAAACTACAAGAAAGCAGAAACAAAACAAAACAGAGGGGAAAAAAAGAGCAAATAGTATGCTTCAATCTGCATTCCAACTCCATAGTTCTTTCTTTAGATGTGGATAGCATTTTCCATCATGAGTCTTTTGGAATTGTCTTAGATCACTGTATTGCTGAGAAGAGCTAAGTTTATCAAAGTTAGTCATTGTGCAACGTGGCTGTTACTATGTATAATGTTCTGCTGGTTCTGCTCACTTTACTCAGCATCAGTCCATACAAGTCTTTCCAGGTTTTTCTGAAGTCCACCTGCTCATCATTTCTTATAGCACAATAGTATCCATTACATTCATATACCATAACTTGTTCAGCCATTTCCCAATTGATGGGCATCCCCTCAATTTCCAATTCTTTGCCACCACAAAAAGAGCTGCTATAAATATTTTTGTATATGTGAGTCCTTTTCCCATTTTTTATGATCTCTTTGTTAACCCTCTATTTTCATCCACCACAATAATTGTATCATATATTTGTTCATCAGTGGCAGCTAGGTGGTGCAGAATGTCAGAACTGGAATCAGGAAGACCTGCATTCAAATTCCGCCTCAGACACATGCTAGCTGTGTGATCCTGGGCAAGTCATTTAACTCTGTTTGCCTCAGTTTCCTTGCTGTAAAATGATCTGGAAATGGAAATGGCAAACCATTCCAGTACCTTTGCCAAGAAAACCCCAAATGAGATCACAAAGAGTCAGACATGACCAAAAAAAGACTGAACAATAACAAAAATTTGTTTATCAAAATGTTGCTGTTATTATTCCATTATTTAGGTTATTGTATTATGTTATTATCATACTATATTATTAATGTTACTACTACCCTGTGATATTTACAAATAGATAATTGATAATCAAAAGAATACTACTGTTGTGTGATCTCTCTATAATGTTTACATTGTGATAGTGACTAGTTACGGTTATATGTTTATTATATGTTCAATATGTGTTCTTATCATATTTACTTCTTAACAACTACTTTAAGACCTGTTCATCCCTTCACAAATTCCTGAATTTTCTTTGTACTCTTAAATAATCATCTTCAGAATAAAAAAAATTTAACTTAGGAAAATTGACTCTGAGATGAAGCTCCCCCATCTCTCTCTCTCTTTCTCTCTCTCTCTCTCTCTCTCTTTCTCTCTTCCTTCCCCCTCCCTCCCTCCCTCTCTCTCTCTCTTTCTTTCTCTCTCTTGCTCTCTAACATATCAAATTCTAATGTCTTCTATTATTTATTTTTTTGTGAGTTAATCTTATTTAATTCATTTTCATGTGTAATAAATTTCTTCTCAGCTCCATGCAGGATTACCTCCTTGCCTTTATAATATTGAAGCTTAGTAGCAATATGTAAGAGGAGTTAAACTTAGAGTTTATTACTGTTAACATTTGTATATTCTATCAATTTGCGACACATCCTTCTCTTTTAATAGTCAGGTGGATCTCTGGTCTCATCTATTTGGATGTTCCCTCTAACAATGCACATCAGAACCCATCTGTGCCTTCCCCTCTTTTAGGATTCTTGTCCACTTTCATAAATTCACTCTTAGGAGATCCACGCAATATGCTGGTAGCCTTCCTTACTTTCTTCTGATATCATGAGGATACCAGTGGACCACACAAGCTACCTACTAGTTGGCTGTCCCTCGGAGTTGCTGTGTGGCTAACCCATCTTCTTTTTTTGATCATCCTTTCCCCTGATGACAGCATTCATTCTAGTTCATCAAAGTTTTTTATTTGTCATATGCCACAGCCTAGTCCTACCCACCATGTGCCTCAACCCTCAATACATTTCTCATTATATCTGAAAAAAGATGTTCCTGCATGATTTCCTGAAATATGGGGTCACATTTCTCCTTCTTTATGATGTTCAGGAGACTTGGTAATTTTTATTGTATTCTCCTTTCCATATTCAGATTTTTCTTCCATATGAATTCCAAATCACTTTCTAGCTATGTGATTTGAGTAATGTTTTTCTATTTCCTCTGTTGCTTCTGCCACTTAGTCTTTCTGTGAAACAATTGTTTTTCATTGAGTTCATTATTTTATTTACATTTTCACAGATTTCCTACAGTAATTTCATTTCCTCTTTAAATTCTTTTACTGTATCAGTTATTTATTTTATGACATCCTGATGAAATTCTAATTTAGTTTTTGATATTTCTGTTAATATTTTAAATATATTTTTCTTCTGTTTTCAAATCTCTCAATTTACATTATGTTGCATTAGTACATTTCTGTTCTTCATTCATTTCTTTTATTGTTTTTCTTCAAAAACAAATTTCTTTTGAGAGTTTCTGATCATTTTTAGTTCTTTGGTGATTGCTTTACAATTTTTGAGGGAAATACTAATGGAGTGAGACTCTCCTGAGATCTCTCTTTCTTCCTTGTTCTCAGAAGCCTCTAACTCTGATATTCTTTGATGTCTGTCTAGTACAGTATGTGACAAGAAAAGCATAATCTGGGGTCTGGTTAGAAGAAAGCTTGGCAAAGGAATTACCCATAGGTCGGCTGGTGTTTCACGGTGGGGAGTAAGCACATCTTCCTCAGATGTTGGTGATTGCGGAACAGCCTCGACCACTTCATGTTAGTTCTATTGGAAGGGTTGTCATATAGAAAAGGGATTGTTCTGTCCCAGAAGGCAGGACCAGGAACAGTTAGTGGAAGCAGAAAACGGGTTGGTTTAATTTCAACACAAAGACAAATCTTCCCTAGCAACTAAAGCTTCACAAAAGTGGTAGTGGGTTCTACCATCAAAACGCCTTAAGCACAGGTGGCATGATCACTTGTTGGCTGTGTTATCTAGGGAAACCTCAGGCCTCTAAGATTCCTTCCAGTTCTGTGGTTCCGGGAGAGTTTGGGCCCCCTTTTTTCTACCTAAAATTCCATACTTGAACTTGATGATATATATGTTATTAATAAGCAATATGTCAACAGATTCAACTTCTCTACAAGATCCAAGGGATATGAAGTCCCAATGCCTACACAGCAAAGGTAAACTCAGCAGTTTTATCAATTACTTAATGAATACCAGTCTTAATGAATCTCAACCTAAGGAATTGTGACCATGGCCCTACATTAAGGTTATCTGATTTATTTTTGGACAGTAATGTGTCTCTTGCTATGGTTTGGGGATTTTCAAGTACCGGCAATTATTATCTCATTAGACCTTCCTGACCTAGTGGTAACCTCATTTGCCATGTACCTTGAGGACTCTTCTCTTCTCTGGAATGAAATTTCAGCAAAAACCTCAATATTAATTTAAAGTCAGAGAATACTAACTTTAAGCTTTTCCCCTTTGGCATCTTATTCAGGCAAAATTTGGTTTCAATAGGTTGTGATTTACATCACCAGAGGAACATTCACCTGAGACCACAGATCTATCAGAAAAACAAAAAGTAAGGGTTGGATGAGGTGATTTCTAGAGTCTTCCCAGCTCTAAATAATACGGAAAAGTTTTCTTTGTCACTAAGCTAAGATGGCAGAGTATCAGGAAGAAGTAAGATGAGGTTCCCCCTCTCCCCACCCCTCAAAAACCAACTCTAATCAGGTCTAGACAATTCAGCAGATCAAATCCTGATTGGGAAATCTAAGAATAAAAATCACACTGAATCATTTTTCTAGTCCAGGTTGGCATAGGGAGACAGAAAGGTCTGCTGATACTGGGGAAGGGGTTTGGCCAGGAGTATGCAAACATTCTACTGCAGGAAAGGTTGTGCACCAGAGCAAGATGGGACTCTCAGGTCCAACACTGAGGGGCCTACACATGCAGAAAAAGGAGGAAGTGCCAGCTGGTGTCTTTGCCACTCACTCCCCAGTCCCAGGTCACAGATCCAGGGAGGACTGAAGAACTGAGTGAGCCCAGGGATGGCATTCCACAGTAAAAAGTGGTCACAGGCCCTGGGCTGTGTGGCTCAGACCCAGGAGCAGAGTAGGGCCTCAGTTACAGCCTCCAGACCAGTTTGAAGCCTGTATGTAGAAGGACAACCAGGGCAGGAGTCCCAGATCTTAGGGAAACCTTCAGTTCTAACCCTCTGAACCAGCAGTTTTCTAGCTAGCTGATAGTGGTTGAGGGCAGCGGCAACTACTGAAACTCCAAGGTTCTGTTGCTCTAACCCAGACTCACATCAGGAACTTGCAGAGTTCAGACCAGGGGGAATGGTGATCAGATTTTGCCTTGGATCATACCACTTTGGGAGAATGGAAAGCCTACAGGTCTCCAGCCTGACCTGATCCTCGAATAAGATAGCACTTATTACCCCAAGCAAGGAACAGCAGGACAAGGCCATATGTTCCCTCTGGAAGTGGGCAGAGTCTGGCCCTAGCCTAGAGTCCAAAGTCAGGAAGTGGGCAAATAGAAAAAGAATCTGCCATCCATCAGAAGCTACTATGGCCACAGGGATTCTCAAGACACAAACTCAAAAGGGATAGAAGGGAATAAACATTGACATAGCACCTACTATGTCCCAAGCACCATGCAAAGTGCTTTTTACAAGTATTATCTCAGGCAGTACAAGTATTATCTCATCTGATCCACACAACAACCCTGAGAGATAGGTGCTGTTATTATCCCTGTTTTACTGTTGAGGAAACTGAGGCAAACAAAGGTTGAGTGACTTGCCCAGGGTCACATAGCTGGTAAGTATCTGAGGCCAGATTTGAATTCAGATCTTCTTGACTGTAGGTCACCTAAGCTGCCTCAAAAGACAATGACTGCAAAACATCTACAAACAAAACCTCAAGGGAAATTTATACTTGGGTATAAATTAAATTAGAATTTATGGAAGAGATGTCTGCCAGTCAGTCAATAAACATTATTAAGTGCCTATGATGTGCCAGACACTGTGCTAAATAATGGGGATAAAATTCAATAACTCTTGCCTTCAAGGAGCCTGTAACCTAATATGGGAAGAAACACACAAAAGGATGCTGAAAGAGATGGAGGGCTGACAGGGACATGATGGAAATCCAGGGAAGTTCAGTGGGATGGAATGAAGAGATGAAGAGATGATTAGAATGTAGAGAGAGATAAAATGAAAAGATAGATGTCCTGGGTGCCTTCCTTAAATAGAAGTTCTGGGAGGAGCCTTTCTACTCTATCATCCAATCAGAGGGAGGGTGGGGCCAAAGGGGCAGAAGGTGAGGAGGTGTCAGTTCCAGATGTGATGTGATCTTGCAAGAAGATGATGAAGTTCTTGGGGGCACGGTGGAGAAATACAAGGGAATGTGGCCAAGTGGGGAAAAAAAATGAAAGAAGAGTTTTTAAAAGGCTCAAATGGTTTTAAAAATGAAATGAGAGCGCTAGAGGAAAATTTAGAAAAGGACTGAGAGCTATGGAAAAAAGAATTGGAATGGGAATTAGTAGCTTAGCACAAGAAGTACAAAGCCTTTGCCAAGCAAAAACTTCCCTGTTGACCAAATGAAGCTAATGACTCCATGAGACAAGAAATATCAAAACAAAGTCAAAAGACTGAAAAAAGAATAGAGGAGAATGTAAGGTATCTCATAGCAAAAACAACTGACCTGGAAAACAACTCAAGGAGAAAAAAATTAAGAATCACTAGGATATTTCAAAGCTACAACCCCCTTTCCCCCCTCGCCCCCAAAGAGTCTAAGCATCATATTTCAAAAAAACTTAAAAGAAAACTGCCCAAATGTCTTGGAACCAGAAAGCAAAGTAGAACTTGAAAGAATCTACCAGTCAGAGCTCCCTAAGAAAAAAATTCCCAGATCAGACAGATTTACTAGTGAAATCTACCAAACATTTAAAGAACAATTAATTCCAGTACTATACAAACTATTTGAAAAAACAGGTAAAGAAAGAGTCCTACTAAATTCCTTCTGTGACACAAATATAGTTTTGATACCTAAACCAGGGAGAGCAAAAACAGACAAAGAAAACTATAGACCAATTTCCCTAATGAATATCAATGCAAACATTGAAAATAAAATACTAGCAAGAAGACTCCAGCAATATTTCACAAATATCATACACTATGACAAGGTGGGATTTATGCCAGGATTTCAGGGCTGGTTCAACATTAGGGAGACTATAAGCATAAATGACTATATCAATAATAAAAAAAACCCAAAAATCATGTGATCATAGTCACGGATACAGAAAAAGCCTCTGACAAAATACAACATTCATTCCCATAAAAACACTAGAAAGCATAGGAATAAATGGAGCTTTCCTCAAAATAAGTAGTATCTATCTAAAACCAAAAGCAAATATAATCTGTAATGGTGATAAGCTAGAAGCCTTCCCAATAAGATCGGGAGTGAAGTAAGGATGTCTATTATTAATCAATATTGTCTTAGAAATTCTAGCTATAGCAATAAGGCCCCCCAAAATTGAAGGAATAAGAATAGAGAACAAAGAAACCAAACAATTATTCTTTGTGGATGATATGATGATGTACTTAGAAAATCCTAGAGAATCAACTAAAAAAAACTAGTTGAAACAATTAACAGCTTTAGTAAAGTTGCAGGACATAAAATAAAACCACATAAATCATCAGCATTTGTATAGAATACCAGCAAAACCCAGCAGGAAAAGATAGAGAAATTCCATTTAAAATAACTGCAGACAATATAAAATATTTGGGAGTCTACCTTTCAAGATACACAGAGGAACTATATAAACACAATTGCAAAACACTTTTCACACAAATAAAGACATATCTAAACAATTGGAGAAATATTAATTGCTCATGGGTAGGTCGAGCCAATATAATAAAAATGACAATTCTACCTAAATTAATTTACTTAGTGTCATACCAATCAAACTACCGAAGAATTATTTTATAGAGCTAGAAAAATAGCAACAAAATTCATCCAGAAGAACAAAAGGTCAAGAATATCAAGGGAACTGGGGGCAACTAGGTGGTGCAGTAGATAGAGCATGGCCCTGGAGTCAGGAGGACCTGAGTTCAGATCCGGCCTCAGACACATAACACTCACTAGCTGTGTGACCCTGGGCAAGTCACTTAACCCCAACTGCCTAAAAATTAAAAAAAAAAATTAAAAAAATTAAAGAAAGAGAGCTGTTGATCAGTGGAATAAATTAGGTACATAAAATACAGAAGTAAATGACCACAGTAATCCAATGTCTGATAGACCTGAAGATCTAAGCTTTTGGGGCAAGAACTCACTATTCAAGAAAAACTTCTGGGAAAACTAGAATTCATTCTGGTAGAAAACAGGCATTGACTAACATCTTACACTATGTCAGGATAAGGTCAAAATGGGTACATGATTTAGACATAAAGAGTGATGTCATAAGCAAATTAGAGGAGCATGGAATAATTTACCTTTCAGATCTGTGGGATTAGGGGAGAGTTTATGATGAAACAACAGATAGGATCATGGGAGGCAAAATGGATAATTTTGATTACATGGAATTAAGAAATTTTTGCATAAAAAACACACAATACAGCCAAAAGAAAGCAGGAAACTGAGGGGGAAATTTAGAGCAACTTTTTCTGACAAAGGCCTCATTTATCAAGTAGTTAGAGAACTGAGTCAAATTTATAAAAAAAAAAAACCACACAAAAAAACAGGAGCCATTCCCTAATTGATAAATGGTCGAAGGATATGAACAAGTAGTTTCTCGATGAAAAAATCAAAGCTATCTACAGTCACATGAAAAATGTTCTAAATCCCTATTGATTAAAGAAATGCAAATTAAAACAACTTCAGCCACCTTCATGGCCTTAGAGCAGATTTTTCTTTTTTTTTTTCCTTGCTTTTTTTGGTGAAACAATCAGGGTTAAGTGACTTGCCCAGGGTCACACAGCTAGTCAGTGTCAAGTGTCTGAGGCCCGATTTGAACTCTGGTCCATCCTGACTCTAAGGCCAGAGCTCTATCCACTGCACCACCTAGCGGCCCCAGGAGCAGATTTTTCTCATCTGCCCATTCTGCTGGGGGAAGGAGATCACTTCATTGCCAAATCTAACTGCCTTTTTCTCAGGCCTCATTTTTCTAGACCTCTCTTGACTTTTGACACTTGGGAACACCTTCACCTTTTGGATATTCTCTCCTTCTAGGTTATTCAGACACTGTTGTCTCCTGGTTTTCCTGCAACTTGACTACATTTTCTCAGTCTCTGCTGGATTCAGGTCACTTCCATAACTATGGGTCTATCAGTCAGTCAACAACCATTTCTTAAAAATTTACTATGTGCCAAGTGCTGTGCTAAACACTGGGGAAACAAAAAGAGGCCAAAGACAGTTCCTGCCCTCAGGGAGTTCACATTCTAATTGTGCAAGTAACTCCTACAATCAAGAAACACTGCAGAGGAGATGGGAGGTAATCTTAAAAGGAAGCAACTGAGTCTTGGGGGCAGCCAGGAAGTAGAGATGAAGAGAGAGAGCATTCCAGGAATGGAACTGGGAGATGGGATATCACAGTGTGAGGAACAGCACAAAGGCTAATATGTAAGACTGGAAAGGTAAAAAAAAGAGTCAAGTTATAAAGGGTTTTATTTTTATTTTTTATTTTTTTGAGGCAATTGGGGTTAAGTGACTTGCCCAGGGTCACACAGCTAAGTGTCTGAGGTCAGATTTGAACTCAGGGCCTGATGACTTCAGGGCCAATGCTTTATCCACTGCACCACCAAACTGCCCCTATTGAAGGGTTTTAAAAACCAAATAGATTTTATATGTGATTCTGGAAAGGAACCTCTGGAGTTCATTGCATAGAGGGATGCAACATAGACCTGTGCTTTAGGAAGAACCCTTTGAGGGATGGACTGGAGTGGGGAGAAACTGAGTTAAAAGACCAACCAGAAAGTCATTGCAGTAGTCCAGGTGTGAAGTGAAGAGGGCTTGCACTTGACAAAGATGGCAGCTGTGTGAGTGGAGAAATCAGCAGAACTTGGCAGCAGACTGGCTACGCGGCATGCACGTGAGCATGGAGTTGAGGATGTTACTGGGGTTTCATGCCTAGGTAACAGAGAATTGTTGGGGGAAGAGAAGAGAATGAACTCTTCTTTGGACATGTTGAGTTTGAGATATCTAGGGCACATCCAGTTCAAAATGTCCAATTGGCATTTGGTGATGTACCACTGGAGGTCAAAGGTCT
Organism: Vombatus ursinus; assembly: GCF_900497805.2. Classification (NCBI taxonomy): domain Eukaryota; kingdom Metazoa; phylum Chordata; class Mammalia; order Diprotodontia; family Vombatidae; genus Vombatus; species Vombatus ursinus. The sequence continues at coordinate 13,876,826 of NW_020954600.1, read as the reverse complement.
ATCCTGGGCCCTCCTCTCCTCTCTTCTCCTTGCCTTCTCTTCGCTTCTCTTCCTTCTCTTCCCTTCTCTTCCTTCTCTTCCCTTCCCTCCTCTTTTCCCCTCCTCTTCCCTTTTCTCCCCTCCTCTCCTCCATCCTCTCCTCTCTTCTCCTCTCCTTTCCTCTCCTCTATCCTATCCTCTCCTCTCCTCTTCTCCCTCTAACTATCTTGCTTGATGATCTCCTCAGCTCCCGCGGGTTCAATTACCATCTCTATGCAGATGATTCCCAAACTGCTGTATCTAATCTCTCTTGAGCTCTAATCCTACATCACCAACTACCTTATGACCTCTTGAAAAGCATAATACAATGAAAGAAGCATTTGATCTGGAGTCAGGGGCCCTGGATTCAATCTTAGCTCTGCCATTTATTCCTGTGTGACCCTGAGTGAGTCAGTTTCCTTTTGGGATTGGACTAGATGACCCCTTAAATCCCTTCCAGTCCTAAATCTGTGAATGACCCTGTGAAGCAGCTATTCTAATTCTAATTCTCATTTTACAGATGAGGAAACTGAGATTCAGAGAGATTAATTGACTAGCCCAGAGTCACCAAAGCTAGGGAATGCCTGAGGCAGGACTAGAACCCAGGTCTTCTTCAACTCCATCACTCTATTCCTTATACCTAGGCACTGAATGGAGCATACACTTGCAATTATACTCACATTCCCTAGTCTCCCATCTCTCTGATGGCAAAGCTAAAGAAAAATACAGTACTTTGAGCAAAAAAAGAATTTAAGAATCAACCACTGTACTACATCAAGCAGTTTGTCATATTGGGAAGGGAAGGAAAATTGTTTATTAATTATTAATATTACTGTGTGCCAGGCACTCTACGGAGCACTTTACAAATACTATCTCATTCAGTTTTTACAGCAATCCTGGAAAAAAGGTGTTGTTATTATCCTCATTTTACAGTTGAGGAAATTGTTTTATGTATATATATATATATATACACATACATATATATGTATATGCACACACATACATATACACATGCATATATATATACACATATATACACACAAATATATATACACACATATACACACACACACACACACACACACACACATATATACACACATATAACTGTATGGAGCCCAAGTGTGTTCAGAGAAGTTTCATTTCATCTAATCCAGTCTCTCTCATTTTACAGAAAACTGAAGGCCAAATAGATGAAGTGGATTGCTCAAGGGCATGGGTAATAGTAATAATAACATCTAACATTTATAGAGCACTTTAAGGTTTGCACAATACTTTACAAATATCTCATTTGAGCCTCACAACAATGCTGGGTGGTGAGTGTTATTACCTTCACAGGTTACTTCACAGATGAGGAAACTGAGGCAGAGAGAGGCAAAGGCACTTGCCCAAGGTCACATGGGTGATGGGAGACTCAATTGTAGGTTTTTAACCATCGTATAATCTGCATCTTCACGTGCTGACATTTTTCAACAATTAATTTGGGCTATGTCTCTATAAGCAAAAATATTCAATAATAAGCAGGTGATGGGATCTAACCAGCATGTAATCGTTCCAGTCGATGGTGCACAAACCAGTTGTTGAGATGGCCCAAGCACAATTGAGAAATTGTTAAAACACTTGCCCGCACTTAGCAAGCTCTACCTATGACATATATAATTATTCAATGATCAATCTCTATCTTCAACAGAGCTATGCTCTCTATTAGACTGCTACTAATGGATTGCCTTTCTAACTAGCGAAAGGGCCAATTTAACTCCTTCCCTCTCTCCCATCCCCCATATTCATACACCTCTCCGGGGAGCCAGAATGCATGAAAATTAGTTTTGTTTTAAATAGGCCACATTGTACCATCAAACTTCCTGGCCATTTTGGGCATTTTGCAGACTAAGAGAGTCCTGGCCATCTAATTATTCTGCCTGCAGAGAAAAAGATTAATCAGTGGCTTGGTTGAGGTTGGGAGTTTTCAAGGCGACGTCTCAGAGTTCATTTATCACACTGGTACCTTACAAGTTGCTTATTTAATTTTTTTTTTTTTTTTTTTGGTGATTAAGCACGTTAATACTTCCTTACCTCCCAACAATAACCTCATGAAAGAAATCAGCCTTGTAGGGAGGGTACTACGGTCCTCCCTCTAGAGGTCAGAATGAGTGGTCAGCAGGGGGCACTCTGGATCAGTCCACGGGCACTGTCCAGGCCTAGAGGTGAAAGGCTACACAGCCAACATCTCTGAAGGTGTCTCGCTTTATGAATCCTCCAAGTAAAGTCCTTTTAAGCACTTGTAATAAAATACTCTGAGATCCCTGTCTCTGAAAATCGAAGTGTCAAACTCAGCATCTTTGCCACATTTCAAACTGGGTAATTACCTTCAGTCCCAAAGGAAACCTTATTTTATATAGTTGTGTCCTTTCGAGGTTACTGGCTCCCAAGGGCAGTGATCTTGGCTTTTTTATGTTTTCTACAATACAAGGTCAATAATAAACACCTAACAATAACAATTTAATTAAACTACATCCCTTTGAGCTAAATGTTGACCTGTTATGTGATTGCTAACAATATAGGTATGTGTCTGCTTGGCCTAGACTCTGATGGGAAAAGAAAGTCCCAATGGAATGGACCAAATAAGACATCTGCTTATTTTCTTGTTTTTTGTTCATTCTTTCTTGATGGTCCAGACCTGTGGTTTCATCAGTGTGTACAACTCCCTCTATCCATCTGGAAAGTCATAGGATTATAGACTTATAATCTTTAACTCTATAGATTATACACTTATAATCTATATTTATATAGATTATAGAAGGACCAGAGAGGTCTTCTAATCTCACCCCATTTTATAGATGAGGAAACTGAGGGCCAGAGATTAAATGATTGTCCAGTCACGCTGGAGGCAAAGCTGGGATTTAAACCCAAACCCAACCTTCTTTCCACTTCACCCTGATACCACCCTGCCTCAGAGATGCCTTGTCCATTAGAATGAGAACTCCTTGAAGGCAAAGTTGGTTTTTTGTTTTTGTCTTTTTTTTGCTCTCCCTTGTACTTAGCACTATGCCTGGCACATCATAAGCACTTTACAAATGTTTATTTTTGTTATCTGTAGTCACACAACCAGTATGCACATGTCAGAAGCAGGATCTGAACCCAGGTCTTTCTGATTCTGATACCAAATAGAAACCATCATGTGGTTGATGAGGATTTTTCCAGGCCTAGAAAAATTAAGTCATCTGCCAGAGGACACGCAGGTCATTAGTGGCAGAGCTGGGACTCATACTGAGGTTCCCTGGTGCCCGGTTCAAGCGTTATTTCCATTCTGCCATGTTCCCTTTTCAACTTTCTCTATATTGCAAAGTATGTAAATATGAATGGCAGAATGCGCTTCTTGATTCCCAATCCCTCCTCCCCTCCTAGTTGCATATACAATTATTTCTTCCACATCGCGGGAGTTAGAAATGCAGCACCCCTGCGATCTGGAAAAAATCTGTGTAAAATTTTTTGACTCTCCCTTTTTACCACAGAAGAAGTCTGAATTTTTTCATTTTCTTTTATGGGGTTTTCACAGTACCTTATTGTAAAATTGGGGTTGACATTATATAATACTATACATAGATTTTATGCATTTCTGAATTTCTAAACTTTTTGTGTTGTCTGCTGGCCTTTGTGTGTTGTCCACATCTTCTGCAAAACTCCCCCCAAAATTCCCATCTACTTACTTACGCTGATCTGCCATATATCAAAAATGCAATGGGGAAAGTTGCAATGTGGAAAGGATTTTGTGAGAAGTAGCTGTGGCGTGACAACCTAGAAAGACCCGGGTTCAGCTAATAAATGCCATGGAATTGAACTGTTACTTCAAACTAAGATATCGTCTAAAGAAACGACACAGCGTCTCAGTCTGTCATTTTTATTAAATCTGCAGGGTTTTACTACACACAACAAATACTTTATTGATATAATCTAAGATAATAAAATAGTTGAACAACTCTGCTTAGATTTACATTTGTATAGAAACAATCTGTGAAATCCGTCACCTTGAACAGAGGTGTCTAAAAACAGTGGTTCACCAGCATTTTATCTATCTTTAGGGAAGGGTTGTGGTTAAAAGTTGCAATGAACATTCCCAACTGAAACATGTCCCCATGCAAACGTGTTTCCCATATGTCCAAAGCTTAAGGCCTTGGGAAAATGGCCAAGAAAAGGGACGGCCACTCTTTCTTCCTTCGTCCTCCCCTAGTGTGATGAACAGGGATCTAAACAGGGTTACTGGAAAAGCCCCAGGGAAGAAACATAATCAACCAATTGCACGTTTCTCATTTGCAAGTGTCAAAGTCAGGACAACTTTTTATACGGATAACTCACTATCTGCAGGTATGAGATCCCATTATTTGCCCACCACCCAACCTCCCCACACCTCAGCTAATAATGTCAGTTATTACCGGTAGCCTTCTGCTAGAAATTCTCTCTAAGAGTCAGCATGTTTAAATCTGCTTTCCTTGCTCCCGTGCAGCTCACTCTGATGCTATGCTGGGCTGCCTGATAAGGGCCTATGGTTTCATCCCTAAAGAAATTACCCCACCCCACCCCTATTACCCAGAGTGCATAGCTCAGCAGCCCCCCTCCCCGTCCCCTTCCTATCGAGACTATTAGTTTGTGCCATCAGCAAAGCACCGCCCAGAGACTCTGGCCTCTTGCCTAGATCATGCCATTGATTTTAGTCCATTCATAGATGTCCTGTTCGCACACTATGTCAGAGTTGATGAGGAGATACCTGTCGCCGACGCAAAAGTGCTTCTGACAGGCCGCACATTTGAAACACTCCAGGTGGTACACTTTCTCCTTCACACGCATGGTCATCTCATAGGCCCGGATCCGCTTGTCACAGGAAGCGCAGAGGCCGTCTTGGCCAAAAAGCCTGGGGGAAAGAGGGAAGAGCCCACATAATAACAAAGTGTTAAGGAGGCAGAAGAAACCTTAGGATAATAAAGGCATGGGGATGGGTTAGGACAATCTTCTCAGAGCAGAGTGGGAGAATCCCATTGGGCTAGTCATTCTGAAGAACTTCCCAAGGGCGGCTGATTTTTCTTAGAAATATGGAAGTTACCTTTCCTCCACGCAGGGTCATTGTAACAAAATTAGGGACTCTAGGAAATTGGTACGGAGCCCTCTGTCTCCTCTACCCTTTAGCTCTCTGTTACCCAGGGAGCATCCTCATATACCATCCCAGGCCTCTCCACCCTGGAGGAAAACATTCGCTATGCTGGTTCATACTAGGATGGCTGCTTGCAGTATTTTCTTCTTGACCTGGGAGCTCTGGAATTTGACTATAGTATTCCTGGGAGTTTTCATTTTGGAATCTCAGGAAGTGATTGGTGGATTTTTGGTTCATACTAAGATGTCAGAGATGTAATATGCTAACTAGAGAGAGAGAGGCAGCTTGATGCAGTGGGAAAAGGGGGTAGAACTTGGGAGTAAGGAGAGAGCTGGTCTAAATGTGGCCCCTGACACTTAGGAATTGTTGTAAGCCTGAATCTCCTTATATGTAAAGTGGGAACAATAAACAGGTTGTTACAGATCAAATGAAGGAATGTAAACCTTAAAGAGCTATAGAAACATAAGCATTTCCACCATCACTCATTCAGGGGTGTTTGCATTAGAAAAAGAGAGAAATGTTCAACCCAAAGGAATAAATATCTAACCTGCAGTAGTGGGTAGAGGAAATAATTTTAGGTAGGAGTTGGTGCGGAAGGACGTCTAAGATTGTATTTTATCAGAGGGTAAGATTGGCCTTGGGTCATTTCACAAATCACTGAACTCAGTGTGAGAATCACCTAATTCTGGTGGGGAATAAAAAGAAATTCAAGAGAAAAAACCAGCTCCAGTTAATCAGGTTTGTTTAGACAGAAATGTGGAAAAAACATCCGCTTTCCAAATGATGGGGAAGATTGGGAGATCTAATATCCACTCCTCCTTGCCAGGAAGTTCCAGTGGAAATATCTCCTTGGACATTTAAATGAAGCTATACTATCTGCAGGTCAAGTTCCACCGTGATGAAAGCGTCATTTATTTCAAGACAGTGTAACAAAATTCCAATTTGGATTTGACTCACTTTATACAATAGGACGGAGAGCTGGAAGAAAACTCAGAGGTCGTCTATTATATTCCTCCCATTTTATAGATGAGAAAACTGAGACACATAAGTTAAACAACCAGAAGCCTAAGATCACAAAGGTAGAAAGCAGTAGTACCAGGATTTGAACCCAATACTCCTTTCAACCACATCCTGGTAACCATGCAGTCAAGTCAATAAGCATTTATTAAGTGCCTAATATGTGCCAGGGGCAGTTAGGTGGCACCGTGAATAGAGCACTGGGCCTGGAGTCAGGAAGACTCATCTTCTTTTTTTTTTCTTTGGCAATTGAGGTCAAGTGACTTGCCTAGGGTCACACAACTAGTGTCAAGTATCTGAGGCCAGATTTGAACTCAGGTCCTCCTGACTCCAGGGCCAGTGCTCTCTCCACTGCGCCACCTGGCTGCCCAGGCAGACTCATTTTTATTAGTTCAAATCCAGCCTCACACACTTACTAGCTCTGTGATCGTAGGCAGGTCACTTCAACCCTGTTTGCCTCAGTTTCCTCATCTGTAAAATGAACTGGAGAAGGAAATGGCAAACCACTCCAGTATCCTTGCCAAGAAAACCCTGAATGGGGTCACAAAGAGTCAGACACAACTGAACAGCAAATGATAGTCTCTGCTCACAAGGAGCAGATGTATGTAAACCAATTCTTTTATAAATCTAATCATAATTCCAATTCAACTTTTACTCGTGTGGCTCCTAGGTTCAAGGCCGCCATTAGACCGTGAGCTCTTTGCCTTTCTTTGTATCTGTAGCACTTAGCACAATGCCCGGCACATAGTCAGCTCCTAACAAAGTCTTGTTGACTCCTCTTGACATGACTTGACTGCGTAATTGGTGATACAAAAACAAAAACAGTGCCGCCTTCAAGGAGCTTACATTCTACCAGGTTTATAGATCTTGGACGAGTTCACCAATTGACTCTTCCTCTGTGATGAATCTCTTTGTAAAACAAAGATGTTCTGGTTAAGCAAATAAGTGCTCCCTAGTTTTAACATTTGGCAATCTGTTTTTTTCCAAAGTGTCACTAATCTATTCCATGAGAGCAGAGAATCCAAGAGGTTCTTTGGAATTCATTGCCATGGGACCTGACCTATATTGGTTTTTTAATCAAGAAATCTTAGTTGTGTCCCCAACTCCATCACTATCTTGCTGAATGACTTTTAATAAGGCTTCGTTGAGAGGTTCAACTTACAGGTGAATAAAATTAGCTCCATTGTCCCTCTGGGCACTCCATTTTAGGAAGGACATGAATAAGCTGAAAAGTGCCCAGAGAAGGGCCTTGAATTCATACCATATGAACTAGGGAGGTTTAGCGTGGACCAAGAGAAGACTTGAGTAGAAGTGGGGGTAGGGGGAGAGAGAAGGCAAGCTACATTTAAGTATCTGAAGGATTGTCATATGGAAGAGGGATCTAACTGGTTCTGTTTAAGCTCAAAGCGCAGAGCAGGGACGGGTTGGAGATTACCAAGAGTCAAATGTAAGCTTGTTGTCTGGAACAAAAATGGAATTGGCAGCCTCCAGGAGGGAGCCAGTATTTCATGGAGGTCTTCTAACAAATGCTTGTTGACTGGACATAAAAGTAGGATGACAATGTGTTTGGTATATTTAGAGAATTCTTTTACAGGTATGGGTTGGACCAGATGGACCCTTTTGTCTCTGAAGCTGTGGGGTTTTGTGAAATACCCCCCCCCTTTTCCCTGTGCTATTTCTGCTTTTTCCATATATGTATGTGTGTGTATATATGTATACATATATACATGCACATATATACACATACACATGCACATACATATATATGGATATTAATCATTAGAATGAAAAAAATTATGAAGCGCTTACTAAGTTTTAGGCACTGTAGGAAGTGATAGCTGCCCAAACACAAGAAGTGAAGCAGTTCCTGCCCTCAAGGAGCTTATGTAGGAGAAGACTACACATATGAAGGGTGGTGGCCAGTGAAAGGTGTTTTGGTCAGAGGAGCCACGGGGATGGCGAATGAAGTCACAGAGCAAATGATCCATGGGTCCTTTCTAGAAATGGTAGCATAGATTTGATTACTGTTTCTAGGTCCAGAGATGGGAGAGGACAAAGAGGTATGTGCCCAAGAGGCTTGGCATGCAGATGTTTAGGGTAATAGCAATGTGGTCAACCGGATGGGCCTAGAAATGGTGGTCTTATTCTCTTATTGTTGTTATGCTATACAGGTACATGTGTACATCCATATATGTGCACATAGTTGTAATGTATACTGTGTACTTTCCAAACACATGTACACACATGAGCAGGTGCTCATATATACACACACTTGTATACATAGATGTACATGTATGCACATACCTCTATACATCCATGTGCACATACATGTGTATATATACACATACAGATATAGGTGTGTTTATATAGATACATATACACATACATACACTTGTGCATGTCTATATCTCTATCTCTATGTGTTCTTGTGAGCAGGGGGCTAATTTTATGACTCTAAGGGGTGAAAGGGTAAGTTGGACAGAGGGATGGTCAGTAGTTTACAGGATCCTGAAAGCATCCTGGCAAAAATAAACAAAATCCATGGGGCACGTTGTTTAGCAAAGGCCTCATTGTTCTGGACCAGTCCCCCCTCGGGTTGGCCTCTGCACCCCAGTGTTCATTAGGAGCCCTCCCAGGGCAACGGGAAAACCATTTCACAGCAACTGTGCTGATCTGGGGAGAAGAATCGTGCCAATTTGACAGCAGAAGGAACTGGCTCGCCTTAGTCCCAATGCCAAGAATGGAAGGAGGCTCTGCTGGACATCTCAAGCCATCTAGCTTGGGCCGCAGTGATGGCCCAACGGACACAGCTGTCCCCGTGTGACTGGAGCCTCAAACACTTGAGGGGAAGCCAAGAGTTACTCAGGAAGCTTAGGGGTAGATTTCAACAGGTAACAATAACCAGATAACTTTGTGCCAGCTCCAGAAAACTTGAAACGAGAGTTGGCCTCTGGCATCGAGAGTTCCATTGTCCATTCATTCATTCATTCATTCATTCATTCATTCATTCATCCCAAAACACTTTACTAAGTGCCTGATAAGAAGTCGACCTGGGGAGGGGGTGTGAAGAAGGGTAGCTGCTCTGGTCTCTCTCTCTCCCCCGGGACTGGGCTCAATTGGTATTAGGAAGGGAAAACCATGGTAAGCAGTGAGTACAGGCCATGGTGGCTGCTGGAGCCATTCCTAAAGTTCTGCCTGCAATTCCAGTGGATGTTTCACATGAAGAAGAGTTTATAGGAGCCTAGATCTAGAGATGAGAGGGACTTAGGAGGCCACGTAATCTACCCTCCTCATTTGACAGACGAGGAAAACTTAGGCCTAAGGAAGAGAAGTGAAGGGCTCATACACTGAAATGTGGAAGGGACCTCTAATCCAACTCAATTATTTTACAGGTGGGGAAACTGAGGCCCAGAGAGAAAGTGACTTGCCCAAGGTCACAAAGGTAGTAAGTTTAAAAGGTAGGATTTAAACACAGGTCTTTTGACTCCAGAGCCAGGATTCTTTCCAACGTACCACACTGCCTCCACTCGTCTAGATACTGCTGCAAATTAGCATTGTTTCAGGGACGGGGTTCCTCTACGGCAAAGACTCTTAACTTTTTGTGTGTTGAAACCCCTTTGGCAGTCTGGAGAAGCCTACAGACCCCTTCTCAGAATGAAAGATTTCTTAAAAAAAAATCTTCAATGCTAAGTTTGAGTTAGAAGTTAGTAAAGATAAAGATATAGTTTTCTTTTTCCTGTCCAAGTTCACGAACCCTTTGAAATCTCTCCGGGTTCAGAACGTCCATCCTAAAGGAAACGATGGCTGAGGTTATTTCCAAGTGATCATTTTGTCATTTTCTAGATGTTTCCTTTAACCAAACCCCCTGCTGGGCCCATAAAGCAAAACCCAAGCTCAACAGTCTATGGGTCTATTATCATCTCAGAAGGAAAATTAAATAGTTTCTCTTGCCTCTGTCAAGCAATGGCTCTGCTAAAGCTCTCAGTTGCTCATTTTAATGATGATAATTTAAATATTAAATGATGGCTAGAAAAGCCTGAACTAACACATAGTTAATTAACGTGTTACCTGGGAAAATAGTGGGGGAGAAACTATTTCATGTCACTGAGACACGAGTTAATTAACTTTGGGATCTCATAGCCTGTTTTTCCTCTCATTTTTCAAAACGGAAAATGAGAAACCTCATAACATGAACAGCACTGGGTTTATTTTAGAGAATGATATAAAATCATAGAACCAGAGGTGGGAGTGGGGGAATTGGACTTTCTAACCTCCCTCTATAAGAATCACTTAAGATCCAGACAACTGAACAGAAATGGAATCAGGGATCCCAATCGGAATGATTTCCATTTTTACTTCCATCAATGACCTGTCAAACTGGCTATAGGGTATTTAGGACCTCACCCCTAATGGGATGTGAGCTTATGTAGAGTAGTGTTTACTTTTTATTTTACCTATAAATTACTTCCCCAAGTACTTTGCACATACATAGTAGGGGCTTAATAAATGATTGTTGGTGAATATGGAGAAGCATGGGAAAACTTATATGAATTGATGCAAGGAGAAGTAAACAGAACCAGGAAAATGAAATGATAATAATAATAATAATAATAATGACAGCATTTATATAGAGTTTTAAGGTTTACAAAGTGCTTTGCATTTGTTTTCTCAACTGACACTCACAACACCCTTGTGAAGTAGATGCTATTATTGTCCCCAATTTACAGATAAAAAACTAAGGCTGAAAGAGAGCAAGCAATCGGTCCAGGGTCACCCAGCTAGTGAGTATCTGAGGCAGGATTTAAACTCAGGTATTTTTAAACAACTGCTCCACCTAGCTGACTGGGGAAGAAGAAACAATGGTTCTTAACTTGGGGTACATGGACCCCAGTGGGTCTATGGACAGATTTCAGGAGGTCGATAAACCTGAACGGGAAAAAATAACATCTTTATTTTCATTAACTTTTGGCTTCCTTTGTAGTCATTTGTTGGTTTTTTTTTTTTTCAACATATATTTAAAAACAGGATTCTTTACTGGCTGTGTGACCCTGGGCAAGTCACTTAACCCCTATCACCTCAAAAAAAAAGAAAAAGAAAAGAAAAGAGGATTCTGAGGAGTCCGTAGGTCTCCCCAGAATGCCAAAGGAATCCACAACACAAAAAGGGTAAGAACCCTGACTTCAACACCGTCGACGGAAAGAACAAGAACAAAACGAACAGAAAGTGAATGCAGAGAAATCCCAATGACCAGGCTTGGCCCCAGAGATGAGATAAGAGAAGGCTCCTCCCCCTGGCCCCCCCTCCCCCTGTGCCTTCTGTGCAGAATGGAGGACTATGGTTGTAGAACACTGCAGATAATATCAGGCTTTTTCACATATTGGTTAATTTTATTGCACTGTTTTTTCCTCCTGTTTTTCATTCTTTCTCATAAGGGATGGTTCTTTGGAAGGGGAAGAATATAGGAGACACCTTGGGAAATTCAGGGTGTCCCAAAAGTCCTAATGCCTTTACAAAGCTATTTAAGCTTAGAAATGGCACTGTGACTGTTGAAATGCCATATATAAAAGCAAAACAGATCAACAAAGACCTGCTTTTCCAAAACAAATGTTTGCTGGATTGTATTGTAGTCCTAGTAAATATTTTGCTGCTGTTTAGTTGTTCAGTTTCTTTGTGACCCCTATTAAATAACTGACCCCCTAATGTACCAGGACTTCATCAGGGGACCGGAAAGAGAAGTATGTATTAGTAATTTCTGGATTAAAAGATAAGTAATTTCCCCCATCCAACTTATTCTGATTTTCTAAATGGAAAATACTTTGAGAACTTGGGAGGAATGCCACCTCTAGCAGCCAAGGTTACTGGATGTCAATGGTGTTTTCCCTGGTTAGGCAGGCTTACCTACGGTTGTCTTCTCATGGCTCCTCTGCCCTGGGGAGATGGCAATATCAACACACACTTGACCAGAACCAACAGCAGAGGACACAGAGCGCCCTTTGGAGCAGGTTGTAAGCTAGAAAATCGGGAATCCCTACCAAGAGGTGCTAAACCAGCAAACGCTGTCGGAGAAATGTGTGGTCGCCTCTCCGGCCCAAAGCACCATGAGACCATAAGGGCCCCAAACCACCTGAGCTCCACTCCCACTGGGTGATAGAGACTTAATTATTTCACTCTTCATTGCTTTTGTTTCTATATTCATAAAAGAGGGAGGGTATAGTATCAAGAAAACCGGGTTTGGAGGCAGATGGCCCTGTATGAATCCTTGATGTTGGATAGGTCATTTTCCTCCCATTGGGTTTCAGTCTCAGTGCAAAATGAAGAAGTTGAATTAGAGGACCTCAAAGGTGCCCTCCAGTTAGAGCAGGGCTTTTTAACCTTTGGCGGGGGAGGGGACAGACCGGTGGGACCCCTTACAGCAGTCTGGTAAAGCCTTTTCAGAATGTCTTTCTTTTAAAAAACAAACAAGCAAAGAAACCCAACCCAGGGCCCTAAAATGCAGAGGACTACAAAGGAAACCTAAAGGTTAGTGAAAAGAAAGGTGGTTTGTTTTATTTCCGTCTAAATTCACGGACTCTGAAGATACCTTCTATCTCTAAACTTATGATACTAACATTATTCCCCTATGGTATCAGCACCATCAGGGACATTTATATAGATCTTTAAGGTTTGCAAAGCACTGTACATATATTACCTCATTTGAGACACAGAAGTGCCAGTTACTATCAGCCTCATTTTACAGATGAGTAAACTTAGGCTCAGAGACTTGCCATAGCCACAAGTGGTTGAAGTGGGATTTGAACCCACGTCTCTGTTACTGCAAGTTTACTGTTCTATCTGCCTCCCTTGTGCCAGCCTCCTGAGGGTCAGAAGGAAGAGATCTGTCAAGCGAAACGAACTTTTGTGACATCAACACGCTACCTAACATGAAGCATTTTTTTTAGTTTTGTTTTGTTTTGTTTTGTTTTGGTTAGGCAGTGGGATTAAGTGACTTGCCTAAGGTCACACAGATAGTAAGTGTTATGTGTCAGAGGCTGGATTTGGGCCAGTCCTCTATCCACTGTGCCACCTAGCTGCTCCCTACATAAAGCATTTTTAAGCCTTCTTCTTGTATTTGACTTTTGGGGATCAGACTGTGCAGATGGACTTTATCATTAGCACACAAAAGAATCCAGGTGATTGGATGCTAGAGAAAGGTACCAGGAGACACAGGTTCACTGAAGGCCCTGGCTGCTCACTGGGGGAATCTGAGGGGGAGGAGGAGGAGATGGGGAAGAAGAAGAAGAGGAGAAGGAGGAGAAGGAGGAGGAGGAAAAAAAAGAAGAATTGATTCCCGGGCCACAGAGCCCTACCTGAGATAGTCTCTCCTGCAGAGTTTCCGGCCCAGCTTGTAGTACAAGCGACGCCCCACTTCCCCCAGGCGGCACCCGCAAAGGTCACAGCTGAGGCAGTCCTCATGCCAGTACTGATCGATGGCCTTTAAGAAGTATCGGTCCCCTATGTTTTGCTGGCAGCCACCACATGTCAGCAGGGATGGCGGGATCTGTAGCACTTCGTCCACTGGCTCCCTAGAAAGGATGAGTGTGATTTCTGAACAGCATACTTTTTTTTTAAACATACTCAAACTGCTTATTTCTAGCAACACGGTGCAAAAATTCTGCATTCTCTAGAAGATGTTTATGCCTGGATTCCAATTGGTACTCTGATAAAAAAAATTCTGGTCATGCATGGAGGAATAGCAGACGATACAGATTTGAATATATTCAAACAAATGAAAAGAAATCAGGTGAGTAATAGAGTTTACAGAGAACAATTCATCATGAATTAGTTGACTCTTAAAAGCTTAGTCAAAAGCTAACTAAAAAGTAAAACTCTTCTAATGAAACATAAATGAATGAATGTATGAATAATATGGATGAATAATAATCAGAAAATAATTTCACAGTGAAACATGGTTGAGGGTAATAGTGGTTTAGGCAAACCATCTGGCCATGAGATTTGACCAGGACCCATATAAACTAAAAACTTCAATAGATCCAGAGTGATAGTTCTTTTTGTGACCTTTATCTTCTGAGCAATTGACATTATTATCATCAAGTCAGGTAAAAGATGTTTCAGATGCACCATTTTGCTTTTGCAAATGAAACTTCACATAGTTTTTTGGTAGTTGGAACTCTCAATTCAATTCTTTAAAGAAAAATTCCAATTACACACACACACACACACACACACACACACACACACAATTTTATAACATTTTGAACTAGTTCATATTCTTCCTTTTTTTGCACTTGATAGTATTCTGTTTTTTCAACATTAATTTTTGTAAGATTTTGAGTTCCAAATTTTTTCTCTCCTCCAACCCCAAGACAGCAAGCAATCTGGTGTAGGTTATACACGTACAATCATGTTAAACATATTTCCACATTAGTCATGATGTGAAAGAAGAATCAGAACAAAAGGGAAAAAACATGAAAAAGAAAAAACAAAAAAACAAAAAGTCAAAATAATATGCTTTGATCTGCATTCAGACTCCATAGTTCTTTCTCTGGATGTGAATAGCATTTCCCATTATAAGTCTTATAGAACTGTCTTGGATCCTTGTATAGCTGAGAAGAGCTAAGTCTTTCATAGTTGATCATCAAACAATGTTGCTGTTACTACGTACAACGTTCTCTGGTTCTGCTCACTTCACTCAACATCAGTTCCAGGTTTTTCTGAAATCTGCCTGCTCATCATTTCTTATAGTACTACAGTATTCCATTACATTCATATACCACAACTTGTTCAGCCATTCCCCAATTGATGGGCATCCCCTTAATTTCCAATTCTTTGCCACCACATATAGAGCTGCTATAAATATTTTTGTACACGCGGGTCCTTTTCCCTTTTTTATCATGTCTTTGGGATACAGACCTAGAAGTGGTCTTGCTGGATCAAAGGGTATGCACAGTTTTATAGCCATTTGGGCATAGTATGAACAGCAAACTTACTCTGCCCCTCTGAAACCAGCAGTGGCTGATTGGTCTGCCTGGCATGGGAACTATTTCCAGGATGAGCAGAATTCCACCCAAGGACAAATCAAGAGGACCTCAGAGCCTTTTTCAACTGAGTCTAATGGGAATGGATGGGGCAGTCTGGATATATCTCAGCTACACTGGATTGACTACACCACTAATGAGATCTATTTAAATGTTGAGTATTGGAGTATTCAAGAGGAAAGGTTGGAAAACACATTTCTTGATAAACTGGCAGGGCAGTGGGATCTAGAATCTTTAGTTTGTTTTGTTTTGTTTGGGGGGTGGGGTGGGGGAGTTACATATTAAATCAAGAGCAATTCCTGGGAAAGTGACCAAACAGCACCTTTGGTAACACTGGTGGCACTCTAATGGTGCCCACCATCCACACTTCCCTGCTTTTTTCAAACTCCTTTTCCTGTAACTCTTCCCTTCTCCTCCTTCCCTCTCACTCTCTTTCTTTATCCTATCTCCTACCTTAATTGTGCCCTAAGTATACAAGGGACCTCCATGGTCACTGCTTGGTACAAATGGATAGCACTCAAGACTCCTATGATCATAGATTTAGAGTGGGAAGGGGCCTTAGAGATAATCCAAGTCCAAAGTCCTTATTTTCCAGGTGAGGAAACTGAGGCCCCAAGAGGTTGGGCAACTTGTCACCCAGGTAGTGTCAAAGAAGGGATTTGAACCCAAACTCTCCAATTTCAAATCCAGCACTTTTTTCATCGAACTAGTCTAAAAAAGAGGTGATCTCCTAGAGTAACCTAACCACAGAAGAGAGTAAACATTTGAAAATGCATCAATAGGTAAATGCCCCAACGATATGGTGGGCAGAGAAGGGTAGGTAAGGAAAGGAGAGAGGATGAGATAACGAAAGGCTGCTTTCATATTCAAAATTGTATTGCTCTTGGTTTCATCCATTGCCACTTAGACTTTCTCCCTTCCCAACTGAGATAATATTTGTAAAGCATTTAGTCCTCCAGTGCCTAGCACGTAGCAGGTACTTAATTACATGCTTTTCCCCATATTTAATGAGCCCCTCTCAACCTTACAAAGGCCATACCAAAATCTTCAGAGTATAGAATCTGATGAAAGTGAGACAAACTGCTCTCTCTTGAAGTTAGCTTCTATTTGGTGATCTACATACATTTTGTACCCCACTCAATGGCAGAGCTTATTTTTTGTTTGTTTTTAATTGAATCCCCAGAGACCTAGGACAGCATTGAGCCGCTAGTGAATGCTTCATAAATGTTCAACTGAATACCGCCAGCTAATAGACAAGTATTTACTAAGGGTCTACCATGTGCCAGACACCATGGAAGTACCTTCTATAACAAAATTGATCTATCCTAGGAAAATAAAAGAGTGGAGGGCTCCTAGTACCACTGGACAACAGAGTAGATGTGGTCTATGGTCTATTTAAATGCTTGTTGACATGACCTCTTTACAGATTTTTTTTTTTACCCAGCTAACGAGGGTTCTTTGGACCCTCTCTGGAGCCCAAATCACATTTTTAAAAAACCTATTAAGCTTTTAAAATAGGCTCAGTTTATAACTGCCCAATTCCCAAAGTGAATTCCCTTCCACTTACTTAAGGAGGCTAATCTCAGTCTCCCAGTTTTGTGGACCAACCATTCTGTGTCCCAATTTGTCCAACCATAAAATGCGTTTAGGGGTATATGTATTTCTGTCTCATGAGTGTATACTATTGTAAAAGTGCCAACCCAGTATACAGTGAAAGACATAGCTACCTTAAACAGCTGTAAACAGTATAGATCGTCACAAGAGCATATCATAATCTGAACCTTAAGTTTGTTAAAAAAAAAAAAAAACAAAAACAGAGCTCTTAAAATGGTTTTAAAAAGTCATGGCAGCCGAACGCTGTTGTTTTTCTTTGTTTCCACAGAGGTGAATGACAGTAATTTAGCATGAGGGCTTTGACTTCCCCTTTCCTGAAAAAGTGATTAATATTCCAGATGTTTTCATCCAGATGTCTCCAGTACTTAGTACAATGCCTCACAACAGTAGGCACTTAATAAATGTTTATAGATTGATTTTCACAGCCATCCACACAGAATTCCCTCTTACCTCTTCTTTTTTGGGGGCTTCCAAACCTGTTTCTCTGAATGGCTGTGGATGACACAGCCACCCAATCAACTATGAAAGAGAAGAATTCATGCTCAGCTGATGCCAACTGACTGGAATGAAAATGGAATTGCCTTTAGATTGCTTTCAGAGAGGCAGTGGAGTCCAGTGGATGGAAGAATAGACAGGATATCCCACAGTTATTAATGCCATATATTAAATGCCAACCTCTTGAGCGGTCCAACTACCCAGAACGGTAAAAATTTCTAAATGTGTTAATAGTTAAGGAGAGGTGGGGAGAGAAAGGGAGGGAAGGGAAGGCTAGAAAACAACTTGATGCCAAAAAAAAGCCTAAAACCCTTCACATTAAATTAAATGTCTACTAAGTCCAAGGCAGCCTTGTTCAATGGATAGAGAGAGTCAGGAAGACCTGGGTTCAGGTCGGACAGCTTGTGACACATAGGTACTGGCTGCATGATCCTGGGCAAATAATTTAATCTTTCAGTGCCCACCCCCCAGGCAAACCTCTTGGACTATAAACTGGAAAGCAGGTACTCCTTTGCTTTAAAAAAGGGAGTTTCATCACTGGAAGTTCTTAATCAAGGAAATCCTAAGTGTCAAAGAAAAAAAAAAAGCCTGTGTCAAGGAAAAAAAAAAAGCCTGTAAGATGGGGTTGCAGAATGGAATGGAAAAACTGCCCCTCCCTTCCAGAAGCTTACTTCTGATTAATTGACCCAACTCAAGCAAGCTCAGAAGGCTTTTATCTATCTGCAACATGGGGAAGTTGCCACGAATGACCCAATCCCCTGTAAGTATGGAGTTAAATATCTTAGAAGAAAGTGGTCTACGTTTTCAAATGTTAAGCAAAAGCAAGTATTAAGATGGCCTAAGATAAGATAGCCTCGGACAGGATGAGATATTATCCCGCCATCTATCTCACAGAGTTCTTACTGTAATTGGTGTTATAATAGCTCATTATCCACAGTCAGAGTTCTGTTTAGTGAGAATTCCAAGGCAATGACTAAGTAGGAGCACCCCCAAATGAATATTTTAAATGCTCCCAGAGTGTTTTCAGGCTTCTACACAGCAAGTGGCCAATTATGGTTGCTGGCCCCTTTTCTAACTCAAAAACACAGCCTGGATTTCTTGGATTATTTATCGAGATTTTCTATTTGTTTTTTTGTTTTTTTTTAAATTCTGATCTACAACACCCAGGACAAATTATATATCAACTGGCCATTACACAACTGGCTTGGCCTGAAATGCCCTTGGAGGGGGGGGTCAGAAAGGAGAATGATCCAGGGAATGGAGTTAGTAAGTCAACAACATTAATGGCATAACAGAGGTGTCAGGTTTTCAATCTTTGTCTAGAGTACAAAGTTTCCAAAGAACAAATATCTAATATTTATCCTTAAGGAAACTGATCCCTCCCAATTTATTGGCTAATAAAAGGGCTAGTGAATGAAGGGCTTACTGACCTCAGTGGCATTAGGTATCAACTGACAAACCTACAGTATTCTGCTTTGCAGTTTTTCCTCATGGTCTCCTACACACAGCAGGGGCTTAATACATGTTTATTGAGTTGAATTGACCATGGCAAGAAAAAAACCCAACTACAGGGTATTTTTGTGCCAAGATATACTTTGAGATTTTCCTAAGAGTCAACAACCCATTAAATGCATCAAGTAGACATAATTTCTGTTTCTAAGTATAGATTTGCCCCCATGTCTACCCAACCCCTCCAGGGGAATCTATTTGAAGAAAATGATCACAAACCTCTCTACTTTGAAGCTTGGGTCTTGACCTTCAAAACTGCATTGCGATATTTATATACTCTTATTCTATTAGGAGCCCTTCCGGTGTTTTATGAGACTAGC
The DNA here is from genome assembly GCF_900497805.2 of Vombatus ursinus. Lineage (NCBI taxonomy): Eukaryota > Metazoa > Chordata > Mammalia > Diprotodontia > Vombatidae > Vombatus > Vombatus ursinus. The sequence continues at coordinate 13,857,675 of NW_020954600.1, read as the reverse complement.
AATGGGCTTTTATATCCTCTATCTCAGGATAAGGCCCAGGTAAACAATGTGCATGAAAACTGAAGGGGGAAATACTTCAGGCAGGAAAGTCCAATTATTTCAAACAGCTCGGAGAAATGAAAAAGGAAAACAAAAGCCTTCAGAAAGCACAAGTGGATCTCTCATTGACTGACCCCTTCAGTGGTGTGTAAGGAATCCTCTCAACAGAATATTAGCCTATGTGGGCTTCAAGGGAGTAAAAAAGTCTCCAAACCTGGCAGCTAATTCATTTTAAAATTAGTTTAAGGAAAAAGGGCTTTTTTCTCCTCCCTCACAGATAACCCCAATGGTCCCTTCTTTCTTACCCCCCCCAACACAAACCCAACATTTAAAGCAGGAGCTTTGAAGACACACGTCTTTCAAGACTCCTCTAGCCTCTCAATGCCTGTAGACGTCAGAGATAGCCTATTAGCCTCTAACTGTCTAAGAGAGCCCAGAAGGGCAGCCCAGAGACATTTCTAACACCATTCACCCCTCTCAGAGCACTAAGCTGCTAGAGTCCCTCTCCTCCTTCGGCAAGGGAAGAAAGAAGCAAGCTTTGGGACCCACTCGGAATTACACAATTTTCAGGGGAAAGAGGGAGAAAAAGGAGAGCGGCAGGAAAGAGAGGCTGGCGCCGTCCCTCAGCTCCCGGAGCCTTCTTGCCCTCTTCCACCTGCACGCCCAAGCCCGGCTGAGCTCACAGCAAAGTTTGCCCAGCACTCCTCGTTCCTGGAATGAGTACAACTTGAGCGTCAGGTCCGTTCTTGACCTTCGGCTCGGCTCGGGCTGAGCCCCGCGTGGGGCAGTGGGACCCCGGTTAGAATCCCAGCCTGGGCTCCCTTCACCCCATTCAGCCAAGGGATATCTATTCATTCCGCAGGGAGTTCCCATTTCCCCAGGGGCAGGGCCACGCAAGCGACTAGGACCCCTAACCCTCCCCACTGGAGGGGTCCCCCACGTGGGGGAGGGGATGGGCAGTCCCAGGGAAAGGGGGGCGAGCCCGTTGGGAGGCCAAGTTCATGGGGGCGCGCAGAGGGCGATCACCAGAAGCCCCTCTTGGATCAAGCCCCTCCCTCTCCATCCCCAGGGGTACAAGAGGTCCTGGGCGCAGCGCGTCCATACATGCCCGCGCCCCCCACCCCCACACCCTGGACGGCTCCAAGGTTGGAGTATGGAGCGGCCACTTACTCGGACGGGTCCAGGCTCTTCCTCTCGATGGCCGAGGACATTGGCGAAGGGGGTGGCGCGCTGCTGGGGGTGGGGGTGGGGGGGCTCCTTTGTCGCGCAGGGCCAGGCGGGCGGCTCGGCACCCCCTCGGGTCCTGGTCCTGGTCCTCCTCCTTCTGCCCCTCCTCGGGCAGTGCTGCTGCCGCGGCTGCTCACCGGCTGACTCTCCCCTCCGCCCTCAATGACATTCACGGGCTCCCTCGCAGCGCCAGGGACAGAGAGCGAACGCGGGCGAATCCCCCGGGGCAGGGGGCGGGGGGAGGTCAGGCGGGGTGCGGGGCCTGGGGATGGGATGGGACAGGATGGGACAGGGTGCGGGGCTCGCTCTGCCTGCCTGCCTGCCTGCCTGCCGGGGCCCCCAGCGAGCTCCACTCTATCCTGGCTCCGGGACTTAACCCTCCATCCCGGGGAGCCTCGCCTGCGCCTCTCCCCCTGGCTCCGGCTGCTTGTGCTGCTTGTGCTGCTGCTGCGGCTGCGGCTGCGGCTGTGGCAGCCTGGGCTCGGGCTCCCTCCTGCCCCTGCTGCGGCTCCCGCTCCGGCTCCTGTCCCTGTTCCCGCTGCGAACCTGTGCCCCGGAGTCCCCCGCACACCTTGGGCTCAGGCTTTCAGAGCGCGCGTGTGTGATGGGGCGGGCAGGAGGGAGGGAGCGGAGAGGGAGGAGGAGGAGAAGGGAGCAGAGAGGGGGCGGGTCGAGGGGGTGTGCGTGTCTCCCCCCTTCTCTCTGAAATGTCTATTTTTTGCTCAGCCTCCCTCTGTCTCTGGTTTCATTTCCTTTTTCCTGATCACGATTCAAATACAATAGAAGGAAATCACATTTAAAGAGACAGCTGCCCGTTTTATTTCTTTTCTTTTCCTTTTTCCCTTTAAAAAAAAAAAAAAACTGGGCTCCTGGGGGGATTAACAATACAAACAGCAGCGGCATCACGACTGACTTGGTTTCTTAAAGGGGCCAATGCCAAGCCTGGGCGGGGGGGGGGGGGGCTGGCTGGGCAGTGCATTGCCCTCCCCTCCAAGGACAGAGGTGGCCTCAAAATCAGCCTTTGGGAATTTTCTTCACCTCCCTTTTTCTTAACTAAGGTTGAAGGTGAACAGGCTTGCCCCAGAGAAGAACATTTGAAATAACAATGTTCGGAAATGGGACCACTTTTTGGACCACAGGTTTAGAGCAGGGAGGTCGCTCAGATCTAGTATAATCCAATCCCTTCATTTTACAGAGAGATGGAGTGATTCTCCCAAAGTCACAAATTAAGTAATATAGATGGGATCCCAAACCAGGGTCTCCGATCCCAAATCCAGCATGGCAGATCAACTGAGGCAGTGAGAGATACAATGGAAAAAGCCCAGGCTGTGGAGTCCGAAGTCTTGGTAGGGATAACAAATGAGCCAAGGTGTGGAGGTGGGAGAATGCACGAAGCCTTCCTTGGATCCTAGTTTGGAGTGGCAGACGTGTCAAACAATCCAGAAGCTTGAAATAGATTAAAATGTAATTGGGAGATGTTTAACCAAGTGAAAATACAATACAACCTGGATAATGTTAATTTGTGGTTTTCTAAGTCAATATGTGCCCTGCAGGGATCTGTTTCTATATTTAGGGCAGTCGTCTGGGTCTGCAAGACTTGGGACCCAATTCTGCCTTTGATGCTTTCTACTTGTATTACTGTGGGCCAGTCTGTTAACTTCCCTGGTCTCCACTCTCCTCCACTGTCAAATGAGGAGAACAAGGGCCTCAGTTTCCTCATTTGCCAAATGAAGGTGAGGGTTAGGGTTAATTGCACCTTTGGATCTAGGATCTACAGCGTTATTTCTAGCCACATAGTCAGCCTGTAAGGTGTACAGGTCACAGGGGTTAAGGATGGAAGGGGAGCTTGTCCAGGTATTGGGGATGGACCAGGTTAGACACCCCTGTGCAGTGCTAGGGACCACAGTCCAGCAGAGGTGGGGGGAGAAAGGAGACATCTGAGAACCTGTGCAGGGCTCTCCCCATCCACCTCTTCTCTCTCCCCTGCTTCAATAAGATGGACTGATCTAGTGGTTAAACCTGTTCACTTACAAATAGCCAGTAAATAACTGTGCAAATATACCACCCTGAATTAATGATAAGTAATAACAGGAAGATGCTTTTGCCCTTCCCCCCAGGCATCCGGAAGAAGCCAAATGAGATGTTTTGATTTTCAGGCTATTTTTCATTCACCTCCAAAGGTAGAAATAGAAAGGGCAGGGGCCCTTTCATATTTACCAAGTACTGTTTCCACGGCACTCAAATTGCCTTAGAAACAGCCTCATTAAAAAGCATTTATAAACTTTTTTTTTTTAAAGCATGTATTAAGGGCGCTAGGCAGTGGTGTTTTAGAGAGAGCTTGATCTGTAGTAGAATGAGGACTGTGCTAATCCCCAACCCCGCTACTTTGGACAAGTAGCTCCTCATCCCTCGGTGTCAGTTTTTTCCTCTGTAAAACGGCTTCGATCTCTATAGCTCCTTCAGGTCCTAAAGTCATGCTTCCTGACATGAGGGCATAGAATGATAGATTTAGAGCTGGAAGGGACCTCAGATGCTAAGTTGGCCAATTCCCTCAATTTCCAGATGAGGAAACTGAGGCCCAAAGTTAGGATTTGAATCCAGATCTTATTTTAAATCCCAAGTTATCCCTATTGCACTACATCCATTTGCTACCAGAAAAGAAATTCAGGGAGGAACTTACTGTTCCTTTAAAAAATAATTCTACTGATATCTTTTGTTTTTATATCACTTTCATTTCTGTATACATCCCTCATCCTTCCCCTACCCAGCGAGCTATCCCTTAAGACAGAGAATTTAGAAAGAAAAAGGAAAAAAAATCATTATTTTGTATGCAGCTTTTTGGTACATATTTATTTGTTTGCTTCCCCCTCCCATTAGATTGTAATTAGATTGCCCTTGAGGGCAAGCATTATTTTTTTTGCTTCCTTTTGTTATCTCCAGCACTTAGCACAGTGCCTGGTACACAGTAGGTGCTTAATAAATGCTTCCTGACAACTGGTTGATGAAAAGAGGAATCAAATGCTTGTACCTTCAGGGCTGTGAATCCAAAGGCCAATCCCCACTACAATGTCAAGCCTGATGCCTGGACTACAATGCACATTTTTATCCCTCCTATGATTCTCTGACCTTCTTGCCGAAGAACTAGGTCCCTGACAATATTAACTAAATGTATTTTTTTCTGGAGTCAGGAGGCAGCTAAAGGAACCACTTTGTATCCACACCCTTCACTATATATTTTTAAGTTATTAATATAAAAAGACATTCTTGTGCTCAGACACTTCCTTTTAGTGGGAAAAGCCTCCCAGACTTTCTCAGGCAGCCTGAATTATGTGATAAATATTTAATGTCATACATAATCACTGTACAATCAGGAAGGAGAATAAAATTCACAGGGGTCCAGGTCCTAACTGTTTTATAATTCAGAGGACTGGAGAGATTGGGAAGTCAATTCCAAAGTGAAGTGAGGATTAAAATAAAGGCTTTCACAATTTCCTTAAGAAAATAAAATAAATCTTTTTTTAAAAAAAATCATGAACAAGCTAAGAATTTTTTAAATAAGAATTTTACAATAACATATTAATGTTTATTATCTCTGTGGGCAGAGAGTATGATTGCATTTCTTTGCTTTAATTAACCCTGATAACAAGCCAGTTATTGGCTTACATGCTTTAATTCTGAATTGGGACAAGTATCAGTCATGAAAAGAAACAGATCTTTGGATTCCAGAATGTAAAATCTTCTGGATGGGAACACCATGGCCAACTTTTTTTTCCCCCATAAAGTTTCTTTTTCACCAGCATGCTTTCAACTATGGCCTAAGTATACAATGAGAGAGCGAAAGAGAGAGAGAGACAGACAGACAGACAGACAGACAGACACAGAGACAGAGATAGAGAGGAGAGAGCTAGGGGGAGAGAGAGACAGAGACAGAGATAGAGATTGCACTTTGGGCCAGCTCCTTATCTTCCCCAACTCTTGGGGGAAAACTTCCCTGGAGAAGATGAATATTTGGAGTGATATCTTTAGATTTCAATTTCACACATAGTGGCTCTAAGAGAGAAATCCCCAGTGAGAAGATTGCAGTTCCTTTCAATGAACAATTAAATTGCTCAAATTTGAGTTTAGCAATCATACCCTGGCCTTGAAAGATATTTTTATTAATAACTTTCAAATAATAATAGCTCTGTTGCATCTCCTCTTCCACCCCCCCCACCCTGCCCCCAACTCAGGGCAGCTCAGGGAAACCTCAGGATTTAGGGTCAGGAGAGACTTAGGTTTTAGAAAAGACTCTAACACTTATTGGAAATGTGTCCTTAAAGTCACTTTTCCTTTCTGATTCCCAGTTTCCTCATCTGTAAAATGGGAAGAATAATACCTTATTGCACCCCTTACATGGTTATTGTGAGAAAAGCCTCAATCTGGAGTCAAGGGGTCTTGATTTGGGGGTTACCTCTGCTGTGTGACCTTAGGCAAATTGCTAGACTGCTCTGGTCACAATTCTTTATCTGTAATAAGGGAGGTAGACCTAAGGACCTCCCAGATCCCTTCTAGCCCTGACTCTGTGGTCCCAAGATCCTTCAAGCATGATGCAGCTATAAGTTTTCCTTATTATTATGTAATAGAAAAGGTAGACTTTGTATGGACTTATCTGTGCACAAGTTATATGGCAGTCACCACCAGAATATAGGGCTCCTGAGGATGGGGGCTATTCAATTTTTTGTCTTTTTATAGCCCCAGTCTTAACACGGTGTTGAGTGAAATGACATTTATGAAATATCTACGATATAATAATATTAAAAATAACTATTATTGAGGCAGCTCAGTAGTGCAGTGATAGAGCAATGGGCCTGGAGTTGGGAAGCTCTGAGTTCAAATTTGACCTTAGACACTTACTAGCTCTGTGACCCTGGGCAAGTCAGTTAACCCCAATTGCCTCCAGGAAAAAAATATGGAAAGTGATTTTTAAAAGGGTTAAGTGACTTGCCCAGAATCATACAGCTAATAAATGTCTGAGGACAGATTTGAACTCAGGTCTTCCAAAGCCCAGTCCTGGCACTCTACCAAACTATTTCTATTTACTGGTCTATTTATCTCAGAGTAGCTGGGAAAGAAAATTGGGATAAATGTGACCTATTGTTATAAATTGGCTTCCATAAACAATGGTTATTTTGAACTTTTTAGTGGCTAACAATTCATCAAGGGATGAGGAGAACCTGGATGAGACTAAAGTTATTCTCCCCCCAGAGAGAATGAAATTCAAAGCATTCTTTCCTACCCCAGTATCTCTCCCATGTCTGAGAAAATTGCCTCAATTAAAAATGAGATTTTTTTCAAGTTAAGTGTTCTTTCTTTAATGTCAATATAAAGGTGGTATAGTAGAGTGGACACAGTCTGGAAAAACCTGGGCATCTGTGGACAAGTCATTTAATGTCTCTGAGATTCGGTTTTGTCATCTGTAAAATGGAAATATTAATTCCAATTTCACTTATCTCACAGGGCTGTTGTAAAGTAAGTGCCTCATAAACACCAGAGCCCTGTATAAATATGAATTGTTATTAATGTCATTAGGAGACAGTCTAGGGCCACAGGGAAGCTGTGTCATGTTTCTGAGGTTGGCTGGATCCTTTTTTTCCTGTTGTCATTTTCCTCACTTCTTGCCCATCTCATCTACAATTCTTTCCCAGGAAAAGAATATTTTCCTATAATTAATGTGCTATTGCTGTTGAACATTCCTTTAACTGGAATGGGCCCTTCAAATATGAATGAAAAATGTAGCTCTCACTGGGAGCATGCCAGAGTGGACCTCACCTTGCCCTTTGTTTCAGCCCTCAGAAGCAGAGCCCTTAAAACATTTGTTTGCAAGTAGTTGTACCATTTTAGTGTAAGAGGAAGAAAAGAAGGGAGAAAGAAAGGAAGAAAGAAAGAAAAAGGAAGAAATCATGGAGGGAAGAAAGGAAGGAAGGAAAGAAAGAAGGAAGAAAAAAGAAAGAAAGAAGGGAGGGAGGAAAGGAAGGAAAGAAGGAAGAAAGAAGGTTGGAAAAAAAGAAGGGAGAAAGAGAAGGGAGGAAGGAGAGAAGGAAAAAAGAAAGCAGAGAAGAAAGAAAGAAAGAGGAGGGAGAAAGGGAAGAAGGAAGAAAGGAAGAGAGAAAAAGGAAGAAAGGATGGAGGGAGGGAGAAAGGAAGGAAGGGAGGCAGGCTTGTTTGACTTTGATTATGACTCCCTTGAAAGATTATGACTCCCTCTTCTCTTTCCAGAGTCACACACACATCACTAGCTGCCTATAGGACATGTCTAACTGGGATGCCTCATAGGTATTTTACACCCAACGTATATACCACAGAACTGCCCACAAACCCTCCCCTCTTCCCAACTTCCCTGGTTTTTTCCAGAGCATCCCCACCTCAGTGTCCCCCTTGCCTCCTTCTTGTTGCTCAACTCACATGTCCCATCAATGGCCACGTCTTTTTGTCCCTTCCTCCAACACAGTGCTTGCCTCCATCCCCTTCTCTTGCCTCACGAAGACAGGCCCTATCCCCTCTCACTTGGCTTGTTCCAATGCCTTTCTCATTGGTCTCCCCACATCAAATCTCTCCCCCTTTCTAATTCGTTCCCCAGAAAGCTACCGAAGGAATCTTCCTAAAGCACAAGTCTGACCATGTCACTCTATTGGCTTGGCTCCTTACTTCCTCTAGGGTCAAACACAGACTTTCCTGCTTGGCATTTAAGGCCCTTCTCAACCTAGGCTCCAAGCCACCTCTCCAGCATGTTAGCCTCTTTCACTCATTCCACGTTCCAGCAAAGCCTTGCTTTCCTTCACCTACAGTCAATCTCCCATCATGGTACCTTGGCACAGGCTGTCCCCCATTCCTTCCTCACCTCTGCCTCTTAAAATACCTTCTTTCCTCCAAGACTTAGCTTCTTCTTAAGTCCTTTCTTCATACTCCCAAACCTCTAGATGCCCAATTATCTTGTACTCATTCATTTATTTTATTTATTCATTTACTTATGTTGGACTTACATAGGCCCATGTCCCAAGCTCCTCAAGGCTGGGAACTGCTTTCTTTTTGTCTTTGTAACTTCAGACCTAGCACACAGTAGGCACTTTATAAATAAATACTTATTTGATTGAGTCCTCAAGTCACCTGCAGGGCAGGTAAATGTCACAGCTTTTTCAGAGCTGGTTAATGAATGTTTTCATAGAGTCATAACATTTTAGACTTGCAAGAGATCTTACAGAAAAGGTCTTTTTTTCCTCCTTCTATCTCCCCATATCCTCTCTCTGCCCCCAAACTGGGACCCTGAACCATATGGCTATACAGTGTCCCATCCTGGTGGGACCCTTGTCTCATTGACCTCTGCCCTGCTCGGACTCCATCTAAATCACTATGCTCAGTCTGGAGCATCCCATTTTAGGAGGGTCATCGATAAGTTGGAAAATATTCAGAAGAGGGCAACCAGCATTGGGAAGGGCCGTGAGTCTATAATATATGAAGAATGATTGAAGGAACTTGGAAACTTTAGCCCAGAGAGGGCAAGGCTGGGGAGGTAGAAACATGATAACAGTCTGGTATTACAGTTAGGTGGTGAAGTGGATAGAGCACCAGGCCTGGAGTCAGGAAGACTCATCTTCCTGAATTCAAATCTGGCCTCAGATACTTACTAGTTGGGTGACCCTAGGAAAGTCCCTTCACCATGTTTGCCTCAGTTTCTTCATCTATAAAATGAGCTGGAGAAGGAACTGGCAAACCACTCCAATATCTCTGCCAAGTAAATCCCAAATTGGGCCATGGAGAGTCAGATGCAACTGAACGTGTAGAAGAAGGTATTACAATGAATCTGCTTGGCCCTCGGGGACAGAACATGAGTAGAACAATTAGATGTTCAGACAGAACTTGCAGACAGACAGTAAGTTCTGGTTCAACAGAAGGAAAATTTTCCTTATTATTTAACCTGTTCCAAAGTAGAATGGGCTACCTTGGGAGTCTGAGGTTGCCCCTGACCGGAGGCTTTCAAGGAAAGTTTGGCTGGCCACTTGTTAATAATGACCAGCCAAAGAAAGGCAGTGAGGGCTAGCGGGGATAGAGCAGGCCTTAAAGCTGGGATCATCTGGGCTCCAGTCCTATCTCTGACCTATTCTGGCTGTGTGATCCTGGGCAAGTCACTCATCTCTTAGTGCCCGAGGAGTCATTCTAAGACTATACATTGCAGAGCAGATACAGATCTGCACTGGGAAAGGGAATTTCCTTCTCCAGAAGTTCCTTGTACCAATAGAGTAACAGGTCTAGTTCCTATCCCCTAAAATTAGCCACAATTATGTGGCACTTTGAGGTTTGCAAAGTGATTTATTTAGGTTATCATATGTTACATATGGTATGTTTCAGAATAGATTTATAGGTTCACTAGATGGCCTCTGAGGTCTGTTCCACTGCTGAGATTCTGTTTGCCCCGTACCATGAAACTAGGGACCACTCTTGAAATACCACTTCTGATTCAAGTGGAGCGAGCTGGCCAATGAAGACATTCTTAGATGGATAAGTGATGGATGTACATGTGACCGTCAAGTTGAAGGATTTTAGCTGCACTCATTGGGGACACTGGGGCACCATCCCTCATCCTCTTCAGACTTTCACTAGGCTGTTTTAAAAAGTTAATGGGATTTGAATGTTAATTATCTTTCTTCAACATTTTTATTTGTGAAAAGGTTAGGGTCCCCCCCCCCCGCACACACATACATACTCTCCCCAGGATTAGCTCAGCAGCTCCAGTTTGACGGATGGATTCAGGTCCTTGGGTACCAGCGATATTCCATGAAAGGTTGCAACTGATCTTAAGGAAACAGTTGGACCTTTTAAGGCCTTTCCCTGAAGCATCACCCTCTGCCCCAACCCATAAAGGGGAAATGTAACAAAATACTAAGCTGAAAAAACAGGCACTGGGTCTCATGACCTCTGACAGAAGCAAGAGCTCAAAAGTTGTCATAAAAGCTATGGCTGTCATCGACCTTTCAACAGAAGCATCAATGTGCCCTTCAGTGTGCTCTGTCCCTGAGAACTCAGGCAGCTCAAAGCACAGACCAATTCATAAGATTTCTCTAAGGACATCTCAGCGGAACAAGAAAACACACACACACACACACACACACACAGAGGAAAAACCTACCTCTGAAATACCTTATGTCATGCAGAGTTTTACTTGGCATATATCCTTCCTTCCTCCCTCCTGCCTTTCCTTCCTTCTTTCCTTCCTCTTTCCCTCCCTCCTTTCCTTCCTTCCTCCCTTCCTTCCTTCCTTCCTTTCTTCCTCTTCCTTCCTCCCTCCCTTCCTCCCTTCCTCTCTCCCTCCCTCCCTTCCTTCCTTCCTTCCTTCCTTTCCTCCCAGAAATCAACTTTATAACAACAGTATAATTTCACTGGGCTACTATAACAAACACCAAGAAGTTTGACTCCGTCTGCTTTTATTTATTGCCTAGAGATAGCTTTAAAGTAGGAGAAAGGCTAGGCTCTTCAATAGAGGTACTTATAGCAGCTGCTGTCTTCCTGCCCACACAGCCTAAATGCCCAATTTGGTAACAAGAAACCACAGAGGTGAAAAGACAACCAGGGCAGGAGTCGTCTGTCCATAATACTGATGGACAAGTGATATTACATCATGCTGAGAGACTCTGAACCACTGTGGACTAACCAGTTGAGATTATTGAACATTGGAGTCTTCACCATACAAGGCCACCTGGGTGCCGTAATAGATATAATGCTGATCCTGGGGATCAAGAAGGCCTTGAGTTCAAATTCCACCTCAGACACTTACTAACTTTTTTTTTTTTGGTGAGGTGGTCGGGGTTAAGTGACTTGCCCAGGGTCACACAGACTTACTAGCTTTGAGACTAAGTTACTTAGCTTCTGAGACATAGTTTGCTCATCTGTAAAATGAATGGTTTGTTTGGATGTAATGCCTTTCAAGGTCCTTTCCAAGTTAGAAATCCATGATCTCATGATTTCTGGGTACCATGAGATAGGTGAGGTTTTCAGTGAAAAGATCCTTGGGCAGTATCCTCTGGGAGGGAACACAAAAAGAGCCAGGGGAAGATTCTAGTTAAGCCTCTTGGGTTGCCATTGGCTTCTCAGAATATCTAGACCCCAGACTGAAGTTTTCAGGGGTGAGTTCAAGCACCGGCACCAGACAGGCCTTCCGGTGCATGGCGGGGGGAGTGGAGAAGGAGGATCTCAGCTGCTGCTGGAGGAAGTCTTGCTTTCCGGCATTCCTGTCTGGCTGAGGAGAGCTGGTCTAGTAGAGGAAGGGCGACTCCTGCCCTGTGTCCCCATTACTTTTCTCTTACTACCACAGAGTCTGCATGAGTTTCACCAGCAATAGAACTTTGTTTTAGGTAGTGGAACCGAAAGTCTGGTCTGTGATACTCCCTAGACATCACAATTAACAAGATTTCTGTCAAGAAACTAAAAGAAGGGGCCCGTCTGCTATCAGGCCCTGCTACCTTCTCTCCTTTTTCTCAGGACCCTCTGCCTGTAGGTTCATAGGTCTTGGAAAGGGTTTGGAGGTCATCTAATCTACCACCTCCCGCCCTCCTCCCCTGGTTCTCTAGAAGAGGAAACTGAAGATGCCATAGGTCAAATGAATTGCTCAATTGTCTCCTGAGTCTCAACCCAGAACTCTTTCCTCTATATACAGCTGCTATTAAGATGGTTAGGGACCTCGAGATTATACTACATGATGGTCATTTAAAGGAGCTGAGGACATTTAACTTGGAAAAGAGAAGACTAGAGGTGAAGAGTGGAGAAAAACAGCTGCCTTCAGGTATTTGAAGAATGATCCAATAAATGCAAGAGAGATCAGCCCCTTGGGAGCAACAAGTGGAAAATACAGAGAGGCGGGTTTAGGGTCAAGGTCAGGAAAACCGGCTCCATAATTATAGCTGCCTAAAAGCAGAAGCATTGCCCATTTCCTCCAGTACATTGTCACTCGGTAAAGCCTGGGCTGGCATTAGTTTCTCTAGCTTCCGTGTCTGCTGAGTTGGAAACACATAAACCCCCCAGAGATCCACAGAACAAAAATTGCAGGTGATCCGGAGGGCAATGAAAAGATAAAAACCCATGTGGGTACAAGGGGGCTGCAGTGTATTATGCCATCCCATCCTGTCTTCTCCAGCAGACTTCCCCTCTATCATCATCTATCATTCCTCTCTCTATCTCCAGTCTCTCCCTATCTGCCCGCTCCTTCCCCGCAGTCTACAAACACACCCATGTCTCTCCCATACTCAAAAAACCACTTCATCCTACTGCTCCTACCTGCTATTGGCCCCCATCTCTCATCCCCTTTGCATCTGAAGACCTTGAGAAAGCTATTTATAATAAATGTCTCCACTCTCTCTCCTTTCACTCTCCCTCAAACCCTGTGCAATGGGACTTCTAACCTCATCATTCAACTCAAACTACTCTCTCCAAAGTTACAAATGGTCTCCTCATTGTGAAGGCTTTTCCTCAGCCCTACTTTGCCTTGACCTCTCTGCAGCTTTCGATAGTGTTGATCAGCCTCTTCTCCCGGACACTCTCTCTTTTATAGGTTTTCATGACCCTGCTCTCTCCTGCTTCTCCTCCTCCCTGTCTGCCTACTCTTTCTCAGTCTCCTTTGCTGGATCTTCATCCAGAAAATGCCCACTAACCATGGATGTCTCCTAAGGCTTTATCCTGAGCCTTCTCCTCTTTTCTCTCCCTATTTTCTATCTCATTTGATGATCTCATCAGATCCCACGGGTTCAATTACCATCTCTATGCAGATGAGGGACTTCCTTATCTCCATATCCAGCCCTAAATTCTATGGCTCCAAGCTCTTTTAGATATCTCAAACTGGGTGCCTGGTAGGCATCTCCAATAAGTGCACCTTAGAGCTTTGATCTCTTCCCTCAAATATTATCCTCTTTCACCCTTCCCTAATACTATTAAGAGAGCCACCACCATCCTCTCAGTCATTGAGGCTCCCAGCTTCTGGGTCATGTTTGATGCCTCTCTTCCACTCATCCCCCACATCCAATCTATTGGCAAGTCATATAATTTCTTCTTTCTTTCTTTCTTTCTTTCTTTCTTTCTTTCTTTCTTTCTTTCTTTCTTTCTTTCTTTCTTTCTTTCTTTCTTTCTTTCTTTCT
>NW_020954600.1:13742821-13844244 GCF_900497805.2 Vombatus ursinus | reverse complement strand
TCTTTCTTTCTTTCTTTCTTTCTTTCTTTCTTTCTTTCTTTCTTTCTCTTTCCTTCTTTCTCTCTCTCTCTCTTTCTTTTTCTTTTTTTTTTGTGAGGCAATTGGGGGTAAGTGACTTGCCCAGGATCACACAGCTAGTTAAGCGTCAAGTGTCTGGTCCAAAGCTGGATTTGAATTCAGGTCCTCCCGACTCCAGGGCCAGTGTTCTATCCACTGCACCAACTAGCCACCTCAAGTCTTATCATTTCTCTCTTTACAACATCTCTCATAGAGGTCTCCTCTCCACTCACACTCTTCCTAGTGCAGGACCCTCATCACCTAAGAAATGGGTTATCGCCATTGACTTCTGGTTGGTTTCCCTTGCCTCTCCACACTCCAATCCATATTCCAGTTGGCAAAATGATTTCCCCAAAGCCCAGTTCTGACTATGTTGCCCTCCCCCACGCCCACCTCCATTTAATAAACTTTACTGGCTCCCTATTACGTCCAAGGCCAAATATAAAATCCTGTTAGGCATTTACAGCCCTTCACAACCTGGACCCTTCCTAACTTTCTGGTCTTGTTACCCATCACTCTCCTCTGAGGACACTACAATCCAGAAATAGTGGACTTCTTCCTGTTTCTCAAAGGCTACACTCTATCTCTTGACTGCTTATCTTTACAGTGATTCCCCATACCTGGCATGCCCTTCCTCCTCACCTCCACCTTCTGACTCATGTGGCTTCTTTCAAGACTCAGCTCAAATACCACCTTCTTCAGGAGCCTGTTTTCAATCCCCCCCCTCCCCTTCACTGCTAGTACCTTCTCTTTGAGATTATCTTTCAGTTATACTGCTGTATATATCTTCTATATCCTGAGTTCAAATCTGGCCTCAGATGCTTACTAGATATGTGACCCTGGGCAAGTCACTTCACCCTGTTTGCCTCCATTTCCTCATCTGTAAAATGAGCTGGAGAAGAAAATGGCAAACCACTCTAGTATCTTTGCCAAGAAAACCCCAAATGGGATCATGAAGAGTCAGACACAACTGAAAAACGAATGAACAACAACAATATATCTTGTATGCACATAGTGGTTTGCATGTTGTTTTCCCTATTAGAACGTCAGCTGCTAGAGAGCTGGCGATTTGTTTGTAGCCCCAGAACTTAGTACACAGTGCTAAGTGCTTAATACATGCTCATTGAATGACTGGTACACTAGACAACTACCCCATTTTATAGACAGGTAAATCAAGGTTCAGAGAGGTCAACTGATCTTCCCACAGTAAACAGCAGAAGTAGAATTCAAACCCCAGCCCTTTCACTCTAAATCTACTGCTCCCTTCCTTGCAACAAGTTGGACCTTAAAGATCACAGACTCATAGAATATCAGAACTGGAAGAGACAAAAGATAGTGCATCTTGAACTGGAAGGAACCTTAGAACCCATGTAGTCTGACTCCCCCTCATTTTACAAACAAGGAAACTGAGGCCCAGGGAGGTTAAGTGTGACTCAAACAAGCAATAATCACCAAAGGCAAGATTGGAACCCAGCTCCTCTATTTCTCAGAGCCCTTTCCACTATTCTACACTGCCTCCAATCATCTATTCCTTCTAATTATTTTTAAATAGATGAAGAAACTGAGGTTGGAGGGTTGGAGTCATTCATCCTGGGTCAGACAACTAATGCCTGCAGCAAAGGGTCTCTTGTTGGCAGCTTCCCAAGGGTACATTTTGACCTTTTTCACCCCCATGCTGCAGCACTTCTCATCAGATTTCCAAGGGCTACGTTGGGTTATTGCCGGAAGGAAGAGCTATAAAAAAATTTCTGTTCCTATTTCTTACATGTTCTGCCATCTGGAAATATCCTTTTATTTAGTGATTTTTGTGAAGGGAACCGAATCTGTGAAAAGTGCTCCATTTTTATTCTACCTTCTATATCACTCCAGGAAAGCTATTTCTATCCCGACCTTTGAAAGGGTCAAGCAAGCAAGGCTCAGCTTTGGAAATAGTGACCAAGTGGCAATGGCTTTTCATTTAAGTGAGATGAGGCATATCTGTAACTCCAAATTCTCACCTTGAGAATAAGATCACAGAGCTCAGTTTGAATTCCTACTATTTCTGGAGTCAGAAGACCTGGGTTTGAATCTTACACCTGATACTTACAACCTGTGTAATCCTGGGCAGGTCACTTCCTCTCTGGTCTCAGTTTCCTCCTCTGTAAAGTGAGGGGTTGGATTAGATGATCTTTGAGGTCCCTTCCATCTGTAGATATATTCTCCTCTGAACCTCTTTTCTCTAATTATCTGTGCTTTATCTTTTTTCTCTTTTCTTGGGGATTTGCTTCAAACTCCCAGGGTACTGGGTGGACAGTCCCCCTTTTGAAATGATCAGTATAGTAAGCAAATGTGACAGACCCCTCTTATTGGGGTTATTCTTAAAAAGAGAAGAAAAGAAAAAGGGATAAAATGAGGACAGAGAAGAAAGAAAGAGGAAGGAAAGAGGGAAAGAAAGAGGGAGGAAAGGGAGAGAGAAAGGGAGGAGAGAGAGAGAGGGAAAGGGAGACAGACACTAAGAAACAGAGACAGAGTGTAAGAGGAAAAGAAAGAGAGAGGAGGAGGAAGACAGACAGGTGAACAGAGAGACAGAGAATGAAAGAGAGGGAGGGAGGGAGAGACAAAGAGAATCTCTTTATCTCCAGTTAGAGAACTGTTTTCACAAGATCCCTGATAAAAGTGGGAAAAATAACCCAGAAGGCTTTGTGATAACATGTGAACGTCCTTGATAATCCCAGACAGGGTGGGGCTTAAGGTCATGTTTGCCATGACATTAGAACAAGTGAGTGGATCCTAACGGTCTGTTCGAGCAATGTAAAAGCTGAGTTTCCTGCCTGACTTTTTCACATAAGAGCTGGGCTCCTTATGTAAAGGGACAGCTCAGATAAGAGTTTCACTTGTGCCTGGCCAGTGTGCCAAAGGCTCCTTATCACTTTCAGGGGGCTTTTCAGTTTCACGCCTTTGTTGACATTCAGGAGACGTTAACCCTAAACCAGAAAGGACCACAAGATCATACCATAGGAGGATGCATCCAAAGGATCTAGGGACGGTTAGCCTGGAGTAGAGGAGATATATGTGGGTGGGAGGACATGATGGCTGTCTCCAAATACCTGAAGAACCATCCTGTAGAAAAGGGATTAACTTGTTTCTGCTTGGACTTACTGGGTAGAACTGGTAGCAATGAGTGGGAGGTATAAAGAGGCAAATTTGGACTTGATAGAAAGAGAAATTCCTGGTCAAATGGAGATGTCCAAAGGGAGAATGGACTGCCTCAAGTGGTTATAGATCATAAGACATAGAGTTAGAGCTGAAAGGAATCCTAGGACCCAGAACAGAGAGTTCTTGTGTCCTCTTGTACAGTGTCTGGAACATAGTAGGAGCTTAAAAAATGCTCATTAGCTGCTTGATTTACACTAGACTGCTCCCTCAATATATAAGATTTATATATTATTTATTTATATATAATGTGTAATATTTATATTTCTTATATAGATTATAGGAAACTAAGGCCCAAAGTCACTCAGGCAATAAGAGGCAGAGCTGAGCTTGAAGTACAAGGTTACCCATCTATCTGGAGAATGGTTTTCCCACTGGAGGCAGAAAGACACAGTAAGGCATAGTTTAAAGTATATTGTTAAATCCCATCTCTTTGCTTTGCTACTTGTGTGACTTTGAGCAAATAATTTCAACTCTCTGGGCCTCAATTTCCTCATTTGTAAAATGAAAGAGTTGGATATGATGATCTTCTAAGCTCCTCTATGACCCTGTGAGAGCGGGCCTCTGGATGACCTCTGGAGAATCCAACCAGGCCAACTGCTCTGTCCTATCATTTGAGTTTGAGAAAGCAGGAGTCATATACTCAGGATTCCCAACTCAACGTCTGCTTTTGGGTTATCATTTTTGGTCTCCTATAATTCAGGAGCCTCACTATCACAACTGACTCTACCTTTTCCATTTAATCACTATTAGCTTCAAAGGGGTTATGTAGACCAGGGAGACACTTATCTTTCCTTTATCTGTTAGTAAATGATAACGCTCTTCCTCAAAGTCCTAGTGAGATATGTATGTCCTTCTCTTTGGTCATATTATATAGACCGACCCTTGGAGCTATGGTGGGAACTCACCCAGCAGGCTGCAGAAAGAAGTAGTATTAGAATTATAAACCCTAAGTCTTTTCCTTTGGTTCTCATGCGAGGAATCCTGGGGCCACCACAAGAAAACCATAGCCAAAGCTGGACAACCTCCATTCATCAGAAAGGACAAGCCAGTCGAGACATATACTTCAGTTCCCATCACAGGCCCAGCACTAAAGGAGAATGGTACAATAGAAAGAGTGCTGACTTGGAGGTACTTAGAGCTTGGAGTCACAGGACCTAAGTTTGGATTCCTACTCAACCATTTTTTTGTGGTTAAACTCCTTAAGAAGGCCATCTACAAATAGGAGCCTCCACTTCCTTTCCTCTAACGCTCTTCTTAACTCTTTACAGTCTGGCTTCTGACCTCATCATTCAACAAAACTTGCTCTCTCTAAAGCAACCAATGATCTCTTAATTGTCAAATCTAAAGGCCTTTTCTCAATCCTCACTCTTCTTGACCTTTCTTCATCTTTTGGCACTGTTGAACTCTTCTGTGATATGCTATTCTCTCTAGGTTTTAGGGACACCACTCCCCTAGTTCTCCTCCTACCTACAAGACTTCTCATTCTTGGTCTCCTTTGCTAGGTCTTCATCTAGAGTAATAATGTTTAGTTTGTTGTTGTTGTTAAGTCATTTCAGTCATGTCTGACCCTTGGTGACTCCATTTGGGGTTTTCTTGGCAAAGGTACTGGAGTGGTTTGCCATTTCCTTCTCCAACTCATTTTACAGATGAGGAAACTGAGGCAAACAGGATGAAGTGACTTGCCCAGGGTCACACAGCTAGTAGGTATCTGAGGCCAGATTTGAACTCAGGAAGATGAGCTTCCCTGACTCCAGCCCTAGCACTCTAATTCACTGTGCCATCTAGTTGCCCATCATGTTTAGATATCAGCTATAATTCATGGGCCAAGTGGTAGATATTTAACTTCTGGACCCTCAAAATAATATTTGTAAATGATAACGATGACATATACATAGCACTTTTACAGTTTACAATGGAGAAGGAGAAAGGAAGGGAACAAGAATTTTATTAAGCAGCTGCTATGTGCCAGGCATGGTGCCAAGTGCTTTACAAATATAATCTCATTTGATCACTTTACCCATATGATCTCATTTGAGCCTCCCAACAATCCTGGGAGGGAAGAACAATAGGTCATATTTTTCCCATTTTACAAATGTGGAAACTGAGACATCCAGGGTAAGTGACCAGTCAAGAAAATCTAGCTAACAAGCATCTATTATGTGCTTACTATGAGTTAGGCATTGAGCTAAGTTCTGAGGATATAGAGAAAAGTAAAACAGGGTCCTTGCTCTCTAAGAGTTCATATTCTAAATCTGGAGACAATGTATAACTAATTCAATACAGACAAGTGTAAATAGAAGGCAATCTCAGAAGGAAGAAGGCCCTGGAAGTGGGGGAAGGGAGACAAATACATGAAGTCACAGAATGGAATGTTGCATTTCATTAGTAGAAAGAATGCTTGAGTCATGGAATTGTAGAATGAGTTGGTGAGGGGAGGGATGGAGTAAAAAGATTGGAAAGGCAGGAAGGGGTCAACTAAACAGATAATTTTATACTTGACCCTGGAGGTAACAGTGAGCTTCTGGTATTTATTGAGTAAGGGGGTAGCACGGTCTGTTGTTGAGTAATTTTAGTCATGTCCAACTCTTTGTTACCCCATTTGGAATTTTCTTGGCAGAGATCCTGGAGTGGTTTGCCATTTCCTTCTCCAACTCATTTTACAGATGAGGAAACTGAGACAAACAGGGTGGAGTGACTTTCCCAGAGTCACACAGCTAGTAAGTATCTGAGGTCAGATTTGAACTCATGAAGATGAGTCTTCCAGACTCCAAGCCCAGTGCTCTATCTACTTCACCACCTATCTGCCCAGTGGCATGGTCAGACATACCATTTAGGAAGACCTTTTTAGTGGCTAAGTGGGCGATGGACTGGAATAAATAAAGAGTTATGGTAGGGAGATGAACCAGAAGGCTATATTGCCAGTATGAGGAGATAAGCATCTGTACTAGGGTGGCAGCCGTGTGAGTAGAGAGAAAGGGACTTATATGAGAGATACCATGAAGGCAGAAATGACAAGATGGCCATAGATTAGTGAAGTAGAGTGATATGAGTGAGGAGTCAAGGATGACACCTCAGTTACAAGTCTGGGTGATTGAAAGGCCATGGTGGTCAACCAGCTAGTAAGTTTCTGTTGTTATAAAACAATTAGATTAATTTTAAGCATAGGGGAAATATGAACTATGGTCCCTAAGGTCCCCATGGTTTCCTTCTCTTCAGTTTTAGGGAGATTATTTTAGACAAAACATTATGAGTTTGGTCAGAATCACTCTGAGCCCCCAGTTAGGAAAATCCCTAGCGTTTAGGCAGAAGTTGAGCATTCTGCCAAAATTTACATTTATGTCTATATCCAGCTAACCCGTGGCCTCTTTGTGGTTAAGGTGAAATTCAGGTTTACTGGAAACATTTGGGTAAAGAAACAGCAGTTTATATTATAGTGTCCTGAATAGACAGGCACCAAGAGGGGAAGTTTGGGGAAGAGCAGATCCTTTCTTAAGACTTCCCTCAGTTCTCAAGTACATGGATACACTGACGGGAATTATCTTCTTAGATGTCTGTAGAGCTAATGTCCCTCCTTGACATTTCCCTTCTCTACCACAGCTCAGTTTTACCTTCCCTTTTCTACTTTCATTTGTCACCCCAGGACTTACTAACTCTTGGTTTTGTTTTGTATGACCCATCCCTTCTTCTCCACTTCCAGTCCTCAGAATCTCCATCTCTAGTTCTGAAAGAGCTCCTCCCTTTTGTACACGTTCCTTAGGGGGTGACCGAGTCTCTCATATAATGACTTTGATTGATTCAAGGAGGAGTACAGGCCCTGTACACACTCAGTTCATTGAACGAATGAATAAAAAATTTATTGAGCACTTAGCCGGGAATACAAGTAGAAAGTAAGACAGTTGCTTTTCTCAAAAGCTCACTTTCTAATGGGGGAGACATTATATGAAAGGTTTCAGTCACAAGTCAGATGGAAAGGTCCCCTAGTCCTTAGGGTACAGCAGCAAAGCACACAGTAATGCTTTTTCTTTAATGCCATTTCCACTGAGGCAATCATATTAATTTCTGATGATAAGTCATTTGACAGTGCCAGGGAATTTGGTGGCATGAACTTTCTTTTCTGGGGCTTCAGCAGGTGTGATGATAATACCTGTAGGAGCCCTTGCCAGGCTGCATCTTCAGCAGCGATGCTTCCCAGGATCATGGCTGCAGGTACCAGGCTAGATGTATTGTTATTCCCAAGCTCTTGGATTCAGGGTCATGGGCTGCCTCCATTGTAGTCTGAGGGGAAATGGTGGCCAAATGGCGGTGATGCTGGTTTGCCTTGTCTGGAACATGCTGTCTCCTGTCTCTCTCTCAAGGTCCCTTGCCTGACTTGTCAATGACAATTGATTGGCAGTTGATGGGCTCTTTCTCTATGGGAGTTGCCTGCTCAGATGATGGCTATGAGGGCTGGGCTGGAAGCAGGACTAGTGGCCTGGGAAATGCGATCAAGCCCAAGGCTCTTGGGCTTGCCTCCCTGTTGGTGGAAATTGGTCAGTAGTTATTGCTGGTGATGAGGCAGAAGATGGGAACCTTCTCTACAATAATTTCTCCCTTCAAATATGGTTTTAAGACTGGACTGAAACCAGATCTGGTGGCCTGGGGAATACCATTGCTCCCAAGAGCCTTAGACTCAGGGTCCTAGGCTGTCTTCAACAGGGTCTGAAAGGAGATGATGATTAAGGTGTTGAGAGTGGTTTGACTCAGCGGACACATGCTGCCTCCTGTAAGCTCCTTGAGGGCAGGCCCTTTTTTCATTTTCCACTTTGCATCTTCAGTTCCTGCTTACATATGGCGGTCACTTAATAAATGCTTCTTAAGTTGAATTTCATTGGGACAAAGCAATGATTCTACCTGGGCCTACTTAAGAAGGGTGGCCTAAGAAGCAAAGCAAAAACTCTCCAAGAGGTCGTTGCCATAGAGAAAAGAGCCCTGGACTGGGAATCAGGAGAGCAAGCTTTAAGCCATCAACTAGCTGTGTGACCTTCACCTCTCTGGATCTGGATTTTCTCAGTTCAATAAAGGCATGGGATTAGCTCTAGAAGGGACCTCCCTGCAATGTGATTTTATCTAGAGGGTTTGTTGGATTTTTGTTGTTTTTTTCTAGCTTATACTTCCAATCTAACAACTATGGTGTCTTGCATATTGTAGGTGCTGGGTGCTTGATAGACTGAGTCAAAATGAAATCAACCCTTGCCTTTAAGGACTTTACATTCTACTGAGTGGAAGCAAAATAAGTAAAACAGTAATAAAATAAAAATAAGTACAATAATAAGCAAAAAAAAAGGACAGGTAAGTATAATTAGGGTTATTTGAAGAGAAGAGAGCAGGGAGGAAGGAGAAAGAAACAAGCATTTATATTGTTAAATGTAATATATTATGATATGTAATATATACTATGTATATTATCATGTAATTATTACTACATAATAATATATATTATATAGTATATGTAATGTGTAGTATAATGTTATGTATAATATTATGCTATATAATATATTACATGGGACAGCTAGGTGGCACCATGGATAGAGTGCTGGACCTGGAATCAGGAAGACCTGAGTTCAAATCTGGACCCAGATACTTACTAGCTGTTTGACCCTGGTTAATCACTTAACACCATGTTTGCCTCAGTTTCCTCATATGTAAAATGAGGATGATAATAGCACTGACCTCCCCAGGTTGTCTTGAGGATCAAGTGAGATAATAATTATAAAGGGTTTATAGCACAGTACCTTGTATGTATTAAGTATTATGTAAGTGTTAGCTATTATTATAATATACTGCCTACTATGTGCAACGTACTACGTTGAGTCCTTTAGAATTATTACATTTGATCCTCACAACAAGCCTGAGGTAGGTGTTATTATTATCCCGATTTCACATTTGAGGAAACTGAGGCAAACAGAGATTAAGTGACTTGCCCACAGCCGACAGCTAGTAAGCATCTGAGGGAGGCTGGATTTGTACTTAGCTCTTCCTGACTCCAGGCCCAGTGCTCTATCCGCTGTACCACTTAGTACTAACAACTGAGACATTGGCTCCCAACCTTTTTTGTTCCACGAAACCCTTTCAACAACAACAACGACAAAAAATGTGTCGTGAATCCTCCAGGACATTAATATACTATTTCTAATACTATGTAGTTATTTCCTGCTTGAGGTGCCATTAAATGTTTTTAGTGTGAACCCCTTGGATCACCATTGGAATTCCTAAAGGGCTCCCAAACCACTGAATGAGGGGGATAAAAAAAGGTTTAGCATGGCACCTTCAAGTTGGGCATTCACTAATGGAGGAGGGAAGCATAGTATAGTAGATAGAACTTCAGACTTGGAATCAGGAAGACCAGAGTTCAAATCCCACTTTAGCTACTTATCTCTGTGTGACCCTGAGAAGATCTTAGGCTCTGTTGGGTCCCAGTTTCCTCATCTGTAAAATGAGGAGGGTTGGACCTCTAAGGTCCCTTCCAGCAATAAAGGTGCGATCCCATACTCTTACAATCCAAAGGCACCAGCCTTGACCTTAAGAATCATCTAGCTGCCTCTCAAAGACTCTAACCATGGGCAGAGGCCCCCACCACTTCATCCCAAAATGCTGCAACAGAGCTTCTAAGAGGTGGTGTGTGAAGGGAATACATTCCAGGCAGGGGGAAATGAGTTCTTTTGTCCTAGTAAGGTTTTTTTATTGTCATTCATAGTAAGGTTTTTTCATGGATTCATCTACGCTCTCTCACCCAGTCCCCATCACAGATGCTTCTCAGGAGTGAGGGATGCCATCTGTGGCCAGGGAACAGAGCTGCCCCACCTGGGAACTGAACCCATGGCCTTAGGCTCATTAGCACTCCGACAGATTAAGCTAACCAGGCACAAACTACCCAATTAACACCCTGAAGATGGACACCTGGTGAGACTCTCCTGGGTGCTGGTACTCAGCAGGATTGCATTTAACTCCTGGCTTAGCTCTGCTTCTTTCAATAGTGCCTGGACCCCACCCTCCTTCTAGTCTTCAATTTAAAAAAAAAAATGTTTTATTCATGTTCCCTTTTTTAATATCACTGTTATATCACTCCTCAATGACTCCCACGCCACCCCCAGTAGATCCCACATTTATAAAAAATTAATAGAGTCAGGCAAAATTAATCAACACATTGGTGATGATTCCACACCTATAGCCCACCACCTCTGTGTCAGGAGACATTAGTCTTCTGAATCAACCACTGGTTACTGCACTGATTCTAGTTCTAAAGTCTTTCCATGATGTTTTCCTTTCCTCCCTCCTCCTTAGCCCTCTTCTTAACACCCTGGACAGCTGCCTTGCCACCCAGACCAGAGACTGTGCCTTGATTGTCTTAACTCTTTCTTTTCCAGAACCTCTGATTCCCTGCCCCCAAATGACTCCTATGGCTCCACTCACCATCCCTCTAACTTTCAGGATGCCAACATTCCCTGCTCTGACCTTCACTCCCCAAAGTACGTTGTCTCCTTCTTAGAATATAAGCATTTTGAGGACATCTTTACTTCTGTGTTTGTCTCCCCAACAATTAGCATAGGATTTGTTCCCTAGTAAATGCCTCATTTTTCATTTTTCATTCATTGTGTAAATTGTTCTCTTATTTCCTCTTTGTTATATATCAGTTCACACAAGAGCTTTCAAGTTTCTCTGAATTCTTCATAACTTATTTTCATTTTAGATTGGACCTATGATTCATATTAGAGGGAATTCCCAATGGGGAGTCATTTCTTATGGCACAATAATACCTCATTATATTCAGAGGCCAACATTTCTTCTGCCATTTGACAATCAATGAGCTTCACCTTTTTTTCCAGTTCTTGTTTGTTTATTTGTTTTGATCAGACCTGTGACTTCATAAACTACCAATGAGGAAAGTCTCTCTACCAAAGCAGATGGGCCATTCTTCTTTATCCTGGGCCATTGATAGGCTAAGTGACTTGTCCTGGGTCAAATGACAGCTAGTGTGTGTCAGAAGCTACTTCAATCCCAATTGCTTGCTACTACCAAAAAGTATTGCCCTGAATAATTTTGTATGCATCTAGTTGTCCTTTTTTAAAGACATCTTTCAGGGGAGGCCCTCACCTAAACACCAACAGCATCCAGGCCTTGAATATGATTCAGTTACCTTAGAAAACACCAGCCAAGGACAAAGGCCCCAACCATTTCATTGCATAATGTCATGACAGAAGGAAAGAAGGGGGGGGGGTTGCTGGGGAGCTTGAGGTAAACATCAGCCTTCAGCTGGATGAAAATAATTGAGTAACCTCCCTTTGTGACTCGTGGGAAGGGACAAATTGGATAGGTAAATTAGCAGTTAGTGATGACATTAGTGATGACACAGCATTGGTCTTTGGGTGCAGGGCCCAGGAAGAGCTTGGGTGCTCCTAAGTGAAAGGCAGAAGCTAACTATACCGATGGTTGAGGTCCTTGCTTGCAATCATTACACTTTTAGACAAATGTAATTACTGTGCCTTTGAGCTATTTGGGGGAGGGGGAGGCAGAGAGAGAGAGAGAGAGAGAGAGAGAGAGAGAGAGAGAGAGAGAGAGGCAGAGACAGAGACAGAAAAAAGCAGAGATGGAGAGAGAAAATTCTCTCCCAATCTTGCATTCATCAGAGAATTAATCAAGCCTGGGAACCAGCAGATGATGTAATCCTGGCAGCTTTGTCTATCAGACTGGGCCTCCTGCCCTGCTACCAGCTCTCCTAATTGCCAGGGTACAGCACCTGTTTCATCTCAGGAGGCCAGGAGTCTAGCATCACAGGCACCAGCTCACTGTGCCTGTGACAAGGAGAGCTGGGGTGGATGGCTGCAGCAGATTGAACACCTGGGAGGCTTGGAGGGGAGGTGGTTCAAGGAATGCTTTGTTCTCCTGAAATATTTGGGGGGAGCAGAGTGGAAAGAAGACTGCATTTACTCCACAAACTCCCTGAGGTCTCCCAGACACATCACCTTGAGCCAGTCAGAGACAAAGCCAGCTGATTTCAGTGGCTGACAGCAGCTGTATCTCACTCAGGAAGGTTTTCCAGTAAAACGTATTCAGGATGGGACCCTTCAGGGAGTAGCATAGGAAAGGAGCCCTGGTACTGAAGCCCAAACACTTGGACTCAACCTGCCCCTGACCCTTTACTAAGGGCAAGTCACAATCTCTTTCTGAGACTCAGTTTCCTCATCAGTAGAATCTACTTTACAAAATACTGGGGAGAAAAGTGCTTTATAAACTTTATCACTGTTATAGATATGCAGGTTATCATGTTATTGATAAGATTATATTATTTTATTTTCTACTAATTAATAATATAATGAGAAGCAATATGACTTAGTGGACCTGGGTTTAAGTCTTGACCTCTGACACATACTGGTGGTGACTGAGCAAATCACTTAACTGTTCATGGCCCAGATGAGATGGGGGTCTCCATCGGTAGAGGGAATTTCTCAATAGGCATTTCCAAGGCTGAAAAAAATTTTAAAATCCTTAAGCTGTTGGTAAGCAGAGAGCTCAGATGGACAGCTGCACTGGACTGAACATTTGGGCAACCTGGATATGAGTTAGAGAGACTGGACAGATCCCACAGAGTCAGAAGCAACAGCAGTTCCATGAGCTCATTTATGGTTTCATCATAGGTAGCCAATTCTGCCAATAGGAGCCATATTGCCTCCATCATGACCCAGCAGAAGACAGCTAGAGTTACCATCCTAGGAATCTTTTATATTCACGCTCAGTTCTGGCTCAATAGCCAACAGAAGAGGCTGAAATAGTCATAGAATCCTGGTGCAAAGTGGAGAGGAGAGCCCTCTATTATGCTTGTCCAGAAGCGACCTCACCAAATATCCATGTGCTCCAAGGACTGGGCTCTCATTGGTCAGTTCTCTATTTCACACTCATGATCACATTTAACAACCCTGAGAAGTAGGCGCCATTTTATAGCAGTGACAATGGAGAGGTTCGGAGAGGTTAAGGGATTTCTCTAGCATTGTAGAGGATCTGAGTTCCCAAGGTAGGATTGGGACCCAGCTCTTCCTAACGCTGAGTCTAGTACTCTATCCATTATGTCACACTTCCCCTCTCTTCAAATGAACATTAACTTGGTGTCCCAGGCAGGACTAGAAAATCCACACAGGCAAGGACCATATTTCTTGAGTCTATAAAACCCATCATGGTGTCTTACACATACTCAGTGGTCAATAAATGTTCCTTGAATGGCATAAAGATTTGCTGATTGATTAAAAAGTGAATTACAAAATCCTAGATTCCTTAGAATTGGAAGGGGCTTTGAGATTGTTTATTCTAGTCTAGTCTTGCATGTGATGGAATAATCCATTAGGCAACAAGTGGTCAGCCAGCTTCTCGTTGACCACGAATAGTTTCAGGAACTCATTGTCTCTCATTTTGACTTTATTTCCACTGCACCACCTAGCTGCCCCTATGCCTGATTGTTTTGTTTTTGCTTTTTGGTGAGGCAATTGGAGTTAAGTGACTTGCCCAGGGTCACACAGCTATTAAGTGTCAAGTGTCTGAGGCTTTATTTGAACTCAGGTCCCCCTGACTCCAAGACTGGATCTCTATCCATTGCGCCACCTAGCTGCCCCAAACTCATTGTCTCTCAAGGCATCTTGACCTATCGTTGGCGAACTCTTAATTGTCAGGAAGCTCTTCCTTACATTGTGCCAAAGGCTGCCTCTTTGTGACTTCCATCCATTCTAGGTGGACAGAATTATCAAGGGAAGCTTTTCTCCCATTATCTCTTCCTTTCTTTTGATCACAGAGGCCCCCTCAGCTGGTTGCCCCTGCTGTTTGCTGCTGCTGCTGTTACTGCTGCTGCTGCTCTTAGGGCTTAAAACAAAGGTGAATTTCATGAGTTTGCAGCCCCAGAAACTGTTAGATTCCGAAAGGACCTTTGATATGGTTGAATCCCACTCCCTCGTCTTACAGATGAGGAAACGGAGTCTGAGAAGCATAGTGACTTGCCCAAGGTCTCACAGCAAGGTCTCGGCAGTGGAAGGTTGGGACCAGGGTCACCTGAGTTCCAGCACAGCGCTGTTATCTCAGCACCATGCCATCTCACTAGAAGGTTAGCGCCACAAAGAGCCTTACCCCTCTTGAAGTCCAAACCCTGCATTTTACATATGAGAGAGCTACTGGTGGTTGATATGGGGCCGTTGGTGACCTCCTTTCTGGTGACCTCCCCAACCAAACTCCTCTTCCTGTATGGACAGTGAAGAGTGACAATGCGCATAACTTTTTGGGAAGCTTTTAGGGTTTTTCCTTCATAACTTCTTGGTGAGGGATGTCTCCCAGCTATCATTGCTGGGGAGGGGTAGGGACTCAGCTATAGTAATATTTTCTCTCTATCTCTGTCCCTTTGTCCCTGTCTCTCTTCCTCTCTTATCTCCCCTCTCCTCTCAGTCTCTGTGTCTCTGTCTCTGTTTCTCTCTCTCTCTCTGTCTCTCTGTCCCTCTCTCTGTCCCTCTCCTTCCCTCCCTCCATGAAATAGAAATAAAAAAAAATTCTGGCACCTTACTGTTCTTTCTCCCTTTGATGTCTTTTGTCATACTATGGGAATCCCTAAGGGCTGAGAGTCAAGAGACCTCAGTTCAAGTTCAACTCTAACTTTTACTGTGTGATAGTAGACAAAACATTTCCCCTCTCTAAGCTTCAGTTTCCTTATCTGTCAAACGGGGTGTAATAATATTTACCGTTGTTGTTCATTCATTTTTCAGTGGTATCCAACTCGTCATGGTCCCATTTGGGGTTTTCTTGGCAGAGATACTGGAGTGGTTTGCCATTTCCTTCTCCAGCTCATTTACAGATGAGAAAACTGAGGCAAACAGGGTTAAGTGACTTGCCCAGGGTCACCCAGCTAGTACGTGGCTGAGGCCACATTTTAACTCAGGAAGATGTCTTCCTGACTCCAAGTCTGGCACTGTATTCATTGCACCACCTAGCTGCCCAATAATATTTATACTGTCTTGCTTATAGGGTTGTGGTGAGGAAAGTATTTTTGTAAATGTGAAAATGTGGTTGGAATAGGAGCTAGTCTTATTCTTGGGGATTTATACCAGACTTCAGAAGCTGAAATGTACCAAGAAAGCAAGATACAATTGAAAACATTTGTCATCTAGTCATGGTGCCTGGTGGTTAGCCCAGGCACCTGGGGTATCAGAAGTTTTGCTTTCTATTGCTAGACCTAACAAGGGGAAAGCCACTTAACAGATTTTTTTGTCATTCTTTCTTTCCTTCTCTCTCTCTTTCTCTCTGTGTCTCTATCTCTCTCTGTCTCTGTCTCTCTTTGTATCTCTTTGCCTCTGTCTTTCTGTATCTGCCTGTCTCTGTCTCCCTTTCTATCTCTTTCTCTCTGCCTCTCTCTCTTTCTGTCTCTTTCTCTCTCTGTGTATCTCTCTCTTTCTCTCTCTCTGTTTCCTTCTCTATCTGCATCTGTCTCTGTCTTTGTCTGTCTCTCTGTTTCTTTCTCTCTCTGTCTCTCTCTCCGTGTCTATCTCTCTCTGTGTCTGTCTCTGTCTGTCTCCCCCCCCCCCCCCAACCCCTTCCCTGTTTCTCTGTGATGGTTATGCTGGACCAGCACCACTGACAACATTTTCTGACTCTTGAAGCAGAACGATGTTTAAAGGTTTGCTGCTCCTCTGTCTCACCCTCCTTCACCACACCCCAGAGGGTATAAGTGATATTGGTGACCAGATGACACAAGAAGGGAAGTGAAACCTAGAAGGGAAGGGCTGAAAGGAGGGTGGCTTAGGGCTGAGGCTGTGAAGATGTGGTAACTGACTCAACCACATCAAACTCAACCTTTGCTCCTACCGCATACCTGGTTAGAATGAAATCTTGATCGGCATCTGGAGGTTGAAAGTCTCGTTGCTAAGAGGAGACCACACTGTGCAGAGGAAGGAACACTGGTTTGGGACTCAAAAGACTTAAGTTTTCATGTTGACTCTGCTGCTTAGTACTTGCATAATTGCTGGGCCTCAGGTTCCCAATTGATAAAATGAAGGAATTGGAACCCAATGATCTTCATAGACCTCTCCAGCTCTGTCTAAATTCTATGTTGTAATATCTAGCATGCACAACAGGGCTCTCTAGCTCTAACATCTCTGTCGTAAGGTCTTTTCTATGTTCTATGTCTTATGTTCTATTCTATGTCCTAAGTTCCTTTCTCTTTCTGACATTCTAAATTCCAAGGTTCTTTCCAGCTTTGACTTTCTGTGTTCTAAGTCATCTCCTAGCTCCAACATTCTGTATTCTATGTTCTTTGTGATAAGGTATGTCCCCCACCTCCAGTTCTAATATTCTCTGTTCTGTGTTCTAAGGGCTCTTTCAACTGTCATATTCTCCATTCTAAGGTCCCTTTCAGCTCTGATATTCCAGGTTCTAGGGTTCCATTCAGCTCTGGCCTTCTGTGCTTCTAAGGCACCTTCCTCTGTATTCTTTGTTGGAAGGTATCTCTCCTCCACCCAGCTCTAACATCCTGTGTTCTCGACTCCTTCCAGCCCTAACGTTTTCTTATTCTAAGGTCCCTTCTAGCTTTGATATTCCAGGTTCTATGTTCCCTTCCATTTCTCTAAAATTCTATGATCCCCAGATGGTGATAATGTTCATCTTAAATTAGCCTAACAGTTCTCAGAGACAGAGCCATAGATCTCTCAGGGATGTTACTGAATCTCCTGTTTCAAAATACACAGAGATTTGAGCAGTCTTCAAATTGATAGAAATCTTTCTGTGTTTGATCAATCAAATTGTTCCACTGTAATCAGCTCAAGGTTCTGAGGCTCTATCTTTACAGAACAGAGCAAGCTGCGGAAAAAAAATAGTCACTTAACATGCTATTTCCTTCCTCATTTCTGCCCAATTTGTCTTTATTTCTCAATTCCTGCTACTGCTCTGGGGTTGTTGTTCTAAGCAGTCAGGAAGCTGTGAGACCTTTTGGGTTATCTTAAGCAGGATAATGTATGTAGGTTTTACCCAGGGCTGGCCAGGCACCACAAGAGGAGTGGAAGAACACGGAATTTGGAAGCTTAAAATGAAGCCTTGAGTCCTGGCTCTGCCACTTAATTTTGGGTGGCACTTAATGTCTCTGAGCCTTACTTTCCTCATCATAGTACTTGTATTGCCTATCTTACAGCATTATTGGGAGGAATCAATGAGGGAGAGGAGAGAGAGGAGGTATCGACTCAAAAATGAAAGTGATATAAAAACAAAATATATCAATAACTATTTAAAAACCATTTTTAAAAAGAAAGAAAAGGAGGGTGGGTTGTTTATAGAGGAAGAAGGGGAGAAAGAGGAGATGGACAGCTTGGTGGTAGTATTAGTAGGCTTCTAAAGGATCCACAGGAAGGCCTCTATCATCTGAGTTGCTCCTCCATAGAGGATTCATGGGAAAACTTGGGTAATAATGGCACAGAACCAGACAAGACAGGATGGGGTCATAAACTTGATTGTCGGAAGTCATATCCGATGAGGCATCTGGGAGGAATGAGAAAAGCCAGAAACTAGAATCTAGGTACCTGAATTCAAAGCCAAACTCTGCTATTTCCTCATCGTGTAACCTTGAGCAAGACTTTCACCTTTCTGAGGTTCAGTTTTCTCACCTGTTAAATGGGATGATATATTTGCATCACCTCCCTTGGGGGTCTATTGTGAGGAAACCATTTGGCAAATAAGAATATACTTCTAAATGAGAGTATTCAAGTTATTACTCAGGGGCCCCCATATGGTAGCCTCTTTCATCCATGAACAAATGCAGGGTGGGGGAAAGTAGTTCCAGTATCTATCTCTCTGTAGACAGACTGTGATACCATTTTACTGGCTCTGGGAAATTGATACTTCATTCAGTAATCAATCAGTCAACCCACAACTATAATTAAGCATGTTCTTGTAAGCAATATGTAATTAAGTATGTGTTTAGCACCTACTATGTGCCACACACTGTGATGGATACTCAGGATGTGGTCACTTAGATACTTGGGTGAGTAGGAACTTAGCTGATGACAATCACTCCAGCAAGATGGAGGACCGTTGGGCTTTGCCATTCACCTTGCAACTATACTTTAAGGACCAGAAGGCCTTAACATTCTCCCTGCAACTGTCTTCTTTACGTGCCATCTCTCCAAATTAGAACGTGAGCTCTTGAAGGCAGAGACTGGCTTGTTTTTCCATTTGTATCCTCGGCACTTAGCACAATGCTCGGCACATAGTAAGCGCTTTAATACTTTTCTCTTCATTGATTCCTGGTTCTACTCTTTTCACTCTGCATCAGTTCATACAAGCCTTCCCATATTTCTCCAAATTCTTCATATTGGTTGGATCTTCCAGCCCAGTAATATCCCTTTACCTTCATATATCACAGTTTGTTCAGCCATTCCTGATGGGCATTCCCTTTCAGTTGGTCAGTCAATGAATATTTATTAAGACTACTGCGTGCCAAGTGATGGGAATACACATATGAATAAAGAGGACAGTCCTTGCCCTCAAGGAGCTTAGAATCTAATGACAACACATTAAAGGAAGCTGAAAGGGAAAGGGGGAGAAATGCAGAGGGATGAAGCCAAGCAGGAAATTGTAGACATGGCTGGCCTGATGGAGGTTCTGGGAGGAGCTCTGGCTTCCCACCTTCTCTAATCCGAGGGAGGAGCCCCAGGGACAAGGGTTAGTGATGACGTGTGAGTTCTAGGGTAGATGTGATCTTACAGGATGGCAAAATTCCTGGGGCATGATGACAAAGTCCCGAGGAGTACAGCTGGTGGGGAAGTGAAGGGTTGCCATGCATATCTTGGGGCTTTTCTTTCTGTTTTTAACCTCTTCATTCTGGTGACAACCAGCTCGCCTTCTTTTCTGGTTAGACATGTGGCAAGACTGTAGGATCCCAGAAGTAGAGCTGGTAGGACTCTGCTGGAAGATGGTCTATGTAATTCTAACCCCATCATTTTACAGAGGAAGAAACTGAGGGCCAAGGAGGGTCAGGTGACTCGTCAACCATCACATAGGTAGCAAGACAAAGGTGGTGGACCCTCTTCTACTTTACAGGGAGGAGAAGAGCTGGCCAAATACAGCCCTCTTGCCATGCCACCATGCTGTCTTCAATGATGCCATTCACGAGACTCCTCATGCCCAAGTCATCACTGGCCATATGCCATGACTCACTTCTACCCACCATGGGTCTTACCACTATGCCCACTTTTTGGTCATTTGCAATTCTAATTTTTAGGAGATTCCGGTGTCCCCTGACATTGGTTTTAAAAAGAAGAGTTTTTGCATCAGGGAGCAGTGTGCAATTATTGAAAGTGTTATATATGTAGGATCATAGGATTCTGGTTTTAGAAGCTGACAGGGACCTTAGAGGTCATTTAGTCCAACCCCCTGTTTCAGATGAGGAAATTCAGGCCCAGGGGAAGTTAAATGACTTGGGATCATAGATCTAGAGCTGGAAGGGATGGTAGAGGACATCTAATCCTTTCATTTTATAGATGAGGAAACTGAGGCCCAGGGAGGTTAAATGACTTGCCCAATGTCACACAGCTAGGATTTGAACCCAAGTCCTTGGACTCCAAATCCAGCATGCTTCCCAGTATGCCACACTGCCTCCTTGATCAACTAAAAGTGCTACGCATTTTTCCAAGCTTAATCCAGTTGGATCTCCTCCTCCTTGTAGTTCTCAGTCTTTGGGAAGTTTACACTTCCTAAACAGGAGATTTTCCCTCAGGAGGGGCTGGAACTTAGGGTATTGAATTCTGGCAAAAACTCACCTGTGACCTCATTGGCTTCCTTGGAAGAAAATGTCCTCAGTTATTTTCTTTCTTTTCTGTTAGGCAATTGGGGTTAAGTGACTTGCCCAGGGTCACACAGCTAGTGTCAAGTGTTTGGTCTGAAACTGGATTTGAACTTAGGTCCTCCTGACTTCAGAGCCAGTGCTCTATCCACTGCGCCACCCAGTTATTTTCAAAAGGATGACTTTGGAATGGATGGCCTGATTTCCCAACAAGGAAAGACACGAATTTAAATCATGCCCCTCCTTCCTCCTAGCCCCAGGTCAGTCACTGTTATCTTCCATCCATGTTTCCACAGGATGGAGCTGGGCAGTTTTATGCTAGCATAAAGAAATTATTTCCTTCCTGCAAGAGACTTTTAACTTGAGTGTCATAACTAACTGGTCACCTTCTTACTTGGGGCTCTTTCTTACTCAGGAGGTGGGGGGTAGCAGAGGGAATCACTTTTTACTCTATCCCAGTGACTAATATCAAGGAATTGAAATGAGCTTCAAGTTGATGATGATGATACTAAGACTAATAATAATAGCTGCCGTTTATAGGGAGTTTTTAGGCTTGCAAAGCATTTTGTATTTATTATCTCATTGAACAAACTGCATAATTTCATACAATCACAGATTTAGAGTGGGATGGGCCCCTAGAGACCATTTGATTTTACAAATGAAGAAAGTGAGTCCTAGGGAGGCAAAGGGCCTTCCCCAGGGTCATGTAGGATGGAGTAACAGAGATAGAAAGTCACATTCGTTCCACATTCCATCATAGAAGGCAGGTCATGTCGAAGGATCGTAGATTTAGAGACAGACTTTGCTGCAAAAATTTTAAATGAAGTATTAGCAAAGAGGCTATAGCAATGTCACAAGGATTACATACTGAAACCAGGTTGGTTTTATCCAAGAATGCTAGATTTGTTTGATATTAGGAAAACTGTAAACCTAATTAACCATGTTAATGACAAAATGAACAAAAGCTATATCATTACGTCAGTAGAAGCAGAAAAAGCTTTTGAGAAAATACAATACTCATTTCTGTTAAAAACACTAGAAAATAAAGAAATAAATGGACCTTTACTTAAAATGATGACTAGTATATATCTAAAACCAAGCTACCAATAAGTATAACAGAAAGAAACCAGAATCCTTTCCTAGAAAATTAAGGGTAAAACAAAAATGTCCATTATTACCCCTTCTATTTGACACAGTACTAGAATTGTTGGCTGTGGCCAAAAGACCACAAAGGAAATTTGAGGGAATAAGTATATCTACGAAGAAACAAAATTGTTACTCTTTGCAGATGATATGATGGTGTATCTAAGAAACCCTGAAGAGTCAACTGGAATAAATTGAAACATCAGACTTGCAAGATGTAAAATAAATCCACACTAAATCTTTAGTATTTCTATGTAATATCAACAAAATTTGGCAAGAAGAAATTACATTTGACTCCAGGGCCAGTTGCTTTATCCACTATACCACCTAGACAACTTCAATGAGACATGGAAAGACCTACATGAACTGATGCAGCGTGACGGAGGCAGAGCCAGGAGAACAATTTATATGAAACAACGTTGTGACAACAAACAAAAAGGCTGAAGAACTCTGATTAATGCAATGACCATCCTTGATTCCAGAGGACTAATGGTGAAGCATACTGTCCACATCCTGACAGAGAGGTGATAGATTTCCTGTGCAGAGTGAGTTGGATGAATTTCTGCATGCCGTCAATGAGGGGTTTTGTTTTGCTTGACTGTGCGTATTTGTTACAAAGAACTGGTTTTCTTTTCTCTCTTTTTTAAAAGTAGGTTTAGGGGTAGGAAGGAAAGAAAATCGATTTCTGTTAAAAAATTAAAAATAGAATGGTGAGGGAGGTGCTACAGATGTGGGACGTTGCATGCACTTTCATATGAGATAACTGTATTGTTAGTTTTGCTTGATTATTGAACTTTCTTGCAAGAGGAGTGTGTGTGTGTGTGTGTGAGAGAGAGAGAGAGAGAGAGACAGAGAGGGACACACACACACACACACACACACAGAGAGAGAGAGAGAGAGAGAGAGAGAGAGAGAGAGAGAGAGAGAGATCTATAAATGTTGGTAATATAAAAACAAAATATGTCCAAAAAGACCTTACATTTCAAAATAGAGACGGAAGGAATCTGAGAGGTAATTGAGTTGACTCCCTCATTTTACAAATGAGGAAATGAAAGCTTAGAAAGACTAAATGACACCAGAAAACAAAGAAAGGAATAGATGTACTTTTACTTAAAATGATGACTAGCTAAAACCAAGAGCTACCATTATATATAATGATATAATGTATAATGGAAATAAGCCAGAATCTTTTCGAATGGTCATCCACAGTTGGTGTGAGGCAACATGCCTCTGTATTAGACATCCCATAAGCAGTGGGACTTGAATTGGGAGAATTAGGTTTGAGTCCCAGCTCTGATACGAGCTTTGTGACCTTGGTAGGTCGCTTCTCTGAGACTCAGTTTTTCTCATCTGTAAAATGGGGTTAAAAATACCTGTACCCTCAGAGGCGCATTATGAGAAAGGCACAAAACATCAACCATGTAAATATAAGTTGCAGCTATGATTCCTACATGGCAGGCACAAGGCCTAGAGAAGAAAATGGGCTGCCCAATGTTACCCAGAAGGTCAATAGTAACATTAGTATTAGCAATCAGGTACCCTGTCTCTTTGTCTGGGATTCTTCCTACTACACCTTCATTGAGGACAACCAGAAACTAAGGTAGAGGAGAGTAAAGAGGGTGAGGATCTCTCATGAGGCTCATGCATGTCTGTGGCACAGTTGGAACTCAAGACTAGAGCCCACTGGGTTTCCCTTACCACAAAAGGAATTATGTGATCTTCGAGTAATAAAGTAACATGGGAAAGACAAGAAGACCTGGGTTTGTATTCAAGATTTTCTAATAATCTCCTATGTGACCTTGGGCATGTCACTTACCTGTATGCCTAAGTTTCTTCATCTGCAAAATAAAGGCACTGGAGATCTTTCTAGTTCTAATACTCTATTTTTGTTATTATTATTATTTATGGTTCCACATTTATGCATCCTATAGGCAATAAACCAATTATAATATTGTTTCATATGGGAATTCTGAATGGCACTTTTAACTTAGCATTTTTTTTTCATTTCTATGTTGCAGCATTTGCCATCACTTGATTTTGGAATAAAATAATAGTAACGGCTATCATTTATATAGAGCCTATTATGTGCCAGGCACTGTGCTGATGATGTCACAAATATGATCTCATTGAATCCTCACAACAACCCTGGGAGATAGGTGTTGTTATTATTCCTGTTTTGCAAATGGAGAAACTGAGGCTGGCAGAGGTGAAGTGACTTGCTTAGGGTCACACAGAAAAAGTATTTGGAGTCCATTCAATTAAATTCTAAAACTGTCATTTATTTGCTCTGAGACTTGAGTAGGTCATTGAACTGAGACAAATCCTAATAATTTACCCAATTTATCCTTCTATTTTCCATCAAAATGTAACACTTTATTAAAAGAACCGTATGTCTCATTACTAGAGATTTTCTGTAAACTTTGTTCTACAAAATTACCCTAAATGTTATGAACATTTTACAAACCTTATTCAGCAAACTCAAGCCAAGGAAAAAAAAATAAAAAGCAGAATTTAAGGAAAGGCAAACAACTAGATGCAAATACAGCACTAAATTTCTCTTTGTGTGTGTGTGTGTGTGTGTGTGTGTGTGTGTGCATAATCACTAAAATCAACTGTTATCAATGATTTCTTAAACTAATTTCAGCTTTCTTTTTTTTTTTTTTTCTGTTCATAAAAACCTTTACTTCCTTTCTCCCATGGTGCTTTCAGGCATTGAGAAACCTCAGGCTCTGAGTCTATTCAGAGTTTCCCAGAAAGCCATTCGTGACTTAGGCATTAAAAGCCATGGGACTCAAGTCTTACTAATTGGCTAGTCCCTCTCCTGAAAGAAGGCTATCCTGATCATCTCCCAGAAGGCAGAATCTTCCCTCCTTGATCTTTCCTGTTCCAGGTCAGAAAGAACAGGTGAGGGAGAAAGATTCGGCTGAATCTCTGCCCTGCTCTAATCTCTTCCAGAACCCCCTGCCCATTGTTAAGTCATATTAGAAACTCAATTGATTTCCCCCCAATATTTATTTTCCTTACTAAATTTGCACTGGATCACTCCTTTTAAGCCTTGTAGTTTTTGTGGCTTTCACAACCCCGACTTCTGTTGACATTAATGGTTTCTTGCAAGGAAAAGGTCTTCTTTTTCCTCTGAACATTTAAAAACATTTTGAACAGAACAATTGTTAAACCAGGGCTACTATAAAGCACTCTCCTCAAGAACTTTTAGTGGCTCTGTATTTCTCATTGGAAGAACACAAAACTCTTAGCCTAGCATTTCTGCCTCACTAAAAGCTGGTTCCAACCTCCGTTTCTAGCCTTCTATCAGTATCTCAATATTTCATAATATCTTCAATATCTCATAATAGGCAGGAGTAGGAGCAGTGAATGAGAGGCAGAAGGAGGCAAATCTAGGCTTAATGAAAAGCTCCCTAACAATAACAAATGCTTGTTTTGGGGGCAGCTAGGTGGTGCAGTGGATAGAGTACCGGCCCTGAAGTCAGGAGGACCTGAGTTCAAATCCAGCCTCAGTCCAAACACTTGACATGTACTAGCTGTGTGACCTTGTGCAAGTCACTTAACCCCGATTGCCTCACCAAAATAAAAATAAATGCTTGTTTTGGTTCTTGTTTTATAATTATAAGTAGGATGGGATGCTTTGGGATGCAGTGAGTTTTTCCCTCATTGGAGGTCTATGAAAAGTGCGTGGATGATTCCATACCAAACACAGTAGAGAGAGGATTCTTTGGCGGCCACGAGGTGAGATTCCTTCCAACGCTCTGAGTCTGGGAAGCATGTCTACTCTGCTGCAACCAGCTTTGGCCATGAGTCCCAGTTATTAATCCTGCAAGTTCCATGATTCTTTAGGGTGGTTCCCCTGATGCTATCAATTCCATTGTAGGACTGACTGGTGATTAATTACAACAATAAAGGAGGCGTTATTTAGCCCTGCCTCTTTCCTGCTCTGGAATTCACAGAATTCTTTGGCACCTGGGTGTTGGTGTTTTCCATTTATATGTCTTTGTTTTTTAACACGGTCTGATTTGAAGGATTTTTCTGAAGCAGAAGAAAAATTTTTTTTTTCTTCTTCTCCTCTGCTAAGATTTCCAACATGGTTAATTTCTGATGACCATTTCCCAGTGAGCCCTTGTTTCCCAGTGGCTTTGTTTCTGAAAAAGCCATCAAATTTCAGTGTTGGAAGAAGTATCAGAGATCATCCAGTTCAATCCTTCTTTTCCAGATGAGGAAACTGGCAGAGAGGGGAAGGACACTTGGACAAGATCACTTCTACTCCCTGCATTAATGGACCTTTGATCTCATAGGTATGAATGTTCTTTTCACAGAGCCAAAGTATTGCTTACTTACTTCTTGTATGACCTTGGGAAAGTCACTTACCTTTCCTAGACCTCATTTTTCTTATCTGGAAAATGAGGGGGTTGAAGTATGGCCCGTTTTCCTCTTTACACACTCTTCAGCCCAGCCAAATGCCTTCCTGATGCTCCTCACACACAACATTCCATCCCCCATCTCCATGACTTTACACTCCTAGACTACATTCCCTCCTGCCCTCTCCCTCTTAGGGTCCTTGGGCCCTTCAAAGCTCAGTTCAAGATCTCCTTTCTACATGAGCCTTCCCTGATCCCTCACCCCCATTATTTTGTACTATATATCTTGTGTGTATTTTGTATATGGAGTAAAAATGGAAACCAGTCTGTGAAGATTGAAAAGTGAGTATCACAGAGAAGGAAATGGAGACATGGGTGATGGGTGTGAGCAGATGCCACCATGGACCTAACGAGGAACTTAAAGAAGAAAAGCAATCCAAGGAAATATATGAGAGGAAGAAAAGATAGACTGGTCCTGAGGTGAAGGGAGGATAAAGAGTGGGGGAAGGTCGGGTTGGCACTCCTGTGACTGCAGGAGAAACCGAGGAAGGCGTCCTCCAGAATGGTGAGTGAACACCCTGTGACAAGCTTATAGGAAGAGACGGACAAGAGTCGGGCAGGATGAGTGGGCAGGCACAAATGGGGTGTGATCTGTAGCACTGAAGAGAACTTCAAAACTGATGAGATCACAGGTCCTTTTGAGGATTTCAGAGAGTGTGTTTTGTACATACCCATATAAGTAGAAGGGGCATCGAGGCAGCTTAACGGATAGAGTGTTGGCCTGAAGTTAGGAAGGCCTGAATTCAAATCCAGCCTCAGACACTCACTAGCTGTTCGACCCTGGACAAGTCATTTAACCTCAATCTGTCTCAGTTTCCTCACTTGCAAAATGGAGATCATAATAACAACTGTACCCTAATTTTGACATAAGGATAAAATGAGATAATATTTGTAAATCATCTTGTAAAACTGTAAGCATTTCATAAATACTAGTGTTATTATTATTATTATTATTATTATGAGCTCTGTGATGGCAAGAACTTTTTCCTTTTTTGCCTTTGTTTTTTTTATTTGCACCTTGTCTAGTGCCTGATAGTATGTCATTGTTGAGTTGTTTCAGTTATGTCTGACTCTTCATGACCCCATTTGGGGTTTTGTTTGATATTTCCTTCTCTAGCTCATTTTACAGATGAGGAAACTGAAGCAAACAGGGTAAAGTGGCTTGCCCAGGGTCACACAGCTACTAAGGGTCTGAGGCCAGATTTGAACTCAGGAAGACAAGTCTTCCTGACTCTAGGCCCAGCACTCTATCCACTGCTCCACCTAAAGCTGCCTTTAATGTGCTTAGGTATTTATATGTACACATATACAGATACATATGTGTGCATATATACATGCATACAGACATACATATATACACATTCATATATATGCATATGTATGTACATACATCTATACATATATTCATACATATATGCATATATATGTATACGCACATACATGTGGTTTTGGTTTTCAAAGTCATCATGTTCCCTGCAGTGATCCTTATGTACTACTTAGCAGCCCCTGTTTCTATTTGAATTTGACACCCCTGACCTAGGCCTTCCAGTATTCAGTGGATGTTCAGTGTACAGACCTGTACCTACCAATCTTTATAGAGATTAGTTTGGACCTTCAGTTTTGTGAACTGTCTAAGTATAACTTGGTACCTGGGAGCATCTCCATAACAGGGCATCCTGTCACCCAGGGCAGATTCTGCTGTAGGGTGAAGAGACCTCAGACCTGGGGACATGAGATCTCCTAGATGAAGGTGCCTAGGACTGCCATATTGTCAGGGTGGAGGTTTGCAGGCAGAGATGTCCGAGGTACCAATCCCTATGGCAGAGAGCCTGGGACACTGAGGTCACTGCTGCAGAAACTAGAGCTATGAAGGGCATCCGGGTAAGGCTGGGCTGGGGGCAAGATCACTTTAGGTGCAGCTGCTAGCCTGGGACAATAAGCTACTGTTTGGTAGCTCCCTAGGTGAACTAATTATTCCAACTAATTTAGGGCTGAGATAATTTCCTTCTCCCGACTGAAGGAATACAAGTGCTGCTAACATCCTCCAAATTTTGGAACTGTAGGATAAAGTCCTATCATTCTACCCCTCCACCACCCCCCTGCCAGAGCCCTGTTTGGAAGCCAGGAGTTTTAGAGATAAAATAATAATAAATAAAATAATAAATAAAACAATTACTGGGAGACATACAAAATGTAGACGAGATATGCTCCTTGATCTTTAGAGGAAATGGCACATACACAAAGGGAGAGGGGAGGATCCTAAACCGTTCAATTCATAAGCATTTACTAGGCTCTTACTGTGTTCCAGGCACTGTCCTAGGCACTGGGAATGCAAAGGCAGTAATGCAACAATTCCTGAAGAAAACAGCATGTACATAAATAAATACATCCAGTAAATCCAAGGTAAATTTTTGGAGAAGAGGGCATCTGATTGGTGGGGAGAGGAATCAGGAACTCCCCCAATCTAACTTTATGTAGAAGGTGTTACTTGAGCAGAGTTTGGTAGGAAATAAATCCTAAGAGGAAATGTGCAGTGGAGGGCATTCTAGGCCAAGCCCTGCCATTAGTTCACTGGGTAACCTTGTGCAAGTTGCTTAGTCATTCTGGAAGACAGTTTCCTCATCTGTAAAATGAGAGAGTTGGACTGAAATAACAAGAATATACCCTCGTGCATTGTTTTTATAGGCTTGCAATGTACCTTACATACAGTTGAAGCTCCAGAGTCAGAAGGTCTGGATTCAAATCCTACCCATAATGCTTTCTACCTGTATGACCTTGGGCAGCAGTTGACCCTCATCCCTGGTTCTCAGTTTCCTCACCTGTAAAATGAAAGTGTTGTACTGGATGGCCCGAGAGGTCACATCCAGTTGTATCTCTGTAATTATCTTAGGTAGTGCCACAACAACTCTGTGAGATAAGTGGAAGTATTATTGTTCCCATTTTACAGATGAAGAAATTAAGACTCATAGAGGTAAGAGCTAATAAGCACCAAAAGTAGAATCTGAACTCAGGCCTTCCCAGGTCCAGCAGTCTGTCTGTCTACTATATAAGAGTTCAAGGAGAACTTTATTTTATCTCTAAAATTTGATGACTCTAAATGCTGCCCAAGTCAGCATGAGGCCCCAAGGGAAATGGGTTTCCAAATAACACAGGCAATTTAGAAAGAATTTGGAAAGAAGGTCTACTCCCCCTGCCATCACTGTCTGTTTCATCACCCCCCACATGGGAGCCCAGTTGCATAATGAAAACCCTGTGTAGCCTCCTGGCTTAGCATTAACAGCAGCTAGCAGAGTTTGTTACCCCAGAAGAAGTCAATGAAAGTCACAACCAGGAATCCAGCCCAGTATGGAGAGAGGGAGGCTCCATGGGCACCCTGGGACATCTTGGCAGGCCTCTAAGCCATTAAGGCTCAGGTCACCAATTTTACTGGGGGAGGCAGATTCTTCTTTGCTCTATTTTGGAACGGCCCATGGCACTGAAGTCAACATGCCAGCCTCCTCCCTCCTCCAACCGAGACCCTGCAGTTAAGTGAATAGCTGTATCTGGTATCGATTCTTTCTGCTATGTGCTCAGGGAAAGGCAGTGTCAAGCAAGAAAACTTTCAAGCGAAGAGGAAATCATTCTCTTAATCTCCTCTCACTGGGCAATCAGACTGACAAAAACCAAGACCATCAAATTTCCTAGGACATCAAAAATTCAGTCAGAGGGAAAAAAAGATTTTTTCCAGTCTGTGCACCCAGAACAGTCACCAGGAAGACAAAGCACAGGAAAAGATGGGGCCACAGATAAATTTTCCTTGGCAGAATTCATTCGGCTGGAATGGGCATCTTGTCCAACTTAACCACTACCTCTTAAGACAGGGCTATAAGCAAAGGATCCCTGATCTATCCCAATCTGAAAGATTTGGCAACGTGCATCCTGGCCTTCTCTGCATAGGTAATGTCAAGAAAAAAATTGCAGAGAATGAGACATTTTCTGGGATGGCACCTGCCTTGGCACCTATCACTGCCATGCCCCATCTTGATTTTCTACTTGGTTGAATCCCCACTGAGTCCCGCACAGCAAGTGGTACATTCATGGGCCAGCTCTGTCCAGATGGTTTCCTGTGATAGCTACCTGGGCTATGATAATTAATGGATGTCACCCCAAGTGACTCTGGATGCATTGAGGTAGAATGCTACTGTAAAATATTATCATGCCATAAGAAAGGACAAATCCCAAGAATTCCAAGAAAAATGAGAAGAGTTGTGGGAAGGGAACAGGACCAAGGTAACAATAACCACAAAACAACGATGATGCAAATGAAAAGAATTATGAAATGAAACTAAGTGCTAGGGAATTATGATGAGCACCTCTGGCCCCAGAAAGGAGATGAGGACATGTATTTCCCTGCTATGTGACCCTGAACCAGTCACTTAATCAATCAACAAATATTTACTAAGCTCTTAGAAGGTATCAGGCAGGTAGGTACTGTGCTTGGTGCTGAGGCTCCGAGGACAAAGAATGAAACAAGCCCTGCCCTCAGTGAGCTTACATTCTAATGAAGGAGACTGGCCCCTCTGGACCTTGGCTTCCTTATATATGGTCTATAAGGTCTCCAGCTCTAAATCTATGAGCCCATGACTTTTTAAAAATTATATTTTATTTTCTCAAACAGCAAAAATCCATCCTCCCTCCCCTTCTAGCACCCCCCCTAAAAGAGGCTTTCCTCAAGGTCACAGAGCTAATAAGTGTTGTATGGGAACCCAGGTCCTCTGACTTGAGAGCCGGGGTTCAAAATTGTAAGTAGGGCTAAATACCTACAGGGAATTCGGGACACGTCTCAAAGCAAATTGTGAAGGAGGCTAAGGTGGTCTTTGGAACTCTCCAGGCCCATCTTCCTAGGCCCTGTTTATATTTCCTGGGGTCTTATTCAACCACCCAGAGCATTTCCAGCTTGGTGCTATGGAAGCTGCCCTCAGAAGAAAATCCGATAGCAGCTACTGACGAATGAAGTCAAGTTAATGGGTTACCTCTTCCATGAAGAATTTGAGTATGAAACCTTATCTCTGATCTAGTCTGGTATCCTGAAGGAAATGTCCAGCTTCAAGAGTGGGGATGAGTTCAGGAGTCAGGTGTCAAGTTCATAGGGTCATAGATTGAAAGCACCTTGAGTTATTAAGTCCAATTGGTGAAGTGACTTGTCCAGGGTCTCACACAACTAGTAAGTGGCTGAGGCAAGATTCAAACTCGGGTCTTCCTGACTCCAAGTCCAGCTCTTTACCCATCCCTATGCCACCTAGTTATCCTGGGCACTTCACTGGACCTCTATTTCCACACCTGTAAACTGAGAGGACTGAATGATCTAAAGTCCTCTCTGGCTCAAATTCTATGGGCTCCAGATTCATGATTTCAACAACATGGAGGAATTCCCGCTGTGGAGACTCTCTCTGCTGATGCAAATCCTTTTCTTCTCTGCGATGTGTAGTCCTGGAGGACTGCCTGAGATATTAAGTGATTTGCTCAAAGTCACAAAGCTAGAGGTTTAACAGAGGGAGGACTGAAACCAGTGCCTTTCTGAGGCCAAGACTGGCCCTCTACCCACTACACTGAGGTAGGTGTTTTTTGAAAACGTATGATCCCAGGGGGCAGCTGGGTGGTGCACTGGATAGAGCATCAGCCCTGATGTCAGGAGGACTTGAGTTCAAATCCAGCCTCAGACCAAACACTTGCCACTTATTAGCTGTGTGACCCTAGGCAAATCACTTAACCCCAATTGCCTAAAAAAAAAGAAAACTTATGATCC
Organism: Vombatus ursinus; assembly: GCF_900497805.2. NCBI lineage: Eukaryota > Metazoa > Chordata > Mammalia > Diprotodontia > Vombatidae > Vombatus > Vombatus ursinus. The sequence continues at coordinate 13,812,806 of NW_020954600.1, read as the reverse complement.
CTTAACAAAAGGAAGTTTGTTTGGCCAGCTCCTCCATCCATCCTCCCAGTAACCTTACTCTATCCTCTGGCTGCCCAGATCAAATTGTTATCCCCCACCTAGACCTCAGATAATGACGTCTCTGAGAATAATCCCATCTGAGCACATCAAATAGAGTCCTACTAAGTGATAATCATCAAAGCAAAAGAAGAAAATGAAATCATTTTTCCAGGGATTTCTTTTCTTTTTTTGGGGGGGGGAGGTATGGATAAGGGATAGGAATCTTTCTAAAACTTCTCTTTTATTCTAAGAACAACCAGTGTTAGAAATACAAACTGGAGCTTGCACACATCAGTCTGTATGGAATTGGGGATGGAACAATGGAATAATGGCGTATCCTTTGAGAATCTGCTGGGGAGTTTGTCTAATGTTTCTGTCTACATTTTCAACTGGTGGTGTCTGGAGTCCCTGAGCCTGCTACATCATTATTAGGGACCAGCCCAATCATTCCTCCTCATTTTCTGCTGCACCTCCTTCCACACCATTAACACGATTGTTGTTGTTTCGGAGAGGCTAATTAACTTTACACAGCACGGAATCAGCCACTAATTGGCCCCCACACTTAATCAACTTTAACGTCTTTCTTCTGGTGGACTGGGCTGTTTTCTCTTGTTCCCATGACCACCAACGTAGGCAACTCCAGGAGAAGTTTCTAGAACCAACAATAACAGGTTCTGGCATCTACGTGTGAGCCGACTCATTGGCCTTGAACTCACTGAAGCGGTACCTTGGTTCCTAGCTAGACCCCAAATCATTCCTGATGGACAGATACCTATGCTCCAATTGCAGAACCCTCCGGGGCCCAAGTTTAAGGCTGCTCCCCTGCACGCTGCTTGCTGAGAAGACTCAGATGGCTGGAGACCCAACAGGATTCTCCTCTTTCCATCTGCCTGCTGCTGATGGTGCAGGGGAGAATCGATTGTCAAATTTTAGACTTGGAAGATAATATTGATCACCTTGTTTACTCTCTAGCTAAAGAATGAATTACCTCTACAACATTCAAAATAAGTTTTTATCCAGCAGTGGGGATCTCACTTCCTCCCAGGGGAGCCCATCCCATTGTGGGAGAGTTCTAATTGCTGAGGAGCTTTTCCCCTTATTATGAGCTGAAATCTGTCTCCCTGTAACCCTTCCCCCTATAGGGCCTAATTTTGCCTTCTGAGATGAAGCAGACCCAGACTAATTCCTATTCCGTGAGCCAGGTCTTCAAATACTTGAAGGCAATATTTAAGGAAGCATAAGCAAAACCCTTCTAGAGTTCTAGGTCCTATCTCTGTGCTAAAAGTCTAGAAGTACAGACATCTTCCCTGAACTCTTGCAACATAATTCTGACGAAATGGAACAGTATGCTGAGCACGAGCAGGGTTTTCTCATAGTTTTAAGTCTTGAAGAGGAGGGACTTAGACCATCCTGGAAGAATTGTGACCTTTAGACAGGGCCTGGCTTCAAATGTTCAAACTCGTAAGGACTGGTGGAACCTAAAGTCTTCTAGTCAGTCAACCAGCATTTATATAAAGCTCCTACTACGTGCCAGATACTATGCTTAGTGCTTTGGATACAAACAAAGTCAGTTTGTGCTCTCAAAGAGTTCATAATCTAATGGGAGGTGGACAATGTGCAAAAAACTGTGTACAAACAAGATAAATGTGGGATACATTGGGGACAGTCTCCAAGGGAAGGTGCTATGATTAAGCAAGATTGTGAAAGTCTTCTTGCAGAAGGTGAGACTTTAGCTGAGATCTGGAGGAAGCCAGGGAGACTAAGAAGTGGAGATGAGGAGGGGGAAAGTCCAGCTGTGGAACTTGCTGTTCCCAGCAAAAGAAAATGGCAGGAGTGAGGAAATGAGTGTCATATGTGAGAAACAGAAAGGAGGCTGTGTCAACGGATCTCAGAGTATGGAGGTGGGGGAGGGGTGTGTGTGTAAGGTGTGAGAAGACCAGAAAGGTAGGAAGGGGTCAGCTTATAAAGGACTTTGAAAGGCAAACAGTGGATTTTATATTTGATCCTGAAGGCAACGATGGGCCACTGGCATTCATTGAAGGGGGTGGGGAAGGGTAATGGTGTGATCAGTTCAATTTGATAGCTGAGTAGAAGTTAGATTTCTGGGGCTGATCTACATGAGGTATTCTGAATATTGTCTCCCACTCATTGGCATTAAAGTGAAGGGTGGGTGTTGCTAATCGTAACACTAGCCACTTGGGTCAGGCTTAGAAATGGTTGATCACAAGACTATATATACCACATTGGTCACCTTTCTCTTGATGCTCTCAGCTCATCATTGCCCTTCCTAAAATGTGGTCCCAGCATTGAACACAATTCTCTAGAAATGGTCCAATCTCAGGCACAGAGGGCAGCAGGACTTTCACCTCCTTATTTAGTCAATCAGTCAAAAACACTGATTATGCCCCTGTGATGTACCTGACACTATGCTAGATATTGGGAACACCAAAACAAAATGAAACAATTACTGCCCTCAAGGAGCTTACATTCATAGGTTCATAGAGGGCTAGAAGGGGACCTTAGAGGACTCCTTGCTCTCCATTGCCACTTTCAGGTTCTCCCCCTACCTCCATCACTCCTCTTCTTTGAGGTTCATGCTGTTCATATCTACCACCCAATCAAAATTCTGATAGCTATTGTCTACAAACCTCTGGTCTTTCCCTTTCCTTCCTACATGAGTTTGGTGCCAGATTCACGATTTTTCTCTCCTCCTGAAATCTATGCTCATACTTGGGGACTTTAATGTATATGCTGACTCTCCCTCAAACACTCCACTCACTCGGTTCCTCGCTTCCCATGACCTTCTTCTCCGCTCCACCTCAGCCACCAGAGAGAGTCATACCTTTGATCTTGCTATCACCCACAAATGCACCACTTCTATGTTCAAGAATTCTGAAATCCTATTGTCTGACCCTTGGTCTTCTACCTCTTCCTTTAGCTTCCATCACCAAATCCTACTCTTTGTCCACACTCTTAATCCCTTAGTTCTCTTCCAGGTCATCACTCCCGCACTAGCCACTCTCTCTTCTTTTCCTCATCCTGACCTTTTGGTAAACCAATTCAACTCTACACTTTCCTCTTCTCTTGAGCCCCCTTATGGTATCACCAATTGTGCTCTGCCAGATCTCAACCTTAGATGACTCCCACCATCCACCAGCTTTGCTCCTACACGTGTGTTGCTAAACGTAGGTAGAGAAAAGCACACAAACATTCTAATTGGGTTCACTGCAAATTGACATTACATACTGGGCCCTCACTGATGCTAGGCAATCCTGATATACCTCCCTAATCAATTAATTATGCCACTCTCCACAATAGCTCCTCCAAAAATTTTCATTCCTCTTCAAACCACCCATGGCTCCCTCTCCCACTAACTTCTCCACTGAGAACCTTGCCTCATATTTTACAGAAAAATTGAGGTCATTTGCTATGAGTTCCATCTTCTCCCCTCTTCCTCATCTCACATTGCTTCTGCTCACCCCTTTACCTGCTCAATTGATCCCATTCCTTCTCATCTCCTCCAACAGATTTTCCCCTCTTTTATCCCCACTTTATCACTTATTTTCAATCACTATCTATTGTCTCATCCCCTACTGCATTTATTAAGCATCTACTATGTGCCAGGCATTGTGCTAAGCACTTTATAAATATCATCTCATTTGATCTTTGCAACAATCGGGGTGAGGTAGGTGCTATTACAACCCCCATTTTACAGTTCAGGAAATGGAGGCACAGTGGTTAAGTCACTCATCTGGGGTCACACAGCTAGTAAGTGTCTGAGGCCAGATTTGAATTCAGATCTTCTGGACTCCAGGGCCAGTGCTCAATCCACTTTCCTACCTGGTAGGCAATAATGAGTCAATGAATGTTTTTGTTTTTTTTTAACAGAGGAGTGACATAATGAGACTTATGTGTCAGAAACATTACTCAAGCATCCTTATGAAGAGTGGACTGGAAGATGGACAGCATGGAGAGGGAACAGAATGCTAGCCTCAGAGGCAGGACAGCCTGGGTTCATTTTCATCTCTGATACATCCTGACTATGGGATCTTAAGCAAGTTGCTTCACTTTTTTAAACTCAGGCAGCTCTTATGACTCTCACTGATAGAATAATCACTGATCTGTGTTGGTGGAGGGGGCTTTCCTTGCCTGGAGTTCCAATAAAACATAGACTTCGACTGGGGGAAAATGGTTTGGAAAGGGGAGAGGCTAGCAGGGGTGGGGAATCTTCGGCCTTGAGGCCACACGTGGCCTTTAGGTCCTCAAGTGTGGCCCTTTGATTGAATCCAAGCTTCCCTCCTATGATGGGGACCTAGAAGGCCGCATGTGGCCCTGAGGCAGCAGGTTCCCCACCCCTGGGCTAGTGGCTCAGAGACAGATTAAGGAATTATAACAATGGTTCAGACCAGTACTGTGGCCCTGAACTAGGTTTGTGAGAGAGGCAAAGAGAGGATGAATGTCAGAGATGTTGAAAGAAACATCGGAGGTGGCTGTGCCAAATTTTGCCTTCCAAGCCCCGTGTGGCTCTTTCACACGCAAATTGAGACTCTTTGAGACCACAGTTTCTGTATTACAATATTTCCAGGACCAGATTCCGCTGAACTAGTCCGCAGTGGGGCTGTTTGAGTTTATGGTTGGTTGTAAATGGGACTTCAGAGCCCCATCACCATGAGAACTGCTAGCCTAAGGCCTAAGATTCATGATGCCTCTCCATTATCTTTCTCCCGAATGTCTTCGATGCCAAGGAAGCTGCCCTTTCCATAAAAGAAATCCCTTCTCTCTCTCTCTCGATTGCCACCATATTTATTCTACCTGCTGCTGACGATCCCCATCACACAGACTCCCTTTTTCCCCTTCAGTACTCTCCATTTCCCCAGAGCATCTCTCTCTCCTGAATCACAATCTTTTCCATTAACTCTGTGTTCTCCTCAGTCTGTTCCAGGACATCAAACTTTAATTTAAACAGAAAATAATCAATAAGCTTAGCAAATTGTCCATGGCAACCTCCACAGGGCGAATCAAAGGATTTTATTGGTAATTTAGAGCGTGTCCTCACTCATCCCTCAAGGTAAATGCATAGGACATGACAGTTCCCTAGACACTCTTTGTGGGGGCGGGGGAGTGTCTGGGGGGAACTCTGCAGGTAGCATTCAGATCTGTAGGGCTAGGCTGCATGTGCCCGGAGTTCTCATCATCAATTATTGCACCTACTTCTTTTTTCTTTTAATCCCCAGCAAATGAGGTCCTGGGGTCATAGACTTTGAGCTGTAAGGGACCTTAGAAATCATCCACTACAAACCCTTCTCATTATTGTTGAGGAAACCAAGGCTTGGAAATATTAAGTGCCTTGCCTAAAGTTGCGTAGGGAATAAGTCAAAGACTCAGGATTTAAACCCAGAACCTCTGTATCCAATTCTGTTGGGAGGAGTAGCGGACTTGGAGATTTGGAGTCAGGGAGACCTGACTTCAAATTTTGCCTTACACATGAACTGTATGACCTTGGGTGAGTCAATTGACCTCGCTGCCTCAGTTTACTCATCTGTAAAATGAGACTAATAATAGCACCTACCGCCTAGGGTTATTGTGAGGTTTAAATGAGATAAAATATGTAAAGTGCTTTGCAAAAATTAATAAGTAAATTTTAGCTATCATTAATATTACTATTGATAATAATAATAAAGTTAAATTGAGTTGAATTTGGACTTCAGAGCCTCATGGGCCATGATCCCAGTCAGTGGCATAATGGAAATTGCTGAATTTGTCATCAGAAGTTGTTATTCAGTCATGTCTGATTCTCTGTGACCCTATTTGGGGTTTTCTTGGCAAAGATACTGGAGTAGTTAGGAAACTGAGGCAGAGTTAAGTGACTTGCCCAGGGTGACCCAGCTACTAAGTGTCTGAGGCCAGATTTGAACTCATAAAGATGAGTCTTCCTGACTTCAGGCCCTGGCACTTCATCTTCTGTGCCTGCTAGCTGCCCAGAAGACCTGGTCGCAAATCCCTAGTCTGCCATTAATTGTATTATTTGAGCCAATCACTTAACTTCTCTGGCCTCCAGGAATCAGACTAGATGTTGTCTATGGTCTCATACAGCTTTAAATCTAAGAGCCTCTGACGCAGGCACCAGTGTGCACCACTACCGCCCACTCAACAGGATGGTGACCCAAGGGGAGAATGATCCAGGACCAGATGCTGAGAGCTCTGCTGCCATTGTGCCTGGCATCCCCTGTGTCTCCTCTGCACTCACCGTATCTCTCTTCCTTGCCCCCAACGAGAGGCCTCTTTAATCTAAGTTCTAGCAGCCTCCTTTGCCATTTTCTGGTTCCCCCAGACACCTTGGCAGCCCAATCAGAGCCCCCTTTATTCAGGCAGCCCCAGAACCCAGAACATTCCTCTTTCGGAATAAGACTCTGTCCAAGCTGTCTCCCCACCTCTCCATGCAGTGCCCCATTTCCCTTTCTATACTGACACTTTCTATTTCTGACTCAGGGTAATTGGGAAGGTACTGGGAGAAGAAGAGAAGAGGATATGGTTGCTGGGGCAAGGGAGACTCTTTTGAGAGAGGACAACTGCTTGCCTTTAAAATTTGGAGCCATTTGACCTAGGACCAAATGGGCAGTCTGAACTAAATAGCTTCCAAGGTCAGTCGCATCTCTGGATCTATGATCCTATTAAAAAAAAAAAAAAAGGAGTGGCTTTGGCTGTTGGGCCAGAATCACAGAATTTCAGAGTTGGAAGGGACCTCTGAGGCAAACCAGGCCAATCCATACTCCCCTAAGAAATCTTCACTACAACATACCTGATGAGAGGTCATCCCAGCTTCTGCTTAGAGACCTCCGTGGAGGAGAGGAGCCGCTGCCTCCAGAGGCAGCCCCTTCCACTTTTATGACTCTGACTGCCAGGAAGTTTTTCTTCACAATAAGTTGAAATTTTGCTGCCTTGGAACTTCCATCCATGGCTCCTAATTCTGCCCTTTGGGGCCACATAGGACAAATCTGATCTCCCTTCTCTGGGACAGTCCTTCAGATATTTTTTAAATTAATTTATTTATTTTTAGTTTTCAACAATCACTTCCATAAGCTTTTGAGTTTTAAATTTCCTCCACCTCCCTCCCCCAGACTGTGTACAATCTGATATAGACTATACATATACATTCCTATTAAACATGTTTTCACATTAGTCATGTTGTAAAGAAGAATTAGAACCAATAGGAGGAACCACCAGAAAGAGGAAACAAAACATAACAAGAAAAAAAGAACAAATAGTATGCTTCAATCTGCATTCAAACTCCATAGTTCTTTCTCTGGATGTGGATAGCATTTTCCATCATGAGACTTTTGGAGAGGTCTTAGATCCCTGCATTGCTGAGAAGGGCTAAGTCTATCAAAGTTAGTCATCACATAACATAATGTTACTGTGTACAATGTTCTCCTGGTTCTGCTCACTTCACTCAGCATCAGTTCATGTAAGTCTTTCCAGGTTTTTCTGAAGTCTGCCTACTCATCATTTCTTATAGCACAATAGTATTCCATTACATTCATACACCACAACTTGTTCAGCCATTCCCCAACCAGTGGGCATCCCCTCAACTTCCAATTCTTTGCCACCACAGAAAGAGCTGCTATAAATATTTTTGTACATGTGGGTCCTTTTCCCATTTTTATGATCTCTTTGGAATACAGCCCTAGAAGTGGTATTGCTGGGTCAAAGGGTATGTACATTTTTATAGCCCTTTGGGCATAATTCCAAATTGCTCTCCAAAATGGTTGGATCATTTCACAATTCCACCAACAATGCATTAGTGTTCCAATTTTCCTACATCTTCTCCAACATTTATCATTTTCCAACATGCCATTGTTTTGTCATGGCCAATCTGATAGGTGTGATGTGGTACCTCAGAGTTGTTTTGATTTGCTTTTCTCTAATTAATAGTGATTTAGAGCATTTTTTCATATCACTATAGATGGCTTTAATTTCTTCACGTAAGAACACCTGTTCATATCCTTTGACCATTTATCAATTGGGTCCTTCAGATTTTGAAGACAGAGATCAACTCCCCCTCATCCCTCGAGTCCTCTTCTCCAAGTGAAAATAACTGTCAGTCTGCAATATGGCCTTTTCCCTGTTTTAGCTCTCCTTTTGTTATCCTTCCCACCAGAACAATGGCGTTTGTGAAATCCTATAGCTGGACAGGAACTTGAAAGATCCTTAAGTTTCTCTTCTATTTGCTGGTCAAACCCTTAATCCCCAGGTCAGATGGAGAGCTGCTTCTCTTCTTAAAACCTTCACGTCCTCCTTGGAGAAGATGCTCTGACCCCTTATGCATTTAGGACCAAAAGGTTTTTTGTGTTTAATTTCATTGCTGCATTTCTCTCTAACCTTGGTGATGGATGAAAGGACAGCCCACTGTCACAGGGACACCTCTGGAAGGAGCAGGACCTTCTTCTCTGACTCTCGCATTCCTAACACTTATAACATCAGAAGTGGTGGCTACATCATAGAAGCTGTGGATGATGATTCCAAAAATTTTCATTGCTGGCCACTTCTTTACTTCCTCTGACTCTGATTTTAGAAAAGTAGCTTCTGAAAGTGGCAGAGACAAAGGCACAATGTAAATTCCTTGAGGACAGGAGCTATTTTGTTGTGGTTGTTTTTAAAAAACCGTTAACTAGACCTTATCATACCCAGAAACTATCTTAGTTTTTCTCTTCACTCGTTCTCAGACAAGACCTCTCTAAGAGTTTCTCTCCTCTCAGGGACTCCTCAATCCTTTGTAGTGCAGCTTCCAATCTCATCATTAAACTAAAATTATTCTTTCCAATGATACCGATGATCTCTTAGTTTATAGATTTGGTGGTCTTGTCTCAGTCCACATCATTCTTGACCTATCTATTGCATTTGAACTTGCTGACCATTCTCTCTTCTGGTATGCTCTTTTCTCTCCCAGGGATCATGGCCCTACTCATTCCTGATTCTTCTACCTGTCTAACTGCTCTTTGTATGTCTCTTTTGGTGGCTCATCAGCCATATCATACCCCTTAACTGTGGATATTACCCAAAGCTCTATCATAGTTTCTCTTCCCTTCACTCCCCTCCCTCCCCTCCCTTTTTCTTCCCCGCCCTTCTCTTCCCTCCTCTTCTTTCCCTTCCCTTCCCTCCCTTTGCCCTTCTTTCCCTTTCCCTTTTGCTTCCCTTCCCTTCTCTTCCATCCCCTTTCTTCTCTTCCCTTCCCTCCCTTTCCCCTTCCCTATCTTTCCCTTCACCTTCCCTTCCCTTTTCCCTTCCTCTCCCTCTCTCTCTCTCTCTGTCTCATTGTCTTTCTGTCTCTGTCTCTCTCTCTTCCTCTTTCTCTTTCTCTCCCTCTCTCCCCCAACTCATTAGCTTTAATTAATTAATAGATTTAATTACCACCTCTATGCAGACAACTGCCAGAACTATATACCCAACCCCAGTGTCTCCCCTGAGCTTCAGTCCTGAATCACTAATTACCTATTAGACATTTCAAAGTGGGTATCCTGAAGACATCTGTAAGGTCAACCTGTCCGAAACTGAACTCATTATCTCTCCCCAAAAACTCAGTCCTCAGCTCCTTACTTTTCCTTGACCCACATATCTAGTCAATTGCCAAACCTTGAGTTTCTACCCCCACAACACCTAATCCCTTTTTCTCTACTCACACAGACTCTATCTTAGTTCAGGCCTTCATCACCTCTCAACCTTGATGGTAGCAATAACCTCTTAATTGGTTTCTGTGTCTCAAAGTCAATTAGAGCTGCCCAGAAGCAGACTGGACCACCCCTAGAAGTGGGCAGAGGTTCTTCCTCCATAAAGGTCTTCAAGTACAGGGAGAAAGGATGACCATTTGCAGGTATGGTTTAAAAGGGTGTTTCTCTCACATATGGGTTGGCTTAAATGGCCACTGAAGTCCCCTCCAGCTCTCCCACCCTGTTCTTCTGTGATACTGCGACATCTCTTCCCACTCCAGTCCATCCTCCCGCCATGCTTCTGCCCAAAGAGATTTTCCTTAAGCACAAATCTAACCATATTCCTCCATTACTTAACAAATGCTCTACTGCTCCTAGGATCAAACTTAAATCCTATTTAGCTTTGAAAGCCTTTCATGATACAAACCATCTTTCCAGTCTCTTTGGACATTACTCCCCCTCTCATTCTCTGCAATTCAGCCAAACTGACCTCTCATGTCCTCACAAGTGACCCTGCATCTTTTACCTCCATTCATTTACGTGGGCCTTATCTGGAATTTACTGCCTCCTCACCCAGGTCTCCAGGGAATCCTTTTCTTCCTTCAAGACATTAGGTAAATGAGTGAATTAGTTCCTCTGAGATAGTGGGGAATAGAACACCTAAGGATTAAGGGTTTTATTGGGAGCTGCTGGAAGGATTGTGGAAAGCAAAGGTAGGGATCATTGTTAGCACAAAGGTGCAACAGTCAGGGGAAGGCAGGGTCCAGAGAAAGTAACTTGAGGGTTCTGGTGCCTGGGATTAAGGAGGGTCTTTAGGAAAGAAAAGGACACAGACAAGTAAAATGGATTTAGTTTTCCATATAGGCTATATACATACATTCTTATTAAACATATTTTCACATTAGTGATGTTGTAAGGAAAAATTAGAACCAATAGGAGGAAACAAAACTCAACAGAAGAGAAAAAAAAAATAGCAAACAGTATGCTTCGATCTGTATTCAAATTCCATAGTTCTTTCTTTGGATGTGGATGGCATTTTCCATCACGAGGCCTTTGGAGATGTCTTCAATCCTTGTATTGCTGGGAAGAGTTAAGTTTATTAATATTAGTCATCGAACAACGTGGCTATTACTGTTGTACAACGTTCTCTTGTTCCTGCTCACTTCACTCAGCATCAGACCATACAAGTCTTTCCAGGTTTTTCTGAAGTCAGCCTGTTCATCATTTCTTATAGCACAACAGTATTCCATTACATTCATATACCACAACTTGTTCAGCCATTCCCCAATTGATGGGCATTCTCTCAATTTCCAATTCTTTGCCACCACAGAAAGAGCTGCTATAAATATTTTTGTACATGTAGGTCCTTTTCCCATTTTTATGATCTCTTTGGGATACAGCCCTAGAAGTATCAGAGCCAGTCCTGTGAGTAGGCAACTTATCTGCCCAGTTGGTATGATTTGGAGGGCCTCAAGAAAATTACCTCTCTGAAAATATTTCCTCTGCCACATGGGGTATCACAGTGTTTAAAATTCCCAGCATTCTAACGAAGGCTTGAGGGTCCTTAAAAGATGGTGGCACATTAATTGGGTTAAGGCATAAATAAATGAAAGGAGGAGTACAGAAAGTGGAAAATAATGTCTTTGCTTACACAGTACCCTTATTAATTTATCATAGTAAATTATGGCTGGAGTGATCTGTAGAGAGAATTCTGACCATTCCCAATGGATAGGCCACTAGATTCAGATTCAGGAAGAAATGAGTTCAAATCCTACCTCAGAAATTTACTAGCTATGTGACCCTGAATGAGTCATTTAACAGCTGTCTGCCTCAATTTGCTCAACTGTAAAATGGAGATAATAAAAGCACCTTCCTCCCAGGGTTGTTGTGAAGATCAAATGAGATAATATAGGTAAAATACTTCACAAGCCCTAAAGCACTACATAAATATTTATCATGTTATTATTATGTTGCAGATGAAGAAACTGAGGCATAGAGTGCTTAAATGATTTGCCCAGAGCCATAGAACTAGTATGTAGCAGAGCCAGTATAGGAATGCCTGTCCTTTGACTCCAAAGCCTCTGCTCTCTCTAATATTTTGTTTGTTGTATAGGTCTTTATTACTCATTGACACTTAGGAGAGACCAAGGGCCTAAGAAAACAGCACAAGCCAAGTTCAGTTTGGATGGAGGAATGGACAAAAAAAAAAAATTCACCCCGGGGAATTTTGGCTTCAAGATGGGAGAAAGGAATCATAATAGGAGGCTCTGGAAAGTCAGGGATGGGGAAAGGTCCGGGGCTTGGGTGCCTAAAAAATGCTTTGGAATTGGTTGACCTCAAAATGGAAGTCAATGGAGAGTAAATTAAGTGCTGACCTTGAGTCATGAAAAGCTGGGTCCGCACCCCTCCTCTTTGATACTGGCTCTTTGACCCCATAGTCGTGGTGAGTCTCAAATGAGAGCCTATGTATAAAGCTTTAAGACACTATGTGTTAGTTATTGTTGTAGTGACCCAGAAGGTCATTTAGAGAAGAGTTTTGAGTTTCTTCTGGGCCTAAATCTCCTAGATGGCCCAGGGGATCATTTATTGGCTAATAAAGTCTTTCAGCATGGCTCTTTTCTTTTCAGTTTACAAAACAGAATGAATCTCTGTCATCTTTGTTCCTCGATCCCGGAAAGGTGTTCCCTAGAACTAAAGTAGAAATTCATGGGCTTTTTTCCAGAGTACACTCATCTCCACTCAAAAACATCCTTTATGAATAACACCCTCTGAACAAAATGGAGCCTAGGAACCACCTGATGGAGAAGCAGGGTCCATGCCAAGTGGGCATTTATCATTAATCTGACCCAACTCTTCCTGTAAGGCTCAGCTCAGGCCCCTTCTACATGAAGCCTTCCCTGATCTCCCCAGGTGCTGGCGTCCTCCTCCCACTCCCAGTTACCTCCCATCCAATAACCATTTTGGACATATTTGTATTTATTCACTTTTCTGTTTAGCTGTATGTGTTTATATGGGTATTTCTTGTCTTCCCCATTAGAATGTGAGCTCCTTGAGAGCAGGGATCATTTCATCCTTTGTACCTTTACCCACAGTGCCTAGAATGACGCTTGGCCCACAGTTGATTCTTAATGAATCCTTGTTGATTGATTGATATGTGGACTCATTCTTCTCACAGACCATTGGACTTCTTCCTTGACATCTTTCCTGACTTCTCCAGACCATAGTCATCTTTCCCTAATCTCTTACCTTGTGACATCCTGTGGTAGAGGGTATCCTAAAAGTCTTCGTTCAGTTTTAAGCTATTAAAGCTTAAAGTATTAATTAATTAATTTGATTAATTAAATAGCATTACACCACACTCAGACTTTTGGGACACCCTGTGATATCACCTTGTGGCTTTCTTACTGCTGAGTTTTCATGGTGTTTAGGAAATGTCTCCTCCCTCATTAGGGAGGGTACCCAGGTCACCCCCAAAGTTGTGTTAGGGTAACACAAGCTCTGGAAGATCCACGGAGATGGAAAGCAAGCCAGCCAACAACAATTAAGTGCTTACTGTATACCAGTCATTGAAAATTGGCCCAGCAAGAGACTGTACAGGTTTGTTGTCAGGATCAGATGAGAGCATAGTTGCAGTAGGTGCTTAATAAATGCTTGCTCCCTTCCTCCACTCATCCTTCAGTCAGAGGACCAACCTGGCTAAGTTTCGAGATGTTTATCACCAGAAGGTTTTTTACCAAGAGACCTCAACTCACAAAAAACATTTTCTAAGGCACAAAGGGGTTGTGGTCTCATCGCAGGTAGAAACCTCTCAAATACTTGAATTTTTGAAGTGTTTTTCATGGCTACTAGATTACAAGGCCCTTGAAGGCAGGGACTGCATCTTATTTCATCTTTGTTTCACCAATGCTTAACCCAGAGGCAGAATGCACAGTGGCTAAGGAGCAGGCTGCAGATTCTGGAAAACCTGGGCTCCAGAAAGAAAACATGCATGTAATGGGGGAAAACCAGTGGCTCTAAAGTCAGAGGATGTGGGTCCATAGTGATCCTGGGCAAGTCACTTAACCCTGTTTGCCTTAGTTTGCTCATCTGTAAAAACCACTCCATTATCCTTGCCAAGAAAACCCAAAAAATGGAGTCATGAAGACTCAGGTATGACTGAAATGACTGGATAACAGGAATCTGATAAAAATCACATTGACTTTTGAATTGCGTATCTTTGATTTTCTGGCCATATTATAAACTCCCATTGGTGAACATGTTGTATACCTCCAATAAAATTTAAGTTCCTTGGGACAAAAATGGTTTATTTCCTTGTATCCCTAGATTTTAGCACAGTGACCGGCATGTAATAGGTGTATGTAAATCTCTGATGAATTGGAATGAAATAGTAAGAAAGTTGGAATTAGGATCTGGGTCTTGTAGGTTTAGGATTCATGATATTTCTCAATGACTTTGCCCCTAATATGGCATATTAACAATTGAGTAGGGCAGCTAGGTGGTGCAGTGGATAGAGCACCGGCCCTGGAGTCAGGAGGACCTGAGTTCAAGATACTTGATACTTAATAGCTGTGTGACCCTGGACAAGTCACTTAATCCCAATTGCCTCTCCAAAAACAAAAACAAAACAAAACAAAAAACAATTGAGTAGCAGGAATTTGAGATCCTAGGTCCAATGCCAATATCCTACAAATGAATAAATGTATCAGCTCCTGAAATTGACCATCCATGATGAAATGATGGAAAAATAAAACAATATCAAGAAGCAAATCCCATATCAAAGCAAATAATAAATTCCAAGTGAACCAGATTGATTCTGAGGCAGATAATGATGATCACCACAATTCCAGAGGACCCATAATGAAACATGCTACCCACCTCCTGACACAGAGGTTATACACTCAGGGTGCAGATTGAGACCTATTTTTTTGGGTGAGATCAATATGGAAATCATTTTGCTTGACTATGCATATTTCTTACAAGGGTTTTGTTTTGTTTTGTTTTGTTTTTTCTCCCCCGTAGTGGGAAGGTGTAAGGAAAAGAGAATTTTGTTAATTAAAAAAACATTTAAATGATAAATAAAAGATCTATGGGGCCCTCAGAGCCAGAATGTGTCTGTGTTTTCTCCTAGAAAGAAAATCAGAACTTCAGCATAAAGTAATCTAAAACAGGTGGTTAGGTGGAGCAGTAGATAGAGAACTGGCCCTGGATTCAGGAGGATCTGAGTTCAAATCTGGCCCTAGACACTTCCTAGCTGTGTGGCTCTGGGCAAATCACTCAAGCCCAATTGCTTCCCCAGAAATAAATAAATAAAGTAATCTGAAAAAAAAACTAAGACCCACTCAGAAACCATATGGATAAAAATTACAAAATGCTCTCTACACAAATAAAGATAGATCTAAATATTGAATAAATATTAATTATTCAAGGATAGTCCAAGTTACTATAACAAAAATGACAATACTACCTAAATTAATTTACTTATTTAATGCTATACCAATCAAAATAGCTTAGAGAGCTAAAAAAATTGTAATAAAATTCATCTGGAGGAACAAAAAGTCAAGAATTTTAAGGCAAATAATGAAAAAAAGTGGGAGAGAAGGAAGCTTAGCAGTACCAGATCTCAAACCATACTACAAAGCTGTAATCATCAAAACAATTTGGTACTAGTTAAGAAATAGAGAGATTGATCAGATTAGACACATAATCATAGAAGTATGTAAGCATAAATAAATAAATAACCCATAAGTCTAGGGTTTGATAAACCCAAAGATCCCATATATTGGAATAAGCGCTCAGTATTTGGCAAAAACTGATTGGAAAATAGTCTGGCAGAAACTAGGTATAAACCAATATCTCAAACCATATGCCAAAACAAGCTCCACATGGGTTCACGACATACATATAAAGGATGACATCATAAACAAATTAGAAGAGCAAGGAAGAAATTATCTGCTAAATTTATGGATAAAGAGTTAGCCAAATAAGGGTTAGAAAAGATCGCAGAAAGTAAAATGGACAGTTTTCTGATCACATAAAATTTTAAAAGTTTTTCAAAAACAAAAGCAATGCAGCGAAAATTAGAAAAGAATCAAGTAAATGGGGGGGCAGAATCTTTGCAGCAATTTTCTCTGATAAAGTTCTCATTTCTAAGATATACAGGGTGTTCCAAAAGTATACCCTGTATAGGGAACTGATTAAAATTTACAGCAATAAGTTCCATTCCTCAATTGATAGATATTCAAAACATATGAATAGACAATTTTCTACTTCCCATCCATTAGATTAAAAAAGTTGTCAAAAAAAAGAAAATGACAAATTCTGGAAGGGTAAGGGAAAACAGTCACACTAATGCACTATTGGTGAAACCACTCTGGAAAATAGTTTGGAAATATACTCCCAAAGTTATTAAATTGTGCATACACTTTGATCCAGCAATACCATCACTAGGTCTACACCTCAAAGAGATCAAAGAAAGAGAGAAAGAACCAATAGATACAAAAATATTTATAGTAGCTCTTTTTTTTGTGGTGGCAAAGAGTCAGAAACTGAGGAGATGACCATCGATTGGGGAATAGCAGAAAAAATTATGGCACATGAACATGATGGAATATTAGTGTGCTGTAAGAAATGATGGAGGAGATGGTTTTAGACAAGGCCAGGAAGACCTATATGAACTGATGCAGAGTGAAGTGAGCAGAGCCAGGAAAATGATTGATATGATAATAACAATATTGTAACAACAACTTTGAAAGACTTAGGAACTCTGATCAAAGCAATGACCAACCTTGAGTCCACCAATGATAAAGCATGCTATCTACCTCCCAACACAGATGTAGATTGAGACATATATATTCTTAGACACGGCTAACACCAAAATTCATTTTGCTTGTCTACACATACTTGTTACAAGAGTTTTGTTTTTCTCTCTTTTTCAGGGGGACAGTTGGGTGGCACAGTGGATAGAGCCCCAGGTCTGGAATCAGAAGGACCTGAGTTCAAATCTGACCTCAGACACTTAATTGCTATATGCCCCCGAGCAAGTCACTTAATCCTGTTTGCCTCTGTTTCCTCATCTATAAAATGAGCTGGAGAAGGGAAAGCAAACCACTCCAATATGCCTGCCAAGAAAACCCCCAAAAAACCCCAAATGGGGTCATGAAGAGTCCAAAAAGACTAAATAACAATAAAATGAAAAGAGGAGAGAGGAAAAGGTGCTCTGTATTGCTTGAAAAATAAAATAAAATTTAAAAAATAAATAATCCGAAGGAAAGCTAGCACATGTCTCTTTACCTCCAGGTCTGTCTTAATAGGGACCATAAATGCAGAGTAAATGATGTTTCAAAAGCCAGGGCTTTCAGTGGCCTGAAGAAGCTTAGAAAATCATGTTTCTTCTCCCTGAGCATATACATGGGTGCACCAAGTAGAATGAAATCTACTTAACTTGATTTTATAGAATGTGATTCAAACAAACTGTGTTCCAAATGGCCCTTTGTGGCCCTGCTAAGTGGATTACACAGAGAGTGAACAGACCTACATGTACTTACACACGTGCAGCCTAAAGACAAAAGACAGAAAAGAAATTTGAGTCTGGCATGAGAAATTCTAGCAGCTGTTGCCATTCCTAGGGCATCTGTCTTTTAAGGCGCAATCTCCTCTGTAGAAATCAAGAATCCTAGAAGGTCAAGAGAGGGAGGAAGCTCTGGTGTCCTCGGATTGTCAGACTCGAGATCATAGGGTCATAGATTTACAGTTAGAAAGGACCTTTTGAGGTCATCTAGTCCGGGGGTTTTAACTTTTTCTGTGTGACGGACCCCTTTGGCAGTCTTACGAGTCCTGTGGACTTCAGAATAATGCTTTTTAGATAAAGCACTGGCCCTGGAGTCAGGAGGACCTGAGTTCAAATCTGGTCTCAGACCAGACACTTGACACTAGCTGTGTGACCCTGGGCAAGTCACCTAACCCCAATTGCCTCGCCAAAAAAAGAAAAAAAAGAATAATGATTTTAAAACAAAAGAATACGGGAAAATTTAATGTAACCAATCCAAAATTTTAGTTAAAAGTATTAGGAGAATAAAGAAGCTGTTCTCTCCCTGCCCCAATCCAAGTTTATGGATTCCCTGAAGTCTTTCCATGGATCAGTCCCTGGACCCAAGCTCAAGAACTCATAATCTAATTCAACTCTGTCATCTTACAGAAAGGTAAACTGAGGCCTGGAAGGCTTAAGCAACTTGCCCAAAGTCATACATTGTAGTCCAATTCCATTTTACAAATGAATCAATCAAGGGTTGGAGAGCTAAAGGGACTTACTTCAGTGTTAAACTTGAAATCTGGAAGACTTATCTCCAAATCTCACCTCTGACATTAACTAGCTGTGTGACTCTGAGAAAATCACTTGTTTTTCTGGTCCTCAGTTTTTGTCGTTGTTGTTGTTTAGTCATCTTCAGTCATGTGTGGCCCTTCTTGACCCCATTAGGGGTTTTCTTGGCAAAGGTATTGGAGTGGTTTGCTGTTTCTTTCTCTAGCTCGTTTTACAGGTGAGGAAACTGAGGCAAACAGGATGAAATGACTTGCCCAGAGTCACACAGCTAGTGAGTGCCTGAGGCTGGATTTAAACTCAGGTTTTACTAACTCTAAGCCAGGTGCTCTATTCACTGTGCCACCTAGCTATCCTCAGTTTACCTCTCTGTAAAATGGGGATAACGATGCCTCTAATACATCCCTCATAGGCTTGTCCTAAGGCTTAATTGAAAAAATGCATCTAAAGTACTCTGTACATTTTAAAGCGCTTCATAAATGTCAACTATCATCATCATTATTATTAAGAGGCAACCATGGCATGGTGGATAGAGACAAGAATACCTGGGTTCAAGCCCTACTTCTGACATACACTGGCTGTGTGATGCTGGGGAAATCACTTAACCTCTCAGTGCTTTAGACAACTATCTCAGACCATGAGCTACAGAAAAGGTGCTGACCTGCATTTCTAAAGACAATGTCCTCATCTGGGAGTCTCTCACAAAAACAAAATCGCGGATCCACTTTCTATCAATATTAATATTGTTAAAGTCACACAGGTCGTTCAAAGCAAGAATTAAATCTCAAGTGCCTTGACTCCCAATACAAGGTCCTTCCCACTATACCAAGCAACTTCTTCCTTGAGGACAGAGATCTCTCTCTGTCTCTGTCTCTCTCTCTCTATCTGTCTTCATATCCCCAGCACACAGGACAATTTATACCACATAGTAGGTACCTGATAAGTGCCTGTCGAATTAAATCACTACTTAATTCCTCCCATAAGCTCACATAACACGTTGAACCTTCGTCTAGCACTGACCACATACGGCCTTGTACTCTAATGATTTGTGTGTGTGTGGTGGTCTCCAGGCTAGACTGTAAGCTCCATGAGGGCAAGGCCCCTGTTACATGCTTCTTTGTACCTCCCTCAGTGCCTCGCTCTTACAAAATGCCGGTTGAATTGAAGACCGTCACGTGGTTTATGGTTCAAAGTGTAGATGGACACATAAAACGAAAAGGGGACATGAAGAGCCAGCCCTAATGTAGTTCTTAAAATAGCTGCATGTACCCATGGGTGGCTATCTTTAAAAAAATATTGCTATGAATTGCTCTGGGGAAATTATGTAAATGAACCCCACATTTCTCCCTGAAACAAAAACTCATCTTTCCAGCAGACATAGTTTTCTGCTGATGATGGTTAGCTTTGAAACATGGAATGTGACAATCTCTCTAGCTGAAAGTCACCCAAAGGACAGTGGAGAGGTTAGTGGTAGCAAAACATCACTAATGAGAGGACTCTATCAATCAATCACCAAGCATTTATTAAGTACCTCCTGTGGGCCAGGTAGTGTATTAGCCCCTGGGAACCCAAAGATAAAATTGAAACAGTTCTCGAGACAACATGCACATTTGTAAATAGATATGGAATAAAAAATAAGTCACCTGGGCTGGGGAGGGTGCTAGCCGCCAAAGGAGATGTCTGGTCAACAGAGTCAAGGAATAGCTATGCACCTCATTGGTTAACTAGACGATGTCAAGAGAGCCTCCCAGCACACGGTATTGCAAACCCTAGTGGAGGATTGACGGGACATGTACAAAAGTCGCCCCAGATAAAAAGGCATTGGATGAGACATGATCTGCACTTCTGTAAAAGGCACCCACGCTAAGGAGATCACAAATGCAGGGAAGTTGGATCATAGAGCCAAGTAGTGAGATATGAAGATGCTGAGTTTTGGAAGAACACATCTCTCTGTTATTTGTAATAATGACTCACATGCAAATGGTGTTTACCGTTTACAAACCACCTTATTCACAACCCTGTAAAGTAGGTGCTTTTTTTGGACGGGAGGTGAGGGTGAGAGAGCCATGACGCATCTTTTCTCTGGTATAGGAAACAATTCTTGGTAAGGAACAACGCAGAGAGCAGAGAGCACCTGCTCTACAATTTAGGGTCCTAGAGAGATACTGAGGCACAGAGAGATTAAGGGACTTGACCGGGGTCATACAAGCAGTATGATTCAGGGGCAAGATTTAACCTTGGCAATACTAGGTCCTGCTCTCCATATGCTATGCCATGACGTCTCTCAAAGTAAGCAATCCAATTATTATCACCTCCATTTTGCAAATGAGAAAAGTGAAGATCAAAGAATTGAAATGACCTGCCCCTGGGGTCTTCAAAGGTGAAGAAGTGGCCGGTTATAGTCCCTGCAGCCCAGAGCCTTCTGGGCCCCAATCTTGTCTGAGCTCAGAATCTCATCATGCTGCGCTTATTACAGGAAACACCCTTCCCCATTTTATAACAGGAAGCATGAGTCAGGGCTGACGCTGAAACCTGAGCCCACTGGGATGCCATGGTCAGCGGAACGCTGGATTCAGATAGGCCCAGGCCCAGGGGACTGACTTCACAGTTTAAATTCCACATCTCCCGGAGTTTATACAGAAAGAAGTGTCCTAGAGTAGAAAGTGTGCTTGATACGGAGTTAGGGGTCCTGAGTTCAAGTCCTTGCCCTCACATGTCTCCCCACTCTCTAATCCACCCTCCACTCAGTGGTCATAGTGATCTTCCCAAAGTCCTAAGGATCTTTCTAAAGACCATATCACCCCTTCTCCCCATTCAGTCAACTCTACTGGCTCCGTGTTAACTCCAGGATCAAATATAAAACCCTCTGTTTTGCTTAGGAAGCTCCCTTAACCTGGTCCCTTCCTACCTTTTCATTCTTCTTATCCCTTCCACCAGCCTCCATCCCCACCTAACTCTGTGACCCAATGACCTTGGCTTCCTTATTCTTTCTCAAACTAGAGAATTCCATCAGATAAAATATTTGTAAAGTGCTTAGCACAGTGCCTGGCACACAGTAGGTGCTATATAAATTCTTATTTCCTTCCCTTCTCCCTTCTCTGGCTCTCTCTCTCTCTCTCTCTCTCTCTCTCTCTCTCTTTCTCCCCCTCCTTCCCTTTCTCTCTGTCTCTCTGTCTCTGTCTTAGATAAAGACCCACCGTCTGGAAGACCTGAGGTCTCCCCAATTAGACTGTGACCTTCTTGAAAGTAGTGACTGCCTTTTGCCTTTCTTTGGAAAGTATTTTTCAAAATTTATTTTGCAAAGTATTTTATGAAAAAAATTTGTAAAGTGATTAGCACAGTGCCTGGCGCTGTCAGAAGTTATGAGAGAGTTTGTGGCATAGTGGTTAGAGAGGTGATGACCTTGGAGACGGCAGGTTCTGGCTTCAAATCCTGCCCCTGACACATACATCTCTGGGTGACTCTTGGCAGGTTCTATCAGAGGCACCGTGCCAATTGCAATTCACGCAACCAGAATTCTGTCTATCAAATTCCCTGTTGGGAGTAAAGGAATTCCTTTGATTACCACAAGTACCTTTCAGAGCAATTGATTAGAATGGAGGGGTAGACACAACAGCGTGGTTTCACTCAATTGTCAATGACCAGGTGGGCTTCCAATAACCCGCCTCATAAAATCATAGATCTTGAGCTGGAAGAGATCATCTAAAGCCTCTCCTTTTACCGATGAGGAGATTGAGCCTCAGATCAATAAACTGATGGGCTGCAGAGGCATGAATTTTTTCCACCTCCACTACTCTCAACAACAATCTGTTAAGGCACAGAGGGATTTCATCTATTACAGCAAAGAAAATACCCCTACAACTGAAGTTACAGATCCTTGAGGAAGAACTTTCGTGCTTAATGGAGACCCAAAGACTCACCCCAGGTCACACAAGTGGCAAATGGCAGAGGCAGGATTTAAACCCAGGACCCTGGACTCCAAATTCAGAATACTCTCCCCTGAACCATGCTATCAAAACATGTGCTTCTGAGAGATTATAGATCTAGATCTTTAAGGGGCTTTAAAGATCTTCTAGTTCGCTCACACACACCCCCATTCAACAGATGAGGAAACTGAGGCTCAGAGAGTGCCACAACTTGTCAGAGAAATAGCGGCGTTGGGATTTGAACGTAGGTCCTTGGGCTCCAAACACTATGTGGCCTTTCACTCTTGATGAACAATTGATAACAGAACCACAGATGGGGGAGCTCTCACTAGTCTTCTCTCCCATGACAATATCACTTCTCTGGTTTAGGTCAGGTGATATTTCTACCACAAATCAATCTCAAGTCAATCATAAGAAAAAGGGCATTCAGAGAGCTTTCCAGGAACCCAAGTCATTGCCCAGCCATGACATTCCTCTTCAGAAAGGAAAGAGATGCTTTTTGTCCATTCCACAAAGTTCCAGAGGGAGGTTGGGTGATACAGAAATGGAAACCCCAAGTGGGTTGAGCAACTGGGGAAAATGTTTGGTCACCAGACTAGATTGGGTGAAATACAGATCAGACCATTCTAGAAAGAAGCTCACATCATGGATGGGCCCCACAAAACAATCTCCCTGTGTGGGTTTAAGAATCCCAAGCCTGCTTTCACAGTTTGAGCTGGAGCAACGAAATCTCCCCTCCGAGGCACCCCTGACAATGAGCTGTATGTCTCCAAAGGCAAGACTGAACCAATAACGGTGGGCCTGGGCAGGAAATTACACAATGGTTGTTGAAAGGTTGGCTTGTTGAAAAGTTGTCACTGGAGTAATAAATGCCTGATTTCCTGTTTTTGCTGAAAGTTAAACCCTGGACATAATTAACCAGTTAAAAAAAAAAAAGAGGAGCTTTGGCAGAAGGACAAAAATAGCACATTTGGGGAGCCCAGGCCAATTAAAATGGTTTATACAACCATTTAGCAAGATTTTTCTCCAAACAATTATGACGAGGGGAAATATTCATCATGAAGAGTACAGCGGGTCCTGGAGAAGAGAAACAACCCAACCACTCTCCATTAAACAGCCTGGTGCCCTTGGGAAGCCTCACAATAAATACAAATGATTTCATAACTATCCCTCCATCCATCCCCAGCTCCCAGGAGATTTCCTCGAGGCACGCTGCCCACACCTTCTCTGGCAGGTGAATGTATTCAGAAGGTCTCAAACTGCCCAATGTTAGCTAGTAGAGCATCAATTATATTGACTGGCCACAGTCCCGCCGTGTTTGACAAGTCAACAGTTTTGTATTTAGTGGTCTAATGTGCATATGAGTCATTTATATGCTCTGGGTAAGTTGGGCACAGGTCTTTTTATTTTTTATGTGTGCTGTGTGATAATGGGAAATGCTCTGACTTGACATGAGGTCAAGAGTTATCTAGGGTTATTTTCCATATCTGATGTTTGCTGGTTGTGTGATTATGAGACAAGGTACTTCTGATCCTCAGTTTTCTCATCTATCAAATGGGAACAACAACACCTGTCATAACTACCTCACAGAGTTTTGGTGAAGACCGGGTGAAATAGTGTATAATGCATAATAATACAAACCTTAAAGCATTATACAAATGTTGGCTGTTGTTATCATCACTATTGTTAACGGGCCATCTAGTAAAGCATCTGGATTAGCTAAGGCTCAGGGCCAGCCTTTGGCAAAATTGTGAGGCTGGCAGTATCGGCCTTCCATGGCCTCAACTTCCTCCCTCATTCTTTTTCTTTATCCTCCCAGTGTCCCCCGCCCCCCTACCCCCACTCACACCCTGGCGCCCAAACTCATGCTCTCCAAGAGCAATTGCACCAACGGCACCACATTAAATGGCCTGGCAGTTTGAAGAGATTTCTCCATGAGAAGAAATGCTTTCGTTAGTTCTGAGTTACATACTGAAAACTTAAAGTGTTTCCCTTCCCCAGGGAATGTGTACTCGGCCAGGGATCAAAGGCCTAAGCTAATGAGAGGAAACTCTAACTTCAAATTTTAGCCATCAGTCAGTCAATGGGAGAAATGTTCTCAGGCTGGGGAGGCCTTCCCTTAGACCTTGAGATCAGAACAATGCCAGCCTTAGTTAAAATGGCCAATTTTGGACCTTAGCCAAGAGTAGGTGTGTGTGTGTGTGTGTGTGTGTGTGTGTGTGTGTGTGTGTGTGTGCGTGTGTGCGTGTGTGTGTGTGTGTACACACTGGTGGGTTGTGGGTGTCAGAGGTTATGAGAGAGTTTGTGACATGGAGGGGCGAGGGATAACCTTAGAGACAGGAAGTCCTGGGTTCAAATCCTGCTCCTGCCATGTGTGTGGCTCTTGGCTATAGTGTCTCTTCCAACTAGGCTATAAGTCCCAGGAAGGCAGGGGACATTATCACCCTTGTTTTTGTATCCCCAGCACCTAGCCCAGTGTCTGACATATAACAGATGCCTTAAAAAGCTCGTTGATTAATTGACAATCTCTCTATGCTCCCCAGGCAACCTTCTCTAACTTTATGAGGTACAGAGCCCACATCAAGTTAGTTAAGGGAGTTTCCTCATTAGAAATTCTCAACTTCAGTGAAATTCCAGGTCCAGTCCATACACCATTTATAATATGCTACATCTTTGTGGAGGTTTTTGGTCCAGCCTTGTAATTTCATTGTGTATACAAGAGTGGCATAGTGAATAGAGCTCCAGGCCTGGAGTCAAGAAGACCTGAGTTCAAATCTGGCCTCAGACACTTAACAACTGTGTGACCCTGGGCAAGTCACTTAATCTTGTTTGCCTCAGTTTCCTTATCTGTAAAATGAGCTGGAGAAGGAAATGGAAAACACTCCAGTACCTTTGCCAAAAAACCCTAAATGGGGTCATGAAGAGTCAGACACTACTGAAAATGACCAAACAAAATCAATACAGAAGACATGTCAACCACGTGGCCCACAGACCCGTAACACTCTTGAATGTGGCCTGAACGAAATTAAAATGTAATAGAGAAATATTCAACAAAATGAATAAAAATATAATAAAACATAGATAATACTAATATGTGGCTTTCTAAATTAGTATTAGCCCTCAGAGATCCTTACTGATGGTATAATGGCTCTCATTTCTATCTGAGTTTGACACCACAAGTATACAGTACTCCTGGTATGAAAACTCTCTTTATTGACGCTACAGATTAGGAACAGGCAATAAACATTCATAAAGCATTGGCTACGTGCCAGGCACAAGGCTAAGTGCTTTACAAATATCTCATTTGATTCTCACACTAACACTGGGAAATAGGTGCTGTTATTATCCCCATTTTACAATTGAGGAAACTGAGGCAAACACAGATTAAGTGAGTGTCTGAGGCTGGATTTGAACTCAAGTCTTCCTGACTCTAGGCCCAGAGCTTTGTCCATTGCGCCATCTTGCTGCCAGATTGAAAACTTGCACAGCTAGAAAGCACCTTGATCGGGATGTTGGGATGCCAAGGTCAGCTGGCATGCTGTAGGTAGGCCTCCCTGAGGCTCGATGGCAGAACTTTCCCATTAGTACCTGGTCCCTTTTCTCATTAAAGATTTTCTCAATAGCTCTCTTCTTGCCTTCTGGCTGTTGTATAAAGGGCTCACATTTATATACTAATATAATTTGTTCACATGCCATGTCTCTTATCTATTTTGAGTTATTATCACCCTCTGGGACTGGAGTGGTGATGCTTGAAGGGAAAAGAGAGCTTTCTATGTTTAAATAATCTCATGCCATCTCCCTCATTATCAAATTTGGGTATTGAGAATGCATAGTGGGCAAGGAACATGAGAAACAGGACAGAAGAGTTGAGGTCTGGATACTTGTATCCAAAATTAACCGTTAACAGGATTCACAGAATTACCTTCCATCATCTTTGAGATTGGGGCAGCTAGGTGGCTCAGTGGACAGAGTGCCGAGCCTGGAGTCAGGAAGATCTGAGTTCAAATCTGGCCTCAGATACTTATTAGCTGTGTGACCCTGGACAGGTCACTTAACCCTATTTGCCTCAGTTTCCTCATCTGCAAAATGAGAAGGAAATGGCAAATCACTCCAGGATCTTTGCTAAAAAAACCCCAAATGAGAGGTCTTGGGGAGTCAGGCATGACTGAAATGCCTGAACAATAACAACACCCTTGAGATCTGGATTTTTCAGTCATCATTTGAGGCTCAAGGCAAAAGGCTGCTATTGCAGTCAGACTGAGGCTTTGGCCTTGGAATGGATGAGCTATACTGGTCGAAAGCCTGCCCATCGGGTATCAGACCTAGAGGAGAAAGACTGAAGATTTTACGTGCTGATGTCATAGAACTAGAGGCAAAAGAGCTAAGACCACAATCAGTGTTCCCATAAATCCACAGCACCCAGAAACCAAGATGGCAGGAAACTAAAAGATCTGGGAATGGCAGTAACTGGCTGGTGAGATGGAGAGAAAGAGGCAGCTCTTTTCATCAAGCTTTCCCTCCATTCACTTTGGTATAGTCCTTGATCCTGAGATAGAATCCCAGACACGCAATCCCTGCTTTTAATCCTTTCCATGATCTCCAGGTGTGGAAAGAGGTTTTGGGTTTGAGATGGAGGACTCCAGTGTAGGATCATATTACCTTTTTCCTCTCATTTTTTTCCATGTTCAAATAAACTGTGTAGCCACAATATACTGAATACTAGTGTCTTGCAAATTTCAAGTATGAGAGGGAGGGTTTTGTCAACTGAGAGAGGAGATTCCAGATGTGGGGTAAGGGCTCTAAAGTCATAGATTTCAAATTTCTGATATTTTGAGCAATACTCCATATTATCTCCTATCTGAATTAAGAATCCAAGCAGTATGGGTTTTAATGTTTTCAGCACTGCCATTCATAACTTCACATCATGGTATCAGGCTGAATCCTTTCTAGAATCCAGAAGGGATGCTGCAGGTTTTTGAGAGGTTCTTCTGTGCATGAATCAGAGAGATCAAGGAGACTACTTGGCTGACAGCTTAAGTAGGATACCATCAGGTGAACAACTCCCTTGCTGGAAAATTATTATAGTGACACACTGCCTTCTTGGTCACTTAAGAAAGTATCCAGAACTGGACATGTTGATTTATACTGGAATGCCACTATCACAGTATCCTGAGTACCCCACCACCCCAATAGCTACACAAAGAGTCACAATAATAATAATAATAATAATAATAATAATAATAATGTCACATTTCTATGATACTTTAAGATTTGCAAGTACCTTTTTCCCCCAATAATACCATGAGGTACATTGTGCCAACATCATTTTGCAAATGAGGAATACAAGACTGAGACCAGTGGAGTGACTTACCTAAGGTCATACAGTCTGTGCTGCTAGACTTACAACTCAAATGTAGGGTCTTCTGACTTCAAAGCTGGGGCTTTTTATAACACATGATCAGTCACCAGGCTGAGGAATAGACCAGGTTCTCACCACACAAAAATGGGGACTCTTTCACCAGAGGGTGGCATTCTAAACATATATCTAATTAATGACAATATCCCCATTCTATTTTTGCAGACCTATAGAGAAAGAAAGTCTCTCACTTTCCTCTGTAAGTCATACCATTTAACAAGCTTCAAAACCTATAGGATCTTCCTTAAATCTTATCCAACTCTCCAAGATTACAGCTTAACCCCATTTTCTCTTATTCTCAATGGAAATGAAGAACCACTGGCCACCATCCTTTCTGTAACATTTTATCTACTTCAAAATCTTTATTCAGGCACCTCCTCATCTTTCTTTTCTCTAAATTTAATAATCATAATATCCTTGCCTCACAGAGTGTGTCTGTTTGCCTTTTTAGACATAGAACTAAGAAAAATCCATCCAAAATGTAATACTTATTTAAACACTAAGGGGCCATGACACCCTACAGGTGAAACTGTCTTAGGGCATTGACATTTCAGGCATTCAACACTGTGCTAGGCTCTGGATATACAAGCACAAATAATGATACAATCCCTACCCTCAAAGGACTTAAATTCTAATGGACAAAACAAGTATATGTAAAATATATACAGCATAAATATTAAGTAGATAAATACAAATATATGCAAAGTAGGTAAATATAGGGCAGCTAGGTGGTAAAGTGGATAGAGTGCTGGGCTTGGAATTAGGAAGATTCATCTTCCTGAGTTCAAATCCGGCCTCAGATACTGGACAAGTCATTTCATCCTTTTTGCCTCAATTTCCTCATCTGTAAAATGGCTGGAGAAGGAAAAGGCAAACCACTACAGTATCTTTGCCAAGAAAACCCCAAATGGGGTCATGGAGAGCTGGATATGACCGAAACAACTGAACAACAGGTAAATATAATGTAGTCTAGGAGAGAGGGCACTTAGCAGCTAGGGAAAGGGATCAGAAAAGATTTCAGATAGAAGGTGGGGCTTGAGCTTAATGAAAATTACTTTGGCAGCAATGTTTAGAAAGGACTGGAATGGGGAGAGACTTGAGGCAGGTACACCAATCAGGAAGCTGCTGCGATACTCTAGGTGAGAGATGGTGAGGGTCTCAACTGAGGGTTTAGCTATATGAGCAGAGAAAGGGGGTCAGATGCAAGAGATGTTGTAGAGGGAGACCCTTTAAGATCTGGTGATGGGTTGGCTATGTGGAATGGGGATAGCGAGGAACAAGGACAAAGCCGAGATCATGAACCTGGGAGACTGCAGGAGCATTGGTGTCTTTGATAGGAATAGAGAATTTCGGAAGAGGGTGGAATTTGAAATTTGGGAGAAAGGGAAGTTTTAGACAAGTTACCTGAACTCCCATGAATGGATGGAGTCTATGCTGAGTTATTTTTAACTCTTCTTTACCGTGAACAGGAATAATAATAATTCTTATTATTACATCATTATTTGAATAGTCCTAAATCTGATCCTTATCCTAACATGGAAAGGACTCTTGCTAGTAGAAAACAAGTTTTGGCCAGTCCTACCAAGATGGAAATGCTTTGAGTCGAAATGGTTGCTGACTGGCTGAGTGACTGACTGAGTGCATGAGTCTTATCTGAGGACCAGCCTAGCCAGTTTCAGAGAGGCTCATCCCAAGGTCAGCTACAAAGTGATGTTCGGGCACAGTATCTTTCCAGGGCTATTTTATCGTGGGTGAAATAACTTGTCCAGGGTCAATTCATCTATCAGAGTAGGGAGTGCCCACATTGATGAAACTGCAGATCCTTCAAGTGTTTAAGAAATAATGTATAAAAATAACGTGGTATATCAATGTAATGGATCATTCCTGTGCTGTAAGAAACAAGGAATATACTAGATACAGAAAAGTATGGAAAGACTTATATGAACTGATGCATAGGAAAATGGGCAGAGTATACACCATGACTACAGCTTAAGTAGAAATAGAAATAAACAGAAAACATTAAAAAATAAATATTGCAAAATTACAAAGAATAAGCTTGACCCCAAAGCAGAGCTAGGAGAGGACACCTCCCCCAACTCTTTTGAGTGATGGGGAGTCCATGGGGGTGGGGAACATTGCATATATTGTCAAATTTTTTTTAATGTTTCAATTGATTTTGCTCATCTTTTTTTTTTCTCTTCTTTCTCTTTTCTTTTTTTAAATAGTTGTTATATGGGATGGCTCTTTGGGAGGAAGGGGAAAGATACAGAGAAAACTTTAGGCATTGTAACAGAAATATTTTAATAGAAATCTTTTTTTTTAAGAAATAATGTGTAGTGTCAAAAGAGGGAATGTTCCCAGTGAAGTAACACCACGGAATTAAACTAAATGATATCTAAACTCCCCTCCTAACATTCTATATACTAGCTCTGACATTCTATGTCATACTAGCTCTGACCTGCCAGCTCTGACATTCTACATTCCAAGGTCTCTTCCAATTCTGATGTTCTATATTCTAGGGTTCCTTCCTATTTTAACATTCTTGTTCTAAGTTCCCTTCTAGCTCTGGCTTTCTAAGATCCCTTCCACTTCTGAAATTCTATGTTCTAAGGCTCTTCTGACCCTTACATTTTACGGTCTAAGGTCCTTTCTAACTCTAAAATTCTATTCCCATAATCTAAAGTCTCTCCCAGCTTCAACATCGTATTTTTTTTTTAAAGTCTGGTGTTCTGTGAGTTGATAGTAACATTTTAATCTGATGGCATCCACCGAATTATTCAGTCGGAGAAATTAAGGTTGTAGAGACGGTCCATTAAAAACACAACCCAGCAGCACTGTGGGGCTACCAATGGTCATCCGTGCCCCGGGTGGTATTCACATTTGTGGTAGTCTGATTTTCCTTTTCATTACTTCCTGTGCAAAAGATTCACTCAGTTCCTGGTATCCCTCTCCCTCCTGGCCTTCTGTCAATGGAAAGTAACATACAACAAGATGTCAAGATAGAATTTGGCCTAAAAGAGTGGGTTAGAGAGCTCAAGGCACATTCAGTGACTAGAAAACAGTCCAATTTATCTGAAGCTAAGAGTGTATGGAGACAGAGCTATAACTAATGATTCTGACCCCTAGTGTAGGCCCTGGAAGAATACCCAGAGGCAATATAAAGCACTAGACTGGAAGTCAGAAAGACTTGTGTTCAACTCCTCCTTGGTCACTGAAGTATCCTCAGTATACGGAACACAGCTTCAGTTTCCTTATCTATAAAATGGGGATAATAATGGCACCTACCTCACAGAGATAATGTCTGAAAGGTACTTTGCAAACCTTATTCTATAAATGCTAGCTATTATTATTATTAAATCAATTCTTAAAGACAAATTCAGGGGCAACTAGGTGGCACAGTGGATAGAGCACCAGCCCTAGAGTCAGGAGGACCTGAGTTCAAATCCAGCCTCAGACACTTGATACTTACTAGCTGTGTGACCCTGGGCAAGTCACTTAACTCCACTGCCTAGCCAAAAACAAAACAAAAAGAAAAGAAAAGAAAAGACAAATACAACAGGAGGGAAGAGGAGAGTTTATACCTCAAGGTCCTGGAAGCAAAAATCCCAGAAAGATGCTAGACAGACTTGCACCTGGGAAGGTACCCATGTGAGGTATAGTAATGGACGTGGAAGCCGGGGTGAGCAAGATGGGAAGCGGACCATCTGGTAGTTTCCTATTTTAGCTCTTTTTTTTTTTTTAAGTTAACCAGGTACTCAGCTAGTTGTTCCTACCTGCTGAAGAAATACCCTCTAGCTATACAGGGTGCTGTCAGCACCCTCTAGATTTCAGTACCCTGAGACCAATCCCTAAAGGCCCCACCCTAGTTACAGTTTGGCCCAGCAGGCAGGGAGATGAGATAAAGGCTCTGATGGGGGGGAGCGGGTCTTGAATGCCCGGTGAAGTTTCAACTTTAAGAGGCAGAGGGAGAGGCTAGAAAGGGTAATGCCCAGAGAAAAGTAGGGAACTCAAATTAGCTATAACCACAGTATGGTGTGGACATGCATCCACATAAAGAAGATCATAGAAATTTCAGTGGTTTAAGTTTGGGTTTTTTTTTCTTTTTCCCTCAAATGTTTCTCAATCTTGTAATCAAAACATCAACACTCAAACCTTAATGGGTGAAAAAAAACCAGGTACTGTTCCTGTCATTATGCAAGTCTTGGTTCTTGGGTGTTAGTATTTTGGCTACAGGATTGTGAAATTCTAAATGTGCACACACACACACACACACCCTGATAGATGAACTTCTTTTCTCTGTCTGTAGCACCTGGTTCTCAAGCAGCTACCATAAGCCATGAAACTTTCCCAACCAACCCTGAATTCCAGCCTGGTCTCATCCTGCCTCTTAATACTCCTGGGGATGTGTGGTGGAGTTCCCAGGTTGGAAAGAAGCTTGAGACCTTTTTAAAAATGCTCCAGTCTGGAGGCAGCTAGGTGGCACAGTGGATAGAGTTCTGGCCTTGGAGTCAGGAGGACCTGAGTTCAAGTCTGGTCTCAAGACACTTGATACTTACTAGCTTGTGTGGCCCTGGGCAAGTCACTTAACCCCAATTGCCTCACCAAAAAAAAAAAACAAAAAACAAACAAACAAACAAAAAACCCACACTCCAGTCTGGAGCAGGTCAGATAAGGTGAATCATTAGGGTTGGTAGGGTTCCTTTAGAGCCAAGGTTGTACCAAGGATAGCCGGGTCAGAGGATTATAAATTTAGGGCTGTTAAAGACCATCTAGTTCAACCCCTTCACTTGAAACCACTGTGACCTCAAGTGCAGCTTGGTGGCATGGTGGGTCAGACCTGGAGTCAGTAAGACCTAAGTTGGAATCTGGCCTCAGACACTTACTAGCTGTGTGACCCTGGTCAAGTCACTTAACCTCTATCTGCCTCATTTTTCTCATCTATAAAATGAGGATAATATTACCTACCTGGCAGGGTTGTTGCAAGGATAAAATGAAATAATATTTGTAAATCACTTTGCAAGTTTTGAAGCACTATATAATAATGATAATAATAATAACTAACATTTATAAAGCACTAAAAGTGCCAACATTGTGCTAAATGCTTTACAATGATAAACTCTAGCTACTGTTTTAAGAGGGGAAATGACTTCCCCAAAGCCATATAAAAAAAAGAAATGACTTACCTAAAGTCATACAGAAATGGAATTTGAACCTACAACCTTTGGCACCAAATGTGGGATTCTTTCCACTTTCCCATGCTACACTTACGTACAGCTTTCCATTGATGCAGTGATCCACCAGCTTCTTCTTAAATACCTCCAGGGACAGAGAACCCACTCTCTCCCAAAGTGGCCTCTTTCTGTTGGAAACTACTGTAATTTTGGGGAAGCTTCTCCTTATGTTGAAACATCTATTTCTCTATAACGTCCACTCAGTCCTATTTCTAACCCTAACTGTACCCTCTGAGAGTAAGAACAACCCTAATCCTTCTTGCTCTGGATCCTATGATAGCAGCCATGTTATAATGGAGAGAACATCAGTTCTGGAGTAAGAAGACCCGAGTTCAAATCCTGTCTCTGGTGTTTTACTCCCTAGGTGATTGTGGGTGAATCTTTGAACTTCCCTGGGCCGAATTTTCCTCATCTGTAAAAGGAAGGGGCTGGATGAGATAGCCTCTGAAGTCCCTTCTGGCCTTCTACAGTCCTGGAATCTGAGGTCTTTTCCGATCCTGGAATACGTGATTCTGCCATTCTGTAATTCACCTCCCCTCTCCTTAGGATAACACTTTAGGTGATGGTAGCTGAGTATGACAAGTACCCTTATAGCATGCTTGCTGCCATGGGGATGCGGAGATAATATCTCTTTTATCCCCATCATGGTTCATTTGGAAACATTCCTGATTCTGAGCCTACAGTCTCAATTCAACTGCACAAACATTTATTAAGAGACAAAGCGGAACAGTAGGACAAGAGGACTTGGGGTCAAAAGCTGCCTCTGACACATAGTAGATTCGTAGTCATTGGCACATCATTGACTATCCCAAGGCAGACTCAGAGCCTGCGAATAACTGACAAATTGTTGATGTGTGTCTGTGAAGAGAGGCGCCACACTGGAAGTTCCTCCATGCTAATGAAATCAGCGGTCAGGACCAAAAACAAAAAAAAATAAAATATGCAAGGCACAGCGCTGTGGTAGGAAGACAACAGCCTCGAGGCAAGGGCCCAGATTGGTCAACAAAAGAGATTGAAAACAAATTTAACCTTGCGAAACCACTGCTAAGTCTGCAGGGGCTGGGGGAGATGCCCACTCCAAGGCTGTGGACCCAGCCAGGCATATTGTTTGGAGCAGGTTCAGACCTGGCCTCTCATGAGAGGGATTCAGCTCTCTCTCATGCTCTTCAGCTTCTTAAATCCTCACCCTGGCACTCCGTGAACACATTTACTTGTAGCTTAGGTTATGACTCCTGTCCACAGTTTCCCCAAAAAGGGGAAATAGACAAGAACTCAATGAATGATATGTGTTAAGACATGAACTTATCCCTAGACACAAAATTGAAGACTCACAACCCACATTAATAGAACTTAAAATAGGAATCGGTAACTTAACACGTAACTACTGTTATAATTTTGGCTCTGATCCTTCCTAGCTAAGGAACCTCCTTCCCACTACTGCTCATTTTCCCCTTCTTGGGGCCTCTTCTTCTTCGTTGTTAAGAAAAATGGGGATAATAATTCTTGTGTTACACTGTGCAAGTGAAGGAGTCACAGAGCATTTTCTTCGGGGAGTGGAAGGAGCCAATTGACCCAGACAGAGGCATATTGGGAAAAGGAGCTGCCTGGTGCTCCCAAGCCTGCCAAATGACTGCCTTCATTGAAACAAGCATTGGTCTGAAAGCTATTGATTTCAGTTGCACTAATGGCTTGGGATGTGAAGTCTTATATTAACAGTTCCTCTCTGCCCAGAGGTATTAATACGCTTGGAGATTCAGAGCTCCTTCCACAGTCACCTAGGGAATGGACCACTAATAAAGGAGTGTCTAGCTCAGATTGGCCTTTTTGGATGGAGCCAGTGGGCATTATTTAAATAGCTGTCCCATAACCAAGGGGAGTGCAGGCTCCTAATGAACTGCTTTCTTTTCTCAAGAGGGCACTTCCATCAATGACAGGACCTTGGGACCAATGCCAAGTCCCTAAGCCCTCCATAGCCCCAGTAGGATTCTCCTTGGATGGATATTCCCTCCTCCCCACCCCCAGTCTTTATTCAAGGGCTGAAAGAAGGAGAAGAATGAATAGCATTTCACAGAATCATAGATTTAGAGCCGAAAGGGAGGTCCATCCAGTAGTCCAAAGCCCTCATGTTACAGAAGAGGACGTTGAGGCTCGTAAAAGGGAAGGGACTTGCCCAGGGTCATATAGGTAGTAAATGACAGCTGGGATTGAACCCAGGGCTTCTAATCTAAAGGTAGTATTCCTTCCATTGCATCATGCATTAAAAAACTCAAAGGTCTAGTGTTCAAAGTGGCAGCCCATTGTAGCAGGAAGATCACTTCCAAACTAGAAAATCCACTTCCGGACTCTGTTTTGGCTCTTCTGAATCTTCCTCTACATTTGCAATGGTCCCAGTTACACTAGCACTGTGTGTGACCCTGGGCAAGTCACTTAACCCCGTTGCCTTACCCCAAAAAGCAAAAAAAAAAAAAAAGAATTGTAGAAATAGTGTGGCATGGTGGAAAGATAGAATCCTGGTTCTGCCATTTTCTACCTAAATGACCTTGAGGAAATCACTTCCTCCCTCTAGGACTGAGCTTCCTCCACTGTGGAATGATGAAATTAGACTTGATGACCCCCACTAAGGTCCCTTCTAGTTTTAGATGGAAGAGAGAATGGCAAACTAGAAAGAACACAGGCTTTGGAGCCATTGGACCCGAGTCTCAAGCCCCACCTCCAATGCTATTCAGCAACTCATTTAACCTGGTCTCAGTTTCCTTATCAGTAAAAGGATAGGATTGGATCTGACTTCCTGTAAGGCTTTTCAATGGATAAATCCCATGATGTATAGTCCTATTTCCTTAAGGACCTTCCCAGCTCTAACCTGATCCTGGTAACAATAATAACTCTAATTCAATGGTGTGGTTGTAACTGTTTAACAACTGGGCTAGGTGAGGGGAATATATGCAGGACATACTTTTAAGCTTAGTCTGCATTATTATTATTATTATTAATGTTTTCTTCAATACTTTCTTGGATCTAGACAATAAATCAAGCCTTGACCAGTAGCATTTGCCAATTTCTGATTTGTAAATGCTCATGCTAAATGTTTAACAATCAACTGTCCCAAGACAGTTTGAGCTAGCTCTAACTCACACCCTTGCTCAAATGACATAAGGTTTAGAGCTGTGGGGGAAGCTTAGAGAGGATATGGTCCAACCCCTTCATTTTTAATAGATGAGGAAACTGAGACTAGTTAAAGAACTTGCCCAATTGTCAATCGGAACTTGAAACCAGGTCTTCTGGCTCTGCATCCACAGAAGCCTATCTGCTGTGGGTAATAATGCTACAAAGTACAAGGCACTCACCTCTACCCTCAGACTTGTCTCGTAGGGCTCTCATCCACTGGCCAGGTTAGATCACCCCTTCAGTTTATAGCCTACAGCAGGGCTTCTTAACCTCTTTTTGGGTCATGGACCAACATTTGGCAGTAGAGTGATGCCTATGGAACCCTTCTCAGAATAATATTTATTTTTAAAAAATTAACATTTTATTTTCCCCAAATTACATGTAAAAACAATTTTAACATCAATTTTTTAAAAAAAATTTGAGTTCCAAATTCTCTCTTTCTCTCCACTCTCCCCTCACTGAGAAGGCAAGCAATTTGATACAGGTTATACATGTGCAGTCATTTCCATATTACTCATGTTGTGAAAGAAAACACAGACAAAAAAAAACAACAAGAAAAATAAAGTTTTAAAAAGTATGCTTCGATCTGCATTCAGACTCCATCAGTTCTTTCTCAGGAGGTGGATAGCATTTTCCATCAAGAGCCCTTTGGAATTGTCTGGGGTCGTTATATTGCTGAGAAGAGCTGTCATTCCTACAGCTGATCATTGTACAATGCTGCTGTTACTATATACGATGTTCTCCTGGTTCTGCTCACTTCACTTTGCATCAGTTTGTGTGAGTCCAGGTTTTTCTGAGAATATCCTGCTCATCATTTCTTTCTTTTTTTTTTCATCATTTCTTATAGCACAGAAAATAATGCTTTTAAATGCATAAAACAAAATACATAAGATTGCAAAGGGATCCAAAGATATTGAAATATAGTTAACAAAATATCTTTAAAAAACACACATGTAAATTTGTAGACCCCAGGTTAAGATCCTCTGCTCTACAGACCATTTTCTAAAACCAGTTCTGTGAGGGAAATGGACCAAGGTGATGGAAGTTTTGTTGGTCTCATTTTATAGATTGAGAGACTGAGAAAATGGTTCTAGCCTCGGTTCTGCCATTAGCTGGCCCCATGACCTCAGGGGGGCAGGTCACTTCCCCAGAACCCAACCTCAGTTTCTTCCTCTGGAAAGTGGGTGGGTGGACTCCATGACCTCTCAGAGCCCTTCCAGGTCTAACATTTTGTAATTCTAAGAACCCCGGGGGACTCAGCTGCTTCCTTTTTTCCTCCCAGCAGAGCCCTGCCTTTTCTCTGAGAGATAGCTCGTGACCTCCCTGGGGCTGGGAGTCCATCAGAGAGGCAGCCAGGCCCCAGGGCCTCTCCAGGCTGAAACCCACCCTGCCCAGGGACAGGCTGACCTTCTGCAGAGGATGCCCTTGGACACTCCCCTCCTTTGCTACCTCTCTGCTTTTTCAAGACTCCTAATGGAAAATCTGAGAGGATGTTGTGCCTGACATGCTTTTGGAGAGAATATCTCCTTTCTGTCTCTGGAGCCCTATTTTAGGGCTTCCTTCGAAGGAGGAAGTTGCTCTGGGTTTCATTGGCCTTCCACGATTGACTCTTCCATTGAAGTGGAACTGAGAAGGGCCAATTACAAAGAAACTTCGTCTAGCCCGTCCTTTGGCAGCCCAGCTAATTTACCCTCCAGCTCTCTGTCTTCCTACCTGCCTACCTGGGTCTGAAAGCATCCCCTCTCTGGTTATTGGCAGCTTACAATGCTGTCATTTCCCCCTTTCTCTAAATGCCGTTATGCTCAGCTTTTTGTCCACGATAATTATTTGGTGATAACTAGGTAGTCCATAAGTATTAAGAGGATAGGCACTAAGTATGTACAGACAAACCCAAGGAAAAAGCATTCATTTAAAGCTAGAAGATCATAGATTTAGAGCTGGGAGAGACTTGGACCCTCATCCTCACCTAGTTCAACTCCTTCATTTTACGGATGAGGAACCTGAGGCCCAGAGAGGTTACGTCACTTGCTCAAGACTGCACAGGTATTAAGTGACAGAACCAGGGTAAATCCTCAAACCTTTTGGACCCAGCTATATGTCAATAGTAAATCACTTAAAGTCTTTGGGCCTCACTTTCCTCAGTGGGTAAAGCAATGGGCCTGGAGTCAGGAAGACTTATCTTCCTGAGTTTAAATCTGGCCTTAGGCACTAGTTGTGTGACTCTGGGCAAGTCACTTAATCCTATTTGCCTCAGTCTCCTCATCCATGAAATGAGTTGGAGAAGGAAATGGCAAACCATTCCAGTATCTTTGGCAAGGAAACCCCAAATGGGGGCAGCTAGGTGACACAGAGGATAGAATTCCGGTCTTGGAGTCAGGAGAACTTAAGTTCAAATCCGGCCTCAGACACTTGACACTTACTATCTGTGTGACCCTGGGCAAGTCACTTAACCCTTATTGCCTCACCAAAAAAGCAAAAAAAAAGAAAAGAAAAGAAAACCCCAAATGGGGTCACGAAGAGTCTGACACAACTGAAAAATGACTCAACAACAAAAATAGGGACAATAATGTATACCTCACAGGTTTCCTTCAATGCTTAGCTCAGACACTACCTTCTATATGAAGCCTTTCCTAATCCCCTCCACTGCTAATGTTCCTTCCCCAAATTACCTTGCTTTTACTTTTGTATAAAGCTCGAAACTCAGGCTTTCTCCTGCACTTACCAGTTCTGCCCCACCTCTCATGTAGGGCAGGGCATTTACCTCTACTCAGAAGGAAAGAGTTCCATACCAATAAGCATTGAGACAGTGGTAACATTTTCTATATAATTATGTGTGTAAATGGTGTCTTCTCCTATAGAATATAAGCTCCTTGAGGGCAAGTAATTGTTTCATTTTGTCTTGGTAACCGTAGCACCTAACACTATGCCTGGCCCATGGTAGATGCTTAATAAATGTTGACGGATTGACTGAAAAAAGGAGATATTTGTAAAATGTTTTGTAAACTTTAAAGTGCTATAGAACATTGGTTGTTATAATAATAATAATAATAATACACTCCAAGGAGATCAGAAGACAGAAAGATCCTATATCAATCACTCAGCCAATGAATATTTATTTATTTATTTTTATTTATTTTTTGGTGAGGCAATTGGGGTTAAGTGACTTGCCCAGAGTCACACAGCTAGTGAGAGTGTTATGTGTCTGAGGTCACATTTGAATTCAGGCCCTCCTGACTCCAGGGTCAGTGCTCTATCCACTGTGCCACCTAGCTGCCTCTCAAGGAATATTTATTGAGTACCGACTATGTGCCAGGTACTGTGCTAAGTACTGGGTATACAAAGAAAGGCAAAAGACAGTCCCTGTTCTCAAGGAGCCCACAGTCTAAGGGGAAGACAATATGATGTGCAAATGAGCTATATACAGGAAACACTTGAATTAACAAAGAGAAGGAAGGCACTAGAATTAAGGGGGATCTGGGAAGGCTTCCTGTAGAAGGTGGGATTTTAGCTGAGGCTTGAAGGAAGCCAAGTATAATAGATACCAAAATTATTCATAGCAGCCGTTTTGTGGCATCTATCTTCACCTCCTCCCCACCCCACAAAAACATAGAAACTAAGTGTGTACCCATTCTTTGGGGAATGACTGAACAAATTGCCGAATATGAGTGTGTAATGGCACACGCGTCATTTCCCACTCAGCTCCTCTCCTGTTGACTTCCCCATCACATCCCCAAGCACCCCCATCATCCTTGGTGCTCAGACCCCATTGGCACCCTGTGTCCCTCTACCCAGAGGGTGGAGTGAAGAGCACCTCCCAAAGTCTCCACTGAAGGAGGGAGCTCAGGCCAACCATCTCTTCATTTCCCACCTGGCTACACTCCTTTGGATTTCTCCATCATACTTTCCCTTCCTCCCCTCCTCTTCCTTTTTCCTTTTTCATTTTCTGTATTGTCTTCAGCTATTAGATTATAAATTCCTTGAGGGCAAGTACTGTTCCGTGGGGCAGTGAATAGAGCTCTGGGCCTGGAGTCAGGAAGACCTGAGTTCCAATCTAGCCTCAGATCTTGATCTTGTGCAAGTCACTTCACCATGTTGGCCTCAGTTTCTTCATCTGTAAAATGAGCTGGAGAAGGAAATGGCAAACCACTCCAGTATCTTTGCCGAGAAAACCTCAAAATGAGGTCAAGAAGAGTTGGACACAATTGAACAATAACAACAAAATCCTTAGTGCTTAGAATAGTACCTGGCACATAGTAGGCACTTTGACCTGACTGACTGACATAAGAAGAAACATACATGAGGATTTTGGAGAAACATGAGAAGATTTCTATGAACTGATGCAGAGTGAAGAAATCAGATTCAGGAGATGGAGATAAATGATGAGCATTAAAGGACGACCAGACTCAGATTAATTGCAATGACCTCTCTTGGTCATGGGGGCAGGTGGGGTGGGGTGGGGGGAGAGGGAAGGAGTAGGAATCCTAGAATCCTGGAATCTCTTGCTTAGAATTAAAGCTGGGCTGGAGTGAGCTGGACCCTCTCCTCTCAAAGCTATTGTGAAATTTTCAGTGTGAGTATTTACACTTTAGATATCAGCAAATGCTACAAATTAAGCTTGTTTTATTGTTTTTGATTTCTAGACTTAAGAAAGTAATGGCGAAAATTAAATGTGTCATGTGTACATTCGGGGGTACGAATGGGAGAGAGCTAATTGTTAAATATTTCCCAGCAGATCGATGGTTGGAAGACACTTTGTATAATCCAAATCACTTCCCAGGAAAGCAGGGACCCATACTATGAAATCCTTGAGAAGAGGTCATGTAGCCTATGTTCAAACACCTCCAGTGAGTGGGACACTTCATATTTTTATACAGGTAAACCGAGGCTGTATGGTGTAGTTGGAAAAGCACAAGACCTGGTTCTAAGCCCAATTCTACAACCCAACTACTTGGGTGGCAATGGACAAGTCATTTCC
Organism: Vombatus ursinus; assembly: GCF_900497805.2. Classification (NCBI taxonomy): domain Eukaryota; kingdom Metazoa; phylum Chordata; class Mammalia; order Diprotodontia; family Vombatidae; genus Vombatus; species Vombatus ursinus. The sequence continues at coordinate 13,772,036 of NW_020954600.1, read as the reverse complement.
ATTCTCTGAACTTCAATTTCCTTTTGAGGGTGTTTAAATTATCTGTCTCTAAGGCCTTTCCTTTCCTTACGGGGGCCATTTCCAGTCGTCCTGATCTATAACTTGCCTCTGGACCTAGGTGGCTCTGGAGGAGAAAGTGAGGCTGGTGACCTTACACAGCCCTCCCTCACTTAAATCCAATTCATTTGCAAGTCCTGGCACTACCTTCCTGATGTCATGGTCCTCTTCGAGACCGAAGGAAAAACAACAATAATCCTTTCCTTACACCTCATGATTCTATTACTGTTCCCTCTCTGAAGAAATCTACTGGACAACTTCAGTGGAATGCAATCCTCAGCGTCTTCCCACCCCGTCTCCATCCCTTTGAGTAGGTGACATAGCTAGCTAGTTACCTGGGAGGGTCCTAGAGCCTCCCCCTCTTCCAATTGCCAGGTATTTGAAAGTCCATCATTAGAGATGCATTCCTTTGAAATGATCAGAATCCCTATTAAAATGCAAATGTCCACTGGAGGTATGGAATACCTTAATCCCGTATCAGCTCACACTTGAGCAGGAATTATCTGACAACTAGCTGAGAGGAAAGCCTTCGGGAATGGGACTTGGGACAGGCTCCTGGAAGGGGAGGCAGTTGAGCGTCAGGAGGGAGAAGAGGTGCTGAAAGGGGAATCAGGGGCTCAAAAAAGTCCATTTTCACTGTTTTCACAATTTTTATAAAGGCCTTCCGGGGGTCTTCCTGAAGGCTTTGGCTTTTGGAGAGAAAGCAGAGAGACACTGTCAAGGGAGTGGAGCATCAGCAACTGATATATAACAGAAGAGCCAAGTGGGGCCTGACCACTGAGTACCCCTCCTCCCAGCTCCCCAAAAGTACCTTCTCTTCAATCACTCTTTCAACAAGTGTGTTATTTAGTTCCTACTTTCTCTCCCCGCCCCCTCAAATAAATGGAAAGCACAATTTTGAGATGGGCCTTGGGGGGAGAGGGGAAACAGGAAGAAAAGGAGGCCCCAGACGGATTTGGGATGGAATGTTTTTCAGAGGCTCCCATGCCAAATCGGTGGTCAGTGGAAAGCCTCTGATGTCAGTTGTGTTTGAGTCAGAGAGGCTGGGATGGGGGTGGGGGGAAGGCAGAAGTGACCCAAGGGACCATCCAGGGGGTGCTGGAGAATGACCAGCTAGTCTGGTGCGTTGCGGATATCAGAATAAGGGGTGGGAGGCAGGGTGCCCCAGTTCCAATGTGTATTTGGCAGAAATCTCATTTATTTAGCTATCATTGAAAATGCCAATCCAGGAAATGCTCCCCAAAAGGCGGCTTGTTTAGTCCTCACCTTTGGCCACATTATGAGTCTTCATGCCCTTCAAAGAAATGGAGCCATGATCTCTGTCAATACCACTTGTTTAAGTGGGCCCTAGGCATCAAAATTTGGGGCCCATTTTAAAAGGCTCAAGCAGAATATTAGATGCCCCTGTTCCTAATTGGGAACATCTCTCAGAAAAGTTGTCCCCAAATATATGACTTTTCTAAATTACTGCTATCTTTGGAAAGAAACATTAGGATACACTTTCAGAGCTTTCTTCCTGGGATTTCAGCATCAAAGCGTCTGAGTGGGAACAGCTGGAATGAGAGACCAGCCCGGTCCATGGTTATATAGCAGATGCCCAGAGAGGTTGGATTTTGCCCAGAGTCACACAACTAGTGAGCATCAGAGACAGAATTCAAACCCAGTATATCCAGCTTCACTTCATAGATATACATTCCAGGTGTCCCCAGTTCTCTGGGCCTTATTTATAAAATGATGGATTTGGACTAAATGATCTCTAAATTCCTTCAAATTCTAAATCTGTGGCAGAACCCTAAGGAGAAATAATTGTTCCCGGGGCAAATTTAGCTGGTGGTAGTTGACAGCAGTGGTCCAGATGATGGATCAATGGTACTATCTTAGCCAGACAGGGAGCAACTCATCCCCCTAGAGAGTTCACCTGCACCCCAAATAGTCAGTCCCAGGAAAAGAATGGCAAGGCAACTGGATTTGAGGGGAGGTGGTGTCAGGGCAATCCTCGGGTATGACTGGTGGAGGAGCACAATGCGAGATCCAGGGAAGGATGCTTCCAATCTGCCCCCTCCCCAAATGACCACCTTATATGTCAGGGCCCTGAGGCATACTCCCTATTGCCCAGGCTAGTTCCAGCTCTGACCTCTGCTTTCCTGCTGTCTCTCAAGACTAACATTCCAACTTCTCACTCTTTTCCACTGGAAAGAAACTAACGGCTTTTGGAAAAGAGAGGCAAAGGGAAAAACCTGGTAGTGTTGCCCTTTGGAATCTGGCTTCTCCCGAGCAGGGAGCCCTGAAACTTTTCCTGACCTGTCTGCCTCCCTGTAGTAGCAGTCTCTGCGGCCAGTTGGAGCTGAGCCCCTGATTCCCCACCATTCCCTTCCTGTGAGAACAGGCTCTGATGTGTTGTCTTTTGATAACACTGACTCCTCTAGAGTAATAGTATTGGTACAGCTTCCTGTCTAATCTTAAAGCAATTACTGCCCCTCCAGAGAGAAAACACTTTAAAAGAATCCAGTTTTAGCCCTCAGTGATAACAGAGACATTTGCCTTCTAATCAACGTTAACCCTTGAGTTGGACAAAGTTTTCTGGTTCTCCCCATCCCTGGAGGGACCAACTCATCCTTAGGGATGACTTCCATTTCTTAGGAGGACTCTTCCCACTGCCCAACTGAGAGGTGGAAGAATGACAATATTATGATACCCATTTCACAGATGAGGGAACTGAGGCAGAGAAAGCCAAAGTGACTTTTTCAGGGTCACAAAGCTAAGTAAAGGTCAGATCTGAGATCTAAACTTTGGCCTTTTGACAGTTTGGTGAAATTTCCAGGAAATCACTCTCACTGCCTCTCACATTAATACACAAATAAGCAAAGGATCTATGATTCTCTTAGCATGGGAGCGGGGAGGAGGGTGACCCCAGTGGTAGGAACTATTCACCAGGGAAGATAGACAGCTATCAGGGATTTAGTAGGTAAGCCCTAAGGCGGGACAGCTAGATGTCCCAGTGGGTAGAGCACCAGCCCTAGATTCAGGAGGACCTGAGTTCAAATCTGGCCTCAGACACATAACACTTACTAGCTGTGTGACCCTGGGCAAGTCACTTAACCCCATTGCCTAGCCAAAACAAAACAAAACAAAATAAAAAAGATAAGTTGCACCAAGGAGAAATGTCTTGGCCAGAGTCACACTGTCAAGAAGGTGGAATTCAAACTCAACTCTTCCTGACTCTGCTCCCTACTCTCTGGCTAATGATCACTAATAACAACTTCAATTTCAATACTTCATTTAAATACCACATTAAAGCTTACCCGTACAACAATCTTCAAGACAGGTAGCACCCATGTTATTAGCCATTCATTTACTTTTTCATTTATCATCAATAATAATAGCTAACATTTATAGAACACCTACTATGCGCCAGGCACTGTGCTAAGCACTTTACAAATGTTATTTCATTTGATCCTCACAACAACCCCAGGAAGTAGGTGCTATTATTATCTCCATTTTACAGTTAAGGAAACTGAGGCAGGCAGAGGTTAAGCGACTTGTCCAGAGTCACAGTTACGAAGTGTCCCAGGCAGGATTCGAATTCAGATCTTTCCAACTCCAGGCCCAGAGCTTTATCCACTATCACCTAACATTCATTCAGATATCTATCTTGTATAGGTGGGTGATTTTGAGTAGCAGCACAGTACAATGGAAATGGCAGTGGCTTTGGAGACAAAAGTCCTGGGTTCGAATGCTACCTTGAGTAAATCAGTTCATTTCCTTGGGCCTCTGTGAAAGGAGAGGGTTGGACAAAATGGCCTCTGAGGTCTCTTTAAGCTCTCCATATATGATTCTAGATCTTTCGGTCTTACCAAATTGAGAAGTGTAAATGAGAAGGCATGGTAGGGTCTATCTAAGGATGAGTAAATGGGGGAACGGCATCCAGGAGCCATCATTAGGCTCAGAGAGTGGAGCCAAGAAGAGGCCCCTGAGGCCATCTTTTTACATTTTACAGATGGGGAAAGTGAGGCCTGGGGAGTTTGTCCAAGATCACACAGGTGGTCCACATCACAGGCAGCATTGGAACCTAGCTCCTTCCACTCCAGAACCAGCAAAAAAAAAAAAAGTTCCACTGCACCATGCCCTGCCTCCCAAAAGAACATTCCTCTTTGAAAGGGGAGTTTAAAAAAGGAATAATCTGCCCCCAAACTGCCTGTCACACATTGCTTTCTCCTACAACTGTTGTAAGGGGCATTTAGGTGATGCAGTGGATAGAGCACCAGCCCTGGAGTCAGGAAGACCTGAGTTCACATGTGACCTCAGACACTTGACATTTACTAGCTGTGTGACCCTGGGCAAGTCACTTAACACTGATTATCTCTCACCCCTCACCCCCCAAAAAATCCTCAACATAAAAAAAATACATTGGTCACATTCCCAGAATCCACCGGGATGGAAGGGGAAAGAAGCAAGCATTTATTAAGCACCTACAATGTACCAGGCACTGTGTTAAGTACTTTACAAATAACCTTATTTGATTCTCACAACCCAGACAGGGAGGTGCTATTATTATCTTTATTTTACAGTTGAGGAAACTGAGGCACCAAGAAATTAATGATTTGTCCAGCGTCTCACGGTTAGTAAGAATGGCCAGAGTCATCTCGTTGAAACCTCTTGAAAGTACCTGGATTCGGTGCTGGGCAGGGAGAATAAGGGGGAAAGGACTCTCTTCTGTCCATCACCCAGTAAAACTCCCAGTAAAACTGGACTGAAACATCCCCTCTTCTAGGATTCTTGCCTTGATTAGACCCATCCCACTCCTCTCAAGCCCTCGGTGTTGACACTTTCTGATCTTTTCTTTCTTTTTTTTTTAATGCACACACTCTGCTTCCTTTCAGAAATCCTCGTGACTTTTTCCACAAACATAATGGATCCACCGATAATGAAGCACCACTCCCTTCCACTCTAGGGAGGAGAGGGACCACCAGGGCAGAATGTTATGTCCCCCAGCAGAAGTAATTACTGTGTTGTTTTGTTCAACTCTTTCTCTGATTTCCTGCCCCTCTCCCCATTTGAGTGCCATTTCTTCCCAAACTACTTAGTCCTTTTTTGGTGTCGATATATGCACACATGACTGTGGTTTCAGGGATGGAAAGAACCTAAGAGATCATCTAATCCAATGCCTATATTTTACAGATGAGGAAACTGAGGCCCAGAGAAAGTGACTTGCCCAAGGTCACCCAAGTGGCGAGATGGGATTTGAACCTGTGTTCAAAGTCAGTTTTCTTTCCACTGTAATAGATGCCTTTCCCACCTGTTGTCTACCATAAGAGAATGGAAGCTCCTGAAGATTAGAGATGGCTTCATTCTTTGTCTTTGCATGCCTAGCACCATGATTGCTCACAGTAAGTGCTTAATAAACACTCATTAATTGATTACAAGGTATGTAGTGGGAGAGGGGAGATACACCTAGAAATTACTGTGGTGTGCACAGGTAGTTAGGTGGTACAGTGGATAGAATTTTTAGTCTCTTTATTTCTCTGGGCCTCAGTTTCCTCATACGTAAAATAAATGGTTTGAACGAGATAAGCTCTAAGGGTGCCTTAGCTCTAAAATCTTCCTCTCATCCGGTGGAAGCACTGACTGCTTCTCTGGCTCCTCTCTGTTTGGTCCCTTTTGGGAGTCAGAGAACCTGGATTCAAATGCCACCTCGATGATCTTGAGAAGTCACCTGTCCTTCCCAGGCTTCAGTTTTTTCAGCTGTAAAATGGAGGGAGGAGGGAGAGCTTTGACTATGTGGCCTCAGAGATCTATGACCCTATGATGCTATGAGCAAATGGCGATGACCTTGTCTCCCGGTCATCTAACAGTATCTGGAGGCTTCCTTTTGAGGACATCTCCCTGGCCAGCTCAGGCCCTGAGGGGCAGGATAAGGGTGCTGTCTCCACAACTCACCAAGCAGAGGCTCAAAGGGCAGGACCATCTATATTTCCCAAAGTAAAAAGGGTCCTTTGAATGGTTTGGCAAAGCGACTTTCTCCTGAAACAGAGAGGCAGGTCCTTGCCTCTACACCCTACCAACCTCAAGCCCTCCCTCAGCACTACTCCACTCCTGACCCAGTTTCATTTTAGGAATGGGTCACTCAACAGACAACCTCTCCAGGTAATGAACATTCTTGTTGAATGTTAGGGGCATTCAACTTAAAAGGAGTCACAGTGAGGGGTGGGGTGGGGGACTGGGGTTAACATAACAAAAACAAGGTTTGGGGGCCCCTGTGGCGCAGTGAGTAGAGCACTGGACTTGGAATCAGGAAGACTCATCTTCATGAGTTCAAGTCTGGCCTCAGACACTTACTAGCTGTGTGACCCTGGGCAAGTCACTTAACCCAGTTTGCCTCAGTTTCCTCATCTGTAAAATGAGCTGGAGAAGGAAATGGCAAACCATTCCAGTATCTTTGTCAGGAAAATCCCAAATGGAATCACAGAGTCAGACATGACTGAAAAAAATATCTGACATGATCCTAGCTCTCAGGTTTTTCTTTCTGTGTGTGTGTGCGTATGTGTGTGTGTGTGTGTGTTTGTGTGGAAGTTCTATCTGCCCCTAAAGTAGAGCAGAGAAGGAAGTGAGTCAGGCATCAAAGGGCTGTCCTTCCTCAGGGAACTGTCCCTAATCACTATTATCCCCTTACAATAATACCGTTTCAGAGAGTCAGGGAGCCAGAGTCTCTGTAGCCATGTAAACTGCTTCCTGTATTTGCCAAGCCAAACAGAGGCCCGGCAATTAATAGAATTCAGCTATTCCTCCCACTCTGATAAAGCTACTGGGCTGCCAGGGATCTGGCATTGTCCTAGGGGCCACCCCCTTGTCCTCCCCCCCAACACACACACCTCATCCTCTGGCCTCTCCCACTCCCCAGCTGGGCCCTCTTCCCTGCCTATTCTAAGATCACAAGGGCTCGGGCCCCAGGGAACTAAAGAGAGCTGGCAGCTTTCTGTTTGGGTCTGAAATTTCACAGAGATGAAAACTGTTTTCATTCTCTTGCTTAAGGGTTATCACAGAGAGCATCCCCCAGGAAACCCCTGGGTGAGTCATAGCCTGCTTCCTCCCGTCAAACAGGCCTCCACCACACCATTGACCCTAGTGGTGGTGATGGTGGGGGGACCCAGGGAAAGTGGGGAGACTCGGGGAGGTAGGTCACTGAAATTGGTGCCTTTCTCTACCAAAGCTGATAGGCTAAATCAATGGTCTCCAGGGCCCACCCAAGGCTCTGGAACATCTGAGCATTTTAAATTCTTATAATTAACTCTGCTCGCTGGAAGGCCTCCTAGGAACCACTCTGGAGAAGGGATTTGGCCCCAGATAAATCACTAGTGATTCTCTAGGAGCTGTCAGAACACACAGTTTCACTGTGCTAAGAACCCCTGGCCTCCCTGGTCTGAAAATCATTGGACAATACACAGATGATTGGACATTACAGAGACTTGATCCCATCTACTCCCCAGGCACCTGGTCCAATGTTGGAAAGACCAGGTCTCCTGTCTCTCTAGTGACAGGTATTCATTCTTGTTGTGGAACCCAGAGCCAGAGTGGGTTTTTCTTTGAGTGGGCCAAATCTCCATTTAATAAGAGGAAAAAGAAATTTAGTTGACTGTTCTAAGTCAAGAATTTTACCTCATTGCAAAATTCTCATTGAGACCCAGTCGAGATGCTACCTCTCTTAGCATCGTAGATTTAAAACTGGAAGGGACCTTAAAGGTTGTCTGGGGCAACCTCCTCATTTTACAGATGAGGAAACTGAGGCCCAGAAAGGTAAGGTGATGCCTAAAATCATGCAGGTAGCAGAGCTGCAGTCTGACTCTGGTCCTCTCACACCAGAAACTGTGCTCTCTTCACCCTCTCACACTGATTCTCTCTTAGGGGATTTCAGGTACAGGTCTGCCATTTTCCCCAGAGTAAATACAAATTAAGTCACTTAGAATTCTTCTTGAATAAGGTTCAGAGCAGCCTATGAAGCAAGCCAAAGAGGATGTGGGTCTTTTAAAATTGGCTCTTACTTTATGGGAAGTCTCTCTCTCCCTGGGTGATTTGCAAACGCCTTCTACATTAGGTAATTTCCCCTCAGATTTGGGCTTTTGGTGTGTGTGTTAGGGTTGGACACACATACAGGTCCTGGAGGCCCTGAGGGAGACCGTTTCTCGAGTCCCGAAGCCCTTCTAGGTTGATGTCAGGACAGTCCAGATTTAGACTGTTAGAGCTGGCAGGTATCCTTGAAATGATCTCCAATCCTTTGATTTTACAATGGGGGAAACTGAGCTTAAGCAAAGTGCCTTGTCCAACTTGCTGCAACCTGGAAGCCAGGTCTTGTGATTCTAAATACACCTGCCTCTTGCCACTGCCTCAAGCTTCCTCTTCCCTCAGCTCTTAGGTTCTGATATTCTAAGGCAGGCTTTTTTTGAGAGGTCATTTGGTATTGGGAATAGAGCCCTGGACTTGGTAGCAGGAGACATGAGCTCAGTTCCCACCTCAGACACTTACTGTGTGACCATAGGCAAAAAATAATACCTGTGCTTCAGATCTCATGAAGTTGATATGAGGAAAAAGCTCAGTAAAGGTGGTAGTTATTATTGAGCCATTTCATTCATGTCCAACTCTCCATGACCCCATTTAGGGTTTTCTTGGCAAAGATACTGGAGCGGTTTGCCATTTCCTTCTCCAGCTCATTTTACAGATGAGGAAACTGAGGCAAACAGGGTGAAGTGACTTGCCCAGGGTCACCTAGCTAATAAGGGTCTGAGGCCAGATCTGAACTCAGGTCTTCCTGACTTCAGGTCTGGCTCTCTAGCTACTGCACCACCTAATGCAATAAAGGTAAGTGATTATTATTTTGGGTTAGTGTAGGACCCAATTTAATTATTATGTGATGTTCATTGGCTTTATTCCTAACAGGATACTCAAATATTTTAGTATTTGGAAAAGACTAGATAATACTAGATAGAAATAAAGACTAGATACTACTCTTTCTCAGAAATAGCAGATCTAGGGGTGAAATTCAATTTTTAAGGGATTGGGGGGAACGGACCTGAAATTTTTTGGATTGGGGAGAGAGAAGAAATAAGCATTTACATAGCACATACTATGTGCCTGGCAATGTGTTAAGTGAATTACAAACATTATCTCATTTGATCCTCAAGCCTACAAAGTAGGTTGTACAATCCCTTTTTTACACTTGAGGAAACTGACATTAAAAGGTTTGCCCAAAGTCATACAGCTGGTAAGTGTCTGAAGATGGATTTGAACTCAGGTCTTCCTGACTCTAGGCCCAGTGGCCCATCTACTATACCGCCTAGCTACTTCCTGGTGAGGAAAATCCCTCTATCAAAGCAGAATGACACCTGCTGGACAATTTATACTAGGTCACTGAGAGGTTAAGTGACTCTCCCAGAGTCACACAACAAATATGTGTCAGGATTTTAACCCAGATCTTCTCAATTCTGAGACCATCTGTCTAGTCATTACACCAGAACTGCCTCCTTCAACAAGAATTTAAAATTTATTTTACATATTTTTATACTTATATTTATTCTTAATGACTAATTTAACATTTAACAAAATATACCTATTTTATTTTTATATATTGTTTTAATATCAGCCACATTTCTCAATGTATTCCTTCTTCCCCTCAGACAGCTGTCTCTTAAAATAAAGGGAAAACAAGAGGGTAGGATTGTTCAGCAAAATATCCAAAAAGTCTGACATTATATGATGGGCCTGGAGTCAGGAAGACTCATCTTCCTGCATTCAAATCTGTCTTCAGACACTTACTAGCTGTGTGACTCTGGGCAAGTCACTTCACTCTGTTTGCCTCAATTTCTTCATCTGTGAAACGAACTGGAGAAGGAAATAGCAAACCACTCCGATATCTTTGCCAAGAAAAGCCTGAAAGTGGTCATGAAGAGTCAAACACAATTAAAAATGTCTAAACAACTTCAAAGTGCTATATATAAACGCTAGCTATTATTAATAAATGCTAGCTAAAATTGTTTTGAAAGCAAGGGTTCTTAACCTGACTTCCTTGGATAAATTTCAAGGGGTCTGTGAACTTGGATGAGGACTAAAATTATATCTTGATGCTATGTATTTTATTTTATGCATTTAAAAATATTATTTTGAAAAGGAGCCCATACTGCCACAGGCATCTAAGACAGCCCAAATGGTTGAGAACCTCTGTTTTAGATACTTTTTTTTCCCCCAAACATGGGCATCACAGAAAGTCAAGAATGTTTGCCCCTGAGAACTAGGGCACCCAAGGCCACATCTCCAATGTGGCCTCGCAGTCTGTGATAGATAACACATCAATAGTGAGCATAAGGAAGCGACAGGAAGCCAAAGGCTAATCTTCTCTGGCCAATAAGTGGGAGCAACTTGGAATATGGAGAAGAGGAAGCGTGGCTTCTGATGGGGTGTACTGGGGACCAGAAGCCCCCCCCCCCACTTTAGTCTCTCCAGTTCGGTTCACTTAACAAGATAATAGTTTGTTTCTCTTTATTTGTGCTATATCTAACAACATTAACAAAAAAGAGGACCAACTTAAAACTTTTACTTGTTACATCAAGGTACCCTAGAACTTTCAGGGCCAAATGCAATAATGAAATCATTATTATTACAGAAGACATAGGCTTAAGTCTGGGTCTCTGCAACTACCGTCTGGGCCTAACTGCCAATGAAGTGCTTTACTAGATCAGTGACTGTGGGCCAGTCTATTTACTGTCTGCCTCAGTTTCTGCATTTGTAAAATGATAAAAATAATAATAGTTAGTCATTTCAGTTGTATCCAACTCTGTGTGTCCTGTAACCTTGGGCAATGTCCTTCATCATTCATGGCGCAAGCCTACAGACTTTTAAAATGACGGTATGGGGCTAGATTTCTCGGATCCTAGGATCATAAGCTCTAAAATTCCACAAGGCAAATTAGTAATTAGCAGAAAATTGTCAATAATGCCATAAATGGTGAAACCCTTGAGATTCTTCTTGCATTAATGGGCTATAGGACTAGAGTAATTTCAGGCAATTCAATTTTAAAAAGAAGGAAATGCTTTTTAAAATGATAGCTGGGAATCCTAGCCCTGCAGCCCCAGTTTGTTTTCTGGTTAGCTTCCTCTCACTGTTTCCTTTTGCAGGTTTCTTAGAAGCATTGACCTTTGGGCTAGAAGCAAAATTTTTGTTTTCCTAAGTATCCCATCTTGTCTGGGCTTCATTTTTTTTTTTTTTTTTTTTTTTTTTTTTTTTTTTTTTTAATGGCTTGGATTTCTCAGATTATCAGAATAGGAGGGTGGAAGGCTTTAAATTCCAGAGGACCTACTGCCTGTAAAGACACAGTGTGAGCCGCTCTGTCTCCAGGTCAAATTATTTTGTGATGGAAATTGAGCGGATGGGGATAAGCCAATTAACTCAAAGCTGGCAGGGAAGCTTGCCTAACTCAAAAATTATGTCAGCAGGAGAAACAAACAAAATCCTGCATCATTATGACAATAATAATTCACATTTCTGCAGCCCTTTATAGCTGACAAACTCTTCCCCTCCTTTAAGGTAGAAATCAAAAATATTACTATTCTCATTTTATATCTAAAGAAACTGAGGCTTAGAAAGGTGGCATGACTAGGTGAAAAAAAAGTAGTAAGTATTGTCTGGCCTCATTCTCCCAGAGCAACGTCAGTTACAAGGTTGTAGGGACACCTCTGAGGGATGGTGGGGCTTGAGCTCCCTGTGACAAATAAAAACCCAAGAGACAGAGTTTCTAGGTGATTAATAATCAGTTTATTAGTTAGACTAGCTGGCAATTCATAAATTGATAGTGGTTTCTCTCAGTAACCAGAGACCCAAAGGAAGATCCTGAAACAACTTAAATATCCTCTGAAAGACAATTCCCCTGACAAGTGAAAATGAACTGATTGGTGGACATTCAAAGAGGAGAGGGGCTAAAAGTCTTCAGCTCCTCCAGCTGAGAATGTGATTTGATCATGAGACTCAGCAGCCTCCAACAGTCTGGGCAGGGGAAGCCATCTCCATCTGGACCTCTCTGGCTAGTTTTCTCCTTCATGAGCTGGGTCACCCTAAACTCTAAAGGAAGGGACCAAGGACAGGGGTTCCTTCCCTCAGTGTAAGGGTTCACCTGGACTAGATTTTGTTCATATTCTAAACAGAAATTAGGTCTCAGGGCTGGGTGAGGTCCCGCCCAAAATTGATGGACATATGCCTTGAGGGCTGGAAGCGATCTCATATCAGCCATGCCCTTTAATGACTGACTGACCTTAACTGGACTTGGGCCTTTACAGAAAATGAAAGGAAAAAGATTGGATCACAATGAATAATTAGTTATTAATATAATAGTAAAACATTAATTCTCTCATCCCAGTCCAGGAGGGTTTCCCCCACTTTTAGTTGCCAGAGACTAGTGTCAAAGTTCCATTTATCCATTTAATACCAATGAACTTTTACGAAGGCAAATTTACTGTGAAGATATAGCAACAATAAAAGTACAAATATTTCTTTCCAAAACCTGCTATGCACAATCTACCCTCTACTACTTTTGTCTCTGGGGCAAATGGGCTCCCTTTTAGCACAGTTTCCTCATAGCAGTGGTCTCACCAAGTTAACATCTAAATGCTGATAGATTACTCCTGTCTTGACTACCTCTGGGCTGGGTCCCAAAGATTGTTCTTTGAAGCATCAATAATAGGCTGGATGCCAAACTCAACATGGACTCAATTCCTGGACTTCTAGACTCCCAGACTCCCAAACTACCAAATGGTTTGCTCTCTTGACCTCTCAAAGTTCCCCAAGTCATAGCCTCCAACTTGGTTTCCTTTAGTTAAAATGAAAGCACAAACATGAAAGCAGGCAAAGCACTAAGATCAGTATTCGTGTGGTTACATGTTGGCCTCCAAGGGGAAAGGGCTGGAGGTCACTTCTCTTACAGCATTATCTCTCACTGGACACTGAGCAATGGAGTCAAACCAATGGAAGAGGTCCAACCAAGAGAGACTAGACTGAGGCCAACTAAGGCCTTTCAGAGGCACCGCTTGTTCCAGTCCCACAACTAGAGCCAGTCAACTCACCGCAGGATTAGACCAGAATCAGTTACAGAATGTCCACCCATGATCTAGAGTTTCTCCAAGGCACCTCCAATATATACCATCACAACATTCCCAAAAGCAGGGTCTTCAGACTTCTTCATGTAGGGAATTCCATTAGCTGAACCTGTTTATGTATTCTGTGCATGTTCATAATGGCTAGGCTTACTGGCCAGTCCCTGGTTACAAGAAAATAACAACTCATGTTTGGATAATGCATGTAAATCTTGCAAATGAAATAATGTATTGCAATATTTTACAAATCCTAAAATGTTGATTAGACATCAGATATTGTTATTGTTATTGTTAGATGTTTTCTAAAGTGCTTTCGTCACAACAACTCTGTGGAGTACTTAATGTATAGCATCCCTCTCACTGTCTGTCCTGCTTTATAGATCAGCCAGGCTTTTGCCCATTAAGGAAGAAGAGAGTTAAGTGGTTGAGAAGTGAGGAGAGGAGGTAGCAGAATAAACAGAAGGCTCACACCAAAGGTCAAGATCAAATCTAGAAGAGGGATTACAGAGTGAAATGGTGGAAGGTTCCTGGGGTCTGCCACTGAGTTCACTGCCCTTGCTCCACGATGGCTAGTTTCAAAGAAACAGTGACAGTGGTGAAACACCAAAGAGAAAAACATTGGCCATTAGCAATTCTAGTTCCCACAAGTTTCCAAGTCCATGTTCATTGCTGCAAGAGAACTCAGATCAAGAATTCTTGTGTTTTCACCTAATGATCAAGTCTCTAAGTTGGACTAGATGGCTGCTGAGGACCCTTCCCATTCTCCAACTGTGATTCTGTGAGTGGATGCATGATTTTAATAACAGCTGAGAATGGTGTTGTATTATCCATAGTCTTTGATCGATTAGCAGGAAGAGTGACCACGTGGAGTTAATTATGTTTCTTATGTAAGAGAGAGTGACCCATTAAGGGAATGACTCCTGAGGGTTGACTAGTTTGGAGTATGTCTGCTTCTAAGGAAAGTAGTCTCCTTGGCAAGTCACTTGTCTGGGCACAGGTCTGCTCAGAGTTCTAAGAGACACAGTGATGGAAGTTAAGTCTGACTCAGAGTTCTGAAACAGCAGGGGCATTTGAATGTAACAGTCTGTAGAATATGGGACCAAATGGAAAACCCAGCTTGCTAGACTTGAAGCTGAAAGTGATGGCTGCTACAGTTTCTGTGGAAGAGTCAGTTCTTAACAGAGTAACAGCTTGGAAGAGAAGAATCAGAGAAATCACCAAGTGTATCAGCTAAGCTGAGACAGTGTGTCCAGTGAGATTTTAGTCAAGCACAGCATAGATCAGTTGATCAGCTTGGCCATGAAAAAATCTGTTCACAGCAGGAGCTGCATCCATCCAGGAACTTTAATGGTCAGTTCATGAGACAAAAGGAAAAAATGAAGTTTGTAGTTACCCAGGGACATGGGTTTTCCTCATTCAAATTCCCCTTGCCAAGTTTCTGTGTGCCTACTCTCCCCCATAGACATTGAGTACATTGGTGAGAAATTGTGACCCTGGTTTATATTTGGATTTTAATATATTTATTATTTCTGCATTTGCTCCAATACATGTAATAACTTGATATTTTGGAGTTGTTGTGGTTTTTAGTTTTTTGCCTTATTAGGTAACTCTAGCATTTAAGATTTAACTTTGTCAATATTGTGAGTGACTGATTTTGTGCAAATAGCAGCACACTGGGGGCTAAAGAGCTGTAATACTGAGTACAAGGAGTGCCTTTCTCCACCGGGAACCTAGACCTGCCAGTATAAGGATGGCTTGGAGAGAGCAAGACAGCCTAGAGAGTGACTGTAGGTGTCCCATCTGAGAGGTCTGAGGTGCTACAATGTAAGTGACCACCCCACCATGCATGAATTAGACTGGAATTTTAGGCTTCAGAGTGGCCTATGGACTGTCCGGAAATTGCCTAGGTCTTAGAGAAGTCATGGGTATAGACCATGTTTTATATGAATGGTCTGTTTTGTCCCTTTTATTGATTCTATGCCAAGGTTAAAATGCTGGCATTCAGAGTGGATACTCTAGCGGAGATTTATAGGAGGACATGGTTAAGAATTACACAGGATGAGAAGGTGCCTACTGGTTTTCTATCCTCATAAGGCAGTGCCCCCTCATTTGTAATCAGAGATCCACAGAACTACTGAAGGGAGAAGAAAGGATGAGAGCATCCTTCATAGAATGAATTTTCTTTTCTTTTCTTAGAAGGCCACGAGTTGATGGAATTACAGAATCATGCCTTTAAAACTGGAAGGGAATTAGATGTGGTGTAAAGAGGCCAGAACCAATGGCCCTGGGTAGAACTTACAAACAGACCCATCGATGCTTGATGTCAGGAGAAATTTCCTAGCAGTTTAGTTATACAAAAGGGCTGTAAACCCTCAGTAAAAAGTAAGCTCATCGGGAGCAAGGAATATCTTACTTTTATCTCTGTATTGCCAGAGCCCAGCACATAGTAGGAGCTTATTAAATGCTTGTTGGATTGAATTACATTATTGAACTTTACCCTCCTCCTCCTTGGAGAGAAGCTTGTCAAAAAGGGAGGAAATAATACATAGCGTTCTTAGGTGAAGGAAGTCAACCCTCTTCAGAAACTTTTTGTCTCTTCTCACACAGATTGAAATACTTGTTGTAGGAGGAGGTCAAGAATGCCTGCTTGGTAAATTATATTAATAGAAATGTCAAAAAAAAAAAACCCACAAAAATGGAAATGTAAAACTTTAGAAAAGAATAGGAGAACTTGATAGTGAACCTGCTTCAAAGAACTGGATGGCTGGAGCAGACCATATCTGCATGCAAGAAAAACCAAATATTTCAGGTGCAGAAGATTGAGCGAAGCCCATTGTAGTCCGTCTGCTGGGTGCCCCTGATAAAAGCCGCACTTGATATTATTAGGACACACATGGTCTGGCCGAGAAGTGAACACCTTCTCCCTCCCATCACAAAGAAGCCAAGAAGATCATGCAGAAAGGGGCAGTGTGAGATAGGGGCAAACATGTGAGATGTGGAGTCTGAGCACCTACACCCAAATCTTGGTTCTGTAGCTGCGTGCTCTTGCACAAACTGCTTCAGTTCTTCAGGACTGAGTTTCCTTATCTTAGAAAATAAGGGGGTTGGGCAAAATGACCTTTAAAGTCTCTTCCTATTCTAAATAATTGCTAGAATTTACATAACCCTTTAAAGTTTGCAAAGCACTTTGCAATTATAATTTCAGTCCATGCTCACAGCAGCCCTGAGAGGTAGGCGTTATTATAATCCCATTTTTCAGATAAGGAAACTTAGACTTTTAGAGGTTAAGTGACTGGTTCAGGATCACACAGCTATCTGAGGACAGATTCTGAACTCATGATTTCCTGACTCTAAGTCCCACACTGTCTGCATTGTGCCACCTAGCTAGGCTAAGCAAATCTAGAATATCTTTTCCAAGATCCTTTCTATCATTGGGCGCTAGGTAGCGCTGCAGTGAACAGAGCACTGGGCCTGGAGTCGGGAAGACTCATCTTCCTGAGCTCAAATCTGGCCTCAGACACTTACTAGCTGTGTGACCCTGGGCAAGTCCCTTAACCCTGTTTGCCTCAGTTTCTTCATCTGCAAAATGAGCTGGAGAAGGAAATGGCAAACCACTCCAGGATCTTTGCCAAGAAAACCCCAAATGGGGCCACGAAGAGTGATCAATTCCAGCTCTGTCTCCATGATCCTAGGGTCGCAAAAGGCCACTTCTAGCTCTGATTCCTGCACGGCTGTGTGGTACAATGGAAAGAGTGGAATCAAGGATCTGAGTTCAAAATCTGACTCTATTACTTACTTCCTTGTTTGACCTTGGGCAAGCCACTTAACCTCCAAAAGCCTTACTTCCTTCATTTGTAAAACAAAGGAGGTTGTACTCTGTGGCCTGCCCAGTCCCTTCTAAAACTATGATCATCTGATTCTCTAAGAACTTTAAGAGGGGAGAAGCTAGGTGGCGCAGTGGATAGAGCACCAGCCCTGGAGTCAGGAGGACCTGAGTTCAAATCTGATTTCAAACCAGACACTTGACACTTACTAGCTGTGTGACCCTGGGCATGTCACTTAACCCCAATTGTCTCACAGCAAAATAATAATAATAATAATAAAAATTAAAAAAAAAACTTCAAGAGGAATCTTACTGAGGTGTGGGTGGTGATGAAATAGCCCTTCATCATCCATGAAGGGCTCGGGACATACAATGTGTAATTTTATAATAAGCAGTATCTTGTCAAAGGCATTATCTCTGTCATTACAGGGCCAGATTGGGCATCACTTCCTCCAGCAGCCTTCCTGATTTCCTTTGGCTGAAAGAGATTTCTCTTTTCCAAAATGTTCTTTAGCCCTTCTTTGGGATCTCTTCTTTGCCCCTATCTTGCACCATACTTGTTTATACAAACTCAAAGGAGTTCCCTGATCAGACTGATGAGTTCCAGAGTAGTAGCCTGTGTTCATGACCTTTGGTTGGATCTCCCCATGGAGAGTGGTGAGAGGTCCCTACGTGCCTTCTGGAGAAGTTTCACTGATGGAGGTCGACCTCAAAATGAGTCAATTGGTTCCTGCTATTGTGGGATGGTCTCTTATGTCTAGAACCACCCTGTCTTGGTACCAGGCTCAAAGGATTCCCATGACTTGACATAATGGAGCATATTCATGGTCGGTTTGTTGGCATAAGAGAAGTTAGCAGTCTCAAATAGTGATTGCTATTTTCTCATTAGACTCTACCTCAGTCAGTCCCCACATCCAAGGATCAGAAAACCAACACCTGGGAATTTGATCTACATAGATTAGGACTTTGGAATAGAGCTAGGGAACCACTGCCTCAGAGGGGTAGGCATCTTAGGTTCTCTAAGCAAAGGGCCATAAAAAGAGGCATCCTTAGCCTCAACTCAGGACTTATCTTGAGCTCAGCCTAGCCCATTTGTTTATCTCACAGAGATTTCCTCTACTCTGAGGTCAAGTAAGAGGCATATTCCCAGGGCAAGATGATAGATGTAGATCGAGGGAAATGGTAATAACTCCCAGACTGTTCCTACTATCCAACATACCCATTTGTTCTGGCTGGAAAAAAGATCCACTAAACCTGTTGGCCTCTTTTCATCAATTTCCCTTGTCTGTAAGATGCTGAGAATGCAGATTGGTCCTGGGTCCAGAGGAGGAATTTGTTTTCTTCCCACACCATCATCTCTGCAGCTGTCTTGAGGAATTCCACCACCACTAGAGAGGGGCAGCTGCCCCTGTGCACAGCTGTAGGGAGGAATGTGCTCATACTATCTCTCCTTTTTGTGGCAATGGCTGGAGTCTCATCCTCATTTGAACTATGGAAAGAGTATTAACTCTCAAGTAAAAGGACGTAGGTCCAAGTCTTATCTCTGATACTTTAGTGCTCTGTGAATTTGGGCAAATTATTTTACCTTAATGGAGCTTTGTTTCCTCATCTGCAAAATGAGGGGACTGAACTAAACTGGCCTCTGAGGTTCATTCCAGTTCTCAAGCTATGATCCTTCACTCAGCCTTGTCTGACCTACCAGGTGGCTTAAAGCAGCTCCCATGTTTAACCTGGGAGGAAAATGGCATCAGAGGCTTTTTGCCTGAATTCCTGATTTAGTGACTATAAAGAGGACTAACATCTTATCTCCTTTTAACTTTGCAGTAATTAATAGTGTGATTTTTAATTGTATTTTGTGGCCTGAAAGTGCTTATTGTATTTTAAACCTCCAACCTATTGGATCAGCCTAACTTAGGCCTGGCCCACAAAAGGGAAAATTAGTGAAAGAAAATTATATTTTGGGGGATAATTCCAGGATTGACCCTAGTCAATACAAGCTCAGAGTTGGATACCCTGGGCCATGGGTTACATATGTCAATGTCCTATCCCTATTAACAAATTGCAAACTGCCAGAAGGCAAGGACCATGTTGTTTTTAATCTTTGAGTCCAGAGTCCCTTTGGCATTTTATACAATATGTCCTTAATACACATTTGATGAGCTGAATTAAATTTGTATATTATTATATTCAATTTTGGTTAAGTAGCTATAAATAAATCCAGCATGAAAAAGTTGGTTCCTCTCTGACATGACCACATTTAAGCCCCAACTGTCCCCTCCACTGTAATGTTCTTTTGCCATTGACTATGACTCAGTTTCATTATTTCTCACTAAAAAATTTTTGTGTAGCAAATGTGCATTGACCATTAAAGATTTCCAAGAGCCCCATGAAAGGATAATTATAGTGCATTAAAAGTGACTGGATTTAGCCCTCAGCATAAGACGTTTAAAAACTAGACATTTTAGAAAGCCTGTTAGTATTCCAAGAGCTGCCAGTTCTATGATTTGAATGATCATTAAAAGCCGACCTTGACCGTTAGCAAAACTAGCAGAAACCAGGCCAGAATATGGAGGCTGGGAAAAGGATAAAGAGCTAAATCAGAGTCTAATCTTCCCTCCTACTTTCTGTTAAAGAACTTCTGCCTATTTTTATGCTTGTCCCTCTCATCTCTTCCTACATACAGCCCTTCAATTCAGGGTTGGCATTTCTAAATGGTGATATGAATCCCATAGACAGTGTGGAGTAAGGGGGAAAGCCCCAATCTTTCATTGCTCACTAGGTGGGCATGGGACCTTGGACAAGCCACCCTCTCTGAGCCTTGGTTTCCTCATTTGTAAAATTGGGACATCTGCAACAATCAATCAATCAACAAGAATTTATTAAGTACCAGCTCTGTACCAGGCACTGTGCTTGGCACTAGGAAAGCAAGTACAAAGAATGAAATAATTCCTATTCACAAGGAACTTATGTTCTAGTGGAGAAGACAAAAACATACGGAAAGAAGGAAACAAGCATTTAATAAACACAGTGCCAGGCACTGTGCTAAGTGCTTTACAGATATTAGCTCATTTGATCCTCACAACAACCCTGAGAGGTGGGTGCTATCACAAGCCCCATTTTACAGTTGAGGAAACCAAGACAGAGCTGCCATCCCTACTCTCGCCCCATGCTCAGCTCACTTTCTTTCCATGTCTCTTTAATGATGCTTCTTCCAATCAATTAATAAACATTTATTAAGTACCTACTATGTGCCAGACACTGTGATAAAATCCAGATCTAATAGGGGAAACAACAAACACATATGGACAAACAAACTAGATTCAGGATTAATAGGAAATAATTAAGAGAGGGAAAAGCACTAGAATTAAAAGGGATTGGGAAAGGCTTCCTATAGAAGATGTGTTTTTAATTGGGACTTGAAGGAAACCAGGGGATCACATTTTGCATTCAGCTTGTCATTGGTATTATTGGTATCATTGGTATTCCCAACATCCATCTATCCTCTGTTCTTTGGGTGAGCCACAACTGTGATTCTTCAGAGAATATTCTATTCCATCATGCCCACCTGTCTAATATCACAGGAAAAAGTTTGGTGTTAATGATCAGAGAGGAAAAATGATGAAGAATGCAAACCACTTCCTGAGAAAGAGATGACAGAGCAAATATACAGAATAAGACATATATTTTTGTACATGGCCAATGTGGAAATTATTTTTTGCTTGACTGCACAATGGTTGCAAGTATATTTTTTTTCCAGTGGGGAGGAAGAGAAAAAAATGGTTGCTAATTGAAAAAAAAATTAAATTTGAAAAAAAAAAGAATACTGGTATTATTATATATAATATATAATTATATAAGATATTAAATGTTATGTTATATAACATAATAAAATAACAAACAATATATAAATATATAAAACTTTTGATTTTGGGGAGAAGCTTGAGGCATTAAAAAGCACTACACAATATCCCAAAAGCTAGTCAAACCCACTCTTCTCTTCTTGTCCAATTCTGGGCCCAGCTCATATTATCTACCCAAGACATGCCCAGCTCCTTGGGCTGTCCATCTAATTGTATAGCATAATCTAGACAAGAGGAAGTCTTCATCCACTTGGTTTTTCCTATGTGGATTGTGAGGCTAACTTCTTTAGAAGGACTATAGATCTTATTTAGGAGACACTGTACTATTTCAGGATTTGATGCAATCAGCACAACACCATCTGCAATATTTAGAGGACTCCAACAGTTACAAAGAATCCCTTCAATTAGGGATTGAGCATCCACCTTTGGTGAGGACAAAAATATAGTTTTATATCTCACTTGATATGATCACAGGTTCTTTGAACAAAGTTCTATCTCTTGTCTCTGTCGAGGGATATTTAGGATCTTATGTGGGAGGAGAGAAATTTTGAGGCTGCTCATTGTCTATCTGCTGCGTCTGTCTAAAAAGTATGTAAACTGATGCAGTCACTTTATTCAGAGATGTCAAACTCAGGGTCAGCACAAAACTCTCTGGAATCAAATTAAAATGTAATTGGGAGAATGTCTAACAAAATATATAAAAAATACAACATAGATAATGTTAATTTGTGGTTTTCTAAGTGTTTTCTAAATTGGATCCACAGGGATCCAATTTCTATTTGAGTTTGACACGTCTGCTATAGGTCATCCATCCAACCACATGATATAGTTTGGACAACATTCTTTAATCACTTGGAGAGAGAATGTTGGTGTTAAAAAGATGGATTTTTGTCCCAGGGACAAAATAATTTTGCTACTTGAGGCAACCTTCATGAAACACACCCTCAAATCAACTTTTAAAGGCAGATTCAATTGTGGGGAGAGGGAGGATGGAGAAAAAGATCTTAGTCACTGCTGGGGAGGTCACTAGGGTGGTGGGAAAGGGGTTTCCTGAATAACCAGGAAAGGGCTGGACCAGAATAGGGAGGAGTTCATCTGAGGTGAGATCACTGGGGTGGGGACATGGGGAGACAAAGGGTGCTATCTGGTAGTTTCTTATTTTCAGTAATTATTTATGAAAACTAGGGGCTAAATTTAATTGGGTCTATGATGCTAAAGGAAAGTAATTTACACTAATTTAACATAATTAACTAATTTACATTAATTTTCTGTGGTATGAGCCATAGCCCCAGTTAACCTATTCTAGTTACATGCTCTAGTCAAGGAGAAAGCTTAGAATTATCAAAATCTCTAGGCAATTTCCCAAAGGCAATTCACACCCCAGGTCCTTGTCCAATGGTGGTGTTTGATTCAAATTTATGGACTGCTGGACCAACTCATTCCATCAAGGTCCAGCTCAGTCTATCCAGCTGCATCTCACAATCTGGGCAATATGCAGTCTTTCTATCACATAAATATAAAGAATCATAACAAGCTTTTGATTCTTATCTTCCTATTTTCTGCCATATTCTTGCAGAATCAGTGGTAAAGACTGATAGGAGCCTACACCTACTATTAAAAAGATGTAAGATTTTTTTAAAAAGATTACAACAACAAAGGAAAAAAAATAATAATAACCGCTTGAAGAAAAATAATCTCTTTAAAAAAAATTAAAAGCCAGGCCAGCCAGCCTGATCTGCCGCTCTGAAGTGCAGAGAAAAGAACAGCAGAAGAGAGAGAGAGTGTGTGTGTGTGTTATTCCTTAGATTAAAAGTTTCAGTCACCTTCCAGATTTATTGCTTAAACATTAGCTAATCCCAAAATAAAAACCAATACCAGAGCATTTAAAAAGTCTAAATTTAAATTGTTTGCTCTGTAATTTCTTTAGTGGAGGAAAACTCCTTCTTGTCATGCAGGTAGATCCCTGTTCTGTGCTTTAGTCAAACAGAATTACCTAGAGGCACTGAGAGGTTAGGAGGAATTGTCTTCTGACCCAAGGCTTCCTTAGAAATATTCCTTATCATAGTGAGGAAAGGAAGCTTGGCATGAATGTCCGAGAAGGAAGGGACTTTCCAGCTCAGATAATCCACCTGCCTCCTTTTAGATGTGAAGAAATAGAGAAGGGAAGTAATTCTAACAAGATCAGAAAGATCTTTTGGGGAGACCCCCAACTAAAACCTCATTCTGCTAATTCTCAGACCAGTGGGCTTCTCCAACTCCATTCTGCTTAACATTAAGATGTAATGTTCCTTTCTTTATTATAAATTCTCTGCATAATTTCTGTGAGGCAAAAAGGCACAGAGAACATCTGTCAGCAAGCATCATAAAGGGAAAACAAAGGGTCCTGCTTCATCTGTACAAGGCATAGATGATAAACAATTAAGAATGAAATAGATTCATGAGAGGCTTTCTCATTTCCCTCGGTTATTATGACCACTTGTGGTTTTTAGATGACTAATTTATATAAAATTTATCTGGAAAATGTGCAAGATTAATAAATGTATTATATTGTATTTCCTACGTGGTAAAATAATTCAGACTAAATGAATTTTGGATTTGCAACAATTCAAGTGCAGTATATGTGAATCTTATCTCCCCTTCGCCCCCCCCCAAAATACCTTTTGTCCTTAAAGGCACAGACAGTATGGTATGGTGAAAATTAGACTTGGAAAGAAAAGACTTGGGTTCTAGTTTCATTTCAACCGTGTAGAAGCCATGTGGCTCTGGGCAAGTCACTTAAATCCCAAGTCTTAGTTTCTTCATCCATAAAATGAAGATAAGAATGTTGTGCTTATCTACTGACCAAGGTGGCTGTGAGTATTAAATGAGATTGTAAGGGCACCTAGGTGGTGCTGTGGATAGAGCTCTGGGCCTGGACTTGGGAAGACTTGAGTTCAAATTTGGTCTCAGACACTTATTAGCTATGTGACCCTGGGCAAGTCACTTAACCCAGTTTGCCTCAGTTTCCTCATCTGTAAAATGAGCTGGAGAAGGAAATGGCAAACCACTTCAGTGTCCCTACCAAGAAAACTCCCAAAAAATCAGACGTGCCTAAAAAATGACAATAAAAAGCAGTGAAGTTTTTTTTACAGGCTCTTTAGAACACAAATTCTAAAATTATCATCAGCTGGGAAGTATTGATTGAGTGCATCCTACCAGGACTCCCAGAAAAGAACACAACCCCCAAACTTGATCTGAGTGGGGAAGAGGACAAGGGGATGATCAGTGTCAAAGGCTCCTATAGTCTGCCTCTCCTAGGGAAGCCTAGCTTTGCTGTCTTCTCCTCCTGGTTTCCTGATTGTCCCAGCTGATACTGTCTTGCTGCCCCGTCCCACACTCAAAAAATGGCTTCTATTTGATTTGTATAAACTTATGTTTACATATCCTCACCCCTAGCAGCAGCAGCAGCCAAAGAATGTAAGCTGGGACTGCTTTGGTTTTGTCTTTGTATCACCAGTGCTAGGCCCAGGGCCTGGCAGGAATAGGCACATAATAAATGCTTATTGCTTGATTGATTAGGTAGCAGTCTGGCATAATAGAAGGAGTGTGGATTTGGAGTCAATGGACTTGAGTTCAAATCCTGATTCTGCCACTGACTTCTGCAGGACCTTGGGAAAATCATTTAACTTCTTGGACCTCAGTCTCTTCATCTGTGAAATGAAAGGACCACATTAGATGCCTTCTGTTGAACCTTATGTCTGTGATCCTAGGACTCTGGATTTCTGAAGGCTGTGCCATCAGAACCCAAGTTAGAGAAGCTCCTGCCATGTTGAAAAGACATCGGACATATTCCTGAACACTTGACTCTGTTGTCAGAAGACCAGCCTCGATAAGTTTGGGGAGATCTCTCATAAATGAATTAATGAATTTTGTTGTTGTTCAGTCATGTCTGACCCCTTCATGGCCTCATTTGGGGTTTTCTTGGCAGAAATACTGGAGTGGTTTGCCATTTCCTTCTCTAGATCATTTGACAGATGAGGAAACTGAGGCAATCAGTGTGACCGGACTTGCCCAGTGTCACACAGTTAGTAAGTGTCTGAGATGGGATTTGAACTCAGGAAGATGAGTCTTCCTGATTCCAGGCCCAGTGCAGTGTGTACTATGGTGCCACCTATGGAAAAGTATTTATTAAACACTTTGGGCAGCTAGGTGACATAGTGGAAATTGTGTATGTGTGTGCGTATGTATATATGTAAAATGTCATATACATAGGACATTAGCATTTACATATGTATATACACACAATATGTGTACATATGTATATACATGATATATGTGTGTGTAAAATGTCATTTATATGTAGGACATTAGGGTATGTACATGATGTTTTTTATATATATATAATATATACATTTTTTTTTTTTTGCATATTGTTTCCCCCACTAAAAGGTGAGCTCCTTGAGGGCAGGGACAGTGGTTTGTTTTCTTTTGTTTTTTCCTTTCTTTGTATCCACAGTGTTTAGCAGAGTGCCTGGAACATAATAAATGCTTTTTTGACTGACCCACCACTTGTACTGAATTGTTGTAGAAGGAATTCTTCATTGGGTGTAGACTGTTATATCAACATTTATAATTTACCCTCTTCCATGGTTTTGTTATATCCTAGATAAGACTTTGTCTGTTTACTCAAGAGTCTAACCACCATTTCTGTGGGCAGTCTTCCTAACAAATCTACTAGCAAACGAATTTTGAGAACTCAAACTGTTTGTAAGTTGAGGGCTTCATACATTAAGACGGGCCAGTGGTATATAGTCATCCCTTCCACATCGAATCGGTTAGGGGCACAGCGCACCCCCACCCCATGATCTGAAAATCCACATAAAATGTTTTGGCCCTCCCTTCATACCAAAGAAGTCTGAATTTTTTCTTTTTCTTTTATGGGGTGTTTACAGTATTTATTGTGAAATTTGGGTTGATATTGAACAACAATATATATATTTTTATGCATTTTTGAGTTTCTAAACAATTTCTATGTTGTCTGGCCTTTTTTTTTAAAAAATTTTTAATTTTATTTTTTATTGTCTGGCCTTTGCAAGATGTCTGTGGCTACAGCAACATTTCCCATTTGATATCTTATACCAACCCACTATATATTGAAACCCAAGACGTGGAAGGGATAACTGTACAGTGGAAAAAGGACAGGCCATGCAGTCAGAGGACCTGGGTTCAACTCTTAGGTCTGCGACCTTAGCAAAGTTCCTTAATTTCTTTGGGCCTCAGTTTCCTCATCTGTAAAATGAGAGGGTTAGATGAGACAAACTTATAAGGTCCCTTCCAGCTCTAGTTCTATGATACTAAACAAAATGTTTCACCAAGCCCCCACCCCCCACCCCAAGCAGAAGAGCTAGGAGACAGCTCTCCCTCAGGACCCCCCACTCTCAGCCATGTTCCGTTTTTCACTCTTTGTGCCTTTTTCGTCAGGTGCCTCAGTCTCTCTGCTGGGACAGAAACTTGCAAGTTTCACAGCTTTTGGAAACTTTGACAGATAAAAAGGCGGCTGCGCCACCTGGAGGAGACCAGAGCAATTCAAGGGAGAGAACATTTCATTAGGATCATGAGTTAAAAGCTACATGGGACCTTAGTACAACCTCCTTAATTCGAAAGGTGGCCGGGAGAAGGGCATATTGACAAACAGGCAGTAAATAGCAGAATTTAGATTTGAACCCAGGTCCTCAGACTATGGACTTAGCATTATTTTCATTATGATTATGATAAGCTAGAAGAGAATGTGGAGGTCATCTCCTTCACCCCTCTCATTTTTCAACTGAGAAAACTGAGATCCAGAGAAGGAAAACCAGTCAGTCAAAAAGCACTTATTAAATTTGGCAGTGATTTGTCCAGGGTCATACAGGACAACAACAAAGTCAGGATTCAAATTCAGGGCCTGCAACCCCAAGTTCCTTGTGCCATGTTATCAGTGGGCACCGGATGGATTAATTCAATTAAACAAATATCAGTTAAGCATTTATTTTTCTGCGAGGCATTATGCTAAGAGCTTGAAAGTACAGAACTGAAAAATGAGTGTCTGCCTTTAAGGAGGTTCCAGTCTAAAGCATGGGAGGCAGGGTGCTACTACAGATGCACAGATAGGTAAAATATATAATTAAATATTTTAGAGCAACAGTCCTTCACTTGCAGTCTGTGAACTTTTAAAAATATTCCTATAGCTATTTCAATATGATTTTTAAATTTCTACATTTTTAATACTTTATTTCTATATTTTCTACACATTTGATATATTCTATACATATTTACTATTTCTATAACTATTTCAATATAATTGATTCCTTTTTTAATCCTATGTGTATTATTTCATGCGTTTAAAAACATTATTGTATTGGGGCAGCTAGGTGGTACAGTGGATAGAGCTCTGGCCTTGAAGTCAGGAGGACCTGAGTTCAAATCCAGCCTCAGACACATAATACTTACTAGCTGTGTGACCTTGGGCAAATCACTTAACCCCATTGCCTAGCAAAATAAAAAAAAAATAATAAAAACATTTTTGTGAGTAGGGGTCCACAGGTTTTACCAGACTGTCCGAGGGGTCCACCACACAAAAATTTCTTAAAAACTTCTATTTTAGAGGTTAATAGGACACAGAGGACTCTAAGATATTTGGAGAGGGAAAAGGGAGTCATGGGAAGTGGTTGGAGTACTGGATTGGGAATCAAAGAACCTGGTTCAAATCTCTGCCCTGTTACTTACTTCCTGTGTGTTCTTGGGCTAGGCCCTCAGTGTCTCTGGATTTCAATGTCATCATCTTCAAAAGGAGTAGATTGGACTGAAAGACCTCTCAGATCCCTACATCCATGATCCAAAAACTTCAAGGAGGAAGTGGAACCTATAGTTTGGGGGGGTGTAGGGTGAAGATGGGGTTCCAATGTCTTGGGGTACCTACAATGTCCTCCTACAATCATGACCTCGCTCTCTGATCATCTCTACTCAACTAAAAATTCAGATTCCCTTCCTCGCTCTAATAGGTGAGTATTTTGTCTCCTTTACCCTGGGTCCAGGCCACCATAACACTTTCTGTGGTCTCCTTGCTTTGGGGATATCCTTTCCTGCCCTGCTCCTAGAACCCCTTTATACATTGTCTTTCTTCAATAGAATGTAAGATCCTTGAGGGCAGAGACTATCTTGTTTCTATGTATTATAATCCCCAGTACTTAGCACATAAGCACTGAATTAATGATCTATTTATCTAGCCATTCATTTAATTATCTATGTCTATCTTTCTTTCTACTTGTCTGTCTGTCTGTCTGTCTTGAAAGATTCTAAGAGGCAGAGAAGAGGAAGCCGCTCATCCCGGGCATCAATAGAGGGTGGGGAGGACAGACATAGGCACAGAGCTCTCTCTAATTGGCAAGCTTCCCTAATGTGGCTATTCAGTTGTGCCTTAATAGACTGGGAGGACTCTGGTGAAAAGGAAGGAAGTCATGTACACTAGACAGCACATAAATAGCCTTCAATAATTAACCCAGTGCCAGCTAGGTGGCACAGTGGATAGAGCACTGAGTCAGGAGGACCTGAGTTCAAATTTGGCCTCAGACACTTGATGCTTACTATTTGTGTGACCCTGGGCAAGTCACTTAACCCCAACTGCCTCACAATAATAATAATTAACTCAGTGTTTTCTGGGAAATGCTGGGAGTCCTTTAACAGACCTTTAATAGCACATAAACTGGACAGCTCCCAGAGTAGCAGGTCTTTGAGCCCTGAGGGTTGATCGCAGTACAAACAATAAATCTTTCTTACTCCAAAGGCAGTCTAGCAATACCAGATTTCCAAGTAGACTACAGGCTAGTAGTCACCAAAACAATTTGGTACTCGTTAAGAAACAGAGAGATGGGGACAGCTAGGTGTCGCAGTGGATAGAGCACTGGCCCTGGAATCAGGAGGACCTGAGTTCAAATCCAGCCTCAGACCAAACACTTGACACTTACTAGCTGTGTGACCCTGGGCAAGTCACTTAACCCCAATTGCCTAAAAAAAAATTTTTTTTTAATTTAAAAAAAGAAACAGAGAGGTGGACCACTGGAACAGATTCAGAACACAATATACAAAAGCAAATGAGCACAGTAGCCTATTGTTTGGCAGCTAGGTGGTACAGTGGATAGAATGCCCACCCTGGAGTTAAGAGGACTTAAGTTCAAATCTGGCCTCAGACACTTACTAGCTGTGTGATCCTGGACAAGTCACTTAAACCCTGTTTGCCTCAGATTCCTTATGTGCAAAATGAACCTGCTATTTTACAGCTGAGGGGAGAGAGAGAGAGAGAGAGAGAGAGAGAGAGAGAGAGAGAGAGAGAG
>NW_020954600.1:13587466-13742811 GCF_900497805.2 Vombatus ursinus | reverse complement strand
GATTAAGTTACTTGCCCATGGTCACAGAGGTAGTAAATGTCTGAGGCTGGATATGAATTCAGGTCTTTCTGATTCCAGGCCCAGTGCTCTATATATTTTGCTACCTATCTTCCTCTTTTGAAGTAAGAACTCACCATTCTACAAAAATTGATGAGAAGCCAGGAAAGTGGTCCTACAGAAACCAGGTATAGGCCTACATCTCTTGTACACCGAGATAAATTCTAAATGGGTATGTGACTTAGTCATAAAAGGCAACATCATAAACAAGTTAGAAGAGCAAGGAAGAAATTACCTGTCAGCTACCTATGAATTGTAACTTAAACAAGACAGAAAGAATCACAGAAAGTAAAATGGACAATTCTGATTACATAAAATGAAAATATTTTTGCACAAACAAAACCAATGTAGTTTAGAAGAAAAGCAGGTAAATGAGAAAAAAAATCTTTGCAGCAAATCTCTGATAATGCATATGGAACTTATTTAAATTTATAAGAATAGGAGACAGACTGCACTGCATTGGAATGGAGAGCAGCTAAACACATGTCAATATAATAGACTATTGCCATGCTATAGGAAAGAATGAAGATGAAGAAGTCAGAAAACAATAGGCACAGTGATTATAACAATGTGCATGGAATGAGGTACATTGGACACAAACTTGCTGATCTCCCCGAAAATACCATTTCTTACACCTGTGAGTTAAGGCTTTTTCTATTCTTATTAAAATGCAGATGGAATAAATGGTAGGGTAAACTAATATGAAAAGTATGTTGGTGTAGTGGGGCGGGGGGAAATGTAATGTTTCAAGTCAGGAGAGATGTAGCTTTACGTTCTGCCCCTGACACTCATGAAACGTCTCTGCATCTGTTTCCTCATCTGCAAATTGGGGAAATGATAACACCCACAGAGAGGATCAGATGGGATAAGTTTTGTCGAGTGTTTGTTGACCTTAAAGGGTAATATAAAAATGATATGAAATCTAGCAGTTAGAAGCTGATAACACCTTAACACAAACTGGTCCATCAGATTAGCTTGTCAGAGAACAAAGCCAGGGAACAGGGAGCACCTAGAACACAGGACACTTCTTGAGAATGACAAGCCTGGGGGAAGGGCACGAAGAGGTTCTAAGTCATCAAGGCATGAAGGTTAGGGGGAAGGGCAGAACACCAAAAAGTAATAGGATGGTCCTCAAAAGCAGGTACCATTTTTTTTTTTGTTTTAGTAATCCCCAGGCCCAGCACATTGTTTTCTTGTTTCAGTAATGTTCGTCTTTCCGTGACCTCATTTGGGCTTTTTTTTTTCAGTTATCCTTCATTTTGCATTTTCTTTTTTTTTTCTTTTTATAAAATATTTTTATTTTCTTTTTATTTTATATTTTTAGTTTTCAACATTCACTTCCATAAGTTTTTGAGTTTTAAATTTTCTCCCCCTCCCTTCCTGCCTCCTTCCCCAAGACAACGTGCAATCTGATATAGGTGCTACATATACATTCCTATTACACATATTTTCACATTAATCATGTTGTAAAGAAGAATTAAAACTGATAGGAGGAACCACAAGAAAGAAGAAACACAACAAAACAGAAGAAAAAAAGAGCAAATAGTATGCTTCAATCTGCATTCAAACTCCATATTTCTTTCTCTGGATGTGGATAGCATTTTCCAGCATGAGACTTTTGCAGATGTCTTAGATCATTTGGGCTTTTCTTGCCAGAGATACTGGAGTAGTTTGCCATTTCCTTCTCCAGCTCATTTTGCAGATGAGGAAATTGAGGCAAACAGGGATAAGTGACTTGCCCAGGGTCACACAGCTAGTAAGTGTCAGAGGCTGGATTTAAACTCAGGAAGATGAGTCTTCCTGACTCCAGGCCTGGCACTCTCTCCATTGTGCTATCCTGGCTCATAATAGGTGCTTAATAAATGCTTGTTGATCAATCTTTTGTTTTTATATCTCCTTCAATTTCACATATATATCACCCTTCCCCTTCTTCCGTTCCCCTGACCCATCCTCCTAATAAAGAATAAGACAGACAGAAAAAACAAGACACTTTTGCAAAGCTAACATTAACCAGGTCTGGCTACATATGCAATGTTCCACACCCATAGTCCCCCACCTCTCCAAAGAAGGAAGGAAGATGCATTTTCTCCTCTTCTCTGGGGCTAACCTTGGACGTTATAATTACAACATGTTCCGTTTGCTCTTTCCATTTATGTCGCCGTATGTGGATATTTTAAATGGCCCTTCTAAAAGCCACATCCATCCCTTTCAGAAGTTTCTTGATTTGGCTTTTTCAATGTTTTTGTGGAGTGACTATCAGACGCCCTCTAGTGTCTGAGATGAAGACTACTTTCGATCCCATTTCACCCTTAACCCAATTGGTTTCATGTACCCACAAGTCACAATGACTCATGTTGGGAGTTTTATTTGAGGAAAGAGAAGCTGTGGTATATTTGGCACTTTTAAAAACCACTTCATTTACTGCAGCAGATAATAGAGAATTTTAGATGTATAGTTGCAAAGCCACTTTTTCAGTATTTTCTGAAAAGGATCTATACTTGTTTTTCTTGGCTCATTTGTTTCCTATTCCTGGAACGGCCTCTTCTCATATCTACAATAAATGGGTCAAGAGTCAGGAGCAACATGGTGTAGGGGACAGTGGAGTCAGAAATTAAAAAGATAGTTTCCTGGAAAGAGGGTTGGTGGAGAAGTCACTCAGACCCCCAGTCCTACCTCTTGTTATCTATATAATCTCGGGGAAGTCACTAAATATCTCTAGGCCTCAGTTTCCTCTTCTATAAAGTCTGGGGATTGAACTAGGGGACTCTAAATTCCCTGCCAACCTTAATTCTATGATCCCATGCATAAATGAACCCAGGTTCCACCATTGATTACTTAAACGACCTTGGGGAAATTGCCTGGCTTGTTTGGGGCACCACCTCCTCTTCTATAAAATGAAGGGGATTACACTAGATGACCTTGAAGATCGCTTTCAGCTTTAAGTTCATGACCCACCAAGGAGCTATAGAAAGATGGAAATTGTCACTTGAGAAAAAGTCATACAATTACAGTTTTCTAATTCATGCTCCATTAAAGTCCTCCTCTTTCAATTGTGGAAGTCAGCCTGGGTTCTCAAAAGTTCTGGCAGGTTCTGCCAAGCTAGAGAGACTCTGAGTCAGGGCCAGGGGATAAACTGGGTGGCTGTCATCCAAGGACCAGCCCAGTGAAGTTTGTAGAGGCTTGTCAACAGAGAGTCGGCCACTAGGTAATAATTTGTTTGGTTTGGTTTTTTTTTTTAGTCACAAAAATACAAGAAATTGATCCAGCAAGTTGGAGAGGGGTCTGGATCTGAATGGACAAAGACAGAACCCATACAATCTAACACCAGACATTAAAGAGATGTACAAAAATGTGTTTGTTTACTTTTTTTGTTTTGGAAAATATAGTTATTTTTAAATGATTATTCAATATGCAATGCTTTTTTTCTTACCCCCTCCCTCGCCCATAACATGGGTAGTAAGGAAATTTGTTTTGTATGACTTCATATTTGTAATGACTTTTGTATTTCTTGCCTTCTCAATGGATAAGGGAGGGGATAGAAGGAGGGAGGGAATTTGGAATGAAAAGTAAAATAAAATGGAATTTTAAAATATTTAAAAATAACCTACAAGGTGGGTTTATTCTTATTATTTTTTATTATTATATATATTTTTTTAAGTGAGGCAATTGGGGTTAAGTGACTTGCCCAACGTCACACAGCTAGTACGTGTCAAGTGTTTGGTCTGAGGCCGAATTTGAACTCAGCTCCTCCTGACTTCAGGGCCAGTGCTCTATCCACTGCGCCACCTAGCTGCCCCTATTATTATTATTTTAAATGAATTAATAAATACTCATTATTATCCTAGAAGTATTGGGATATTGTAATTCATTCATTGGGATGAGGGTCACCTCAAGGCCAACTCACAGATTCCAACTAAAGGATATATGATGGTCTGATACAGTGTTTCTGCCTAAAATGATCATTTGTTTAAGTTCCGCATGGACACTTAATATTCTCAGAATACTCTCAGCATGTATCTGCAGGGCCCCTTCCACCTCCTTTCAGAGCTAATAACAGTAACAGTAACAAAAATGGGTATTTATAGAGCATCTTAATATCTGCAGAGCATTTAACATGCTCATTTCATTTGATCCTGTCAACAAGCCTGTGAGCTCAGTCTTATTCAGTGGTTTTTCAGTTGCACCTGACTCTTCATGACCCCATCTGGGGTTTTGTTGGCAAAGATCCTGGAGTGGTTTGCCATTTCTTTCTCCAGTTCATTTGACAGATATGGAAACTGAGGGAAACAAGGTGATATGACTTGCCCAGGATCACACAGCTAGTAAGTGTCTCAGGCTGGATTTGAACTCAGAAAGACAAGGCATTATCCAGCTGCACCTGTGAGCTCAGTACAACAGATGTTATCTTCATTTTACATCTCTGAGGCTGAAAGAGCAAAAATGACTGTGCTTAGGATAACACAGCTAATGTCTAATGTCAATCAATCAATCAATCATCAAGTATTAATTAATCACCTGCTCTGGGCCAGGCACCATGCTTTGGACAGTATTTATATCCCCAGCACCTAGCACAGCACCTCATACATAGTAGGTGCTTAATAAATGCTCGTAAATTAATTGTTTTGCTAGACACTGAAATAGAAGGCAAACCTAGGGTTTTTTTATTAATTTATTTTGATTTATCAACAATCACTTGCATAAGCTTTTGAGTTTTAAATTTTTCTCCCCCTCCCTCCCCACCTCCTTCCTCAAAACAGCATGCAATCTGATATAGACTATACATATACATTCTTATTAAACATATTTTCATATTAGTGATGTTGTAAGGAAGAATTAGAACCAATAGGAGGAACTACAAAAAAAGAGGAAACAAAACAAAACAGAAGAAAAAAAAAGAGCAAATAGTATGCTTTGATCTGCATTCAAACTCCATAGTTCTTTCTTCCTATATGGATAGCGTTTTCCATCATGAGGCCTTTGGAGTTGTCTTAGATCCTTGCATTGCCGAGAAGAGCTAAGGCTATCAAAGTTATTCATTGCACAACGTGGCTGTTACTGTGTACAATGTTCTCCTGGTTCTGCTCACTTCACTCAGCATCAGTCCTTACAAGTCTTTCCAGGTTTTTCTAAAATCTGCTTACTCATCACTTCTTATAGCACAATAGTATCCATTACATTCATATACCACAACTTGTTCAGCCATTCCCCAACCGATGAGCATCCCCTCAATTTCTAATTCTTTGCCACCACAAAAAGAGCTGCTATAAATATTTTTGTACATGTGGGCCCTTTTCCCATTTTTATGATCTCTTTGGGATACAGCACTAGAAGTGATATGGCTGGATCAAACGGTATGCACATTTTTATAGCCTTTTGGGCATAGTTCCAAATTGTTCTCCAAAATGGTTGGATCAGTTCACAACTCCACCAACAATGTATTGCTGTTTCAATTTTCCCACACCTTCTCCAACATTTATCATTTTCCTATTTTATCATGTTGGCCAATCTGATAGGTGTGATGTGGTACCTCAGAGTTGTTTTGATTTGCATTTCTCTAATCAATAGTGATTTAGAGCATTTTTTCACATGATTATAGATGGCTTTAATTTCTTCACCTGAGAACTGCCTGTTCATATCCTTTGACCATTTATCAATTAAACCTAGGTATTTTTAACTCCAGTATTTTATCCATCATGCCTTTCTGTATAGGCTGTGGCCTCCTTGCTGTATCTGAACATGGTACCCTATCTCTCCACTCCAAGCATTTTCATTGGCTGCCTCCATAAAAAAGGAGAAAAGACCCACATGTTTGATGACCAACTCTGACAGACTTTTCTTGTTTCAGCTATGCAAGTATCTAAGACAATTCCAAAAGACGCATGACAGAGAGTGCTATCCACATCCAGAGAAAGAACTATGGAGTCTGAATGCAGATCAAAGCATACCATTTTCACTCTTTTATTTTTTTCTTTCTTATGGTTTTCCCCTTTTGTTCTGATTCTTCTTTCAATATGTTTAGCATGATTATACATGTTTAACTTATATCAGATTGCTTGTTGTCTTGGGGAGGGAGAAGGGGAAAGAGGGAGGAAGAAAAATTTGGAACTCAAAATCTTATAAAAATGAATGCTGAAAGCTATTTTTACATGTAATCAGAAAAAAATAAAATATTATTAAGTGGGGAAAAAAATCTCTCATTACTCTTCTTCATGTACTCAGTGCTCTAGCCAGATTATACTAATTTGCCCCTCCCTGGTCAGGTCTCCACACCTTTGTTTATACTGCTTCCTGTATCTGCAATGCTATCCCACCGTCAATCCCTGCCTAATTCCTTCTCAGCCTGTTAAACACAGTTTAAAGGCAACCTTTGACACGATCTCATCAGCAGGAAGGAAGCAGTGTGGGACAGAAAAGAGCATGCTGAATCTGCATCTGGAGTCAGAGGGTTGATCCAAATCCAGGCTCTACTAGTTGGGAATGAGGGAAGGGAATAAGCATTTATTAAGTGCCTACTATGTGCCCGGCACTGTGCTAAGCACTTAATAAATATTATCTCATTTGTTGATTATTAGTAGTTATTATCTGTGTGACCTCAGGTAAATCACTTCATCTCTACCTGCCTCCATTTCCACTTAGGTAGTCAAATTGACTTCCCCTTGGTCAAGGAAAGGCTCCCAGACCTGACTGCATGTGTTTCTGGGAATTGTAGTCCAAATGGGAAGTATAATTTGCCCCTCTCTTGGTGGGGGGACAGGCAGGATGGAGAAAGGTTGGAAAGGAAAGATTTTGCTTGGCAATTTCAGCAGCCATGTGATGGTGGGCTGTAGTCTAGCAAAGAAAGAAGGCCCTTTGAATGGCCATTACAGCTGGGATATTGAGGCAGCTTGAGCTCTCTCTCAACTCACTTGTCTCTGACTCTTCCAAACCCTGAGCTGGTATATGTTTGGAATGGACTTGTAAAGTGTTTAT
Source organism: Vombatus ursinus (assembly GCF_900497805.2). Lineage (NCBI taxonomy): Eukaryota > Metazoa > Chordata > Mammalia > Diprotodontia > Vombatidae > Vombatus > Vombatus ursinus. Next base: position 13,735,785 of record NW_020954600.1, on the reverse strand, counting down.
TACTCCCATTCTTTTCCCCCCTCCACTCTGCAGGCATTTACTATAATAAGAATTCTACCCTTTCGATTATTCCTAATTTTTGATTTTTCATAGTACCCTTAGAAATACTTTCGCCTTTCTTTGACATGAAATTATAGTGACTTCTTTGTGATTTTGTATTTGCCCTTAATTACAAACAGTAGGAGTTTCAAGGGAGCAGGCTAGTGAAAGGGCAAGATTGGTACAGAGAAAAAGATAGAGGTCCAACCTCCTCTGTCTAAAATAGTTAGCGTGTGTGTTTGTCTGTGTGTGTGTGTGTGTGTGTGGCTGTGTGTGTGTGTGCTTTCCATCCTAGTATGGAGGCTCTAAACTATGATAGATGATTGTGTTATTTTGATTATTAATAACTTTTGACAAATTCTCCTAACAGCAGAATTGAAATCTAATCTGGGGTTTTCCTCCTTCCCTTCAGGCTAAAATTGTGAGGCTAGGTGATTTGGTAAAGGATCTGGGTACTCATGAGCCATGTTGCCTTTCTTTGAGCAAGCTCAGCAGAGTGAGGACAGTGACTAAGGAGTAAGTGGCCCCAGTGGGAGGAGGAAGGTGGAGTCTAGGATGTGGTCATACCATGCCCCCAAATTCCAAGCATGGGGGCCAGAGGAGATAGGAAGCACCTTTTGATTTTGCCTGCCTCTTCAAACCTCCAAACCTTGCCAGACAGCACCACCAATGGTTACATGTACAATGACAAAGTTGAACTAGATGCCCTCTAAGTTCTTGTTAGCTCTAGCACTGATCATATTAAGAGATCTTTTACTCTGAGCTTCCACAGAATTCCATTTATACCTCTCATGGCACTTTTACATGATTGGTAACACTGGTTCACCTGTGCACAGACCTCTGCAATTTAAAAGGTTGTCATCAGGACAGCCCCATGAGGTACTCGGTATCTCCAGTATCATCTTAGCCATTCCCTAGGGCCTGAAATGCACTCCTTCACCTCCATCTCGCTGTTGTCCCTTTCTGTGAAGCTTGACCTGATCTGTAACATTTCTACTACCCCATTGTTAATGTGTTCTCCCCCCCCTCAAATTGGCCATTAGGTGGCACAGTGGATGGAGCACTGAACTTGGAGCTAGGAGGACCGAGTTCAAATCCTGCCTCAGGCACTACTAGCTGGATGACCCTGGGCAAGTCACTTAACCTGTCTTAACCTCAGTTTTGTCATCTGTAGATAAAAATAGCACCTACCTCTCAGAGTTGCTATGAGGACCAACCAAGAAAATACACATAAAGCACTTTGCAAAACTTAAAGGACTACATAAAAATTAGCTTTTATTCACCATTTTTTTTTTTTTTGGCTAGGCAATGGGGTTAAGTGACTTGCCCAGAGTCACACAGTTAGTAAGTGTTATGCATCTGAAGTCGGATTTGAACTTGGGTCCTCCTGACTCCAGGGCCAGTGGTCTATCCACTGCGCCACCTATCTGCCCCCCAAAATTAGCTTTTATTATTACCATATTATCTTGTATATAATTATCTGCAAGCATGTTGTCTCTCTCCACTCCAATATTTCTTAAGGGCAAGACTATTCCTTTTCTTTCTTTTTTCTTTTCATTTTTGTATCTCTAATACCTAGCAAAGTACTCGACATACAGCTGGTGCTTAAAAATGCTTGTTGAATTGAATTTTCTTCTCTAAGTCTCAGTTTTTCTATCAGCAAATGGAGATAACAATACTAGCACTACCAACTTCATGGGATTGTTGTGAACAAAAGTACTTTGGAGATTCTAAGGCTCTCTACACATGTGAAATTATTATTGTTTTTACCTATAACCATAATTTTTTAGGGTGGAAGATTGTGCAAATGGAATATCAAAGAATGGATGAACAGGCATTTATTAAGTGTATGCCATGCATTAGACATTGGGCTAACTAAGCACCAAGGATTCACATACAAAAGGAAAATAGTCCCTGCCCTCAAGGAGTTTGCATTCTAGTAAGGGCAGACAGCATATGTCAGAGACTGGTGGCCAGGAAGGAATGTTTTGGTCTAAGAAGTCACAGGAACGTTGAGAGGGATCATAGAGCAGTTGATTGACGTAAATCCATTAATTGGTGCTCCTGAACTAGTTAGAGTTGATACTGCTGGGTATTTCATTAGGCTTGTGTAATTTTTAAACAAAAATGGAGGGATCCTTCATTTTCTTATAGCATAAGGAATAGTAGATGTCACTTTTAAGGCATATGAAATACTGCTAAGTTAAAATTAAGTAAATGCAAAACTCTTCCATTATATTTTATTACTATTTTCCTATTATACGGTGTAGCTATTATATCTTTTAATGTCTGTAGTTAATATCCCTGATGGAATTGGGCATGAATAAAGTACCTATTCAAAGTTCTCCTTATGAAAATCATCTGCAGCTTGATAGATGGACACAGGTGGGAGAGCTGGTGTGGACACTGCCAGGTATTCACTTTGTGGTGCTGCCAAAGCACTCATCCACTCCTAGCTTATTCCCTGGCTTTCTGCAATCTACAGAGGAGAAGGCTGTCACTTAATTAACCGATTAGTTAATGCATTACCAGCTATAGAGTATAGTATACACTTTGGCCACCAGATACTGCTACCTCCAGGCTACCAACCCACTGGCTGTCAAAAGGTACTCCAAAGATCCCATGGGGCACTTCCAGGATTTCCTGCTCCTCACTAGAGGGCACACTTGAGTAACGCTTTCTTCCCTCTCCAACTGTCCAGAGCTTTCTCGAGCTTGTAGGCAGTATGGTTGGCTCTAGATTCTATACAAATTTAGGAGCATGACCTAACACATAGTCAAAAATGACCAAAATAGGAAATCTGTGCTTCAAGTCCCTACCCCTTCATTTGGCATCTCCCTTTCTCATTCAGAACTGATCAAATTCACTTATAAAACTTAGACACTTTACTTTTATTTATTTATTTTGGTGAGGCAATTGGGGTTAAGTGACTTGCCCAAGGTCACACAGCTAGTAAGTGTTAATTGTCTGAGGCTGGATTTGACTCAGGTCCTCCTGACTCCAAGGCCAGAGCTCTATTCACTGCGAACCTAGCTGCCCCGACACTTTACTTTTTAATGGCAATGTAATTTATTGAAACACAAAAAGGTGGGGCAGCTAGGTGGGGCAGTGGGTAGAGCACCAGCCCTGAAGTCAGGAGGACCTGAGTTCAAATCCAGCCTCAGACACTTACCAGCTATGTGATCCTGGACAAGTCATTTAACCCTGATTGTCTCAAGGAAAAAAAACAAAAAACAAAAGAAAGAAGCACAATAAAGTAAACGAATTATAGATTCCCTTCTGACACTCCCCTCCTTTATCTTCTGTCTGTCTGGAATTTGGAGAAGAAGAATCAGGGAAGGGATCATAGGTTTGAGGCTCACTGAGACTGGCTGGATAGGCTCTTGAAGAAACAGATGGAAGTGCCAGAGGTTGGTTCTACCTTCTAATTGTTCTCCTCATTGCTCAAGTCTTGCCTACCAATCTGGTCCTTTCTTTTTCATGCCGCCATGACTATGCCTACTCTCTAGGATTGGTCTCAACTCTTCCTTCATTCCATCCCACTTGGTCTACATTAACATCAGCACAATGAAAGTGGAGGGACGTGGGATTTTCATGGACACCTTGCCCCATAAGGGCTTCCAGTCTCTCAGAATCTTCCCCCATCCCAGACCTACTGAAGGAAAAGCATTAAATGACCAAATGGGACAGATAAAGCTGAAAGAGGTTAGTCACATGGAAGAGACTTGTATAAAATTGTAGATATCTTTCTCTGTAGTGAAACCCATGAATAATATGAGAGACTTGTGCTCCCAAAAGCAAAATCGTCCCCTATCTCTTCCAAAGCCTCATGCCGGCCTGAAACTCAAATGGTAAGGCAGGGGGAAATTCACCTTGTTATACAAATAGCATTAGTTGACCAGAGGGCTTGGAATATGATATTCCGGAGGTCAAAGGAGCTAGGATTAAAACCAAGAATCACCTACTCAGCAAAACTGAGTATAATCCTTCTGGGGAAAAAATGAACATTCAAACAGGTAACACTAGCTAACTCCACAAAGCAAGATTAGAAGTATAGAAGATAATAGGTTTAGAGTTAGAAGGGACATTAGAGGTCAATGAGTCCAACCTCCCTCCCTTTTACAGATGGGGAAATCAAGTAACACAAAGATTATGTGACTTGCCTAGGGTCACACAAAGTGAGCATGATGTTCTTAGAGTCAGAAATCTTGAGTTCAAATTCCAGTTTTGACACCTACCATCTACATAACCTTGGGAAAGTTATTTAACTTTTCTGGACCTTCATTTCCTTGACTATTAAATAAGGGTTATAATATTAGTCTCTTATCCACTTTGCAGGGTTGTTGGGAGGAAAATGCAACCCTTTAGAAGTGAGAGCTAATACTGTTATGTAGGACTTCACACGCACCAAGTCCACTATACCCCGAGGCTCAGGGTCCCCTCACAAGGGACTCTGGGCTTATTCAGACCCAAGGTCATCCTTGAAGGTCCTGACCCCAGCAGGGTCAGATTCTTTCTTTGGTTTTGCCTCATTCAAGTATAAAATGCCGAAGAAATCTTATAGGATTAGGTTCCCACAAAGGTCCTCCATGTACAATATAGATAATAGGTATGGAGGAAGTTTTTATTTGTTCCTCCACCAAAAAGGCATAAGATACAAAGGACTCATAGACATGCACGTGTTGAGGTTTAGAGTTGGGAGAGCTGGTTCAGGTGTGAAAGAATTCACTTAGACCTTCTCTGTAACTATTGGGAGCTTTATTGATGCAAAAGCAGCGGGCTAGCTCTGGAAAGAGAACTAGCAACTTACAGAGGGATAGGGGTCTGTTTTATCTTACAAGATAAGGGGAGGGGTTGTCATGACACAGGATGAGGAAGATGGATGGCAGGATAGGGGACTCGGGATAAGGAAGATGGGAAATTTTATGAGTCAGCATGAGGGAGACAAGGAAGTTTTATGGTCCAGGATGGGGGGAAGTTTTATGGTATCTCAAGATAAGGGAAAGAGACTCTAGGATGCCCTCAAGTTCAGGAGGGGCCTCACAAGGTGCTAGAAAAACAACTCTTAATTAAAATTTGCTTCTTTAAAAAGTTTTTAGTTTTCAGGGCACTATATGTCTTCTGCTTCACATGAACAAATATAGGCCAAATAAAACACTTAAATGGCCCATTATATTCATTATTCTCCCCAGAAGGTAATGATCCTTTGTGGAACTGCTGAATGGATATTTTGAATTCAACATAAACCTGTACTGTCTGAGCAATTCACAGTAATTACGGGGGAAAATTTGGCAAGGTCCAGATCTCCTGGCTACTCACAGAAAAGCTTTTGTCCTCCAGTTGCAGGGTCATGCTGGTGACCTTATCCTCTCCTCCTTTGCAAAGTATGCTGCTGAGAAAATTATCTCCCTCTGGGCAGGTTACACCTGACTCTGAAATGAAGGAAGTCTTAAACTAAGGAACAACCGTGGAGTAATTGGCAAGACTATAAGCATAGATTTCTTAGGAGTGCTAGTCACTGACCTGTACTCATAAAAAGAAACAAGATGGAAAATGGTAGCCAGAAATTGCAGATTCTGAAAGCTCCAGTCTCCGACTCTCCTGCATAGGCACATGCATCCCAGTACCATGTGCTTCTGCTGCGAGCTCCTCTTCCCATTGTCCCCCCACAAGGGGGAAATTTTCCTATAAGATGTCCTTGGTATTTTATACTTAGATAGGGGCAAAGCCAGAGAGACTGACCCTACTAGAATCAGGACCTTTAAGGATAACCTTGGGTCTGAATGATCCCAGAGTACCTCTCGATAGTGGGCTTGGTGCATATAAAGTCTTACATAACAATATTAACATATTGGCATAGATTTTCTGAGTCAATACACAACCTTCAAAGATCATTATAGACTTTAGATGCCACTGAGCAAGGGTGAAGCAAGGATGCCCATTATCACCACTATTATTCAATATTGTACTAGAAATGCTAGCTATAGCAATAAGATAAGTAAAAGAAATGAGAGGAATTAGAATAGGCAATGAGAAAGCAAAACTACCACTCTTTGTAGATGACATCTACAAAGAATCCTAGAGAATCAACTAAACAATTAGTTGAAATAATCAACAACTTCAGCAAAGTTGCAGGATAGAAAATAAACCCACATAAATCATCAACATTTTTGTGTATTACCAACAATTTCCAGCAGCAAGAAATAAAAGGAGAAATTCCATTTAAAATAATTGTAAACAATATAAAATACTTGAGAGTCTACCTCCCAAGACAAATCTAGGAACTATAAAAACACAACTACAAAATGCTTTTCACACAAATCAGATCTAAACAACTGGAAAAATATTAATTGCTCATGGGTAGGCCAAGCCAATATAATAAAAATGACAATTCTACTTAAATTAATTTATTTATTCAGTGCCATATCAATCAAATTACCAAAAAATTATTTTATAGAGCTAGAAAAAATAATAAAATTCACCTGGAAGAATAAAAGGTCAAGAATATCAAGGGAATCAATGAATAAAAAATGTGAAAGAAGGGTGGCCTAGCCAGAGCAGATCTCAAACTGTATTACAAAGTGGTAATCATCAAAATAGTCTGGTACTGGCTGAGAAGTAGAGTGGTAGGGTAGATCAGTGGACTAGATTAAGTACACAATACATAGTAGTAAATGACCATAGTAATTTAGTATTTGATAAACCCAAAGACCCAAGCTTTTGGGACAAGAACTCACTATTTGACAAAAATTGCTGGGAAAATTGGAAAGCAATTTGGTAAAAACTAGGTATAGACCAACATCTCACACTGTACACCAAGATAAGGTCAAAATGGGTATGTGATTTAGACATAAAACAAATTAGGGGAGAGTGAAACAGTTTACCTCTCAGATCTATCAATAAGGGAAGAAGTTAGAACCAAATAAGAGAAAGAGAGCATTACAGGGTATAAAATGGATAATCTTTATTACATTAAATTAAAAAAATGTTTTGTACAAATAAAACCAATTTAGCCAAGGTTTGGAGGAAAGGCGAAAACTAGGGGGAATTTTTTTTATAACAGTGTCTCTGATAAAGGCCTTATTTCTCAAATACATAGAGAACCAAGTCAAATTTATAAGATTACATCATTCCTCAATTGGTAAATGGTCAGAGAATATGAACAGGTAGTTTTCAGACAAAGAAATCAAATCTACCTATAGAAATATGAAAAAATACTCTAAGTCATTATTGATTAGAGAAATGCAAATTAAAACAACTCTGAAGTAACACCTTATACCTATCAAATTGGCTAATATGACAGAAAATGAAAATAACAAAAGTTAAGGAGATATGGAAGAATAGAGACACTAATGCATTGTTGGTGGAATTGTGAACTGATCCAACCATTCTGGAGAATAATTTCAACTATGCCCAAAGGGCTATAAAACTGTGAATACCCTTTGTCCCAACAATACCACTACTAGGTCTGTATCCCAAAGAAATTTTTAAAAAAATAAGAAAAGGACCTATATGTACAAAAATATTTATAGCAGCTTGTTTTGTGGTGACAAAGAATTGGAAATTGAGGGGATGCCCATCACTTGGGGAATGGCTGAAGAAGTTGTGGTATATGATTGTGATGGAATACTATTATGCTGTAAGAAATGATGATCAAGATGCTTTCAGAAAAACATGGAAAAACCTACATGAAGTGATGCAAAGTGAAGTGAGCAGAACTAGGAGAACATTGTACAGAGTAACAGCAATATTGTATGATGATTAATTGTGAATGACTCAGCTATTCTCAGCAGTATAGTGATCGAAGGCAATTCTGAAGGACTTGTGATGAAAAATGCTATCCATATCCAGAGAAAGAACTGATGGTATCTGGATACAAACTGAAACATACTTTCTTTTCAATTTTCTTTATTTTTCTTGGATTGGTTTGGTTTTTTTTTTTTTGGTTTGTGTTTTCTTTCACAACATGACTAACATGGAAATATGTTTTGCATGACTGCACATGTATGACCTATATCAAATTGCTTTTCTACTCACTGAGAGGGAGGGGAGAGAGAAAGAGAGGAAGAGAATTTGGAATTCAAATTTTTAAGAAGGTTTAAGATTGTTTTTACATGTAATTGGAAAAGAAAATGTTTGAAAATAAAAAAGAAACCATTGAGTCCACCTTCCCTCTATTTTACAGATGAAGAAACTGAGGCACAGAGAGTTGAAGTGACTTGCCCTTTGGGTTCAGATCCTGTCTAGGATGCTTAAGAGCTGTACTACCCTGGTAATTTGTTTATCCTTTCTGTGCCTCAGTTTCCTCACCTATAAAATGAGGGGGTCGGATTTGATCACCCATAAAGTCTCTTCTAGCTCCAAATCTATGACCCTATGGTCTTATGAGCATTGACCCCTCCAAAAAAAAACCAACCCTGAAACTTTTCATCGAGAAATGTTTTTTACATTTGTTGTTCAGTCATTTTCAGTCGCGTCCAGGCCCAGTATTCTATGAACTTCGACACCTACCTGCCCATAAAAACAAACAAAAGTATTCTAATCAGTGCAATGTTGTTATTTAGTTGTTTCAGTCGTGTCTGACTCTTCATGACCTCATTTGGAGTTTTCTTGGCAGAGATACTGGAGTAGTTTTCCATTTCCTTCTCCAGTTCATTTTACAGATAAAGAAATTGAGGCAAACAGGGTAAAGTGACTTGCCCAGGATCACACAGTTAGTAAGTGTCTGAGGCCAGATTTGAGCTCAGGAAGAGGAGTCTTCCTAACTCCAGGCCTGGTACTCTATCCACCATGCCATCTAGCTGCCTGAGTCGATAGCTAAAAGCAAAATATTGCATTGCAATCTTGCCGATGTGGGTGTATCCTCAGAAAACAGAGACAGAAGTCCATCTGCCCTTGTCCATCCATCCTATGAAACTCTTGTCCATGGTCCTCCAGATGTTCACCACGAGGATTCCTTCCCTGCTTCCTCTGGGGTAACAGTGGAGCAAACACAGGCCACCTCTAGGTTATATACCCCTCACTCTTGGTGTGTGACCAGCTCATCTTCTTTCTTCAATCCTACACTTCATTAGTGACATCCTTTTTTTTTTTTTTTCCAGTTCTCCTTCCTAAATCCTTCTTTGTAATGCACACCCACCATGCAACTCTTTTATCCTCTGGGTGATGCTCATTTTCAGTTCACAACATCTTGCAGTCATGTAACAATCTATGAATGGTTTAGATAGCTTAACACAGTGGTAAGCTGGTAAATATTTTAACAACCAACTTTAACAACCAGTTTTAACAACCAGCTCTCTGAAAAGGCACAGCCCTTTTAAGTTTACTCTGCAATTTACTTTGCAATTAACATTTTCTCCATCACTCTTTTATATCTAGATAATTAACAAAGCAATAAACCAAGTCTTGATCTGTCCCCTTTGCAGATTTCCAAGGTGTAAATGATCATACTGAAAATTTAATAATCAACTTTCAGGAGCCAGCTGGTACAGGCCCAGCACACCAGTGGCTTATTGGAACACAATTAATTAGCCCATGTTGCCATGATCTGTGCAATCCTGTGATTTTGCTGAAAGGAAACCTTCAGATTGGATTATGTTGCATATTTCTGCTCTCAACTTTCAAAAATTTAATATTTTATATTCCCCCAATTATGTATAAAAGCAATTTTTAACATTTATTTTAAAACTTTGAGTTCTAAATTCTTTTCCTCCTCTCCTCCCCCCTCACTGAAAAGCCAAGCACATATAGGTTATACATGTACAATCATAAAAAACATATTTCCATGTTAGTGATGTTGTGAAAGAAAACACAGACCCCCTCCCCCCCAAAAAACAAACAAGAAAAATAAAGAAAAATATGCTTCAATCTTCATTCGGACTCCATCAGTTTTTTCTCTGGAGATATTTTTCGTCATAAGTCCCTCAGAATTGTCTTGGATCATTGTATTGCTGAGAACAGCTAAGGTATCATCATACAATATTGCTGTCACTGTATGCAATGTTCTCCTAGTTCTGCTAATTTCACTTTGCATCAGTTCATGTAAGTATTTTCAGGTTTTTCTGAAAGCATCCTGCTCATCATTTTTCTTATGCTACAATGACATGCCATCACACTCACATAACACAACTTGTTCAACTATTCCCCAATTAATAGGCATTCCTTCAATTTCCAATTCTTTGCCATTACAAAAAGAGCCACTATAAATAGTTTTTGTACATACATGTCTTTTTCCTTTTTGTCTTTTATCTTTTTGGGATACAGACCTTGTAGTGGTATTACTGGATCAAAGGGGTATGTCTGCTCTTAACTTGTCCTACTGAATCATACTACACTTTTTCACTGCTGAAGACTTAAAAAAAAACCTTGGACAAGCCTCCAGAGTCAAATTAAATGGAATTGATCATCTCAATTTAATAACTTAGTATATTCATTCATTGATTCAATAAATCTTTATTAAGGATCTAGCATAGGCAAGGAACTGTGTGAGGTACCAGAGGGGGAGTGGGGAATATTAAGATTTATGAGATAGAGAAGTTGCTCTTGAGGATCTTATAGCCAGAAAGAAGACACACACATACACAAAGCCAGGGAAGGATGCTTGCAGAAGGTGAAACTTGGACTAAGACTGGAAGCAAGTCAGAGAAGCCAGAAGGTGGAGGCAAGGAGAGAAAAAGTTCCAGACATGGAGGACATCCAGTACAAAGGCATCCAGAAGGGAGATGGGGTGTCCTATTCAAGGAATAGCAAGGATGGTCAGCCTTGTTGGATCACTGAGTACTTGGAAGGGAGGAAAGTGTAGGAAGAATGGAAAAGTAGGAAGGGACAAGAGTGTTATGGGCTTTGAATACCAAATAGAGGATATTATGTGTGTATATGTGGATGGTGGGGGTGGGGAGTACTCATGTAGGTTATGAGTGTCCACACGGAACTATCCAGATGCAGTTCAAAGAGAGGCATGAATAGATATCTCTAAAGCATCCTCTGCCCACTCTTTTCCAAGGCAGACTTTGAATTCTGGATATATATATATATATATGTACATATACATATACATATATATATATGTACATATACATATACATATACATATATATATTATTGTTAGTCTAAGGAAATAATCTTTAGATTCAAGCTATGCTCCTGATCATTGTCCTTTAACAGGGGCCCAAGCTATATATCCAACGCTTAGCACCTTTCCCACCAAATGCCAGTTCCACAAACACCACAAATAGTAAATGAACCTGGATAAATAGCAAACAGTAATTAAAGAAGGTATATAGGTGAGAATATACCAGAAAATACCTAGGATGAATGAGCTCTCATGCTAGGGGCAAGTTTCAGTTCAGCAGAGAGAGAGAGAGAGAGAGAGAGAGAGAGAGAGAGAGAGAGAGAGAGAGAGAGAGAGAGAGTTGCAGGCATCACCTAAGGGGAAATTCTCCCAAGTCTCTAGTGTAATAAACTGGGTATGGATATAGGGACTTATCAAGATGTCAGCTCCTCTGCATCAGAGATATCAAACTCCCAGGCAACAGAGATAGAACCAGATTAAATTATAACTGGGAGATATTTAGCAAAATAAATACAAATACAACAAAACATAATGTTAAGTTGTGGTTTTTTTTTTTTTGAGTTTGACACCATTGCTCTACATGTTGACTTCTTCCTAGAGCCTCTTTCCCTTCAGAAACCTCTTGCTGAAGAGAATCCGGAACTACACATCTTTTCTCTTGAAGCTGGAAGTCAACACTAGGAGCTCTCTTCTTTCAAGCTCTGGATGACTTCACCGTCCATAAGGAGCACTGAGGAAAGCAATCTCTACTAACAAATTATAGGAAACCACTGGAGTTTATTGAAGTGGGGATGAGGGGTAGTGGTGACATGATCAGATCAATATTTAAGAATTAATTTGGCATCTAAGTGGAAGATAAACTGGGGAAGAGAGAGCCAAAGGCACGGGGACCAATCAAAGGAGTATTAATATAGCCAAGGCATGAAGTGATGACAGCTCTTACCAGGTAGTGTTTGTGAGTAGGGAAAAGAGGATGTGTAAGAGAAATGTTGTTAAGACAGAAACAACATATTGTGATCAGATCCAATGGGTAGAATAGAATGCAGGGGGAAAGGAAGGAGGAGTGACATTGCTTTTGCAGTAGCTCTAGTAATTGAACACCCACATAGTTCCCTTTGTCTCTTCCCTGAAAAAGCAAAAAGCTGCAGATGTCAAAAGCTGGTGACATAAGAATATGGAAGGGGTATGTATATGTATTGCCTGTGTGGGTTAAATGCATCGTCATGGGTCTGTCTAGATTGGGTAGAAAGGAGGCATGAATAGATAATACTAGAGTCTCCTCCACCCACCCTTCCCCAAGAGAGACTTTGATTTCTGCCAGGAGGAGAAGCTGGAGGTTGAGACCAGAGGCTGGCTACTCTGTTCTCCTCAGAGAAAGGTACCAGGCTAGAATAATATCTAACTTCCTCCCTAAACATTGCTAGTCTAAGAGAGATAATTTTTAGGTTCAAGCTGCGCTTCTGATCTCAATCCTTTAACAGGGAAGGAGTGAACCAAACTATATATCCAAGGCTTGACCTCCTCCTCATCAAATGCCAGTTCCACAATGACACCCATAGAAAATAGCAAATAAACCCATTTAGCCAAGCTAATAGCAAAACAAAATTAGAGAGGATTTACAGATGAGAATATACCAGAAAGTACATAGAGTAAATGAACTTTTGAGCTGGGAGTAAAATAATTCAGCTCAACCATTAAATTGAGTCCCACATCTCACCCAAAGGGAAATTTCTCAGTCTCTAGGATAGTAAGCTGAGGATAGGGACAGATCAAGACTTCAACCCTTCTAACTTACAGATTCTTCACAGAATCCTTTTCTTCCTTTAGGGACCTGAAAAAAAAAATCCAGAACTTCATGACTTCTCTCTTGAAACTAGAAGCCAGAAAACCAGTATCTCTCTTCTGAGCAAGCTTTCCCAACTCCACCCTTCATACATTGAGGCATTGAGTAATCAATCTCCACCAGTGCAGACAGTCTTATGAAAATGAGCTTGGAGCCTCCAGCTACACATATAAGAAATACCCTCCTAGATTAGACCGAGGTGGTCCATTCTTCTCAGTATTCTGTCTGTGATGCTGGTACTAAGGGTCATATTTAGAAAGGAAATACTCATCCTCTCTGATATCATCTTCAAAAAAAAAAAAGGGATTTTCTTCCCTCACCCACACCTCCTTCCCAAACATCCCAGTTTCCCTTATGACAACTATTTTTTATGTTGATCTTATGCAGAAAAGCCTTCCCTATAACCTGGAAATAATGACTATTAAACAGTCTAATGAAACTCTCCTGGAAACAAATGAGAATGTAGTGTCAGAAAATTTGCAACAGTTATGGTACATGTTTAATGAATTTCCATGGGATGGGGGTGGGGAAAGGAAAGGCACATGATTATTCCCAAATTGTATTCAATGAAATAAATCATCAAACTTAGTGCTTCTGAAATTCAGTATTAGTAGATAAAGCTGTGTTAGCATATGATGAATTAAAATTGTAAGCTGCTGGCTAGAATTTTGCAAAATGGATGGAGGAAAATTATTAAGAAGAGGGAATTAATTACCTAGCATGATGGAACCATATCAGTACCTTATACTGGTGGTATAGTGGAAAGAGAGGTAGATTTTTTGAGTCAGAGGACCTGGGTTCAAATCCTGGCTTTGCTCTTTCCTACTTATGTGACCTTGGACAAATGACTTTATCTCTCAGGCCTCAGGTTCTTAATCTGAAAAATGAGGGGGTGAATGACCTCTTAGGTCCTTTCCAGCTCTAAACCTAAAACAAAGATCTATATTCCACAGAACTCTACCTAAGGGCATCTTTCATCTATTAGAACAGTGGTTCTTAACCTTTTTTGTGTCATGCCTTTGGCAGTCTGATGAAATCCTTCTCAGAATAATGTTTAAAAATGCATAAAATAAAATATACAAGATATACAAATATACAAGATTATACAAGATACAAAATATACTGGTTTCAGAAGCTAATTATATTAAAATATAGTTGTCAAAATATTTTTAAAAAACAAGTTCATGGACCCCAGGTTAAGAATCCCTAATCTAGAGTAAAAACAGTAATGGAGGAGCATGATGGAAGCCCAGAAGACATCATGACTACATGTGTAACCATCAAAGTAAATAATTATGATCAGCATGGGAGAAAAGAGCATCCTCCCTAATATTAATGCCCTGGGTCAAAGCCCCATTCACCTCTTACTAGTTTCATACAAAACACATGTTCATACACATACACATGTGACAAGGGGCTGTATTGATTATGAGACTGTTTTGTACAATTTAGACCTTTAGACCTTATCACTGTCAAGTTATTACAATGATTTATGACCTTAGTTACCCAATGCCAAAAGGAACAAAGAAAACCATAATTCAGATCTGTTTCTTGAGACTGAATCTGACCTGACAGTTTTCATTACAGTTCACCCTATCCTGGCACTTGCTGTGTATGTGGGGCAATGCCAAGGAGCCAGGTCATAGCCTTACCCCCAACACAATTACTATTGTGACTATCTGCTCTCATGCGAACACCAGGGCACCTAAGCTCTCCACTTGCCCTAGTACTAACTTATTCTCTCCAATACCAAATATAACGACAGAAACTACCTTCATTTTAAACTCACTCCTCAGATACATTACTCTCTTGCTATTTAATCTCACTGCAATAAGCAAGCCAACTCACCAATCAAAGATTCTTCTTCCAAGCTAAAAGACCAACCTAGTTCCTGAGGCTCCCACAGAATTGTAGGCCCCTGCTAGAGTATATCTGTTTCTCCTTTTCGCCCTATACTACCCCAAGCTCCTAACACAGGCTTTCCTCCAGCACATTTTCATTTCAGTTGACTTTTGCTTGTTTGATGAGGTCACATCTCTTGTCATCCTGCTTCTGTGGTCCTTCTCTGTAATATTTTACAAAATGAGCTTTAACTCACAGCAGGTGTTAAAGTGGAGGGCTTAGTCCTAGACACAGTGAGGCCAGACCTTCGTGAAAGCATATGTAATCCTAACTCTCAAAGCTCACTGGTATGGGACTCTCCTCATTGGCGGAGATGAATGTCTTTGCCCTTTGTTGTTGAGAGCAGGAGAGCTCCAATCTTTTTAGTTTTGAGTCCATGAGTCTCTTTGGATTTCAGGTGCTTCTAGCTTCCAATTTCAAGAGAGAAAATGTAAGAGGCCAACCCCAACTCAGACTGCTGAAGGAAAAGACTGGGGAAAAGCTGACACAAAAGGAACTAGCAGTCATCATCATGTCCTGGTTCCCAGAATACTACACTAGAGACTTTGGGGAGTACCCCTTCAGTGAGATACAGGACTCTCTCTATTGGTAGAGAGAGCTATTACCTCACTACCAATGGGACAGCTCCTTCATTCTACATTATGGTACATACTCTCAAATATATATATTTTTTCTATGATTTTTGTTTCGCTGTGATTTGGATAAATGGATTTTTATGCTATTTTCATTATGTGTGTTCATTGTAGAAGTGGTATTCAGTACAAAAAGAGTCAAGCCTTGAATATAAAGGTTGGGGTCCTCCTCTTTCCCAATAGTGAGCAGTGATCAAAAGTTAGATTGAACCTGAAAATCATATCCCCTAGATTAATAATATTTAAGAGAGCAAATAGATATTATTGTAGACCAGCACTCCCTTTGTTTGAGGAAGGCAGAGAAGCCAAACGATCCGGCCCCAACTTCTTGCTTCCCTTTTGGTAGGAATTAAAGTCTCCCTTGGAGAAGTAAAGAGGGGGAAGAGAATAGGGTAGAGATGTCTGTTCTGCTTCCCTTTAAGCCACACAACACCCCCATGCTACACGTGTTAGAACAGTCCTCATAACATGAAGGCCTCACCACACATAGGTAGATGAAAGTGGAAGGAACAAAACATATAGACGTGAAATGGTACAGATCTGCTGGCCTTTCTGTGACAATCTATTCTCCTCAGCATCCATAGGAGAACTACACTTGGTGTACTCTCAGAAGTGGTAATGGTATTTCAGAAGATGAAAACTGAAGGAGTGCCTGAATTTGACCACATATATAAAAAAGAAATAGAAGAAATCAAGGCTAGGGGTGACATAATTTTAAAATGTCTCTTTTTTTTGTAACTACGTCATTTGGTGTATTGGTTGTTAACTCTAGGGTTTATCATTGACTCAACTCAGAGATTTCACTAGGAAGGTCTTGTCCCTGTATCCTGTATTTTCCTTCATAGCTTTGGGGTTCCTGCATCATCAGAGTCGTGAGTTCAGTCACTTGTGGAAGAATGTCTGGATGGGGGTATAGGTAAGTACAGTCAAGGAAAAATACTACAAATGTCTAATTCTAATAAGAATCTTCACTGTAAAATTTGACTTTAGGAAAGACTGAAACTTCCTTCCCTTCCTCCTTCAGCTTTCTTACTCCCTTAGCTGGATCTTGTATGAAATGAAATTTCCATTCAATGATCCCATTGACACCTGGCTGCCATGTTTTGATCTTTAGTTTAGAATATAAAAATGGGAATGTAAACCAGAAATTATGTTCTGAATGTGCCAATATCTCTTTCAAAACAGATATTTAAATGACCATGGCAAGGTCATAGAAAGGCTCTTCCTAACCTGGTCCCTTCCCATCTTTCCAGCCTTCTTACACCTTACTCCCCTCCTACTCTGTGATCTAGAGACACTGGCCTTGCTGTTACTTGAACACAATACTCAATCCCTCAACATTTTCACTGGCTATCCCCCATCCTTGAACACACTTCCTTCTCATTTTTACCTCCTGGTTTCCTTCAAGCCTCTGCTAAAGTCTCACTTTCTGCAAAAAGTCTTTCCCAGTCTTCCTTAATCTTAGTGCCTTCCCTCTGAAACTATCCCCAATTTATTTTGTTTTTATTTTTTAATAATTATTTTAACATTCATTTAAAAATTTTTGAGTTCTCAATTCTTTCTCTTTCTCCTGCCCTCTCCCTACCCATTGAGAAGGCAAGCAATATGATATCAATTACATATGTGAATTCATGCAAAATATATTTCCATATTAGCCATGTTACAAAAAAGAAAAGAAAGAAAAATAAAGTAACAAAAAAGTATGATTCAATCTGCACTCAGAGTTCATTGGTTCTCTCTCTGGATATAGATAGCATTTTTCTTAGTGAGTCCTTTGAAATTGTCTGGGATCATTTTATTGATCAGAATAGCTAAATCTTTCACAGTTGACCGTAGTTACAATATTGCAGTTATTGTATACAATGTTCTGTTAGTTCTGCTCACATCATTTTGCATCAGTTCATAAAAGTCTTTTCGGATTTTTCTGAAAGCATCCTACTCACTAGTTCTTATAGCACAATAGTATTCCATTACAAATCATATACCAAAAGTTATTCAGCCATTGATGGGCATCCCCTTGATGTCCAATTTTTTTGCCACCACAAAAACAGCTGCTATAAATATTTTTGTACAAATAGGTCCTTTCCCTTTTACTTTAATCTTTTGGAAGATAGACCTATTAGTGGTATTGCATGGCCAAAGGGTGTATACAGTTTTATACCCTTTGAGTATAGTTCCAAATTGTTCTCCAGAATACTACCCCCTTTTTTTTTCTGGATATATCTTATTTGTACATAGTTGTTTGCATGTTGTCTTCTCATTAGACCGTGGGCTCCTTGAGAGTAGGGAATGTGTTATTGCCTTTCTTTGTATCCCCAGGGCTTAGCATAGTACCTGGCACATAGTAGGCACTTAATAAATGCTAGTTGACTGACTGACTGATTGACTAATCAATTATAGGCATATCCAAGTTTTCTCCCCTGTCTCCTGCAAAAGTTAATGCCATATTGTGAGTAAATCTAGGTCAGAACAGACTAGGAAGAGTCAGGTCAGTGAGGTGGAACTGTTATTAAGTGCTGAATTCAAAGCTGGTGTTAAGCCAAAGAGAAGACAAAGACAAGATTCATAGGTAGCCCCGTCTAGTGAGGATAAAAGAAGTAGGCTGGGAATCAAGAGACTGAGTTCAAGTCCTAGCTCCGACAGTACCCAGCTACCTGACCCAGAGGCAGATCAGTCTGCATATCAAGTCCTTTCTCTCTCCTCATCAGTAAAACAGATAATTCTCAAGGTCTCTTCTAATTCTAATAACCTATGAACCTATCTACGATCTATAAGCCCAAGTTGGTGGATCAGTCATTGTGCAGATCAGTTGTTGTTGTTGTTGGACCTTCTTTTTCCAAGAGGACCAATGCCATCACAGGTGATGTCTTGACTTGCTCCTGAACTGGATTTAAGTGAGAGTTGAGTGGTTTTAGGCGGAAATGTGCTCAGGGGTATAAAGACAAGGGTATGGTGTTCAAGCCAGGCTTGAGGAATCACTGAATCTCCTAGTTGGAAGGAACCTCAGAAGTTATCTGTTTAAACATGAACCTGAAGATGAATCTTCTCTAGATATTATCAACCAAATAGCAACCATTTACTAAATGTCTACTATATGTCAAATGGGTAGTAAGGTGGTGCAGTGCCATCTAGGATAGAATACCGGGCCTGAAGTTAGGAAGACCCATCTTCATGAGTTCAAATCCAACCTCAGATACTTCCTAGCTGTGAGCCCTTGAGCAAATCACTTAATCCTGTTGGCCTCAGTTTCCTCATTTGTAAAATGAGCTGGAGAAGGAAATGGTAAGCCACTCTAGTATCTTTGCCAAGAAAACCCTAAATGAGGTCACGATGAGTTGAATATGACTGAAATGACTGAACAACAACAAAAATGTGCAAAGCATTGGGGATGCAAATAAAAAAGTAAGACAATCCCTGCCCTCAAGGCTCTTACCTTCCAAAGGGGAACACAACAAATATGGAAGGTTTCAGCTGCAAGTCTGAAAGGTGGAAAGGTCCCATGTTTGTTAGGGAGAAATGACAAAGCAGATAGATGATCATGCCTCTTCTTGAATGTCATTTCCACTGATAAAAGTCCTATGAGTTTCTGATGTTGAACTATTTGATAGTGCCAAGGATTTTGGTGACAAGAATTTTCTTTTCCAGCTTCAACAGCTATGGTTTTAGTGCCCAAGGGAGCAGTGGCCAGGCTGCATCTCCACAAAGATTGTTTCCCAGGATTATGGCGGAAGGCATTGGGCACTTGCCATTCCCAGGGCTTTTGGGTTCAGAGTCCTGGACTGTGTCCATCAGAGACTGAGGGGAGATGGCCATCAGAGAGAGAGTGGTGGTGGGGTTTGACTTGCCTGCACATGGGTACATCGTCCCCTTTGGGTATCATGCTACTTCATCCAGGCTGGTCCTGGGGGTGGCGGTTGGTTGGCAGTTGATAGGGATAGTCAACATCTTCTTTACAGGAATTACCTCCCCAGGCGATGGCTGGGAGGCCTGGGCTGAAAACAGGACCCATGGCCTGAGAGGTACTGCCAATTACAGGTTTCAGTGCCTGACTGACCATTGGTAGCAGTTGTTACAAGTGGAGATGAGGAAGGTGAACTCCCTTCATCTATAAAACACAGAAGTTGGACCAGATGACCTCTGACGTCCCCTCTGGTTCTCCATCTATGATGTAATGATCCTACTAAAAATGTAGTGGGAAAGAAAGGAGCATTTAGGGGCAGCTAGGTGGCACAGTGGATAGAGCACCAGTCCTAGAATCAGGAGGACCTGAGTTCAAATCCGGCCTCAGACACTCGATACCTAACTAGCTATGTGACCCTGGGCAAGTCACTTAACCCCAACTGCCTCACCAAAAAAAAAAAAAAGAAGAAAAAAGGAGCATTTAGCCTATTAAAAGCACATGCCCTTGAAATAGGGCTGTTGTTGCTGCTATTCAGTCATGTCTGACTTTTCATGACCCCATTTGGGGTCTTCTTGGCAGAGAGACTGGAGTGGTTTGCCATTTCCTTTTCCAGCTCATTTTACAGATGAGGAAACTGAGCAAACAGGGTTAAGTGACTCGACCAGGGTCACACAGCTAGTAAGTGTCTGAGTCCAGATTTGAACTGAGGGAACTGAGTGTTCCTGACTCCAGGCCCAGTGCTGTATGCACTATGGCGCCCCCAGCTGCCCAGAAATAGGGCCAATCTGGTTGCTATACTCAAGTATTGAGGCCAACTGTTCACAATGTTATCTTCTGAAAAAATTAAAATGAAGAGGAATGTTCATCATAGGAAATAACAAACTTGAGGAATATGGAGGATGGGAAGCTAATACGAACTGATGCCACATGAAACAAGATCTTGAGAGAAAGTAGATACAATGATTAGGAACAACCACCATTTAAAAAAAAAAAAACCTACCAAACGAAACTGAACACTCTGCTAGGATAACAAATAACCAAGCCTGACTCCAAACAAGAGATGTGAGGTTGCCCCGTCCTTGTTGGAAGAGGTAGGGAGGTTAGCACGGTGTGCGGCAGGGGTGGGGAACCTGCAGCCTCCAGGACACAGGTGGCCCTCTAGGTCCTCAAGTGCGGCTCTCTGACTGAATCCAAACTTCTCAGAACAAACCCCCTTAATAAAAGGATTTTTTCTGTAAAACTTGGACTTGGTCAAAAGCCCGAACCCAAAGGCCTAGAAGGCCACACCTGGCCTTGAGACTGCAGGTTCCCCACCCCTGGGGTATACCATCACTTAATTGACATACTAGCTAATTTTGTGAAATTTTTCTTTTTCTTTTTCTTTTTTTTTTTTTTGTTCTTTGTTAAAAGGGAAGTCTCTCTGATGAGGTGAACATAGTATTTTGAGGGACAAAATGATGTGAAAACAAAAAATATCAAATATAATTTTTTTAAAGCATGCCAAAGGAATTAATTTCTTACAGTTTAAAAGATGAATTAATTTACATAAACTGCTCAATACAATATATTTAATGTCTAATCTTTTTAATCTTATTTTTATTGATATCTTTTTTTTTTTTTTACTGTATTTCCATAACCTGATTTTAGCCAATGTGAAGAAAATGATCAGTCAGGGATGCTCACAAGTGAAATAGACCTTCTTGTCCTTTGCCTGAGGTCTTCAGGGTTTTCTCAGCAAAGGTATTGGAATGGTTTGCCATTTCCTTCCACAGTTCATTCTACAAATGAGGAAACTGAGGCAAACAGGGTCAAGTGACCTGCCCAGGGTCACACAGCAAGGAAGTGTCTTAGGCCAGATTTGAACTCAGGAAGATGAGTCTTCCTGATTCCATGCCCAGGGCTCTATGCATTATGGCTCCCTCTAGCCGCCCCTTTGCACATAATAAGTGCTTAATAAATGCTCCATTCATTCAGGAAATTTAGCCCCAAGACAGGAAGAGTGGCTTACCTAAGGTGGCACTGGCAGTAAGAAGTCAAGTCAGGATTTGAACTCATCTTCTGACTCTAATGATTGTGTCCATAAAAGCTATGACCTAGTGGCCAAGCTTTTGGCGATCAAGCTTCTTTATCTGTCTAGGCCTTAAATAACAGATCTACAAATCTGGTGCCTGACTCCTAATTAAGCAGCTTCAGTTTGAAAACATCTTGTCAGGCCTTGGTATAACTTTCAAGGATACAGGGTCACTTCGATACCACATGGAGGTGTCAGAGGAGAATCCTTATCATAATGCAAAGAACTTCTTTTGGTCAGAGTTGGGGGCAAAAACAATAGTAGAGTTGGGAGGAGGATGGTGGCAGAGACACAGAGGATTGGCCAAACCAAGTATAAGGGAAAATGGTGGGGCAAGAATAGACCAAACTTAGGTACTGTTACTTTGGGAAAAGGGGTAGCTCTTTGCCTACAGAATCTGACCCTCACCCTCACAAAGATTAGTGGGGGGAGGTGGGCCTAGGAGGGGTGACCTTGGTTAAAGGACTCTGGGGCAGAAGCAGAGGACAGGGGAAGAAGGACTCCTGAGGCAAAACCCAATGAGCTTCTTAGGATAAATCAAGCTTCGAACATTTATTAAGCACCTTTTATATGCCAGGTACTGCGGTAACAAATAAAAAAATGAAACAGTCCCTGCTCTCAAAGAGCTTCCATTTTATCAGGGGAGAAAACAGAGAGACAGAGAGACAGAGAGAGACAGAGACAGAGACAGAGAGAGAGAGAGAGAGAGAGAGAAAGGGAGAGATCCATATATATGTATGTATATACAAGAATAAATACAAAGTAATCGAATACAAGGTTCTTAGGGAGACAGGGGTACCACCTCACCTCACTGTTTAATGAACAAAGTCCAAATCTAGTAGTCTTCCATGACCACATCCATTCACTTTTTTTCATTCTTACTCCCACCACCCTAATTTAGATCTCCATTATCTTTTGTTTGAACTATTACAAAAAGGCTTCTTAACCTAAGTCTCCTCCCCTGCCAAGTCTCTCCTAAAACCTGCTCAAAAATCTTCCATGGCTCCCTATAGTTTACCAAATCAAATCTCAACTCTTTAGCCTTCCTTTTAAGGCTTCCCTCAATTGAATTCCTAATTATCTTTCCAACCTTCTCTCTTATTTCTCCTTCCTGTGTTCCAGCCAAACTGGACTGGTAGTTGTTATTCAGTCATGCCCAACTCTTCATGATCCCATGGACCACTGCGTGCTAGGCTCTTCTATCCTCCACTACCTCTCACAGTCTCTCCAGGTTCATGTTCTTTGTTGCCATGACACTTTCTGTCTATCTCATCTTCTGCCCACCCCTTTTCCTTTTGCCTTCAATCTTTCCAAACAACATGGCCTTTTCCAGTGAGTCCCCGTCTTCTCATTATGTGGCCAAAGTATGTAAGCTTCAGCGTCAGTATTTGACCTTCTAGTGAATATCCTGAATTAATTTCTTCAAGTACTGACTTATTTGACCTCTTTGCTACCGAAGGGGCTCTCAAAAATCTTCCCCAGTGCTACATTTTGAAAGCATCGATTTTGCAGTGTTCAGCTTTCCTTATAGTCCAACTCTCACAGCCATATATTGCTATTGGAAAAACCATAGGTTTGACTATATGGATCTTTGTTGGCAAGGTGATATTTCTGCTTTTTAGTATGCTGTCCAGATTTGCCATAGCTTTCCTTCCAAGGAGCATCTTTTAATTTCATGACTGCAGTCGCCATCTGCAGTGATTTTTGAGCTGAAGAATATAAAATCTGACACTGCTTACATTTCTTCTCCTTCTATTTGCCAGGAAGTGATGGCACCAGTTTTCAAGATCTTAATTTTTTCGATGTTAAGTTTCAAGCCAGCTTTTACACTCTCCTCTTTCACCCCCATCAAAGACTTCTTAATTCTTCTTCACTTCCTATCATCAGAGTGCATATCTGAGACTGTTGACATTCCTCCTGGCTTTTGGTTCATCCAGCCTGGCATTTCACATGATGTACTCTACATATGTTAAATAAATAAGGTGACACTATACAGCCTCATCATACTTCTTTCCCAATCTTAAACCAATCAGTTATTCCATGTTCGGTTCTAACTGTTGCTTTTTGAGCTGCCTACAGGTTCCTCAGGAGACAAATAAAATGATCCGGTACTCTTATCTCTTTGAGGACTTGCCACATTTTGTTATGATCCACACAGTCAAAGGCTTTAGTGCAGTGAATGACGAAGAAGTAGGTATTTTTTTGGACCTCCCTTGCTTTTTCCATAATCCAGTGAATGTTGGCAATTTGGTCTCTAGTTCCTCTGTCTCTATGAAAACCAGCATGCTCTTCTCGCAATTCTCAGTTCACATATTGTGGAAGCCCAGCTTTCATAACCATGCTGGCATGCAAAATGAGTATAGCTGTTGGGTAATTTGAACATTCTTTGGCATTGCCCTTCTTTAGGACTGGGACATAAACTGATCTTTCTAATCTAGTAGCCACTGCTGAGTTTTCCAAATTCACTGGCATATTGAGTGCAGGACTTTATAACAACATCATCTTTTAGGATTTTAAATAGCTCAGCTGGAATTCCATCACCTCTGCTAGCCTTATTGTTAGCAATGCTTCCTAAGGCCCATTTAACGTCATTCTCCAGGATGTCTGGTTCTAGATCAGTAACCACACCATCGTGGTTATCAGTGATGTTAAGATCTTTCTTGTACAGCTCTTTGGGGTATTCTTGCCACTTCTTACTCTATTCTGCTTCTTTTAAATTCCTACCATTTTTCTCTTTTATCATGCCTGTATTTGCACGAAAGTTTCCTTTGATATCTCTAATTTTCTTAAAGAGATCTCTTCTTTCCCAAATGGCTGCTAGTCAGTTACCAAACACACCCTGCCTTCTCCTGCTCCTATGCCTGGGCTCAACCTGTTCCCCACAAGGGCAGGGAGTGCATTCTCCACCTGTCAATCAACCAGGCTATAGGCATTTATTAAGTACCTAATGTGTGCTTGTTGACTATCAGGATACCATCCATAATTTCAAGGTCTAGATCAAGTAATATATCTTCCATCAAGCTCTCATCCAGAAGTGATTTCTGTCCCTTTAATCCCCATAACTTTTTATTCAATAGTAACATAGTTCCAAAAGGATCTTAGAGGGCATCTAGTTCAATCTTCTTAGTTTACAGATGAGAAAACTGAGGCCCATAGATATTATGTGATTTGCCCAAGGCCACATAGATAGTAAGTAGAATAGATGAGACTTGAACCCAGGACCTCTGACTCTGTTCTTTTCACTACAGCCCAATCTCCTCTTCTCTATGACCACACTCTACTTTGTGGTTTATTTGCGTACTTATGCTTCCTGGTTATGTTGAAGAGGCAGCTATGTGGC
The DNA here is from genome assembly GCF_900497805.2 of Vombatus ursinus. Lineage (NCBI taxonomy): Eukaryota > Metazoa > Chordata > Mammalia > Diprotodontia > Vombatidae > Vombatus > Vombatus ursinus. The sequence continues at coordinate 13,710,986 of NW_020954600.1, read as the reverse complement.
TCAGTGAACAGAACACTGGAGCCAGAGTCAAGATGACCTGACTTCAAATACTGCCTGTGACACTTAATAGCTTAGTGACCCTGGCCATGTCATTTAACTGCTGTCTGCCTCAGTTTCCCCAACTGTAAGACAGAGATAATAATAGCATCTACCTTGAAGAGTTGTTGTGGGAATCAAAGTAGATAATAATTGTAATGTGCCTAGCACATAGTAGGTGCTTCCCTTCCCCAATTAGAATGTAAGTACCTTACAGGAGGGTTTCACTCTTTGTATTATCAGTCACTTAAAAAAATGGTTATGGATTTACTTGGTACTCCCTACTAGACAGCAAACTCCTTGAGGGCACATACATTCACCTATTTATCTCTCTCAGCTATTTGTTGCAGTGCCTTGTACCTTGCAAGGACTCAACAACCATGGAATTGAGTTGAATTGAATTCTCAAGGAGTTTTCCTTAACTTTCCTTTTTAAAAAAATTCTCTGGGCCTTTGGAAGGGTGAGACCAAGGTATCACTTTATGTTGTTACAGATTCAAGATAAAGACATCCAGGAAAGGATTAGGTCTGGCCTCAGAATTTTTATCAAGAGTTAAATACTAGGGTGTTTTTTTTTTTATCCCCTTCTTAAATTGAGTACATGGAAAGTAATGTGATCTTTTCCTGCTGACTCAGTTATTACTGCTTTACAGTGGTACCTCAGGCTATTGAGTGGGAGCTCCAAAGGTCCCACTCCAATGGGCTTTGGATTTGAGAAGTCCAGCTTTGAGAACTGGTGTCAGTTTCCATAGCCATCCACCCCGCCCATTTCTACTCAGTGTTTGCTGTAACCTTAGGATGACTGAATGAAGGTTGCCAGGCAGAACTAGATTAGCAACTTCAGGAATCAATAACTGTAATTTTACATACAATTCAGAGTCAATAGGCTCAGGTCTAAGGGTGGAGGAAGGGTCCTGGGTTTGCTGGCAATCGCTTTCCTAAATGCTCAGTGGGTTATTGTCTGTGTGTGTGTGTGTGTGTGTGTGTGTGTGTGTGTGTGTGTGTGTCTTTTTTTGCCATTTTTCATGTTCTTGGCTGGGTTCCAGATGGTGGAAGATTGACCTGTGAGAGAAAAGTCATTATTCTCAGTCTTTCTAGCTAAAAGCATTTCCACATGTGAAATTTTGTTTCTGAGTGCCTCATATTTCTTTGTATTGCCTTTTAAAAAAAAAGTTGTTCAATGCTTTTAAATATTCAGATGGCAAAAGGGATTGACCCCTTCTAGAAGCAAGTAAATAGATTTGCCATGAGGGAAGGAGGGAGGTGAAAGCTGGGGAAACTAGTGGGGAAGAAACCCAAAAATTTTGGTAAAAAAAGCTAAAGGTTTACTGAGGTAAATGTAATTCAACATACTGGCTTCAAAGTTCTGGAAGCTGGAGACAAAGGTCTAGTAGAGAACAATCTTGGGGTAAAGTCAGGAGGCTAATTTGGAGCATAAAAACTCACATTAAACCTTAAAAACGCAAAAGCTCGATGTATGCCTTTAATCTATTGGTGGAACCAATGGTCAGAAATCAGCCCAACCTTCCATTCCATAGAAGGGAACCTTAGAACTCAGCTCTGAGCCCCTTCCTCCTTGTTCGCACCTAAAAATAGCTTCCCTTAAGCTTCTAGGACAGAGGTTCTTAATCTTTTTGGTGTCATGGACCCCTTTGCTAGTCTGATGAAGCCTATGGACTCCTTCTCTGAGTAATGTTTTTAAATGTATAAAATACAAGGGAAATCAATTCTATTTGAGATGGTTATTTTTTTTAAATTCAAGGACTCCCAGGTTAAGAACCTATATTCTCCAATCTACTGACTGCTCTCAAAAAGGAGAGCCCCTAAACCTTAGTAATAAAGGGAGGGCCCCTTTTGAAATGTTAAATGCCTAGCTTTACCCACCACCTGTAAGTCATACTTCCTTAACTAGGACCAGAGGAATTTTTGGATATTTCCTGTGGCTGTTCTCCAAACAAAGAGGACAATCTCAGATCCTGGCAGATTCCAACTTGTTCTAACAATGGGCTGATTTCAGGAAGTCAGGAAACCACCGTACCCCCAAAACTAACATTGAGAATTCTATTGGTTCAAAAAAAAGAAAGTTGTGCAAACTGTGGGTGAGATCTCAGAGGCCATGTCGTCTAAACTTTTATTTTCCTGATGAGAAAACTGAATTTATGGAGACGAAAAGATTTGCCCAAGGTCATCTGGAGGGTGGGGGGAGAGGAGGAGGAGTCCTGCACAGTTGAAGACTATTGCTCATCCAAATAAATGAAGAAATTTGCCCAGCCACTTTGGGGTAGAGCCTGGACGAGAATCCAGCCCTTCCTAGTCCAGTTTTTTTTCCCACTCAACCATGAAAGGGGTGGGAAGAGTAAAGATGGTTCAAATCTGCAATCCAGTTATAGGCTCAGGAAGGCCTGGCCCTGAAATGACCCGAAAGATTTTATTTGTGGAAGCCATGTGGCATAATGGACAGAGGGCTAACTTTGGAATCAGAAAGATGTGGGTTCCAGTTCTGTCTCTGACATATATTTGCTGGGTGACCATGGACAAGTTATCTAACCTCAGTGCCTTTGGGCAACTCTCTATGACTCTATGATTAAGTTTAGTTACCTTCTCTGCATGAGTGATTTTCTATAGTAAGAGCTCCTCGTACAGATAAAATCACATCTATTTTCCTCAAAGTTGTTTTTTTTTTCTTTCTCTAGTCACTATACAAGTTTTTTTTTATATTTATTGCAAAGTTTCCCAAAGCCTTTTGGTTTTAGGACATTCACTGATCATCAGATTCTAGAATATTAAAGCTGGAAGAGCCCTTGGCGACCATCTAATCCAGGGGTGAGGAACCCTCGGTCTCGAGGCCATATGCTGTCCTCTAGGTCCTCAAGTGCGGCCCTTTGACTGAATCCAAACCTCACACACCAAATACACGTGTGGCCTTGAGGCTGCAGGTTCCCCACCTCTGAAGTCCAACTCCACATTAGAGGTGGGTCAATTAAGACCAGAAAAGAGAAAGACTTGTAGGTCAACTGTTTCTTTACCAACTGTTTGGTAAAGAAACCATTCTTTTGCTTCTTTATAAATACAAAGCTTTAGGTAATTCATTCATCCTTCTGAATGTCATGGGTTAATTATTTCTCATGTTCATTCAAGTAAATAGTTTACGCTTGTTCACCTACACATATAAGAACACATATGTACTTATCTGTTTACATGTTTTCCCCTAATAGAATGTAAGCCCCTTGAGTGCAGGGATGATTTTTTTGTTTTGTCTTTGACAGAGTAGTGCCTTGTACATAGTAGGTGCTTAATAAATGCATGTTGCATTGGATGGGATTGATGAAGATGAGAGGAAGTAGGACCTTTGGACCTCTCTACCATGGGAGGAAGAACCTCTCATTCTTCTTGCTCTCCCAGTCCTTGGCGGTCCAGTGATTTCATGCTGCCCTGTGCAATTCAGCATCCCACCTGGGGCCTACCATCCCAAAATATGCAACTCCTCACTATTTTCTCCTTTGCCCTCCCTTCTGAGGTATTTGTCAAAGCATTTCACAACAGGCTCCCGAAATCTAATTCTTGACATTCTTCTTTCACATCAGCTCAGCACACATTTTCCTCCCTATTCCCACTCTTTTTTATCTTTCCTTTCAGCATTTTTTTTCTTTGCTTTCAGAATTCAGGCTTCAGTGTAGTATTGAAGGGGAGACCAGGTGAATGACTTGTAACAGTAAAAATCAACAGTAATAGTGACTTTAGAGTCAGGGGAACCTGGCTTCAAATCCTATCTGTCACTCTTTGTATAATTTGGGGTGGATCACTCAACCTTTTGGGTCTTCATGAAGTTTTCTCATCTGTAAAATGAGGGGGCTGGGCTACATGGCTTCTAAGGGGCCTTTCCCATCAAATCTACGCGCCCATGAACCTTGCTGACATGGCACTTTAAGGTCTGTAAAGGACAGATAGATAGATACACACCTATATACATAGGTGTGTATGTGTACATGTGCGTGCATGTGTGTGTGTGTGTGTGTGTGTGTAAAATCTCCTAACTCTGTGAGGAAGGGACTATGAGTATTCTTAGTATGCCCAATTTACAGATGAGGAAAAAACAGACTCTCAGTGAGGCCTAGGGATTTGTCCATGGTCCCCCCCCACCCCAGCAAACCCCTGAGGCAGACGGTGAATGTCCCCCGATCCAAGCCCACCTCTCCCTCCTAGACCAAAGGTGTCCAACCCATGGCCTGGCCTCAAGCAGCCCACGACAGTGCACCTTGAAGCAGATTAAAATGCAATTGGGAAACATTTAACAAAATAAATTAAAATAAAATAAAAACACAGATAATATTCCATTTTAAAACTAGGTCAATATGAAGCCCCTGCGGCAGGGACCCTTATGGACCCTGAAATAGTGACCCTGTTTCTATTTGAGTACACCAATGGAAAAGACGACATTGCTTATTGAAAGATAAGTACATAATTCCAACACCTGAGAATCCCCAGAACTTTAATGGGGTAGGGGAGGAGGGGAGATGAACCAGGATTGTCCCTGGGTTGGGTTCAGCCAGGAATGCTGATTGTTTCCCCTAGGGTCTTTTGTCCCAGGAGTATGTCCAAACCGGCACAGGGAGCCTTACCTATCTTCCTGTTAAGAAAAATCAGAAAGAACTCGCATTGAAAAACAAAAACAAAAACGCCCTGGAGTGTTTTGTCCCTGATCTTTTCTTCTCACTATTACTCCTTTATGCCCCCTCACATCCAAGTCCACCCTTCTTTCTCCAGGTCTCCATGTGTTCAAGTCCAGGATTCCTTCCCCAGGCTGGACAAACTTGCTGAGTCACCGTTCTTCCTTCCTCTCTCAGCCCACTCTGCTCGGCTTTTATAAGGCCATGCTGCTCTCCACATCTTCCTTCCTGTCACTGCAGCAACAGTGCAAAACACTATTATCCACGCTACCCATAATCATTCTGCCTTACCTACCAAAGCCTCCCCGAATTGCCTGTGAGCTTTCTAAAAGATCACATCTAGCCAGCCAAAGACTGCATTTTTGCTACCACAAGTTTTGTTTTTGGGAAAATGAACAGTATAGTATACCACAGATTGTGTAAATTGGTTTCCTGAGCACGTTATATGCCTGTATATCTAAACATTAGGGGCATTGATGGGTCAGAGGATCATAGACTTAAGAGTTGGAGGTGATCTTAAAGGTCATCCAGATAGCCTTCATACTCCAGCCTCCAAGCCTTACAAATTCATTTTAGGACAGCCAGTGGAATAGCAACGTAAGAAAGATAATGGAATTCGGACCCATTTCTTCGAATAACATTGTTCCCGTTTCCAACTGAACAATTTAGTAGACCTTTAAACTAAATTCTTAGAACCCAAAGACATGGAAAAGGTATCAATACTTAAACAGTAAACCATTAATGTAGGGTGGAGCTGTGCTAGTGAACACTTTTAATTGAGAAATTAATTCAAGGCCTGATCACTTGTGTAAATATTCCCAACACACCCAAATTTCAGTGAACTGTCACTGGAGACCATGTTCTTGACTCTCTTTTTCTCTCTCTTAAATATCTATGCAACCACTGTTACCAGGGAGAGCAGCATTTCAAGGGAAATTGCTAAATACAATATGAATTTCCCATCAGTGGGAAAGAGGCATCACAGAATATGCATTACCTACAAAGAGAACACGATTATGCTTCAGCTGGCAAGAAGTCAGATAATTAGGGGCTCTGCAGCAAGAAGTTTGATAATTAATTTGTGAAGTGTTTCAAATCATGCTGAATAAAAGATACTATCAATTCAACATCTTTAAATTATTTAAATGAAAAATTTGTGATGATCAAATTGAGAATAGCAGATCAAGGATGCAGGCGAGCTCATTTTTTAACTAAAATGAAGGGCAGGTGTAAGGTACTCTCAAATCATAGAAAAGAGACTCAAGTCAGCATGAGGCTGGTCATGAATGACCAAACTGGCTGTTCCAAAAACCAGTCAAGTTTCCTTTCTTTGTAAGGCAGCAGGCTAACCAGTATCTTTTAGGCCTTTCATACTTCGAGTTGTACCTTATCATAAAGCAGGTCATTTCTAAAGACCATTTTCAGTCAATATGACTTCAGGGTTTATTATTATAGATAACACAACTGGACTTAAAAGCTTTATTTCTGCTAATAATGGAGGAGGAAGCAGGTAGTGAAACTGACCAGGAGTGTAGGTCACTGCACAGATTTTAATGTCACCCAGAGTGGATATGGCCAAAAAGTTAATCACCCTGTCGCCAACCTCTCCTCCTACTTAGCCCCTCCTGAGTTAGGCAGGTCTTAGAAAACAGGCTGGTAGTTCACTTGCTAGACCTTTACAGCTTGGTAGAACTAGTCAGGGCTCCTACTCTCTTGGTCTAGCCTTTGATAACCCTGGGTTACTTTCATGACAGCATGAGGCAACTGAGTACAGCATTAGGGAAAGAATGGATTCTTTTAAACCAGAGGTTCTTATCTTCAATTCTGTGGACAGATTTCAGGGAGTCCATGTACTTTTATGGGAAAAAATTTTTTACATCTTTATTTTCACTAACCTTTAACTGCAATTTAGCATTTTCTTTCAATTATTTAAAAAACATTATTCTGAGAACAGGACCAGAGGCCTTACCAGATTGCTAAAAGGGTCCAGAGAAACGGTTAAGAACATCTGCTTTAAAGTACTCCTGGCTCTTCTCCCCAAAGGTCTTTTGGATTCCTGATCCTAACTTGGCAATGACCTTCCCCTGATCTTCCCCCTCTAACCTCCCATAGCATCTTGTTTTATGTAACTGATCACTTTAATACACTTCTCCTGTGTTAGAGTGTATTAGTTTTAGCATTACCTCTGGCTCACTCTCCCAGAGCCAGGCAGGCTACATATAGACTTTAGGGTTTTAGGGTACTTTGATGCTGAGGGATTGGGGTATCTTCTCTTCTGCCATTGGCTTGAGCCCCCCTTGGTTGTTTTTATTAAAACAGAGAAAGTTATTTTAAAAAAATCTACCAAAGTCCAATAGAGGTAGGTTGGTGGCATGTTAGATAGAACCTGAGATTTGGAATAGGGAAAAGTCAAGTTCAACTCCAGCCTTAAATACTTTATTAGCTGTATGGCTTTGGGCAAGTCACTTAACCTCTGTTTTTTCTACTGTAAAATGGAGATAAATAGCACCTATCACCCAGGGTTGTTATGAGGACCAAGTGAGATACTTGTAAAATGCCTAGCATGTAGCACGCTCATAATAAAGGCTTGTTCCTTTCTTTCCTCTTTGTGACTCCATGGACCACAGCACACCAGGCCCTTCTATCCTTCACTATTCTCAGAGTCTGTCCGAGTTCACGTTCATTGTTTTCATGATACTATTTATCCATCTCATCCTCTGCCATTCCCTTTTCCTGTTGCCTTCAATCTTTCTCAACATCAGGGAAAGACTAGTATGTATCTCAATTCTGATGGCTGTGTGACTTTGAGCAAACCACCTGACTTCTCTGAGACTTGGTTTCCTTATCCACAAAATGGGCATATCTGCTTTGCCTATTTCACTGAGTTGTTGGAAAAACATCTGTGAACAATATAGGATTATATAAATGTGAGCTATGATTATCCTAATTTAGTGAAATAGGAAGGATAATACTGAGATAATCATGGGGGCTACTGTAGATAAAGACTAAAAAAAAATGATGGCAAGTACTCTACATATATTACATGTAAGCATATTGATAAAAGTACAGTATCATGGGATCCTGGAAGGGCCCTCAGAGACCATCTAGCCCAACCCCACTTTACAGAGACTCTGGGGATTAAGTGACTTGTCCAAGGTCAAGTAGGTAGGGTTAGAAGTTAGATTTGAACTAAGGTTCTTTGATTCATCCTTCATTTATGTTCTAGGCTTCAAGTGTGGACCAGCCTGCACAGAGACTGTAAGTGTGCCATCTGAGAACCAGATACCAGAATGTTGGCCCATCGGATGACTGATTTTTTTGGCCACAGCAATTCAAGATCCATTGTGCTTGTGATCCACATCCACAGAAGGCATCTGCAGACTGCTGAAGTCACGTGTCCTTGAAGTACTTCAGTATGAAAGCAGACGTAATAGCCGTCTGCCAGCAAGTGGAAGAACTGGAGATGATGACAAAACAGTGGCCGGCAGTCAGCCTTACAAGTAGTAAGGTATCTATCGGTGTTGGTTGAAGTACGCTACTTTACTAAAAAAGTGTCTTGTTTGTATTTCACCCATCATAAGGAGCTTTTCTTTGGCCCGTTAAAGGTCCGAGGTTGACTAATCCACTGGGTACGGCAGGAAAAGATGGAGGAGATGGAAAATGTAGCATAAAAAAGGCTGAGAGACAATGATTTGATTAAATTAACATTTACTGATCACCAGCAAGGTAGTTTTAAGTAGGAGTAAAGAAAAAGACAGTCCTTACTTTACTAATCAAATTTGATACAATAGGAAAAATGAGATATACAAAATAAGCAGATAATTAAAATGGAAACTAGAAAGCCAAATGCACAAGAAATAACTTCTAGTTCGGAACATAAGACTTCGTGGAAGCAGGTAGATAGAGACATAGACCCATTAATACACTTTAAGCACCTACCATGCGCCAGGCATCTTGTTAAGTGCTAAGATAGTTTTTTTTCCTCCTTGAAGCTTGATCGAAGATTAATAATGTGGTGTAGGATGAACTGGCCTTCAGAGGCTACCGGGGCGAGTAGGGGCCAGAGCTCCCCTGGACATTTGGGGAGCTCCACTCCACTAATTAAAAAACCCTCAAGTGCCTTTCTGGTATCCTTCCTTGGGGCAACTAATGAAAAGTGTGAAGCAGTCAAGACTTCTGCTTTCTTCTCTTTGAGGGCACCACCCCAATCCTGGTCCCCTTCCTCTCACACTTATAACATTACAATAGCCTCTTTACTGCTCTTCTGCCCAGAGACTCTAATTCATTTTTTTTCTTGTTTTTTTTTTTTTTTTAGGCAATTGGGGTTAAGTGATCTAGTTCACTTTACAGGCTGCCACTGAAATCTTGAAGTCCTTTTATCATCTCACAATCTGCTCAAAAAATGTTGTTTAATGGCCCTATTTCCCATAGAGTAAACATGAAGTGCCACAAAGACCCGGCCTTCAAGGTACTTTGCAATCCCTCTCCTCTCTCATCTGGAAAATGAAGAGGATGCACTGGTGGACCATCTCTAAGGTCTTTTCCAGCTGTATATCTAACCGGAGCTAACGCTCCTCTGGCACCTTGTTTTGCTAAGCGCTTTTCATCCATTACCTCATTTGATTCTGACAACAACCTTGTGAAGTATGTGCTATTATCGCCTCCCATTTTTCAGATGATGAAACTGAGATTCAGGGGGGGTAAGGGACTTGTCCAAGGTCACACAATGTCTGAGATGAGTTTCGAACCCATATCTTCTTGATTCCAGGTTCAGTGTGATATTGGTTACACCAGGCTGCCCAGCACTTAGTAAATGCACAATCCACCCACGAGACCGTCGGGGGTGACCGGTGACACACCCTGATACCACTGGCAGCTGGTGTGCGGTTCCCTGGCCCTTAGGTTGGATTCTTCCCTTATCCTGCTTGGTGACCCTGCTTGTGTAGTCTTTCTCCAACCCACCCTGCATAAGGCATGGGGTCTTCAGTGCCCTCAGCCCTGTCACTCCCACCTTCCCCTCCTGAGCTTTCCCAAGCCCTTCTCCAGCTTGCAATGCATCGCCACAAGGCGGGCTCCGGCCCCCTCTTCCTCCGCCACCTCTCTACAATCACACTTATTTCTCCACGCGTTGCACGCTTCACACTGCGGCCCAAGTCCTCGAGGGCGTCCCCGGCGCCTACAAGCACCCCGGGCGGCTCCCCGCCTTTGCGCAGGCCTGGGATGGCCTCCCTCATTTCGGTTCCCTCGGTCTTGAAGCTTAGCCCCGGTGACGGCTTGAACGAAGGCCTTTCAAGACCCCTCGGGCCCAGCGCACACCCCGCCTCAATTAATTCTGCATTTACTGGGACGTGACTACAACGCTTCCCCCACGGAATACAAGGCTCTCGAGGGAAGGGGCTGTTTTACACTCAGAGCACAGCGGCCCGCAAACAGTAGGTGCGTCCTACTTGCTCACTTCTCCCCGTGCTGTGTCCCTTCTTGGTATGCGGTTATTGCTGCCCCCTAGGAAGAAGGCGTTCTTTGGGGTAGAGTCCTGCACCTCGCTGCCCCGGCTAGTCGGGATAGTCCGTGCTTTCTGAGCCCTGCTAGGCACGCTTTATCCTAAGCCAGCTCCCCCAGGCCTGGGGCGTAGGTGGGGTGGAGATGGCGGGCGGGGAGAGGGGACAGCGCCGCTAGCCCAGCTCCGCAGCCCCGCCCCTCCATATAAGGGATGTGCCAGGCCTCCCCCCCCACCGGCCGCTAGACACCTATTGTCCCCGGCAAGGCAGCCCTCCAATTCGCCTGAAGGACCCATGGAGGCCTGAAGATCTGGATCCGCGCCGCCCGCTCCGCCGCCCGCCCCGCCGCCGCCGCCGCCGCCGCCGGGAAGGTCCCCGGCCTGAGGGCACGGCGGCGAAGCGGCGCGGGCCCCCGGGCCGGGGCGGGCAAGCCGGCAGACAGGCATTCGCGGAAGGCAGGCCGCGGCCCTGCGCAGGCCCCCGGCTCGCTCCGCTCGTCGCCGCCCTCCCCTCCCTCCTGTTTCCCTCCCCTCCCCTCGCCGGGCTCCCCTCCCCCCGGGCTGGCTAAGTCCCTCCCGCTCGCCTCCCTCTGCCTCACTAGCGGCAGCTCTCGGTGCAGCAACAGGGACCGGGCAGAGCGGCGCGGCGCGGCCTGAGCCCACCGGCAGACAGTACAATACAGCCCGGCACACACCGCCACCCTTTCCCCCGCTCGGCCGCCCCACTCCGGATCCTTAGCGGCCTCCGCGCACGCACGGTGAGCCCGACCCCGGCGCGGCGGCGGGGCCCGCGGCCTCGGCCTGGGGAGGGGGCGGCCTCCGGCCCCCTCCGCCCGCCCGTCCCGGCCCCGCTCACTTGGGGGCCGGCGGCCGAAGGCCGGCCCCCCGCGGCGGGGACCGTTGCTCCGCGGCTGTTGGCGGCGGGCGCTGCGAGGCCCCGCCCTGGCGCGAGCCGCGGGCCCCGGGGCTGCCGAGGCCGAGGGAAGAGGCTCGCGTGGGGGGTGGGGGGGAAGGGTCCAGAGAGCGGGCCTGGCGCGCGCCTCCTGCCTGGCCTGCGCACGCGCGCCCCCGACCGCCGCTTCCTCGCGCGCGCGCCCCCGGCCCTGCATTTCCCTCCCCCCGCCCCGACCCCCGAGCGTCGCGAGCGCGCCCCCAGTAGGGCGGGCTCGGCGGCCCGCCCGGTGCGTCGCGTTTTGTCCCGCGCCTGCCCCCGTCCGCTCTCTGGTCGCTCGCTCCCTCGCTCTCCCTCCTAACCCGGCACTCTTGTCTTCTCTCCCCTCGGTGTCAAAGATGCCCTCGGCCACCAACACCACCAGCAGCGGCAAGGCGTCCGGGCCGCCGCCGGGCTCCTCGTCCTCCGGGGCCGAGGCGGCGGCGGGCAGCGCCTCGGGGCCCGCGGGCGCGGCGGCGGCGGGGTCGCAGCAGCAGGCCGCGAGCGGCGGCGGCACCAGCTCGGTGCAGACCGAGGCCATGAAGCAGATCCTAGGCGTGATCGACAAGAAGCTCCGCAACCTGGAAAAGAAAAAGGTGCTTGGGGGGGGCGGGGAGGGGGGGGGGGCCCAACCGGCCGGGGGCCGGCCTCCTAACTGCTGGGGCCCGCGGGCCGCCGCGCCCTCCCTCCGGCCTTTTGTTTGAGGCCTGCGACCCCCTGGGCCGGCGAGGGGGCGTGGGGGGGAGGGGCCGGCGGGGCACATGGAGGAGGAGACGAACATGGCGGCGGCGGCCCGCAGGGAATCTCTTCGGAGCCGCCGCATTGTGAGCACAAAGCGAAAGCAGGCCCGGGAGGCTGGGGGGGCAGCCACACTCGCGGGGAGGGCGGCGGCGGGGGGCCGGGGTCCCGGGCTCGGCCCTTTGTTGCCCTCTGCCTTCGGGCCGAGCCCGGGACCCCGCTGGGAGCCCCCGGCGGCCGCCCGGGCCCTGACCCAGGTCGAAGCTCGAGTCACTGGGGGCTCCCGGCCTTCGTGCTGCTCACTTAGGGAAATCAGAAAGCAGTCCCTGCTGTTAGGCTGTGTGCTAGACGCGTTGGAGAATCACTACCACCCTGGGAGGGAGGGGCTATTAATTATTATCCCCGTTTTACAGGTGAGGATACTGAGGCAGATAGAGGTGAAGTAACTTGCCCAGGGTCACACAACTAGCAGGCGCCTGCGGTCCTTCCAGATTCCTGCCTACCCAGCACTCTATTCACTGAGCTTAGGCAATTTACGTTTTTTATTCACTGATAGTTCCTTGAAATATGTTCACCTGGACTATTAACGCCTTCAGAGAATTACACTTTTAAAAAAAAACATCTCATACCTTCTCCAGTCATTGGACAGCGACCATTTTATTAGGGCGATCATAAGTACAGTAGTACAAATTCATGAAAATTCAGACCTGATTTCTCACATTGAATTTATATCAGTAAATTCTTTTGTTTAGGTTTCATTTTGGAGTTTTGTACCAAGGATTTTAAGATGGAAGTGTTCTGTAGTCAAGAGTACCCTTGGTCACACTTGGGTTGCATTCACAACTGCTGATAACCGCATAACCTTGAGCAAGTCGGAGCCTCTGGGCTTTGCTTTTTTCATCTGTAACTGAACTGTGTTGAACAGGGTTGATATCAGATGTCCCTTCTGTTGCTAAGGTTCTATGACCACAAATACTTGAGATTGGTAGTGTGCAAGATTTCTATATTTTGGTTAGGGTAGAGGAAAAAATTACCGTCCTCAAGCTAGCTTTTAATTCTCTTTTGGACAAAGTGACTAACAGTTATTTTGGTACATCTTAATATTATATTTAACATTCCCTAATTCAGGGAATAGCTGAATTTACTGCACTGAAACTGCCGATGTAACTGCATTGATGTAGATGCATTGAAGAAAGGCATTAGGAATTTGAATTTTTAGGTGTCTCTTAATTTCAGTATCTTTTGTGTTGTCTGGTGAATTAAATTCCATCCTTCGTCTTTTAAAATATCTTGAAATATTTCAAGTTCTAATCAAAAATCCAGTTACGCCATTATAACTGGTAAAAGGAAGTGTGCAAAGTAAAATTTGTATCAAAAGTAGTAAAAATTGATTAGCAAGCTAATGGTAGATTGGCTGTTCCTCCAATCTCTTAACTGCACTCTCCTTAATAGTTTACAAACTATGTAACTAGGTCATTTTTTATTCAGTATTTCTTTGTAGTACACATAGAGATTTGTATTCCCTATCTCCTGGCGTGAGGCTTGAGAACCTAGGAGATAAAGGGAAGGGGGAGGCCAAACTATTGGCCTGTGTCCTGTGTCCTAGAAAAGTAAAATTAAAAAAAAACCCAAACACATTTGGTGTAAATCAGGTATATTTGTTATTGGACCTATGAACTGTGTTTAATGGCATTTCTGTCCTGGTAAAGGTACGGATTTTCTTTTCTATATAGGAATATTCCACTTAAAAGAAAAACTGATTATAATCTGAACCAAACTCAGTTTAAATTAGGGTATGATTATTCCACATATAGTTAGTTCATTCTGAAATTTCCCTTAAAATTAATGAGCACCACTCAGTTTGCACTCTAGTTTTTAAGAACATGTCCATTGTATCAAATTATATATATACCTCTATAATTTGCTATTGCTGTTGCAGTTATTTTTTTCTGAAGTTTATTTGACATCCAAATGCTTTGGAGCTCCATTGAGTTATACCACTAGTTGGACCTCTTGAGTGATATATTGTTTTTTGTGTGGATTATATGATAAAGGTAACATGGTGATACAAATTACACTGGAAAAAAATGACTTGTTGAAAATACTGTATCACTTTTAAATAAGTCTTTGAAGATTGAGAGTATGTATACAATAAGCTATTTAAATAAAATAAGAATTAAAGTTACTAAAATTAAAATTTTAATGGTTTTAATTATGGGCAAAGCGTTTGTTCTAACTTTTTGATTAGTAAATGAATAGCTTATTATGGAATGTTCTGAGACCATTAATAGCATTATCAAACTAGGTAAGCATTGTGCACAAATCATTCTATAGTTTGGGTAAATTGGACATAAGACTTATTTTTCCCCCCTAAATTATCTGGCTGCAGTTTAAAAAAAAAATTACTTGGTTAATTTTCTCAGCTGTCAGTTTGCTAGTACAGAATTAGGAAAATTAATGAAACAAAATTAGGTCACTAGATGGAAATGTTGATGATTTTGATGTAAAATAAAGAATGAAAACATCTATATTTGTATTAAAATCAAACATCTTATATGTAGATTTTTTTTACTTTCACTATTAAAAACTTCACGAGCTCTTCCACATGGAGGCCTAAGAACTTTTCCCTACATTTTGGTCAGACTCTTTGTTCCTGTGTAACTAGTTCCCATGGTGAGCTTTTTTTTTTTTTTTTTTAAAGGGATCCTCTGGTTTCAGTCTTAGGAAAATTAAGGATTTGTTCAATAAAAGTTTCACCGAGTTGGTGGAAAGAATTTTTTTTCTTCTACATTGTTTATTTCTTAGGTATGACATGCATAATAGTTTGGCCTTTGAAAGACCTCTTTGTAAAAAAATTATCTGAGAACTGAAACTGGAAGTTGTATTAATTTAGAGTTCTGACAGGTTCAGAGGTGAGGAAAAATAGAGCAAATAACATTTTGACATGTTTTGGTGTTGAATTTGGGGGTAGCAAACACCAGTGTAACTTAGGGAGACTTGGTAGTGGCTGCAGTAGGTAAAACATTAACCATTGTTCCCTTTCTGGAAAAGCAGAAACCGATAGCTTCCTAATTAAGACGAGACCCTTTTTGAAAGTCACCCCACAGTACAGTTAGTGAGAATTTCATATTGCATTAAATATTTCTGTATAATAACTTTTATAATAAGTTAACACTAACGAGGAGGAAAAGATGGTCCAATTGTAAGGTAGGCCCTTCTTATGCCAGAATGTGATAGGCTGCTGCCAAGTACTATTCTTGCTGCATTTTTTTAATGGAGCTTTCTTTTCCTTTGGTGACACAAAGTAAAAACGTGAGCATGCTTTTCTTTTTCATTGTAGCCATATCATAGGATAATCAGTTCCTGGGGCCAAGAGATGAAATTGGTCCTTTAAAAGTCTCTGGTTTGTTAACACATGCATTTAGTTAGTATAGCTTTTTCACTGCATTGCAGAGGACAAGGTGGCTTCATATTTTGCATTCACCTTGGCAAAGAGGAAAGAATCTTTGACAAAGTTACCCTTTCCGAAATATTTGACAGTAATGATGAGTTTTTAATGTGAGAAATACGCTTTAACATTTGACTAAGGATTAAGACTATCTTTTAGTGATTCCTATCAACTTTTTCATGGCTTAGGTAGAAAAAAGGATATGTCATAAAAATAATTACTGGCATTTATATCGGGCTTGAAGATTTGCAAATGCTTTATGGTACATTTTCATTGGATCTTCACAGTCACCCTGTGAGGTTGATAAGAAGTAGGGGTATTCTCAACATCTTATAGATGAGGAAACAGCCCCAAAGTGCTTAAAGACTTGCCCACAGGGGGATAATAAAGATCAGAGATAGGGTTTGAACCCATCAGGTCATTTGGACTCGCAGGTCCAGTCTTCTTTTCAATGTACAACACTGTCTCTAATTAGAATACAATTTAAAACCCTGGATGAAGTATCCACTTTTTTGGCTTATTCAAACTAAAACAGTATTCAAAAAGAATCTTAAAACTTGGTACACAAATTAATTATTTCTGAAGCAAAGGATTGCCCTCATATATTTAGATCTGCCAAATCAAATAGGAAAAGTAGAAAGGATATAGAAATTGTGTTTTCATACCCAGCTTCGTAGATTACTCCACCTTCCAGTTCTGTGAATGAATGTTAGTTGAGAAGGTTGGAGCTTGGAAATGGATTTTTCCTAAAAACATATCCTGAAATAGGAAATTTGACTTGATTTCAAGCATTAGGACATTTGAGTCCTTCCCTGAATTTTCAACAAGTGCCAGTACTCTTTCTCTGGAAGGGAGTGGAAGTGATTGCAGCTCCCAGAGACTTGGGGTGGTAGAGAAGCATTTTAGCTGTGGCAGTTGTGCTGGTTTTTCTCATGACAGTGACTCTTGAATATAGCCCAGGACTGTGGACTCCAAATCCAGTTTTGTTTCCACTATGCAACACTGCCTGTGATTAGTTTCTGACAGTCTTGAAGTTTGCTAACTTTTTAAAGATATTAGAAGAGTATGATACATTTCTAAAATTTTAGAAATGATGTGCCGTCTGGTCTTAACATTCTTTGAGCTTTCAGCTCGAGGTTGAATTAGGTAACTTCTCAGGGTCCATCTAGGTCCAAATTAAAGTTCTGTGATCTTTTGAGCTAATTCACTTCATTATAGAGTGCAAGTATAGTTACATTGCTGTCCGTTTGCATGATGAGCAGATAGCATAAAGTCCTATAGAAGTTGGAGAGTGCGATAATCCATTACATTAACATGCATTGTTTGAAGTCAAACATTGGGAACAATGAGAGAAATTGTCCCATCTTCCTCAGAATCTTAGTGTGGAAGAAGACCTCTCTAGAGGTCATCTAGTCTGAAGCCCATTTGCAACCCTCTTGACAAGTTATCTGGGAAGGGATACTCGTTACCCTCCAGGGCAGTGCATCCCACTTGGACGTTGTCGCCTTCCACAATTTCTACTCACTGAGCGTGGTTTCTCTTACTGGGGCTAAGCAGAACAAGGGAATCATGTATTCTCCAAGTCTTCTTTAGGCCAAACATCCCCAGTCACTTGGACTAATCCCCATATGGCATGAATTAGATAGGCCTTTCATTTTGCTAGCTCTCCTGAATTCCTAGCTTAGGTCCTTCCTAATATGTGACTATTAATACTACTACCCCATATGTCTGACCAGGGCAGGAATACAGTAGTTCTCTGGCATCCTGAAATCGAGGTACGCTACCTTGATGTGTTTTAAGATTATCTTAGCTTCTTATTGTTGCTGTATTATTGTTCTGTTGATTCTTTAGAAAATTTCTTTTTTAATACGAATTTGACAAACATGAACCTTTCTATATATAAAGAATAAAAAGGATCATATATGAAAGGGAACAACTAAGTTTTTAAAGGGCATCCTAAATTTTAGTAATAGTAATGAAGCTGCCACATTTGTGTGTTCTCTCGTGTATATTTTTTAAAAAGTTTTGCTGCTGCTTTTGGTGTCACTATCACCATGTCTCCCCCCACCCCTCACTGTGTCTGAAAATCTAGGACCCATTTTCATACCTCCATCTTTTTCCTGAGGTCTGAGGTCATGATAATTGGTTATTGCATTGTCAGAGTTAAGTCTTTAAGAGTTATTTTTTCTTACAATGTTGGAGGTATTGTATTAATAATTCTCCTGTCTGTGCTCACTTTGCATCATTTCTTTCAGATCTTAAGGTTTCTCTGCTTCTGTCTCCCTGCATCATTACTTAGAGTGCAATAATCCATTGCATTCGTGTTTTGTCATTGTTTATCCGTTTTCCAATTTATGGTTGTTCATTTTGTTTCCAGTTATTTGCTACAACAATAACAAAAAAATCCTACTTTTTGTACTTATGAGACCTTTTCCTTTTGTGTTATTGATCTTTTTGGGTTATGTGCATAGTAGTATCACTGGGCGAAAAGGGTATGCAGTTTAGTGACTTTTTGGTACAGTTCCAAATTGCTTTCCAGAATGATTGCACCAGTTTATAGCCCCATCAACATTACAATAAGGTGCCTGCCCTCTCATAGTTCACTAAGCTTGTAGATCGCCAAAATGCTTATGTCTTTTGGGGGGTGAGCTATTTAGACGTGTCTCCCTCCTCTGTACTTGTTTTCTGCATTTTGAAGCAAAGTGTAAGATTCACATTACATTTCATCTTCTATTTTTTCCACTGTTTTAGCATCTTATGATATTTTTTGAGTCCTGGTTCTGTCTTCTAATTTGATAGCATACCATCTCTACCTATATCTAAGTTTGATTTTAAAAAATGTTCTAACAGTACTGGGCCAAGCACAGTTCCTTGGAGAACTTGACTAGAGTGCTCACTAAGTTAATAGCAAACAATGTTTTGTATCTGGCCATTTAACCAGTTCAGAATACACTTATCTATTTGTCAGGCTCCCATCTTTTCATCTTGTCCACAGGAATAGCATGAGAGACTTCAGTAAAATCTAGGTGAGCTATCTGTACCATTACCCTTGTCAAACCAATCAAACAACTCTATTAAAAAAGAAAATAATGGTTAGTTCTCTTAGACTTAACTTTCAATTAAGTCATGTTAGCTTTGCTGTTATCACTGCTTCCTTTTCTAAATATGCACTAGCCATCCCTTTAATAATATGTTCTAAAAATTTGAAAGGAATCAAAGTCAAGCTGGCTTGCCCTATAATTTGCAAAATCCTTTTGTCTTCAAATTTGTTTTTTTGTTAGGTTTACCAGAGAAAAGTTCCAGAGTATAAAAATGCAGATAAAAGCTCATTGTGACAGCTATTCTTAAAAGGAAAGGGGTCTATAATAGAAGTTTTAAATCTTGATGGTGATTTTATAACAACTCATTGAAACATCAGTGTCTTATAATGAAATTATTAGGAAAGACAACTTTTTCAAACTTCAAATGGAAACTTTCTCAGCATTGGAGCAGGCCTCAGTAAATTACTTTTTACATACTGGTATAAAAGTGAGAAAAGGGATGGGAAAGCATTGTTGAGTTGGAGGGTATAGGGTGTGTGAATTTCCCTCTCAGTTTTGGATCTCTTGATTCATATTGTTCTATTTTGGGAATTGTTTGGGTTTTTCTCTTGGCAGTGAATGGAGTATTTTAAAGGGTTAAGGAGGCTGTTTTGTAGGGCATATTCAGTATGGTTCATCTCCCAGTTTTTAATTTAAAAGAAAAAAATTCCACATTCAGCCGTTTTTCAAAGTGTATTAGCTCAGGAAGAGGAAAACACTTGCTTCTTTAGGTTTTCCAGGATTAATCTCTTTCCTGAGAAAGATTAAACTTTTTATTACACTATCTCAACTAGAATGATCCTCCCTTTTACTTCTATAGCAGTTCTACCGCTCAATTTAATACTTAGACTAAGGATACAAAGGAATAATGATTTCTTTGTGTCTTCCCCAAGTTTGTAATGTTCAGGTTAGAATGAGGAACTCTGTCTATATATCTCCTATGGTACCTTGCACACAGTAGTATTGAATTAATTGATTCTTTGTGAAATTTCATTTTGATAATTGGATCAAGAAAGCATGTGAACTGTTTCTGGGACAGCAATACTCTGTTACAAGGATTTGCTCCTTCTAGTGGTATTTATACTAGGATAGATTTCAATATAATGGTATTTTTCTGTTGCAATTTTGAGATTTGATGCACAGGCCAACCGATTTTAAGCGTATAATGGCGTATTTTAAATGTTAGCAGCAGAAAGGAAGTGAATAAGCATTTATTTGACACTTGTTTGCCAGGCAGTGTGCTAAAGGCTTAACAAATATTATCTCATTTGATTCCAGGAGATAGGTAGGTGCTGTTATTATACTCATGTTATAGTTGAGGAAACTGAGGCCAACAGGTTGAGTGAATTGTCCGGGCTCACACAACTAGTAAATACATTAGGCTAGATTTGGACTCCGGTCTTCCTGACTCTAGAATTAGCAGGCCTTATTATGTAGGATCACATGGAATTCTTTCTAACATAAAAAGCGTCTTAAATTGTTCTTAGAAACATTTTGGAAATTTAATTACATTCTGTGTTACTGTTAAGCAAATGAATGGATCCAGATTTTGAAGCTGATTCAAGCTTTGCTAATTCTGAATTCAGGATTACCTTTGTAAGATACTTGGTCTCCATTTTTAATTACATATCAAACCTTTAGATTTTCAGAAGAGCTGTTTAGAACCCTTTGATTTTCCTGGAATTTTATTGTAATGAATGTTGCTCTATGAAAATGCCCAAATAATTCTGAAGATATATTTATTCAGATTAACTACCATAGTTGTACCTTTAAAAATGTAGAAATGTTAACAGTTATTTCAGGACAGTAATAATGGTTAACTAAAGGAGTCAACATAATTTTTTTTAAATACCCACGTCTTTTTCTAGAATCAGCTAGTTCCATTCTTTTCAGTTATCTAGTTCCAAGACTATACAATCACATCTTTGCTGGAGTAGTTGGTGTTCTGCTTTACCTTCTAGGTTCACTGTGCTTACATGGATGTGTGTTTGACTTTTTCATTAATCTCCGAAAGCAATCAGTAAAGAATTATTTTTTTTTTAATATAAGCAATAATTACCTGGGAATGCAAACATTTATATGTCTATGGAGCTGGAGACAAATCTCTGCTTGAATGCTTCTAGGCTCACTATCTCCAGGCGGACCTTTATTATTGAACAGCTCTAATGGCTCTAAATTTATTTTCTCAGCTGAAATTTCCAAATTGACATCACTAATCTCTGGTTTAGAAAAGGGACAAAAGATAGACCTTGAATTCTTTGTCTTTATGTTCTAATCTCTAAACCATGTTTCATTCCCTTTTTATTACTCTGAACATAGCTTTAAAAAAGGCATGTCTTTGTTCATTCTAGACTTCATTTCTTCTGATACTGTTGTTGTACATTTGTATTATTATTCTGTAGCCACCCATGCATTTCTGCTTATTCTAGTTTTTGTTAATTGATGCACTTTTAAAATCGGACTCACTGGCAAGTTTTGTGCTGCCATATTGGTTTTTTCCCTCTTCTTTGAGATTCTTTTCTCTTTAAAATGGTTTATTGCTTGAATAACAAGGTCATTTTATTAAGTATTTACTATGAACAACATGCTGGAAATAAAAAAAAAATAATTCCTGCCATCAGGCAGTACACATTATATTGGAAAGATAAAATATTTACACAATTCAGTAAAAATAACATGATAATATTATTAGTGTTTTAGTAATTAGGTGATACATGCTTTTTCTTTTAACTTCAGGATTATTTTCAGTTATAGTCAGAAATAAAGGCTTATCTCTTTAATATCAATATTCTATCAGTACATGGCTTTGTGAGTCTTAGAAGACTTAAAAATAATTATCATTCAAAGGGTAATAGAGGCATCTAGTGTGTGTGAGCAAGGCAGACAACACATACCAAATAGGGACAGAACTAGGAAGAAGAAATAGAGTAAAAATGTCATCAAACTTGTGAATAAAAAAAAAAGTGGTCTGATCATATGGGTAGTGTGAGGGTTGGTGGTTGGACGGGCATCCCATGTGTAGCCCTGATGTTGGGTGGAGCCCTTCATGGTGGAAGATGTGGAAAAGGCCACACAGCTTGGGCAGGGCAGGTAGGGTGACTTGGAATCTGCACTTGGAGGGAGTATCTAGTCCATCAACAAGCATTTATTAAGGCACTCTGCTTCAGGCACTGTGTCAAATGCTAAGCTATAGAATAAAAGCAAAATGGTTGTGCCTTCAAGGAACTTAAATTTTAATGGGGGGCACACCATGTACATAAAGTGTTAGATACGGAGCAGATGAAAGGTAGTCTTGGAGGAGAAGGCTTTAGTAAGTGAGGAGAGGATGGTATTGGCACTGAATGGACCAGGAAAGGCCTCCTCTCCTAGAGGAATTAGCGCTTGAATTGAGTCTTAAAGGAAAGAAGCTAGGGCTTTTAAGAGGTAGATGTGAGGAGGGAACATTCCAAGTGTGAGGGATAACCATTGTAAAGTCATGTTCCTCTTTGAGGAACAAGAAGTACACTGATGTGGCTAGGCCATACACTACGTGAGTAGATGTTACTGAGAAAGAAACAGGAACTGGCAGTGGATTGGATAGATTGGGAGAGTGATGAATGGGATGACAAGGAGGTTGTGAATCTGGGTGACAGTGAGGATGGTGATGCCCTTGGCAGTAATTGGTACGTTTGGAAGATGGGTAGGATGGGGGGAAAGTTGATGAGTTCTCTTTTGGACATGTTGAGCTTGAGAAACCTAAGACACATCTAGTACGAAATATCCAATAGACAGTTGGTGATGTGGGATTGGAGCTCAGACTTCAGACTGGATCTGGAAATTATCTGCATAGAGATTATAATTGAATCCACGGGAGTTGATGAGAAAACCAAAATGAGAGAGTATCGGAAGAAAAGGACAGAGCCTTGGGTACCCTCACAGTTTGTGGGGGTGACATGGATGAAGATCTTGCAAAGGAGCTGAGGTGGTCAAGCTAGGAGAAGAAACAAGAGCAGTCATGAAAACTCAAAAGAGCCAGAGTATCCAGATGAAGAAGGTGGTCAAAAATATTAAATGCTATGGAGATATCAAGAAACATGAGGATTGATACAAGGCAATTAAGAGATCATTGGTAACTACTATTTTTTTAGTTTTGGTAACTACTATTTTTTTAGTTCAGTTTTATTTGATTTTCAGTTCCAAATATCCGCCCCCCTTCTCCCTCATGTCCACTCATTGAGAAGGCAAGAGAAGTGAAACCCATTACAGATTGTATAATGATGCAAAACAAACTCTTGCATTAGCCATGTACAAAAAAAAAAAAAAAAGGAAGACAATACAGTTTCCTCTGTACTCTTGAGTCCATCAGCTCTAGATTTGGAGGTTTTGTTGTGATTTCTTTAGAATTGTGGTTGGTCATTGTGTTGATCAGAGTGACTTTGTCTTTCAAAGTTGATTATCTTTACAGTACTGCTGTTATTGTATAAACTTCTCCTGGTTCAGCTCACTTCACTTTGTATCAGTTTTACATAAGACTTCGCAGGTTTTCCTGAAACCATCCCTTTCATCATTTTTTACAGCACAGTAATATTCCATTACATCAAATACCATGACTTGTTCAGCCATTCTGCAAATGATTGGCATCCCCTATCCCCTCAGTTTTCTGTTCTTTGCCACCACAAAAAGAGCTGCTATAAATATTTTTGTACATATGGATCCTTCTTTCCTTAATTTCTTTGGGTTACAGAACCTAGTAGTATTGCTAGGTCAAAGGGTATATACAGTTTAATAGCTTTTGGGGCATAGTTCCGGTCAGAATGATTACACTAGTTCACAGTTCCACCAACAGTGAATTAATGTCCCTGCTTTCCCAAAGCCCCTCCAGCATTTGTTGTTGGTTACTAGAGAAAGCAGTTTCCATTAAACGAAGATGGAGACTAGGTAGATTGCGTAGGGTTTAGAAGAGAGTGAGAGAAGTGGAGGCATTGCTTTTTTCAAAGAATTTAGCTGAGGAGAGGAAAGATAGTAAAGCAGTTACAGGAGGGTCTAGTGAGGTTGTTTTTTTTTTTAAAGATGGAAGGGTTGGGCATGTCTATAGGCAAACAGGAAAGTGACTAGTGGGTAGAAAGAGATTGAACATCATCATGAAAGGATATGGGGGGATGATAGTCTTGGAGAAGACATGGAACTGATTGCATGGGGAAGAAGGAAGAGCTGACCCAGAAATGACAGGCCTCAGTGGCTTGGGAGAATGGAGATGCCAAAAACAATTAGAAATTGGGAGGGGGAGCAGGGGAAGTGTTGAGTTTTTTATTTTGAGGTTCTGGAAGGATATCCAGGTCCACTTCACTAAACACATTGAAGCCATTCCCCAAGAGTTTCCTCCTTATCTCACCTTCAGGCTAGTCGGTGGTAAGAGGTGGATGCTTCTGCTTGCCAGGACATTTCAATCATGACATAGTTTTAGGAGCAAGAGGAGAAACTTCACAAAAGTTCCTGTAACAGTCCCACTCTTCCCCCCCCCATGTAAAACAATGGTAATTTAGGTCAGGGGTTCTTTAACCTAGAGGTTTGAACTTTTTTTTTAAATGTTCTGATAATTGTTACAATACAGTTGGTTTCCTTGGCAATCTTAAGGCATTTTATTTTATTTAAAAACCTTTTGAGAGAGGTTCTTAGGTATTACCATTCTGCCAACGATGAAAGAGAAGGTCCTTGACAAAAAAGGTCGGGAGCAGCAACCTTTGATTTAGTCAGACCTTCACTTATCATCTCTCCTTTGAGTTATTGTAATAGCCTGCAAATTTGCCTTCCTGTTTCCCTTCCCTTCTTTTCCAGTCTTCGTGTAGTTGTTAAAATAATCTGCTCAGGTGTAACTGTGTCCTTACCTTGTTCAAGAACCTTCAATGACTCCCTAAGGTCTATAGGATATAATATGCAAACTTCTGAGTCTGGTGTTTAAGACTCCTTATAATCTGATTCCCACCTCCCTTTTCTACCCTCATTTCATACTAAGATTCTCACACAAATAATTTACTATTCCCAAAATACAATCTATTCTCTCAGTTTATGGTATACTCTGATCTAAATATATTCCATCTAGCTCATGTTATTCCCAGCTCTTATCATAGTCTATTTTCATACTTATTTATATAATTACAGGTTTCTAAGGGCAAAGTGTAATTTTTAATCTTTGCATCTCCGTTTTCTTTTACCTAGGCATTTATTCAAGAGAAAAAGTAGAAATACAGTTGTCTTGAGTCATGATTGTTAAGGCACCTTAAATTAAGGAACTGTTGGCTACTGGTGAACATTTATTTTATTTTATTTTATTTTTAAGGCAATTGGGGTTTAGAGTCACACAGCTAGTAAGTGTCAAGTGTTTGGTCTGAGGCTGGATTTGAACTCAGGTCCTCCTGACTAAAGGGCCAGTGCTCTATCCACTGCGCCACCTAGCTGCCACCTCTGATGAACATTTCTGAGCTTTAACGATGAGAGTGAGAAAAATGAGAGTGCAAAGTTGTGGAATAGATTGGTTTATGAGATATATAGAGTTCCTACTCTGGAAGTCTTAGAGGGAAGGAGGACTTTTTGGGGCTGCTGCAGAGAGTTAATGCTTTAGGCATAACTAGGGAGTAGAGTTAGAATTGTCAGAGAATCCTTAAGAGGTCACATAGTCCAACCCAGTCATTTTACTGATTAAGTAACAGGCCCAGCCTTGCTAAGTAACTTGCCCAAGGCTCATAGTTTCTTAATCTATCAAATGAAGGAATTAGATTTTGTAATCTTTAAGGACAGTGAAAGAAACACTGGTGCCGGCCTAACTGTAAAGCTACCAGTCATTTTTTTTTTCTCCACCCAACCTAGAAATAGAAACACTAACCTTACCTCTCTAACATATACCTTCTTCCCTCCTTAACAAAAAGATTTCTCCTGTTTTGTGGTGGGAGAAGTTATATATCTATATAACTTTGGTTATATACAATTTTTTGGTATATACCTATCCTTTTAAATATTTATTGATGCCATATTAAAAATATCAACATTTCTCCCCAATTAGACCATCTTCCTGTAACTTAACAATTTTCCTTTACATTGTAATCATTATGTAGTTTTCATGGTTGTTATTTTGAGTTAGTTTGAATAAGTCTCAAGTTTCTCTGCATGCCTTCTTTGTTATGGTGTGGTAATGTTAATTCATATTCTGCAATTTGTGCTGCCATTCTTTAGCATATCAATGTTCACTTTGTAGTTTTTGCCATCACAAAATACTGCTATGGGGGGTGGGGTGGTGTATGTTTATATATGAAGATTTCTCTCTCTGACATTGGAGGCATGTGCCCAATGGGGATTGCTAGGTTAAAGGGCATAAACCACCTATATGTCTCCTCTTCATCCAGTGTATCTTAATTATTTACAAACCTTATATGTCTCAGTCTTAAAAGAGTTGCCTGAGGTTCAGAGAGGTTGTGATTTGTCCACATCTGGTTGTGAGAGGTGTGGTGTTTGAACCCCATTTCTTACTGCATTCTATTCCACTATGCCAAACTCTTTCTCTCCCAGCCACACACATAATAAGTGACAGAGATGGAATGAAAACCCAAGTCAGCCTAGCGTCTTTTAAGCACCTACTACATGCACTGTGTTTAGTGCTGGGAAAACAAAAAAATAAAACGAAGACTCTTCTCCAGGAGCTCATGGGCTAATGGGAAACACTATATGCAAACAACTGTAGGAAGGCACTAAGATGAAGGAGGATTGGGAAAAGCTTCTTGCAAAAGGGGGGACATTGGTTGATACTTAGCGGAAGCTAGGAGAACAAGATGAGGAGGGGGAAATGCCAGTGTCCTTGGATCATAGAGTATGTGGAGGGGATCAAGGTGTGAGAAGAATGGGAAATTAGAACGGGCTTAGGAGGGGCTGTGAAAGCCAAGTAGAGGATTTTGTACTTGTTCCTGGAGGTGATAATAGGGAATTCCAGGAGTTGTTGAATAGCATTAGGTACTAGGAGAACTAGGAGGAAATTGTCAGGTCCTCGGAACCTTTTCAGCTCAATTTTGGTGACTTAGAAGTCTCTTATGGGTTAATTTGTGGCCTGGTCCTATCTAACCTGGGCAGCTAGGTGGCACAGTGTAGAGAGTGCTGAGTCTGAACTCAGGAACTCTTTGTGAGTTCAGATCTGGCCTCTAACACTTATTAGCTGTGATCCTGGGCACGTCACTTTACTCTGTTGTTGGCCTCAGTTTCCTCATCTGTAAAATGATCTAGAGAAGGAAATGGCGAACCATTCCAGTATCTTTGCCAAAAAAACAAACAAACCCCAAATGGGGTCATGAAGAGTCAAACAAGACTGAAACAACTGAAAAACAACAACAATCTATCTCACCTTGACCACTGTGGTCACCCTGGGCAAATATGAAAGCTGAGCACTGCATACTTAGATTTTTGCAGTTTTGTGTTGTACCAAGTGTTATATCTAGAAAGAACATTAGTGACTTTGAATTCCTTTTGCATCCCATTTAAAAGGATGATGAGCTGCTATCGAAACAACTATAAGAAATTTTTTCAGACATAGTCTGTCACTTAGAATTGACGCTTGAATGGATATATTACTGTTAACTTTACATCAAGGTTGAAGGAACAAGGCCTGTGTGAATGCTCTAGTAGTATCTAAGAAATGAGAAGTAATTCTCCAGTAATCTGTACCAGATAAGTTATAATATCTTGTTAATGTATGTGAAATCCATATATTATGTAAATCTTTTTTTAAAAGTGTTTGGCCCAACCCATTACTTTTCCTTACATTTATTTCTTTATTTTTCTCAATTACATGTAATTTAAAATTTTAAGGTTTTTTAAAATTTTGAGTTCCAAATTCTCTCTCTCTCTTCATTCTTCCCTCCCCTCATGCCTCCTTGAGAAGGCAAACAATTTGATATAAATTATATATGTGCAGTCATGCAAAACATTTCCATATTAGCCATGATGCAAATGAAAATGCAGACCAAAAAACCCAAGAATAATAAAGAAAGTTTAAAAAGTATAATTCAATCTGCATTCAGACTCATCAGTTCTTTCTCTGGAGGTGAATAGCACTTTTTCATCGTAAGTCCTTTGGAATTATCTAGGATCATTGTATTACTGAGAATCACTAAGTCATTTTATAGTGGATCATCACACAATGTTGCTGTTACTGTGTAGTGTGTTCTCCTGGTTCTGCTCATTTCACTATGCATCAGTTTCTGTAAATCCAGGTTCTGAAATCATCCTGCTCATTTCTTATAATAGCACAGTTGTATTCCATTGCAATCAAATATCATAACTTATTCAACTATTCCCCAATTGATGGTCATCCCTTCAGTTTCCAATTCTTTTTCACCACAAAAAGAGCTGCTATAAATATTTTTATACAAATAGGTCCTTTTCTCTTTTTTTTTTTTTATCTCTTTGGAATACATACTTAGTAATGGTAGGCTGATCAAATAGTATGCACAGTTTAGGCATAGTTCTTTGCTCTCCAGAAAGATTAGATCAGTTCACAACCACACCAACAGTGCATTGGTGTCCCAATTTTCCCACATCTCCCTTAGGAGAATTTTTGTAGTTGAAAGTATCTAAATACTGTAGGTTATTTCATTAGTGACAAGGTAGCTAGGTGGCACAGTAGATAGAACGCTGGGCCTGAAGTTAGGAACACTCATCTTCCTGACTTCAAAGCTGGCCTCATGCACTTACAAGCTGTGTGACCCTGGGCAAGTCACTTTAACCTTGTTTACCTTAGTTTCCTCATCTGTAAAATGAGCTGGAGAAGGAAATGGAAAACCACTGCAGGATCTCTGCCAAGAAAACCCCAAATGGGGTCAAGAAGAGTCGGACACGACAGAAATGACTGAACAACAAAAACAATTTTATCAGTGGTGAGAATGAGTTGCTTTCGCTTTTTCCCCATTATAAAATTTCACTTTGGACCTGTTAAATAGTACAGACTTGAATGTAGCATTAGCTCTGTGTTTGTCATACAGGCCTTCTAAATGCAGAATACTGTGCTGGGAGAAAGAGAAAGCCTAGATAAGACCTGGACCCTTTGCTGCTTGCGGTGTATGGAGTAGGAACATAGAACTGTATTATAGTCACCTGCCTCTACCAGACTAGCTGCATACTATCTACCTCCAGAAAGAGAACTGATAGAACTCTAGAGTGAAGATTGAAGCATATTGTTTTTCAACATAATCTAGGAATGTTTTGCATGACTTCATGTATAATGGGTATCATTGTTTGCCTTCTCAATGTATGGGGGAGGGGTGGAGGAAGGGAATTTGGAACTCAGAATTTTTTTTTAAAAAAATGAAATGTTTGATCATCAGTACACAACAATGCCAGTAATTCTCACGTGAAATAATAAATGTGGAAGAGAAACAATGCCAGCAAGGTGTAGAGATTAATAAGAATTGGAGGGGTGTTTTCTGGGCTTTACAGATAGGAATAGTATTTGAGTTGGTCTCAGGAAATAATTTGGGGCTGTGGTTGAGGCCCTCCACATGTTTGTCTGGGAATGTTTTTGAATAGTGCATGGAGATGAGTTCAGTCTGGTACCTAGCCCAGAATTGATAACTATACTTTTGAATTTTAAGGCTTTTTCCTTACATTATTCGATTATAGTTCCTAAATGGATGTATTCTTACTGTGAAATGTTGAATTTTAAAATGTGAAACTAAATTAGGAATACCTTCAGATATGGATGTATCTCTTGTTAGTATTTCATTTTTGCCAATTCTTCAATTTTCACTGCAAATCTCACTTCCATGAATTCTAGTCTGAGGATACCAGCCCATAGTAATCTCTCTTCTTTAACTCCTTTTATACTTATTGTCTCTGTATGAAACAGTCCACTAGCCCTACTCTCTAATTGCTTATACCGTATAATTTTGGACTTTGATTTTTTTGTCTCTGCAAGTTAATTTTAAAAAGTACGTACTTTTAAGCCATAGTAAATGAAACTACTTTTAAGTATCTGTAGCAGTTTATTAGTGAATTTCTCTTTTATTTCCTTTTTTTTCCCAGTTGTTACTGTGTTTGAATTTCATACTTTACAGTGAGCTATTTATCATACAGGGAACTCCTTTTAGGTTGTCCTGGTCTTTGTTGTTTTACATTGTTATTATATTAGACCCAAACTTCATCAGAAAGTTTCAAAACTTGATTGATGGTCCAGTTATAGCACCTTACAAAAAAAGTGTTCTTGTGGAACTTAGTGCCTCATCCTGTTATATCTTGCTGGGTGTTTTTGACAGATTAGGCAGGAGCATTCCTTACGGATTGTAACTTTGTTCATTGTTTCAGGTGCCTGTAACTTGCCTTTTTGTCTTGCCAGTTAGGAATTGTGCTTTTACAAATGCTTTTACAAATCCTTTTCCAGCTCTTAGGATTTAAAAAAATTTTTTAAGCGTAGTGTTATGTTTTTTACTTAAAGCAAAGATAAACTTATGAGTGTGCTCATTTAATTTTATTATGATAGTTGCTGTTGTGTTCTTTTGGAGTATCCTTATATACTTATTGGGAACCTTGCTATTATTGGTTTGGCAAATTCATAGCTATAATTAAGACTGGTACAAATCTAAATTATGTGAATCAGAATGGAAAGTTAATACTCTAGGTTACTAGTTTTGTAGCTTTGTCATGTTTTAACGTGCTTAATTTCACTTTGTCCTGAAATATTGAACATAAATTTTTTTTTTTTTTTACATAGGGTAAACTTGATGATTACCAGGATCGAATGAACAAGGGAGAAAGACTTAATCAAGATCAGCTGGTAAAGATCTTAAATTTGTTTAAAGCTTATATTTTCAGTACTGTAATAAGAAAATAGTACTGTAGTTTTGTATATTTCCAATAAAGAGAAACTCCTGTCTTTGTAGGATGCAGTGTCTAAGTACCAGGAAGTCACAAATAACTTGGAGTTTGCAAAAGAACTACAGCGGAGTTTCATGGCCCTGAGCCAAGATGTAAGTAAATAGTGGATGTCTGGTGGCAATACATGTGTGTTTTTATTATCAAGCATTGGGGATTAAAACAAAAGTGACTATTTTTCCACATTCTAGTCCTGGCTCTCCCATTTGGTAGTGTTGTGACAAATTAACTCTTGAGGTAATGAGAAGAGTAAATTTAAAGACATTACAATAAATGTTCCTTAAATTCTCTTCTGTTTTTAAAATTCAATCATGTAGATACAGTGAAATATGGAAAAGTTTTAGATTTATTGCAGAGGGTCCATCTGCAGCTCAAAAGTAAGCATCCTTTTAAATGTCAGTGATAATTAATTTAGTCACAGTGTATATGCTCTGCCAACATAGATCACATCTAGGCTATCTTTAGTAGGTAGTCTTTGAGAATTGTTGTGGCTAAAAAGTTTATTATCTGCTTCCAGCTTGAATGGAAGTCATGAACTTCTCTAAGTGAAGGTGGGTAGGACAGCAGACAATCTAGTCTTTCGTTGGGCCTGTATTTGAATGACACCTTTCCACCTTGGTTTAGGACTTGTCAGAGCTGGGAGAGCTCTTGGAACCCATGGCCATAATGAGGATTGAAATAGGGCTTTGAAGGTTAGTCTCAAAGGTGTTAAAAATTAGTAAAATCCAGCATTCATTTACACGTCACTTCAGATATACATATATATCTGTATATATATGAGAGAGAGAGAGAGAGAGAGAGGTTAAGTAGTACCATTTCCAGGAAGACCTTATTAGTCAACCTATGTCCTTAAGCTTTACAGTCATCCCTCTCTCAACACTGTTGGCACTGTTTTACCATAGAAATGTCCTTTTTGGGTTTTAGGTAATGTGATGTAGAGCAGAGGTATCAGAACCTGATGTCTAGCCTGAGTTCATCCCTTTTTTTTTTTTCTATATGGGTCAGACACTGCTGGTGTAGAGAAAAGAACATTAGATTTGGTAAGGAAACCTGACTTCGAATCCTAACTCGGACATTTTAATTGTATGACCATAAGCAAATTATCTAAATCTTTAAGCCCCTAGTTCTTCATCTATAAAGTGGAGATAACAATACTCAATGGTAACTACTTCACAGGATTATTATGAGAAAAGTGATTTATAAAGCTCACAGACATGATGCTTTTTTTTTTGAGTCCATAAACAAAGAAGATAAAGATAAGATGAACTTTTTATTTCAAAGTGAAATTATAATATAACATTTTGATATTTTTGTGACAATGATGCACTCAGTCTTTTCCTATGTTAAAGGCAGTTAAAAATGATAGTGACTTTGAGAACCGAGACCTGGAATGAACGGTTAAGTTAGGTCTATGTTACATGTATTTTAGGACAACTTAATGATTTAAAATTTACTGTAGAGTTGAATGTAAGGCATATTGCTATGGATTATTTAAAATATTTTCCTTTGGTAGATTCAGAAAACAATAAAAAAGACAGCCCGGCGAGAACAGCTCATGCGAGAGGAAGCAGAACAAAAGCGTTTAAAGACTGTCCTTGAGCTACAGTTTGTTCTGGACAAGTTAGGGGACGATGACGTCCGCAGCGACCTGAAGCGAGGTGTCAATGGTGTGCCCATCCTAAGTGAAAACGAAATGTCAGTCCTGGATGACTTTTACAAGCTGGTCCAGCCTGAACGGGACATGAGCATGAGGTATGCTGGGATGGTGTTTGGAACATGCGGTTTTTTAAGAGGCATTGTTTTGGCCTTATTAAAAGACACTAAGTGAGGCAATACTCTCCTCCCTCTCCCCCCTTTTCTTTTTTAAAAGGCTGAATGAACAGTATGAACAAGCATCCATTCATCTATGGGACTTGTTGGAGGGAAAGGAAAAACCAGTGTGCGGAACAACCTGTAAGTAGCTCTGTCTTCAGCAGTAGGGATTTGTTTGTTGGACAGAAGAATTCTTCAGATGTGAATCTGAGAATCTCTGAAAGGTTCATGAGTGATCTCCAGATAGACTCTTCTTAGGGATACTTTGATTGGCACAGCTGGAAGTTAAGCAAAGAGCTACTGGATGCACACGGGTTTGTGCCAAGGCCACTGGCCCAGCCCTCCTCCTGTACGTCACTCATTTCTGTGCTACTTTGGGGTCATTAGTCTGTTGTGGATGTTGCTTAGTCTTTTATTTTGTTATACTTACAGAATTAGGTCAGCCTCTTCAACAGACCACTTAATCAAACGCAAGTGTGAGGGTTTATGCTAAGTTATAGGAAATGATTCTGTGTATCCTACAAGAAAAGTCAAGGAAGGTAGGCCTGAGTCAGCCTTAGGAGGCTGTTGAATCACACAGAGCACATGGTAAAACATTAAATTTATTAGCTATTCAATAAATTGCATTTTAAAAACATCCTAACTGATGTCTATGTTAGAAAACTGTTTAAAAACACTACCAGTTACTTTTGATTTTGCTGAACTCCTTTATTTTAGTTTCTTCACCCGTAAATGAGGTCTTTTCTATCCTGGCTTTTCAGAGCCTTACCTGACAACATTTCAGAAATATGCTTGGACTTGTATTACTGGCTTACGTACTATGAAATTGATAGATTAAAAGTGAACTTTTAGATTGTGTTTGAAAGAATTTAAATTTGATCCTCCTTGTCATAAGATGCCCAAAATGGAGGGGGGGGAGAAAGAGTACAAAAGATCTGAAAGTAAATTGGCTTGAAAGTTCCAGGCTGAGATTATACTTCGTACGTTTTGTATAGTGTTTGGCATTTTCTTGCCAACTCAGTAAATAGGTAGTGTTTTGATAAAGGATAAATTTCTCTTACTTTACGTGAAAACTACACAAAGGGAATCTTTGTCTCATCATGATGTGTTGGGGTAGCATGATATAATAATAGAAGATAGGATTTGAGAATTAGAAGGCCTAGGATTCATGTCCTGCTTCCGATACCCAGCGATACTCAGTAGTTGTATCATCTTAGGCAAGTCACTTCACTCATATACCTCATTTTTCTCATCTATAAATTGTCGGCACTAATATTTGTAACATCTCCCTAATGGACTTACATTAAAAAGATAAAATATGATACAGAGAACTTTGTAATGCCTCACAACTTTAAGCTATTAGTCAGTTCGTTCTGAGATGTAGCTATAAAGTAATGAGTGGTTTCCTAGGGCATTCATTAAAATTTTGTATTACTTTTGAGGTAGATTCTTGCGTATTGAAATGTTTTCTAAAATTTGCCTGATCTTAAAACAAGATTGTGATAAGCATTGTAACATTGGATGGTTGTGTTTTGAGAGGACTACAGCTAAGTGGTGACTGTAGCTTGGTGATTTTTAATTTATGCTATAGGAATGCACATACTGGCCCATTTTACTAATGCTTAAATAATAAGATGCCCACCTTAGCATTTCACTTGCCATTTATCTTTCACAAATAATTGAATCGTCCTCAGAAGTAAAAGTTCAGTGCCAATTAAATTTGACCCAAGTAAGAAGCAAAAAAGGGAAGAAAAATGACAGAGATTGGAACCAGTTGAGACCCAGGGAAGGGTATTGCCTTTTAACTTGCTAGCTTTGTAATCTTGGGCAAGTCAATTTTAAGCCTCAGTTCCTCTCTAAAATTGGGGGTGATACCTGTGGTATCTCCCTTACCTGGCTACTGTGACTATCAAAAATGTATCTACAATGATTTGTAAAACTAAAAGCACCAGGTAACTTATTAATATTAAGATAGTCTTTAGCAGAATATCAGGAGAACTTTTTGAAATGAAAGGATTTTATTGGGATTTATTCTTGCTCCATGTCTCTCTTAGACAAAATCCTAAAGGAGCTGGTTGAACGCATTTTTCAGACCGGTTACTTTGATAGCACCCACAACCACCAGAATGGCTTGTGTGAGGAAGAAGAGGCAGCTGCTCTTCCAGCTGGGGAAGACCAGGCCGCAGAAGCTGGTAAGTACTCAGGAGTCATTTTCTTTTCATCATAGTTGAGAAGCTTGTTTCAATTTATGTCTCGATGCCGGTTGTTTAGGTCTACGTACTTGCTTATGCATTTGTGTGATGCCCTTTATTTTTTTAAAAAAGGGCCTTTTAAGTACTAGTATGATATAAATTTACCATCTGTTAAGTTAGATAGATAAAACAATTACTGAGGGGATTACTATGTGGTAGGCCCTGCTGAGTGCTGGGATACAGATATGAGCAAGTAATAAGATGGTCTCTGCTCTCAAGGAGCTTCCATTCCAATGGAGAAAGGCAACATCTGCATAGAGCTGCAAGATGGGGAAGAGGAAAGGTTTCCAATCAAAGTGGGACCTCAAGGCAGAGGTTTCTCAGCTGATGGTCAAGGAGGTGACTGTTTTGATTATATTAATATTCTTTTTCACTCCCTTTCCTTTCCTTTCCTTTCTCTTATTCCCAGTATTCCAAGCTCCAGAAGTTTAACCCTTCCCTTTCCTAGCTTAGGAAAAAATGAGGTGTATCTAAACTAATCTCTGCCCTTTTTATCCTTTCTTCTATTTCACTGATACGAATTTTCATTCCCCTTTCCAAGAAGTGTTTTCATTTCACCCCCTTTCTGACTCCTTGCTCCTTTTAGAATTCTATGGATTTCATTCCCCAGGATACTGATGTTTAATGAAGACATCAGGGCTCAATAAGAGGCATTCCATAATCCTGCTTTGGGGGTCCAACCATATTTTTTGTCTCTTTGGATCGAAACTTGGTCATTCTAATTAAACAGCATTCAATTTTGATTTTTATATTTTGGAGGACTCTCTTTCATGTGTACATTATCATTGTGCATATTTTCTTGGTTGTGCTTATTTCCGTCTTGTGTTGTCTGCTTGCGTAAGTTTTCCTTTTCTACAATTCTTTGTATTTGTAATTTCTTCTGGCACATTATTCCTTTATTAATGTATCGCAGTTTGTTTAGCCATTTTTAGTTCTTGAGAGTCTTTGTTTCAGGGTGTTTTTTGCTACCCCCAAAAAGCGCCATTATGAATATTTTAGTTCATATGGGACCCTTATGCCTTTGACCTTCTTGGAATATATACACAGCAGTTGGATGTCTGAATCAAAGGGTATAAAATATTTTTGTAACTTTTTAAAAACATAATTACAAACTCAGAAGGTTTGGATCAAGTAGAAACAAAAGAGTTGTTACTCAGTGTTACTAACCTGTCTTGAGGAATATAGTGCTAGGGTAGGTAGATACTGTCACCTTACTATAATTAGCAAGCATAATGTTGAAAATAGTCATAATAATTCTGTATGGTATTGATCAAGCCAGTGATATTTGGTAATATTTAAAATGATAGCTCTTCAAGATTGGAAGTGAACTTAAAGGCGATCTAATCCAACCTATACCCTTTAATTCTAAAAAAATTAAATATTATATTTTTTTTCAGTGAATTCTCTCCCTCTCTCCTTCCTCCATTAAAAAAGAAAAAACCCTTGGAATAACGATGCTCTGTTGAGATAAATTCCCACATTGGCCATGTCCCAAAAATATATGTCTTATTCTACAATCTCATTCCATCGCTTCTCTGACAATGGGGTATCCATGCTCCAGAACTGGTCCTCTGGAATTGTGGTTGGATATTGCACTGATCTGAGTTCTTAAGTCTTTCAGAGTTATTTGTTTTTATAATGTTGATGTATAAATTATTCTGGTTCTCTTCACTCTTCATCAGTTTGTATGAGTTTTCCCAGTTTTCTATGAAAATACTTTTTTATACCCGTTTTTACAGCATAGTAATGTTCCATAACATTCTTATATTGTAGTTGACTCAACCATTCTACATTTGATGGGCAATTTTCCAGTTCTTTGTCACTAGAAAAAGAGCCCTTATAAATATTTTTGAACATGTGCATCCTTTCCCTCTTTCTTTGATGTTTTTGAGGTTATAGGCCTAGTAATGGCATTACTGAGTCAAAGAAAGAGTACGCAAGGTTAAAGGCACTTTTTGGAGGTAGTTCCAGATCACTTTGCAGAATGGCTATACGAGTTCACAACACTACACACAGTGCATTAAAGTGTGCCTTCCAACATTTGTTGGCATTTTCCTTTTTGGTAGATTGGCCAATCTGATTGTTTGAGGCATAACTTAGGAATTAGTTCAGTTTGCTTTTCTCTAATTATTAGTGACTTGCAGAATTTTTTCCCCACATAGATTCTTGATAGATTAGATCTCTTCCTTAGCCTGTCCATATACTTGAACTGTTAGAAAATAACTTTTATTTTTATGAGTTTTAATCATTCTTCACATGTCTTAGAAATGAGATCCTTTTCAAATAAACTTGCTGCTAAGATTTTTACAGAAAATTAAGAAGATTTTGTACAATAAAACCCATGTAGCTAAAATTAGTAGAAGGAAAACAATTCTAACCCTCATACTTGAATAGATATTTTCTCTGTAGTTTCTCAACAAGTGATGATCCATCCTCAGCTTGAAGACCTTCTTCATGGTAAAGAGCTCATTACCTTTTTAGTCAGTCCATTTCACTTTCAGATTGTCACAATTAATGAGAAGCTTTTCCTTATAGTGAGTCAAAATTTGTTTTTTCTCAACTTCTACCCATTGTTCTTGTTCTACCTTCTTGAGTCAAACAGAATGAAATCCTAATCATTTGTCTTTGGCAGTGCTTTAAGTATTTAAAGACCACTAACATGTTGTGTCCCCCACATCCCCCCAAAAATTTTATCCTCTCCAGGTTAAAAGATATCTATGTTCTCCCCTTCCTCTTTTTCTTTGCATTGTTTGATGGTCGTCCTCTTGGACATGCTTGAGGTTTCTGTCCTTTGTGGAGTGTCATGCCAGGATTGAAGTCTATTGAGGGCATAATGTAATGGGACTACTTGTAGCCTTCCCTGTCCTGGACATAACTACAGCCTCCTATCACTTTTGGGGTCAGGGGCTGCCAGATCATTCTGTCTCAGTGATCTTTTCAGTTTACTTAAACGGTGGTCTAGCTATGTCCCCTTCTTTTCTCAACTTGTCACTGTTCTCTCTTTATGGAAAAAATTTTTTTTGAGTGTAAATGTGGGACAGTGGTATTGGTTATAATAATTAGGAAGTTAGGAAATGGTTAATGATGGTCAATGAAAGGTAGTGTGTGAAGGAGGGTGTAGTATAAAGAGGATTGGCTTTGAAGTCAGAAGACACAGGTACACATCTGTCTTGCTTCTGCTAGTTACCTTGAGCTATCAGACCTGGGGCAAGTTTTTTCCCTTCTCTGGACCTTAATTTTCTAAGCTTTGTCTTTAAAAAGAGGGGCCTAGGCCAGATGATCTAAGGCCTCTTAAAACTCGAAATCTCTTATTATCCTTATATAATAACCTCCATGAAACTAGCTCTGCTCTTTCAGTAGTCGTCTTCCTATGTCTAATAGCTATACTTTTCTCCCATACAGTGCTCTTCCCTATTTCTTCTGTCCAATTCTGAATTTATAATCTTGTCTTCATGGTATTAACTGCCTCTTTACTGTTGTTTAATTGAAAATAGTATTTTTATATAACACGAAGTAAGATGAATCATATGTTCTTGATTAAAGATTGTCATTTTTTGCATCACAATTTACCAGATATTCTGACTCTAACTTATTTGAATTGATAGTAAAGTTTTTATAAGATAATAAATAACTTTAAAATCAGGTAAGTATAATTCCCTTTATATTTGGTCTTTAAAGAATATAATAATGAAAACTTAGATTTAAAAGAATCTTGATTTTGGGTAATATGCCTAAACTATTTGATCTTGTAGTTATTTTTTTGTACCTGAATTTATTATGTGGAGTTTTTAAATTGAAGTAAAATATACTCTTAAATGTTACTTTCTTGTTATTTTATTCTAGAAGTTGAGCCAGCAGAAGAATATGCTGAACAAAATGAAGTTGAGTCAACAGAGGTATGGTTTTTATTTGAATGTTGTTTGCGACTTCTTTTCTTTAAAAAAATGCTCAACATGCCTTTTTTTTCCCCAGTATGTAAATAGACAGTTTATGGCAGAGACTCAGTTCAGCAACAGTGAAAAGGAACAGGTAGATGAATGGACAGTTGAAACAGTTGAGGTAAGAAAATGTCTGTGTTGGAAATTGATTTGTAAGTTTGATGGCTGTTTAATCCTCATTGATGGGATATTTAATTTTGCCCAGTAATTTTGAGTTATCCCAAAACCTGGGCTTGTAAAAATTACACTTAAAAGAAAAGGAAGGGGCATCTGGATGTTCCAGGCAAGGTACGAATTTGATCTCATGGGGAAGATGAGTATCTCTGACTTTTAGAATTATTTTAACAAAATTGTAGAGGACTGGCAACAAAGTAATTGACACAATTAAGATTCCATTTTAATAGATGCCATTAAGAAGAGTGGTGTAGGTGATAAAATGATTTCCATGTATCTGTGGATTATCCATTTTAGCACTTTAAAAAAAATCTTTGTTTCCAGCAAATGTTTCTTTGTATTTCTAGGTTAGTCCTTGTGTGCAGAATTATTTGTGGACTGTTTCTACCAAGTAGCAGTTACCTTCCATTTTCTCTTCACCCTTCCCATCTAACATACCCTCAAAAGGACCCTTTACAACATCCAAACCATCTGTTAAAACAATGCATATCAGAATCTCTAAGCTTAGGAAGAGGAATGGTATACCTTTGCTCTCTTGGCTCAAAGCATTTTTTAAACTTGCTAATTTAATAGTTGAGAGATGATAGGCCAGCCCTCTTTAGTCTCCAGATCATTCAGGTTGGGAAAATAGGATTTCTCCTAAAATACTCATTATTAAAAATTATTACAGTAAATCATCCTGGGGGTGTTAATGGAATTTATTATAGTAGATTCTTTTGATGTGTATTATGAATCAAGATGTTATTTTATTTTATTTGTATTGAATGATCGTCATGGTTGGTTGTCTCTTACTCTCCCTTCTACCCCCATCCTACCCCCATCAGTGTGTTGTAGAATAGTAAGTTAGTGAGGGTGGAAGCCAAATAGCAGGAGGTTAAAGAAGAAATCATTGGAAATGGTAGGTATGAGACTTTTTGGCCTTGATAGGAAGCAAAAAAAGTTTAAATCTGTGGTAACTTTTAAGAAGCCCCTGAAATGACTCCAGTAATGGTTTCTGCTCTTAAAAGTTTAGCTGATTATGCTCTCAGTCTTCATGAGGGCCCACTTAGACAAAGAGATTAGGCCTCTCTTGTTGCCGCAGAGCTTTCTCCCTTGGATCTATGACCCCATCATTTCGAATGGACAGAATGAGACCTCTCCATGCTAGGAGCTTTGACGTGACATGGATGCCGACGGAGAATGCAGACTCTGATCCCAGCCTGGGTAGCTTGCTCCTTCTGGTCGTGCATCTCTCTGACTTCCCACTGTGGACTACCTTCTGCTTAATATTTGTTTGGGTCTCTTACATAGAAAGAATATAAACTCTTTGAAGGCAGAGACAGCTTTGTTTTGTAAGTCTTTGTGTGTGTGCTAAACTGCAGAGAGCCAGTTGGCATTGGGAGGTGCTTAAGTAAGTGCTTATTGAGAAAATAAAGTATGGCAGTAAAGAAACAGTGTTTGAAGAGTTATGATGTTGTTTGAATGTGATTGCAGTGGAACTCTAATGAACGTGTTACAGAGCTCTTCACATATCTTTTTCATTTTTCATGTTTGCATAAAGATGATACTTAGTCATGTTAGGAGAATACTTCTCATAATGTAAGAGGTCCAATCATAATTTAAGGCATCCACATGTAATACTCGTCTAGATTCTATCCTTTTTGGAAAATCCTCATGATGACTAATTATGGGTATTAATATTTTATCTATAAGGAGAGGATAATCAGGTAATAATTTAATCAAAGCAATTTAAGCACAGATAATCGCGCTTAGCAAGAAAGAAATCTAGATAGAGTCTAAAATAAAGCTAAATAATAATTATATACTTTTTTGGTACTCTATAAATTATTTTGCCATGTGATACATGGAATTATTGTAGTGGTGACTGTCTCATTTAGGTGAAATTGTCATAATTGTGTACAGGCATGTGAGTTAGATAGCCCTCTGCTATTCAGTAAAACCCAGAATGAAGTTTGTGCTCCTCAGAGTTGTTTGCTGTGGTTTTGGAGGGAGTCTTAGTAGTACCTGATGTCCTCCAGGAGCATAGGAAAAATGGGGGAAGCAGGCCTGTTTTCCAGATTAGGCTTTGTAGTTGGATGATACACCCACAGACAGAGCTGAGTATGTTTCTTAGATAGACATTGGCTAGACTAGACAGTGAACTGGGTCCAGCATTGGATAGAGGTGTAGGCAGGGTCAACTTTGAGAAATTGTGCGTTGCTTTTCTTGATCTTAAGCTTCTTTGTGAAACAAAGGCCCGCCTTCTTAATTATAATATTCTAATGGTGATTTTCTGGTTCTGAGACCTAGAATTCTATATTCTACTAAAAGAAAAAAAAATTAAGGGTCGCCCAGGGACAGTGGAGGTCCATGGGTATAAGTAGACGGCAACATGTTAACAATGTAATATTGTACAAACAAAGGATATGAGAGTGATTAGAGTTATACTTGACCAGAAAGAGCTAGAAGGGTCATGTTAGGAGATCAAGGCACAACTAATGGATGGTCCTCATCCTCCTTGGTTTCTGCACAATGTCAGGTAATTTAGAGGAAGCCTTCCATACCACTGTGTGAGCTCCTTATTGGAGTATTAATGGAAAGACATAGAAGGCAGCTCCACCAGGGTCAGCCCCAGGAAGAGAAGATGTAAATGGATCATAATGATCTCTGACACCAACATCAGATCTCCTGAAGATCATGGAAATGTTTAAATAACATTTGAATGGTATCCACATTAAAGCCTAGTGATTTATAGCACTAAATTGTTACATCATTTCTGGCTGCTTCACAGTTACCCATATAATGATTTTATTCCCCCTTGCCCTCCTCCCCTTTTCCCTAAGGTGGTAAACTCGCTTCAGCAGCAGCCGCAAACCACGTCCCCCTCTGTGCCGGAGGCCCACTCTTTGGCTCCGGTGACTCAGGCCGATCCTCTCGTGAGAAGGCAACGAGTGCAGGACCTCATGGCGCAAATGCAGGGGCCGTATAATTTCATACAGGTGGGTGAATAGACACGACTAGTTTTTAAATTAAGTTAATTACTTTTTGTTGTTGAATGTGGTTTTATAGACTCTAGAAACTCCCCCCAAATTCCCTTCTTGTTTATTAACATCTCTACCTCCCATTCCTCAGAACATGATTTCTGGATCCTATCGTGTTGTGGTTGCCATCTTCTGAATGGGTTTCCTCTTGTTCTAGATATGATTTTGGGATCTGAATCTGATTTTATCAATGACTGGCATGGAAACTGCATCGGCTTGTAGTGGCCTGGGAGTTGCCTTAGGCCGTGAGCGGGTCACCCAGTCAGAATCTAAATATCCCACCCCCCAAATACCCAAGCTGTGAGGCCCTTTGGCTTCTGATGGTCATCATTGTTGTCTTTTTGTTTGGGTTTATCTTGTTGTAGGATTCCATGCTGGACTTTGAAAGTCAGACGCTTGATCCTGCAATTGTGTCGGCACAGCCTATGAATCCATCCCAGAACATGGACATGCCTCAGCTTGTCTGCCCTCCAGGTGAGTGACAGCAGCCTGCTTTGGGAATCTCTTTTTAATATCAAATATATGAGAGGCCAGGGGAAGTAGGGGAGAGTAGATAGACACATCCCAGCCAAATGACTGAACCCCTCAAATAAAATAGTATTTGTAAAACTCTTTGAAAACGTTACATTGCTGTGGAAATGTCACGCATTGATATCATCATCTTTATTGTTATTATTAGTTGTCTGAGAAACCTAGAGGCTAAGTGAATTATGGGCGGTTGCCTGGTCAGTGTCAGAGTTGATATTTAAACCACTCAAGGCTTCCCGATTCCAAGCCAGGCACCTTCTCCATTTTATGAAACTTTAGGATTTTGGGGGAGGGTGGGGTGTGTGTATGGGAAATCAAAGCACATATTAAGCAAAATAAGAAACCTTTCTTCTAAAGGACTAATTCTCAAACTTGTTGGTCTCAAGACCACTTTACACTCTTAATTATTGAGGACTTACAGAATTAGTTTTGTGTTCTATCTATTTATATCTACTGTGTGTTAGAAATAAAAGCTTTTGAGTTTTATTATGAACATAAATTTGACCTCATAGGTCTCCTGAAAGGGTCTGGGGTCTCCTCCTCCTCTGCTTCCACCCCAATATACACACATTCCGAGAACTGTTGACTCTAAAACAAATTAAGCAATCTGGAGAAATTTGAACCTAAAACAATATGGAAGAAAGAAAATGTGAAGGAGGAACCAAGAACCAGCAGTGTTAGTTCAAAATGTCCTGCAGCAACATGGATGATAGCTGCTGAATAAAGTGAATCCCTCTTTAGGCTTCTTTTGTGTGCCTTGATGTCCTTAGAATTATTGGAGGGAGATTAGAAGCTTGTGGAACTGTATATAAAATACATTTGAAAGAGCTGTGACAAATTACAGATAATTTTGCATACTCTTCTATTTGTTTAATACATGGTTCGGTGCTTCACAACCTTACTATGTAATAAAAAGTCAGACACCTTAGATAATTAGAAACTAAAGAAAGTAAAAACCCATATAAAGTCAACATTTTGTAGTTCTTTTATCCGTATATCCCAGCTTTAGAGGAGTTAGGATTGAATCTGTTAGAAAGTATCCGAGGCAATGTTTTTCATCCTCAGAAATCTACTGAAAAAGCATATCTGTGTTACTTTCTCATTAAGTTTCTTAAAATAACTACCGTCAGCAGTGAAGTATCCCTAGTGTTGCTTTTGAGCTACTCAAAAGACCATAGATGTGTGGTTGGAAGGGACCTTTTAGGTTAGGCACCTTCGGCCTCCAGGCCACATGTGGCTCTTTAGGTCCTCAAGTGCAACCCTTTGAGTCCAAACTTCACAGAACAGAAAAGGAAGTTTGGATTCAGTCAAAGGGCCAAGGCTCTTCCTACCTATCACACTGTGTACCATCAGAGTCAAAGAGAGTGCTCTACAAAAGTGTATATGGTGTGCATCGTCAAGGATTTTTGCTTCTATTGGAAGGAATGAAGATCTTTTGAATTGATTAGCTATAGTTATATATGTACAGTTTACACATATGGCGAAGTTGGTGTTTTTATATATATATATATATATATATATATATATATGCGCGCACCCATTTGGGGCAGAAAAATCACAAGATATTGTGAGGGAAATGACTGTAGAGTCTTCAGCCTTTGGTTCAAACCATAGTTAGAAGGGGCACTTGGGTACATTCTTCTCTCTCTCTTAATGGAATTTTTTATTATAAATGTAGTAACCATCAGCAACAAAAAAACACAAAAACATAAACCTAACCTATTTCAGTTCCAATTCCAAAAAAGTGTATATGATCTTTAGCAATGATATCCAAAAAAAATCTCTAATTTTTGAGTGCATAGTCACAGAAATGCATAGTTTTTGGTATTAAGTTTTGACTTCACTTTTTAGGATCAATATTTGTGATTTCTTTCAGTATCCCATTAACATTTTTTTAATTAGATTATCAAAATTTAGTGTTCTTCCAATAAAATCATTTGAAATTTGTTTAAAATGGCCTGATTTGATCTTAGCCATGCTATTTCCATTATATTACTACCATAATGGTTAAAAAAAAAAGGGACTAGCCTTATATGAAATAGTTGAAATGTTAGCTATTTGGAATTGTTTAGAATTGACAACATACCAATTATCAGTTCTTTGTCAAATTGCAGTTCACACTGAATCTAGACTCGCTCAGCCTAATCCAGTTCCTGTACAGCCAGAAGCTACACAGGTGAGAGTAATTGTCTGTCTTGGTCTTTTCCCCCTATTTTATGTGATTCTAGAGTGTCATAGATTTACAGCTAGTAGAGACCTTGGAGGCCCTCTTACCTAGTCTAGTCCCCCTCATTTTACAGGTTAAGAGACTAGGGCTCTCACGGAGGTAACCTGGTAGAGAGTCATTTTTCACCCGAATGATTAACCCAAACTTTAGTTTGCACCTAGGCTTGCAGACCGTTAACCTTTTGTTTCAAATGAGTGTTAACTTGTATTTTTAGAAAACCTTTATTCCTGCGTCACCTGTATTTGTCTTGACTTCTCTGGTGGCTGTAGTTGAGGAATAAAAGAAAAAGATTTTCATTCAAAGATAAAGAGAAAATTTTACCAAATGAATTTCACGAGGACCAATTCTTAATTTTAGGCTTTGTATAGCAAAGAGATTATATTAACTTTGAAGAAATAATTGTGACTCTGGAGCACAAATTTACCCAAACTTGAGTTAAACCAACTAAAACTTCTTTGTACACACACACACAAACACACACACAATGTATATGTGTGTGTGTGTGTGTGTGTGTGTGTGTATATACATACACATGTATACTTTATACATATACTTTTATTTGTTATCTAGTCTTCAAGTCTGTATCTTCAAATT
Source organism: Vombatus ursinus (assembly GCF_900497805.2). Lineage (NCBI taxonomy): Eukaryota > Metazoa > Chordata > Mammalia > Diprotodontia > Vombatidae > Vombatus > Vombatus ursinus. The sequence goes on along the minus strand of NW_020954600.1, from coordinate 13,666,162 downwards.
AACTGTAAAGTTATTGCTTAGCATAAACACAGTGTTATTCTCATTTTTTTTAAGATGCAATGTTCTATGCCTATGTTCTCCTTCTTAGAAAGAGCAGAGGTGCATTTTCTTATCTTTTAGTTCCTATCTTTTGATAATTTTGAATTGGGCAATGATCAGTTCTTTCTTTTTGGATGAATAAAGCACTTATTAAGCATTTACTCTGTGCACAGCCCTAGGGATACAGATGGAAAGCTCTTGAAGAAGTCCCACTCTAATGAGAGAGCCCATACCCCTGGGGGGATTCAGCTGCGAGGCAGAGAGGCAGGGTCTCTTCTTAGGTGTCTTGTGCTCATTTGCCAAAAAAGATTTTCCTGCACCTTGATAAGGAGATGGTTCTTTAAGTCTTCCCAGTGGAGGGAAATGTTTTTTTTTCCTACTCTATTTGGTAAATCTAAATGGCCTCGAATGAAACTGCTACACTTTCTCTTCTAGGTACCTTTGGTTTCTTCAACTAGTGAGGGATACACAACATCCCAGCCCATGTACCAGCCTTCTCATGCTGGAGAGCAGCGACCTCAGAAGGAACCTATTGACCAGATTCAGGTAGGATTGATGGTTGCAGAATGAATGTCTACATAAAGATCATTAGACAGAGGACATTACTGCTTATAGTGGAAAAAACACATTTGAACAAATAAGTTGTTTTGTTCTGAATTAGTTTTACTGTATAAAAGGTGCATGTAAAGAAGTAACCCGTTGTCATTTACTAGTCACTTGGCCACAGCACTCTGCTGACAAATATTTTGTGCACTTTTTTTAGGCTGCAATATCTCTGACTGCAGACCAGGCCCCAACATCCTCACCCCTTCCTGCTGCTTCTCAGCCCCAGGTATTCCCAGCTGGATCAAGCAAACCTTTACACAGCAGCGGCATCAATGTGAATGCAGCTCCATTCCAGTCCATGCAAACGGTAGGCAAGGGAGCGAAGTTTGAATACTCAAAATTTTACAGTATTTACATATTTCTAAAACTTGTTTTACATTTAATTTAAAAATCAGGTTTGGGATTTGGGAAATTGGCTGTCAGATAGTGTATTAATGACTTTTTCTTATCTTCTTCCAGGTATTCAATATGAATGCCCCAGTTCCTCCTGTTAATGAGCCAGAAACTTTAAAGCAACAGAATCAGTACCAGGCTGGTTACAACCAGAGCTTTTCCAATCAGCCTCACCAAGTAGAGCAAACAGAACTTCAGCAAGAACAGCTTCAGGCCGGTAGGTAAACGTCGTATTTCAATTAAATAACAACTTGGTAATATCAAGATTGTTTACGGACAAAGTGAAGTATTCATGGTTCATGAAGAGGTTTTATGACTAGGTACTGCACTAGCTATAGAAATCAGTTATCTTTTGCTTATGATACGTTGAGTAGCTATTTTATATCTGAAAATGTTGAGAATTTAAAAGTCAGGTACTGAAATCCATAGTGTTCACTTATTTAAACGAAATAATATCCTGAAAGGGTGTGGTTATGAAAATCATGGGAAACATACTGACATTTTACTTGACTCTTAGTTGATCTGGCCCTAGATGTATCTGCCATATTACATAAATCTGTTTAGAGCTAGATCAGTTTACTTAATCCTAGCTCTTAAACTTGGCCATATTAAAGCAGTGATCCAAATTATTTATGGAGCAGAGGTTTGGGGTAGAGATGATAAATGTATTATGAATGTTAAGTCCTAGAAGAGTCTCTCAAACAATTCTTACATTTACTTGCTAGTTGCTCTAATCATGCAGAGGTTGGACTCTGCTCAGTTAGAGCCTGTGTTCATGTGACAATGATCAAATGCCTAAACAAACTAAAAGCTTTCTGTGAGATTGATTTTTCAAAACTGGGCTGCGTCCAGCTACAGAATTTTAAGGACCGTTTCAAGCATTTTGTGTTTTTTCAACTTGATATTATTATTCCTGTAGATTCACAAGTCTTTTCTTAGGCTTTCTACTTTGGCTGGATCTTCACATAAATAAAGCATGCTGTCCAATAGGCCGGCCATTTTGGATACAAAATTTTGTTGGTGGTATAAAATAATGTGAGATAGTCACATAATTCTAATTGGTTGTTACCATTCTTCTAAACTCAAATCTTTTTTATGGTGATCTATTTCCAGGTGGTGCCTGCTGGCCATGATCAATCTATCAGTATAGTATTATACTCATGGTGTAATGGAAAGAACACAGGGCAAGGAAAGGTTCTGTTACTAACTAATTCTCCATGTCCCTAGGCCAGTAAGATTACCTCTTGTGTTCATGCGAATCCCCAGTATGTCAAATAAGAGAATTATTCAAGGGGACCATCTCTGCAGTCTCTTCCTTGCTCTAATAATCTGTGAATCCTGAGACTCTTTTGGTTGGATTTATCCTATTTTGGAATTTCTGAACTGATTATTTCCCACATTACATCTTGCTATTATGTACTCAGATAGTGGTAGTCATACTAAAGAAAAAGGGCCTACTATAGTCATGCATGTAACTGTTACTGTTCATTTGCAGAGTTCAAGGTTAAAAAAAAAGGAACCAATGGAACCAAATTTAAAATGGAACCAAAATTAAAATGGTAGTGATCTATTGGTTTTATTTGTTTTATGAATTCAGCTCTAAAACGGTATCTGTTTAAAGGCTCTGACTTGTGTTTTGAACTCCAAAATTTATATTTAAAAGATTCCTTATCTTCCAGTTACTCTCTTGAGTGTTAACAACAGCAAGACTCTTTTACCAAAGGCAATAAAATTCTGTCCTGAAGGTGTGATTACAGTCAAGTTCTGTATACCTTTAAATAGATATGTGATCTGTTCTATCATCCAAGTCTGGCAAATAATTTTTTCAAGTGGTTGACTTCAGAGAGGTCATCAGAAATGTAATTTTGAGTCATAGTTGTAATGTAGAAGGTCATGTGGAGTTTATAGGGTGTTTATATACCATATTGAACTTCATCAAAAAAAGAGAATTAAGGTGGGAGATTTCTGGGATGGAGTGAATAGCAGCAGTGAGGGGTTAATTCATTCCCATACAGTTTGTGACCTGTCAGAAAATAAGCTCAAAGTGATGTACCTGCTTAAAAAAAAAAGGCCATTGAAAAAGGAATCCCTGCCTGTGGCATTAGTTTTTTTGTCATTGAGGCTGTTAACGTATCAGCATTTAGCATAGGCTTGGGCAGCACTTGTGGCCATCCAGAAATGTTTCTAGGCAGACACAATAATTATAGAGATTTCTTGGCAACCTTGGGCTTGGTTGCTGGGGTAATAAGCTTCTAGTAACTGCTCATCTGTCATCCCTACCCCCAACACCTTCCAATGGCCATTTGAAATGTAAGTCTGCTCCTTCTACCCACCTTTTGATCATCAAGTTTAGGACTGGCAACAGAATTGTTCAACACCAGCTCAAAGACCCAAGCCTAGTTTTCTTAGGATGGGTGGGGAGGAGTGCAGGAAGAGAGATGACTAGTAGAGTGGGTAACACAGGCCCTTTGGAACTGAAAATGAGAAATACAGGTCTTGACTTACGGGAATTTCAAGTATCCAAAGGATTCTGGATAATGTGATTGAGATTACCTGATATAACTCCAAGGGCCTATTATCCTTATAGATTTATTTTGTGTCTAGTGAATATTCTTTCCTGTTCTGTAAGGCACTGTGCAGAGTACTAAGGAGCAATATAAAGAAATAAAGTAAATCCTTGCCCTTAGAAACAAGTATGAAAAGGTACCAGGTTTTATTAAGGAGCAGTGCTAAGATGGGAGCCATGTCACTGGGCTATTTTTGCTATCTTTTATTCTCCCTGGTATAAAGTTTTATAGACATTTGTATCTGGTCTTTGAAATCATGAAATTAGTATTATACTGTGTCTTATATGGGTATATATATATATATGTATATATGTATTATGTGGATGTATTCTGTTTATGAAAGTTGTGAGTTAACTTACCTGATTAGAGAAAAGTATAGAAATGGGTATTTTGAGAAAAATGTAATCTTGTTCCACTAGGTTCTATCCTCATATCTGTCCTGCTAGATAGGAAAAATCATTTTATTTCAATATCATTGGTTTCCTTTGTAGTCTTGTGTATTTTATTTTATGCATTTAAAAACATTTGTTTTGAGAAGGAGTTCATAGGCATCACCAGACTACTAAGGAGAAGAGGGTGTCTATGGGGTCTATGACAAAAAAGAAGGAAAAAAGTTAAGAACTCTTGGTCCAGAACAAGGTCAGTAATGATAGTTATTTGCATTTTATATTGTGCTTTATAGAGCTACTGGTTTGATCATATCTAGCTTATCATGGAACATTTTGAAAAAGATATTGTCAAACTATATATGTACCAAGCACAATGTTGAAACCATGTCTTGAAGACCAGTTCAAGGAACTTAGAATAGTTTAGCTTAGGGGCTTAAATAGTAATCATTGTATTCAGTCATTAGTGATTAGATTTAGTTTTGCCTCTGCAGAGGAACAGACCTAGCCAGTGAGTAGAAACCATGTGGAATTTGTATTTTGACTTGTTCTGAGGAAAAAATTTCAGTGTAAAAGCCTTGTGATGTAAGGTAGGCTCATCCTAATGGAAGTGTGAGATGATCCTCAGTGAAGGAAGCCATAACATAAATTTCTACTTGGTGGTACATATTGGACCAGTTTCTTTCCAACTCCTAATATGTCTTTCATAATGATGTACAAAATATTTTTATAGGATTTAGCATTCCAACGAAATACAGCTCTTATATTTAACCATATCCTTATATTTGTATGTACATATATAAATGGATATATTATATATTATGTATGGGCTTTTGTGTGTGTGTTTCAGTGGTTGGTACCTACCATGGTTCCCAGGACCAGTCACACCAGGTGGCAGGTAACCACCAGCAGCCTCCACAGCAGAACACTGGATTTCCACGTAGTAGTCAGCCCTATTACAACAGCCGAGGAGTGTCACGTGGAGGGTCTCGTGGCACTAGAGGCTTAATGAATGGATATAGGGGCCCTGCCAATGGATTTAGAGGTAAAGAACAAGTTCTAATGAACATTTGTTATTTCCTGTGCTTCACTTTAGTAAGTTTTTGCGTTAGATTCTTACACTACTTGAAGATTTTTTTAAACCTTTTCCCCTCAGTATTAAGTTGTGTTTCCAAGAGATTTCATTGGTTTTAGAAGGTAGTTCGCTCAATCAAATAAACAAGAATTTATAAAACATCTACACAGCACTACAGTAGTCACTAGGGTACAGAGACTGAAGGAAATAGTCCCTTCCCTTAAGGTGCTTGCACTCCATCTTTATGTACTGATCTGATTTTGTCACTTATATTTCAGTGGCTCTTTATTACCTAATAAATTAAGTGAAAATCTCAATACCTGACAGAGCAGCATCATTTCTTCACTTGGCCATTGCAGTAACCTAATTGGTCTCCTCACCTCCATTCTTACCCTATCCATTCTCTGGTTCATATTTGCCAAAGTGGTAAAGCACATGCCTGGCATGTTGCTCCCTGGTAGCTTTAGCATTGAACACAAATTCTGCTGTTGGTATTTAAAGCCTTTCACGGTCTACTTGCAACCTACATTTTCTAGTCTCTTTAGGCAGGATACTTTAGTTTCTGTACCTGTGTCTATATTGTGCTAATAAAATGTGCTCCTCTTTTTACCTCTGCTTTTTAGAATCCTTATTTCCTTCAAACCTTAGCCCAGGCTCTACCTCCTCTATAAGGCCTTGCCTTGGGTCTCCTACTAAAATCACTTTGTATATGTCATCTTCTTTGGTAGAATGTAAGCTTCCTGAGGACAAGGATTGTTTGATGTCTGTCTGTTTTATTTCTTATCACCTATTCCAGTATCTGGCGCATAGACTTTGAATATAAGATTGTTAAAGCATTCCAAACCTTTCAAATTTTGACACCACACTGCTAACCTATATAGTTTTATCTCGGACAGCTTTCCCCTCTCAAATAGATCATCAATTTCCTACTTCCGTAAATTGTTCATGCCATTTCTTATATCTGGACTCTGCTGTCTTCTTTTCTTGGACTTTGCCCTTTCTTTGCTGTCTCTAACCCTAATTCTCACTCCCAATCTTTTCTTTTAAAATTGATCAACAAGCATTTATTAAGCACTTACTATGTGCCAGGCACTATGGTGATTGCCACATCTTACCTCTACTTCATACCCCACCTTAAGTACAGTCTCTTTTATGAAAAGATCCCTCCTCTGACCTTGACTAGTACCTGCCTATATTTATTTTGCACTATAGCAGTTGCATCATTACTTCATAGCATTATGTATTTATCCTATCTTTCTAGACTGTAAGTTCTGTTCTTATTATTATGATTCTGCCTCCCTCCAGAGAGTATCATGATGTTTGTACATAGTGTAGCCGCTTAATGAATGAACGATTGCCGTTTGGAAGATATTAGAAAACTAAATAATTCAAAACAACAGTAAATTTACTGACATACACACGTAGAAACAGAAGGCCAGAAATACTAGGAAATGGAAAAATAGAGTTTTATTTTCTGGTAAAGAGATGGGAGAGATTGTCTTATTAACAATTCTTACCTTACCCTGCCTCCCTCACACTTGTCTCCATTCCTCATTTTCTGATCTAAGTCTTTGGACATATATTTAAAATCTCTTGTGAATATAAATTTCTTTTATCTTTTTTAGGAGGATATGATGGCTACCGCCCTTCGTTTTCTAACACTCCAAATAGTGGTTACACGCAATCCCAGTTCAATGCTCCACGAGACTACTCCAATTACCAGCGGGTGAGTAAACATGTTTTACTATGCTAAAACCTAAATTAATTACAATAATGACAAGATAGATAATTACGTAGGGAAGAATACAAAGCTAAATATTTTCTCTGTTTTTGTTATTTATAGAGGCAAATTGTACATAATTTTTTAATGCAAAGAAAACAATTGCAGGCAAGAGAGTTTATTTTAACACACAGTGTTTTTGGGTAACATTACACCACTAATTGCTGAAGCTAGATTTGAAGAACCAATTTCTGAATCTATTTAATATACCTGGTATCTTTGGTGAATTTTTATAAGATCATAAGATTAAAGCAGGAAGTAGCTTTCAAGATAATGTTTTTGAATATGTTCTTTCTCTTAGTGTAAAACCTTTGTAAAAAGACCATTTTCAACTTTTTTTTTTCTTGGTAGTGAACAGGATTTAAAGGGGTTGAGGGGAATGGGGAATAAATCTTGAAAAAAATGTGCTTGCTTTCTTAAACTTCAAAGGTAATTTTAGGGAAGTAACTTGATTTTGCTTGACATTTTGATTGTGTTGTATTATTAGGTGTTGTCTTATTTTTATGGGGTGGTTTTTTTTTTCCCTGTCATTTAGGATGGATATCAACAAAACTTCAAGAGAGGATCTGGGCAGAGTGGACCTCGGGGAGCTCCTAGAGGTAACGTGGAAGAGTGGACATATGACAGTTTTCTACTAGAATGCCTTGTCTGCTCCTCATCTGAAGTTAATTTTGTTTTCAGAATAAAATCTACCCTCACCAGAGATAGGATTATGTTATTTTAAAAGGGTCACAGCTTTATTACTTTGAATTAGAAGTGACTTTCAAGATTTAAACCAACCTCGTCATTTTGAAGATAAGGAAACTGATGCCCAGAGAGTCCCATAGTCAGTACAATAGATTTCAGTCCCCTAGATTAGTTGCTAGAGAGTAAATTGGCTCTGATGGAATGGATGCAATTTAAGCAAATAGCATGATCATTTGCATGTTAATTTATCAAATCAATTTAGCATTATATAATATCTAAAGTATTTTCACATAAATGTTTTCATTTGGTCCGTTTCTTTTAAAAAACCAGTGTTAAGTAAGGAAAGTAGGAATAGTGTTCTGATTTTACTGATGATTAAAATGAGGCTTTGGAGTAGGCTAGATAAACTTAATTTCTAGTATGATGTGACATTTTATGAAAGGATTCATCAGAGGTTCTCTTTAAATAGTGAGCTACAGGAGTGCATTATAATAGGTATAGAGTTTGCTTTATTTTAAAAATGATTTTGACGTACAGACTTTTTAGCAACAGACCTATTAATAGCTACAGACTGACTTTGGAAGCAGGAGCAATGGATGAAATTTGGGGAGGTTTATTTAGGTCTGATTCCAGAAAAGAAAAAAAAAATTAGAACTCTCCCAAAATGTATGTATTGCTTGGAGAAGTAGTGAGCTCCCTCTCTCTGGAAATCTTTAAGCAAGATTATAGTTCTAAATGGGCTCTTGATACCTTATAACTCAGATTCTCTGACAAGCTGCACATATAGGATACTGGGTGAAGGCTCCCAGGATAATGGGACCCTAAAGATAGGTTGAAGAAACTGGTATTGTTTGGCCTAGTGGAAACACCCCAAGGGTAATCTCTTTGAGGGCAGGGACTGTCTTTTGCCTTTCTTGGTATACCCAGTGTAGTATAGCACAGAGTAGGCACTTATTGTATGTTTATTGATGGATTCTTTCCAAATATTTGGAAAGGAGGGATCTCATATTGATAATAAAGAGATTTAACTTGGCCTACTTGGACAAGAAGTAGGGCATCATATTGGATCTGAGTTGGTGAGTGCGTGTTACTGTGGACTTCATCACCTCCTCGCCCAAAGTTCCTTGCTGCTTGATATACTCTGATATACCCTGCAGGAACTAAGATGTTCAAAGGTGAGGACTGTCTAAAACAGAATAATAATACAGAAGAGTTGTGTCCCCTTCCAAGGGAAAAAGTGGCAGATAGATTCCTCTTCACACATGGTGTTCAGGCTTCGGCTGGATGACCGCATGCGAGGGAGGTGACTGTAAGGACTTCGTATTTCTCCATTGGTTTATGCCCATTGGGGAGCCCAGCCTCCATCTTGGAGATTCTAGGACTTAAGGATCCAAATCTTGAACAGTCTCCCATCCCTCCAGTTGGTTTTTTTTTTACTCGTGATATGTTTTCATGTTGAAAAATTATTTTTGTTGGTTTGTAAAGCTTGTATGTGTGTAAGGAATTTTAAAAACTTATATAGGAACATCTACATGATGACTTAATAATTTTTTTATGTGTGACTTTTATATGTTGCTGTTGTTGGTCTTTGAGCTTCTGTTGAGACACCTTCTTTACCGAGGCACGTTGCCAACTCCTTAGATCCTTTGGAAAATACAGCGAGCCCTTAACTTACCAAGCTGTTGCCAAAAGTTCCTTTATAACGTGATGGTTTAGAACTTGGGAATGTAATTTCTCATGGAAACCGTTTCTTACTCGTAGTTAGGTATTTCTGGACTAGTCTTAATATCACTAAAGTTCTGAGCACGTGCAATCAAAAGTAATGTGAAGTAATATTATTACAATATTTTAATAAAGGTGAAAAAAAACCCACATGTGTCCTTCCTACTGAGACATTTAACTCAAGTGCCACTTCCATTAAGCTTTCCCTCTCCTCTCTCCCAAAATGGTCTTCCTTAAGACCTCCCACAGCCTTTTGCTTTACCCTTTCTGCTCTGGACAAGATGGAGTGCTTTGCCTGTAATATTGTATAATTATAAATGTTTGTCTTGTAAGCTCCTCAGGAGCAGGCACTATGTGTTATCTAAACTTAGGTTTCCCCTAGTCCCTAGCAAAGTGTGCACTGTAGGATCTTAATCATTTTGGTACTTTAAGGGTATGTGGAGGCTCTTGTTCTTTAAGACTCCCTTTCTCCTGTCAGTCAGAAGCAGACGGTTGAGGGGCCTCTTTTTGTCCACCTTATCCCACTTGATCTTTGTACCCTGCTTGCCAGTTTGGTACTTGGATTGTGCTCTGTTTTGGCCATTTGCGAGTTCTTCTGTTAGTATATTGAAGGTACTTCCTGCCTTTTTTCTTTTTAAAATAAAGTTTTGGTACATTGCTCAAAGATTCATTTTTCTAAAAGTGAGTGTTTTTAAGAATGACTTTAAAAAAAAAAAACGTTGCCAATGCCAAGTGCTTGAACACCTGCACTGATGAGGAACCCATGGAAAAAGCTCTGTGAAACGCTGCTTTCTCTTTTGGGGACCGTGGTTCTTGGGTTCTCTTCGTTTTTCTCTCCCACTTTAATTCATGGAGAAAGCCTGGAGCATTTGACACAATAAATAGACCAGATTGGGGATGGAATGAACCACAGAGAGACTGGTCAAAGATTCTAAGCCCTGGAAGAGTCCAGCCAATTGCCTTGAACTAAGCAATATCTCTCTTCCGTCATCTCTTAACGAGTCAGGACTCAAGCACTTGTCACATTTGGATACCTGTCACTGTTAGGAAGTTTTTACTCATGGACACAGAATCTGCCTTTTTGAATCTTCTCTCCGTCGGGCCTCTGTCTGCCCTTGAGGACCACACTGAACAAATCTTGTCTATGGTACCACCCTGCCAGACTAACTGCTTTTGTATTTACCCCTTTCAGGCTGAGCTCCTTCAGTCTTTGTATGGCGTGTTCTCCAGACCTTTCACCATCCTTGTTGCGTTCCTCTGGACGAGTTCAGTTTGATGGCTTTCACTAGAGTATTCCAGATGTGGCTTCACTAGGGCAGAGTTTATCACAACCTAATCACAACCTCTTTTAGGGCACTGGACATAACGCCTATTCTGTATAGGAGAGCATTATTGATGTAGTTGGGTTTTTTTCAGCATGCTGCATTTTTTACTGGCCATCCTGTCTCACTTGTAATTCTGCTCCTCTAACAGCCCTCAGCAAGAAGGGCCTTTGCAGCATGTATGAAGGCTTGAATTGTTGGGGCAGTCTTAAATTCCTGGCAGGGATTAGCTGCTCGAGGACAGTAGGCCTTCAGCCAGACACAGGTGGAGGGAGTGAAAACAACTGGGGGACTTGGGCTCCTTGGGGGGAAATGCAGATTCATGGTTTGACTTTTTAATATAGTAGAAATGGTATTAGTGTCGTGTGGAGCTTTGTTCCCTAAAAGCATTCCTAAATTAGGAACTTTGGTAGATTTATTAAACTAAAATTTAGCTCCGTTGAAAAATAGATTTTTGTTTATAACAGCATTTTTTGTACCTATAGTACATGATCATATAAACCTAACTAGTTTTTCCTGTCAGGTTCATTAAGTAACACTTTTATATGGAATTATGTATTTGTGAACAGAACCACCCTTTTATGTATACATTAGTTCTATAAAAATTCAGAGAATCAATTAGGGTAGCTTTTTTTTTTTTTTTTTAAATGAACTCAATTTTGATGGCTACTCGTAGTAGAAATCTTAAACATAGTTACCCTGACTCTTTAGGGTTAGATTCTCATACAAAACATGCCATTTTAGAAAGTTTTTTTTCTTTTTTGGTGATATGTAGAGAATTTTAGTTCCATTTTTGAAAGCCAGGAGAATCTGTTCCTGACTTTGTAGATTATTTATTTTTGCTAATAGTTGTACTCCTTTTTGAAGACCCTAAAATGCCTTTCTCAGTTTTGGGGAAGGGAATCATTTGCTCACTAAGATGAAGTAGTGTGGTACAGTGATAAGCACTAGTTCTAGGGTCAGAACAGGTTCAAATCCTACCTGTGATACTTGCCACTTGTGTGATGTCAGGTGAGCCATTTAACCCCAGGTCCCCTTAGTGTCTTCATCTGTAAGTACAAAGGTTTAACTGTGATACTTGGGAGATTCCTTTCTTTTGTTGGAGAGATGGGTGATGGAGGATAGTAGTCATCTTTGTTAAACAAGTACCCACTGCATATAATCTACTGATTACAAAAATAGTTCCAGGGGGCAGCTAGGTGGTACAGTGGATAAAGCACTGGCCCTGGAGTCAGGAGGACCTGAGTTCAAATCCGGCCTCACATAATATTTCCTAGCTGTGTGACTCTGGGCAAATCACTTAACCCCAATTGCCTCACTAAAAAAACAACAACAAAAAACAAAAATAGTTCCAGCAAGCTCATAGTGCTTTAAGGCTAATGAATAATTATCTTCACAACCTCCCTGTGAGGGATAGGCAATGCAGGGTCATTTTTTCTTTTTTTTTTTTTTTTTTCCTTAGACCCTGGGGTCTTGTCTTGTCCACAGTAACGCTGCTATTGAGAAGCGCAGTGGTCATGTGGAGTGGCTAGAGAGCAGGTCTTGTAATGAGGAGGACCTGGTGTGGAACCCTGGGTCCTGTCACTCTCTAGTTAGTTACTTGATGGTTGTGGGCTGGTCATTCAGTGTCACAGAGCCTCAGTTTTCTTAGTTTTAAAATGAAAGGAATGCCTAATATGTGTTTTAGCATTATTATGATCTTAAAATGAGAAGTCTGCAAAGCACTGTGCAAACCTTAGCAAGTCTTGTATAAATATTAGTCTTTACTTTTTTTTTTTTTAAAGGCAGTTGGGGTTAAGTGACTTGCCCAGGGTCACACAGCTAGTAAGTGTCAAGTGTTTGGTCTGAGGCTGGATTTGAACTCAGTTCCTCCTGACTTTAGGGCCGGTGCTGTATCCACTGTGCCACTTAGCTGCCCCTCAGTCTTTACTATTAAGTGACAAAGTGAGGATTTGAACTTCGGGCTTCTGTTTTAAAAGCCTACTATTCTCTCTGATAGACCTTCTCAAAGGGAGGTTACAAGTGTGTAGGTGATGAGAGGGCTGTATCCCAGGATCACTTCCCAGCTTGGTGGTAGGGGTTTGAGTGGTCCTGGAAGGCTTCAGAGAACAGAACTGGTTGCATTTGTTCTTTGAGGGATTAATCTGGAGAACTCCAGAATGAGTGAGAGCAGGAGCCTCGAGGCAGAAAAGTGCAGTTTGACTGAGGTGTGCCAGGTATGTTCAGAAGAATAGTGTAGTCATTGCTGAAAATGTTCAGTTCCATTATAAAACACCTTTTGGAAAGAAGAAATGAGTTGAGAATTACCTCGGTAACCATACTGTATGGGTGAGTATGCCACAGGGTTTTTATACTTGCAAATGGATTCTTTTCTTTTTCCCTGCGTCCGGGTGTTTAATAAGTATGAGCTAGTTAGCTAAACAAATTAAAGTGAACTAACTCAGCATTAAACCATCCTGGTCCTGATTGTAATAGCAGAGAACCTAGGTTTGCAGCTTTGTTGCACAGCAACACAATCCTACTGTAAGTGGATGCTGTGTATTTTCTTCTTAAAAGATACCATCTTTTCCTTTTGGTGTTGATATTTGGAAAGTATTTATTTGCTTCGTTTTTATTTTTTGGTGGAACAAACTCCGTATTGATCAGTTGAGTTGAAGAGCTTTGATTAAACATGTACAGGACAGTCTATAAAAGAGGAATCTTCAGTACATGGAGAAGGGCTTGAGGAATGGGCTTCTAGCCCTGGGCCTGCCAGTTCATGCTTGTGTCTGTCTTTTGGAATTTTGTCTTGAAAAAGAAATTGAAATACAAGTGTATGAGAGAGACCTAACCTATTTTGTTTTGTTTTACAGGTCGCGGAGGGCCCCCAAGACCCAACCGAGGGATGCCGCCAATGAACACTCAGCAAGTGAATTAAACTGGTTCACAGGATTATGTTTAAAACGCCAAAAACACACTGGCCAGTGTCCCATAACATGTTACCAGAAGAGTTATTATCTATTTGTTCTCCCTTTCAGGAAACTCATTGGTAAAGGGACTGTTTTCACCCCATAAAGACAGGACTAGAGTTGTCAGCTTTATGTTACCTGGATATGGAAGGAAACGATCTTTACTCTGCATGTTCTGTCCTAAGCGTCATCTTGAGCCTTGCACATGATACTCAGATTCCTCACCCTTGCTTAGGAGCAAAGCAAAACACATACACTTTCGGGGTGATCAGATCTCCATGGTTATTTGATTGAAGTGGCTTGGAAAAAAAGCAAGATTGACTCATTTTTGACATTGGATAAAATCGGCAAATCAACCCTAGAGTTGTTGTTTTGATGGTAATTGACAAAAACTAAAATATTTCCCATGAAAGGAAGATGGAAAGAGTGGAGTGTGGTTTGGCAAAGAGACTGCATTTCACAGCTTTTTCTGGTTTAAATTGGAGCAGTGAACGTTTAGATGCATACTAAAAGATGCATGGGTCCCTAATTACACAAATAAAGCTGACTACCTTTGATATGGCACTATTCATCACCAGGCCAAACTACTGTGGTTAAAAGTATATACACATAAATTGCTTTGTAACAGCTGATATTGTACAAGACAAAGCCAAAATGCAAAATTAGGCTTTGATTGGCACTTTAAAAAAATCTGCAACAAATATGGGATGTAATCTGGATGGTCGCTTCTGTATTTAATGTGAAGTATTTAGATACCTTTTGGAACACATTTAACAGTTTCTTTGATAGCAATGACTTTTGTAAGGATTGGTACTATATATTTATCATTCCTTATGACATGCACATTGTCTGTCACTAATACTTGACCTTGCTGTATTGTCATCTAAATAATTGGTACAGGTACTGATGGAAATCTCTAATGGATAATCATAACACTTTTGGTCACATGTCTCTTTCTGCAGCCTGAAGGTTTTTAAAAGAAAAAAGATATCAAATGCCTGCCGCTGCCACCCTTTTAATTGCTATCTTTTGAAAAGCACCAGTATGTGTTTGGATCGATTTCCCCTTTTAAGGGAAATGACAGCCAGCAGTTTCAGTTCTAATGGTATAATTAAAACAAATAAAACGTGTTTATAAAAATTGTATCCTGGAACACTGGTGTCGAGCAGCTCACGTACATGGCTGAGATCATCATATAGTTGTTCATTGTCTCTTTGAAATTTCAGTTATGTTCTGTTCCACTGAGGTTTTCCTACAGCTTTTGTTGTGTACCTGCATTTACCACTTTCTCTTGAATAATCCACATGAATGGAGTTCAGTTCTTTCTTCCTCAAGGCATTGGTCTTTCCCACAGTAGTGATCTCTTCTGTTATGTGAGGGAGCTCGTTCAGTAGTGACTTAGCCTTTCTCATGCCATGTTGGTGGATCTCGTGTGCGCAGTTGGAGTGCTAGCTGTACTTCGACATGCCTGTGGACTTCTCTGCTGCTTGCTGTTGCATCACACTTTGGCTTCATGTTGAATTAATCGTTTGTGTTAAGCAAAGGCTGCTAAGTTAATGATACTTGTAGTCCAGAGACTGGATTTTATTTTCAGCCTTCAGCTCAGTAATTTGACAAATAGGTTTTCAGTTACTTTAATTTTTGAAACCATTCTTAAAACACTCATTGTTAGAAAACTGGATTTTTGCTGACCTTGTAATCTACTAAAATGATAGGCTATTGAAGGACTCTTGAGAACATTCCACATTCAGAAGTTTTGTAAAGGGGCTGGGGTTGAAGGGGGTGTGTGGGGGGGTGTCTTCAATGTTTATTTTAAAATAAAATAAGTTCCTGTCTTTTCTCATTTTTGGTTGTGGTACATCTTATTGGAAGGGTTATCAGTTTACTTAAGCAAGAAAGGCTTCTTGGCCAGTTTTCCCCCTAATTAAATCATATCTGGCAAGGATGTACCACAACCATATATTATGTAAGTGCTGTTAAATAGTGGATTTTATTCGGCAATCTATAAATAACACAATACCTAACATTCTTATGGGAAACAACTGCTGCCTGTGTAGAAGGTGCCTTCACAGGGTTTGTTTTTGAATAAGATTCAGGGCATTTAACATGATGAGATAGTGCTTTCCATCTTCCCCCAGGGATCCAGAACCCAAGTTGATCAGTTTGATAAGACACTGATGTCTGTCAGAGACACATGCACAGATGTGCACAGGTGCAGGCGCTAAGCTTTTCTGTTTAGGTTGGAGGAAGGAGGGGGCACTTTTTGCACCTCAAAACTGATTTTCTTTCATGTACCAATTCGTATCAGTAAAGATTTTTAAGGCTCATTCATCAAGGGGTGAATTTACAGCAGTGCTGTTTTTTATGAAGCATGCAATTCTCTGTGGACGCCTCATCTTGGTATGGTGGTGACATGGTGTTCTTGAAGGCTATACCAATTATGAAGTCTGGCAAATTGTATCAAACTGGAGAGGCCTACAATGACTATTTAGCTTAAGAACGTGTTTTGTTAGACCCATTTTGGTTGTAAGGTCCTCTGAACCCAACGACTTTAAGACCATTTTTGAAGTAGTTTGCATATTCGCAATTGGAAAACTTGTCCGGTTAGTGGGAATTGGTTTCAATTTTTACATATCGTGGTTAGGTTGCCCTGACAAAAATGTCGTTTTTTAACTCAAGTCAGTATGCACCCACTTGGGTCGGCTCTCGTCAGCTGTAACCTATTCACCAACGGCAACGGAAAAGACATCTTAGGCAGCTGGAGGTCTACCACAAGTCAGTGAATTAGGAATTGGTAGAGGTTGTAGATGGGCACTATCAAGTCCCCTAACTGCCTCGAGGAGCATTGGGTTTATTTAGCTTGAGGTAGTTGAATGTAGTTGACATGCCATGGTCAGGGCTGGGTTTTTTCCTGGCATCCTGATCTTTTTCCTCAAAGAATAGGGAGAACCTTTACAACTACTGTAACTAGTAATCCGTTTCCGAAGCTTGTTTATGTCCCCATTGTGCGTACTACAATGTTAAGAGACTTACACTTAGGAGTATTTTGAAGTTGAATGTCCTGGGAGCTCATTAACAGAAGTTATCTGAAAACCTGCTGAGAAAATGGATAAGGCAACATATAGGGGTACCTCTGGTGGACCTCCTTCTACACAAGGTTCTGAGGAAAGGACAGATTGACGTTCTCCAGCAGCTTTCTAAGAACGGAAGCGGAAGCTACAGGGATGAGTAAGGAGCAATGAACACACCCTTGTTCCAATAGCGCCCTCCCCATGGCTTTGAGTTGCTATTTCAAACCGACCAATGTGTAGCGTCGGTGTTCAAGCGCCTAGTGGTACTAGGGGACTTGGGGTTCGGCCTGAATAGACTCGGGATGTTAATGAAGGAATTGAGGCCATTTGGGTTCCAGTGTTCGAGGAATGTGGCTGTTGGTCCCCACCTCACTTTGTAACTGGTTAACTTTAATTCTGGACTTTGGCAGTAAGTCCAGGGATGCGGACTAATGGGGTGGGGAGGGGAGTAAAGTTGTCCGGCGTGGTAAGTGCTCGGTGTCCCCACTCCTCGCAGCTAGGTACCGGGACTGCGTCCGATTGGAACAACGCAAAAAGACCAGGCTCGGCCCTGCGGCTGGGCAGCTGCCCTGGAGCGTCGGACGCCCCTTCGTTAGGACCCTGCCGCGAAAGCACGAATCCGCACGGACGGGCCAAGTGCCCGGGGGCCAACGGACGGAGGCCGGGTCCTGCTGGCGGCCCTGCCCCCTTGCTTCTCCCCCAGCCCAATCTATCTCCGCAGAGACGCCGCCTGCTTCAAAGGGGGCCTGGACGTATGGGGCAGAGGCCACGAGGGAGTGCACGGCGGCCGGCGCGAGTGCAAAGGTCGGGAGGTGGTAAAGAGAAAGTCAAGCAGGGCAGAGAGAATACTGGGAAAGAAGGCTGGAAATACGGTTGGAGTCCTTCGGATGTGAAGCTGAGCAATTTGTGCTTTGTGCCAGAGAGAAGGGGAAGCCAGCGGAGGTAAGTGAAAGCTTGGACCCGGAAGAAGAACGCTTTCCTGGCACCCGGGCTCTGCGCAGCCTCAGTGTGGAGGAATTCTCGCCATGCCCCACCTCTATTGGAGGAGTGCGTGACGTCACAGACGGGCGACGCGATCCTGCTAGGTCCCCATCGGCCCGCGAGTGTCGCCCCGGGGCCGCCTGCTCACGCCTGCTCGCGAGGGCGTAAGAGGGGCGTGGTCTGCGCGCCGCTGCTCTAGGCCTCCGCGCCGCCTCTGAGGGCTCGGGGGCTTTCCTTCTGGTGGCGCCTGCGCACGTGCGGCCCGCTCCACGTGTTTCCAGCTCGTTCGCCCCAAGCGGCGCTCGCTGGGCCAGGCTGTGCTCGCCCTAGAGGTACCGGGGGTCCAGGGCGGCGTGGGGTCGGGCGGGGCGCCTCCCCGGGGGGTGGGGTCGAGGCTGGGCGCCCGGGCTGCCGGAAGAGGCACCGGCCCGTCCGTAACTCGGAGCGCGCTGTCCGCGGGATGACCGGGGAGGGCCGAGCCTGGGAAGCGCGCTCCCGGGATTCTCAGCTTCAAAGCCATTAACTGTGCCCCCCCTTGCCTCAGTTTACTAGCCTGTAAAGTAAGGGAGTCGGACTCGGCCTTCTTGGTCCTGTTAGGGAGGGGGAGGGGAGCCGAGGTTACCCCCGGTAACTCCTCGGACTACCCTGCCTCTGCCCCCCTGGGAGTCCCAGAGATTGGGGGAGGGGGCGCTTCGCTAGCCCCTCCTGGAGGGATTGGCCCCGCCCTGACCCCCCCAGCAGTGACGTGGGCGGGGCCGGGCGGCGGAGCTCAGGGGAGTGCGCGGGTGACACTCGATGCCTGTTTGTGCCTCCCAGCGCTTGCCAGCCCCGCTCCCGGCTCAGTTTCCCCATCTGTAAAGGGAAGATAATCGCACCTAGAGATGTTTCTTTAGAGGCTGTCATTTCTCTGAGTTTCACCCGGGCACGCACACGGGAGGCAGATCAAGATCCCTGGGCTTGGCTGTCCCTGGGGCCCTTGGGGTCTGTTCTGGGCGAGCTTGGGCAGGCCTTCGATATGAGCTGCCCAGCTCATTAAGCTGGAGGTGCAGTGACCCCCTGCACACCTGGATTCAGTGTTAGGATGCCAGACCCCAGGGTGGGGAGAGGAGGGAGACAGGTCCTAGAGAAGGCCTCCTGTTTTGTTAGAGGCTGATTCAGTGTCCCCTTTGTGCCTGTTTTCTCCTCAGGGCTCTCCTTCACCATGCAGAGGAAGAAGGTGGACAACCGCATTCGAGTCCTCATAGAGAATGGGGTGGCAGAGCGGCAGAGGTCTCTGTTTGTCCTCGTGGGGGACCGTGGGAAGGATCAGGTGAGAGCCGGGCGCCTTGGTCTGTGGCATCATGTCCTGAGAACTGTCCAAGGTCTCTGGCAGAGAGGAGGGACAGTGTCAAGGACTGTCAGGAAATCCGCCACCTCCCCCTGCAGAATCTTAGACAGATCTTCTTCCTTTCCCTGTGATGGCAGATGTGCTTTCTGCCCCAAGGAAATGGTCTTTGAATCTGGGTAGAATCTGATTTTGGGGGGCCTAGGCTCCAGTCCTTTTTGTGCAGCTAAATAGCTGAGTAGCTTTAGAGGAACAATTTTCCATCTCTAAGCCTCAATTCCCACTGGTTCTCTAAGGCTTACGGGATTGAGAGCCAGATAGGACCTTAGAGATCATTTATCCCAATGCCCTCATTGTATAGATGAGGAAACTGAGGCCGGAAGAGAGGAAGGCTTGATTCCTGTGTCTCCAGTTAGTCTTGAACCTAAATAACAAGAATTTACCTGATCCTAATCCCATTAGACTCTGTAAACTTCATGTGGAAGATAGAACCATAGGACAGACAGGCCAAGGATGGTTTTGGCCTGTGGCTTAAAGCCCAGGGGGTTGGTGGCAGCTGCTTCAGCAACTTTGGGGTCCATTTAGGCTTATGACTGAATCACAGCAGGTGGGTGGAAGCCTTCCTCTGAAGAGGGCATGAGACTTCCTCTGAAGTCATGAGATCTAATCGATCACTCAGCCATATGCTATGGGCCTACTGTGTGCCAGGCACTGGGAACACAGAGGCAAGAAGGGTAACAGTTTCTGCTCTCTAGGATATCCTGTTGGGGAGATACAGATACAGAATAATTCAGGGAGGGGGACCGGAATCAGGCAAGGCGTCTTGGAGAAGGTGATGACTAGGCAGAGTACTGAAAAGGTTGAGGAGGGAGAACATTCCAGGCATGGGGGCAGAACGGGTGAATTTAGACACCTTTACAACTAAAATCTTCTGTCTCCAACTGTCCCACCTGCCTGCTACGTTTCCTAGACCCTCACACTTACAGCATCATCTTTAATATACATTTCTCTGTTCTGTCATTTCATTGTAAGCTCCTCGAGGGCAGAAACTGTCTTTTGCCTCTTTTTGTATCTCTGCCAAGTAGCACAGTGCCTGGCACATAGTAGGTGCTTAATAAATGTTTATCAGTTGATTGACTTTTGCTTCTTTGGGGTTTCAGAGATATCATTTTTTTCCTCCCCCTGTGACTTAGATGGTCTCCATTCATTTTTTCCCATCCCAATGATCTGCTGTCTCCTCCTTTTGGCAGGTGGTCATACTCCATCATATGTTGTCTAAAGCAGCTGTGAGGGCCAGGCCGTCTGTGTTATGGTGTTATAAAAAGGAACTAGGTTTCAGCAGGTAAGCCTGACCCCTTTCTTCTTTTCTCTAATCCTCATAATTGTGTCATAGGCCTGGAGCCTCCTGGATTGTCTGGTGCAGTCCCTCTCCCAATTTTCGAGATGTCTGACCTTAAGATTACAGGGATGGGGAACCTGCGGCCTGGAGGCCATATACAGAACATACACATATACAGAACAAATCCCCTTAATGGAAAGATTTGTTCTGTAAAACTTGGTCTCAGTCAAAAGGCAGAGAGGCAGCTAGGTGGCACAGTGGATAGAGCACCGGCCCTGGACTCAGGAGGACCTGAGTTCAAATCCAGCCTCAGACCAAACACTTGACACTTACTAGCTGTGTGACCCTGGGCAAGTCACTTAACCCCATTTGCCCAACCAAAGAAAAAGAAAAACAGAAGGTGGCACCCAGGGACCTAGAAGGCCACATGTGACCTCAAGGCCGCAGCTTCCCCATTCCTTCTAACCATTAGAAGAACTGCAGTGGCTGGGCCTGTAGATGATGTAAGGTTTACCAAGTGCTTCACAAATAGCATACCTCATTTGAGCCTCACCGTGACCCTTGGGAGGTGGGTACTGTTAATATCCCCACTTTACAGTTGAGGAAACTGAGGCAAGCAGAGGCAAAGTGACCTGCCCAGAGTTATACTTGTGGCAAGTGTCTGAGTTCGAATCCTGCTTAGTAGGTAGTGACCTGGGCAGATCATGCCCCATTTCCGACTGTTTCTTCTCTAAAATGGGGGTGAGAGGGCCATTGAGAGCATCAGGTCGGGGGCTGTGCTGCCCACCACACGCTTCACAGATGCTGGCGGCTTCTCTTTGCAGTCACCGCAAGAAGAGGATGAGGCAGTTACAGAAGAAGATAAAGAGTGGAATGCTGAACATAAAGCAGGATGATCCCTTTGAGCTCTTTGTCGCGGCCACCAACATCCGGTACTGCTACTACAACGAGACACATAAGATACTGGGGAACACCTTCGGCATGTGCGTGCTGCAGGTAACGGCGCAGTCCGCACCTGGCCCATGTGGAAATGTGGCCCGCTGGGCCTGGCCATGCATGGGGCCTGCGGGGAGGTGGGGACACACACACACACACACACACACACACACACACACACACACACACACACACACACACACACACACAGAGTGTTGGCTGGCAGGCAGACGGGGGACTATCCTCAAGGCAGCTAGGACAGTGCTCTGGTCTTGGGAGTCAGGGAGACCTGGGCTCACGTACCACCTCCGACACTTGTCAGCTGTGTGACCCTGGGCAAGTCAGCCTCTTACCCCAGAAGCATCTGAGGGAATAGCTGTCACCCCAGAGCACAGGCTGTCTCATCCAGAGGATGGTGACGATAGGCTCTGCTTGCAAAGTGCTTATAATAACGTGTGTAACATATACATTCTCTTAACAAAATCATTTGTGTGTATGCACGTGTATGTGCGTAATGGGGACTGTTGCTTGTTTCCCTCCCGTTTCAGCACATTATTGATGGGGAAACGTGCTCCCTACATCAAGCTCAGTGTGCAGCTCTGCGTTCCGCTCCCTCCCTGCCTGGGCGCTGCGATGCAGGCAGGGCTGCGCTGTGGCCGGTGCGCAGAACCCCTCCAGGCCCCGTGACGAGTGGGCAGTCTGTTGTCCCAGCTGCGGTTGGAGAGGGGGATCCGTCCTCAGGCTGCCCTGGGGCCTTGTTGGGCTTCTGGATGAGTAGTGTTTGTGCGTCTGATTCTCCTCTTAGGATTTTGAAGCCCTGACCCCAAACCTGCTGGCGCGGACGGTGGAAACAGTGGAAGGGGGCGGGATCATCGTGATCCTCCTGCGGACCATGAATTCCCTCAAACAGCTGTACACCATGACTATGGTGAGCCCGTGGTGTCAGCGCAGGCCTTGTGGGGGGCGGGGGAGCACTGTGCTGAGCCAGCTGTGGGAGGCCCTGTCTCTGCTCAGACGCTAGCACCATGATCAGATCTGACGGCTTGACCTTTGATATGAGGCCCAGCCCAGACTCGGGCTCGGGCCCTGCTCCCTCCTAACTCTCTTCCTCTTCTCCATCTCCTTTGCCCACTTATCATCCCTGTCACTGGGGTTGTCCCCAGGCCTGTCCCAGGCTCTCTTCTCTCTCTGTGACCTTGTCAGCAGTCACGCATTTAATCACCATCTCTAAGAGCACAGATCTGCCCATGTCCCTCCCCTGCTCCGCAAGCCTCCATGGCTCCCTATTACCTTGAGGATCAAAGAAAAACTTCCCAGCCTGGCTTCAGCCTGCCCATCCTGGGGTTCACAGGTGACTCTCCTTGGCCCATTCCTCTGCCCAGCTTAATTAGCCTTGTTGACATTCCCTGTATGTGGTGCTCCAACTTCTGTCTCTGCCTTTGGCCGTCTCCTCCCTCACCCCTAGCTGTGAGGAGTCCTCCCATGAAGATTAAGGCCCCTTGAACCTACCCCTTTGTCTGGCTGGAGTACTAAGCCCTTCCTAAATGCCTGGGGGTGTATTGAGTAGACGCTTAGGAGGCAGGATCTTCTTTTCCTCCATCACTTCAGTTTAGCCAACGTGCAGGGCATGCAGCTCGGTGAGGGCTGGAGCATTTAGCTCGGACGTCCAGTGGGGAGAGAAGGTGCAGACACAGAGAACGAGAATACGTCTCACTTATTGCAAGCTCTCCTCGTTTGGGGGTGTGTGAGCTCAGAAGGAGAAGGCCATTCCTGACCTCCCGGGCTTCAGGGCCTGCTGCGGAGGAGTGAGCATTGCAGCTGAAGTGTCGGAGAGGGATGGCCTTCTGGGCACAGGGGCTTGCATAGCAGATGCATGGGGTGTGCTGGGGAGGATGAGAGGAGGTGTGGGGAGAGGGTAATAATGGGAGATGAGTCATGCGGAGGACCTTGAGTGTCTGGGGCAGAGTGTGGTCTCGATTCAGTAGGGAGCCACAGAAGGTGTTTGAGGAGAACGTGACGCGATACTGCTGTCCAGCTCTGCAGCAGGGCTGTAGATTGAGCAGTAGTCTACGGGATGGATGGAGGGAGGAGGAGAGGGGTGCCCGTCGTAGTCCAGGCCGGAGGCAGTGAGGGCTGGTATCAGTGAGAACAGGGGGAAGGGAGAGGTCAGAGCTACATGGCCCTGGAAGGCTTCTCCTTACCTGCTGACAGACCTCTCTTGTCCTTCCAGGATGTGCATTCCCGCTACCGGACGGAGGCGCATCAGGACGTGGTGGGAAGGTTCAATGAGAGGTGGGACTTTGGGTCACGTTGCTCGGCAGACTCGTGGGGACGACGGGTATTTGGGGTCTTGAATCTCGCCAGAAGCTTCGACCTGGTTTGAGGAAAGCACTGTGGACGTCCAAGATAATGATCCTTTAGAAAGATAACAACAGTGTTAACCAGATTAACGGGGGGGGGCAGCGTATACAGTGGAAGGGGTCTGGCTCGGGTAGTAAGGAGACCTGGGCTTCTGTCTTGGTTCTGACTCAAGTAGGAAATGGCATGTCAGGATTCAAACCCAGACCCTCTGAAGGAAGATTGGTCTATTTTTTCCCCACTGTGTGACGATGCCTGCCTCCTTATTGAATGTAAATTAAAAAGGGAGGTCTTTAGACAAGGCTGTAGGAGGGGGTGTTGGAGCTGAGCCTTTGAAAGGAGCTGGGAATGCCGAGAGGCCAAGGTGGAGAGGGAGAGCATTTCACTCCTGGAGGACGGGTGGACCGACAGACAGCTTGTGTGTGCCGAGGGAGACGGGCAGTTCAGGGAGTGTCCTTCGGGGCCTTGGTGACCTTGACTTAAGTCATCTCTGGTTCCAGCACTCCCATCCTGTGACGTTCTGTGACATAGCATGACTCAGTCACCACCGAACAGTCCCTTTTATCGGTGGCTTGGGTGAAAGCGTCTGTGGCAGCCCCGTTAGATACGCATGTGAAATGGCCAGCTCTCACACTGGATGGCCAAGCCTTGGTCCTAAAAGCTCTCAACAGGCAAGGCCGACGGGGAGCCTCAGATGAGGTGACGTGTAAGCATGAAAGTGTGGAAGTCAGAGGTGCTGGGGCGTCGTAGCCTGGCAGGAAGGTCAGGGTTTGAGTCCCACTCCGGACACACACAGCCTGTATGACTGGGCATGTCCCTGGACCCCTCAGTACCCCAGGCCGCTGAGCCCTCAGTCGTCCTGGGATGCCCAAGGGGTCTCATTCGATCCTCTGAATAACTTTGTGTAGTAGACGGATACGTATCCCCCAATTTGGCAGCTAGGGGGTGCTGTGGATAGAGTGCTGGAAGTCAGGGAGGCCCAAGTTCAAATCCCCCTTCAGACTTGTAGTAGCTGTATGACCCTGGGCAAGTCACTTCCCTTCTGCCTGCCTCAGTTCAGTTTCTCATCTGTAAAGTGGGGATGATAATGGCCTTTACCTCCCAGGATTGTGTGAGGATTGAATGAGATAAATGTCGATAAAGCACTTTATAAACCTTAGAGCCTTATAGAAATGCTAGCTGCTGTTGTCCTCATTTCATAGATGAGAAAACTGAGGCGGACAGGGGAGTTAAGTTGTCTGGTTAGTGGCAGAGCCAGGACTGGGGCCAGTCCAGCTCTGATGTCACCTCAGAACTCAGTTTCCACTCAGTCCGGCTTCCTCTGTGCTTGGAGGGATGTGGAGGCCATGGGAAAGCTCCGTGTGCCTGGAAGTGAGCCCAGCTGGGAGGGGGCAGCCCCGGGGAGCTGAGGCACACTTCCTTGTTCTCCTGGCCAGATTCATCCTCTCCTTGGCCTCCTGTAAGAACTGCATCGTCATTGATGACCAGCTCAACATCCTGCCCATCTCCAGCCACACAGCCAACATCCAGGCCCTGCCTCGAAAGACCCAGGTGAGCGGGCAGCCCCGGGAGCCTCCGCGGCGGGGGCGGCGTGCGTCATCGGCGTGCGTCACCGGCCTCTCTTCCCTCTCCCTGGCAGGACGATGACCTGTCCCCTTCAGACCTGGAGCTGAAAGAGCTGAAGGAAAGCCTGCAGGACACCCAGCCCGTGGGCGTTTTGGTGGACTGCTGCAAGACGCTGGACCAGGTGAGCGGCCGGGGCTTCCGCCGCGAGGCCTCCTGGGCCCCAGAGGCCCTTGGAGAAGAGGGGAGGGGGTGGGACTCTCCTTTCCGCCAAGGCCCCCGGCTCCCCGGCGGCTCCCTTTCCCCAGTGCTGTCTTCACGAGGTCTGCTCGCGCTCTTTTCGTTAACAGCGTCGCCCTCTTGGGTTTCCACGATGCCTCACCAGAGTCACCGTTAACATTTCTGTAGCATTCCTGGTGTATCCATTAGGCCCTCACGACACCTCCTGAAAGAGGGGGGCCCAGACAACTGAGGCCTGGGGCGTATTTGACTTGGCCATGGCCACATGGCTAGTGAGATTCAGAGGCAGGATTCACACCCGAGTCTGCGTGGGCTCAGTAGACCTGGGTCCCAGCCACGTGACCTTGGTATGTACTGGGCGTCACTGTGCCTCTGTTTCCTCATTTGTGAAGCGGGTGGACCCTGCTTGCCTCGGGTGAGTCCCTAGGGCACTGAGGGCACTTTGTAACTGCCACGTTCTGTCCTTAATGGAAGTTGTCATTTGGACCTGGGGTCTGGAAGACCCGAGTTCAAATCCAGCCTCAGATGCTTGGCTAGTCATGTGTCCCTGGACAAGTCATGTCACGTCAGTCTGCCTCAGTTTCTTCATCTGTAAAATGGGGACAATAATAGCACCCACCTCCCAGCGTCGTGAGGATCAAATGTGATATTTGTAAAAAAGGCTTTGGCAGTGCTGAAGCGCTGTGTAAATGCCTCCATCCTCGTCCTTTCGATTGGAAGCTCCTCGAGGTCAGGGACCGATCTGGTCTTTTTCCTCTTTATGTCCCCGGCGGCCCACAGTAGGTGCTTTATCAGTTTGTTGATCGATGGATCGCTATCATCATTAGCGGTTCGTCTTGCCTTGTTGAGGGCGCATTCTCCAGATTGACCCATCTGCTCTTCCTTCCTGTGGGAGGGCGGGAGAGTCCCCAGGCCCAGGAGACGGACTCTTCTCCGCAGTCTTGGCACGGGTCCCCCGCGAGCCCACACTCTGAGGTAATTTGGCGATCTCTACTCATTCCGTAGGCCAGGGCCGTCCTGAAGTTCATCGAGGGCATCTCAGAGAAGACGCTGAGGAGCACGGTGGCGCTCACAGCTGCCCGCGGGCGGGGGAAGTCGGCCGCCCTGGGATTGGCCATCGCCGGGGCGGTGGCTTTCGGGTGAGTGGGCAGTGGGCTGGGGTGTTTTCCTCCTTCAGTTGTGGGGGTGCTGTTTGGCCTCTCCAGGCACAGTTTACTCATCTGTGAAATGGGGCCGATGCTGGCTGTGAGGACTGATGATCAGTGCGAGCGATCATTAAAGCCTGGAGAGAACCTGAATGAGGAGCGGGTGTCCCAGGGGCACACTGGCTCTGGGCCCTTCGCGGCTTTGTCTTGGCCCAGGAGAAGGGGAGGAAACTGCCCCTGCAGCCAGGAAAGCTGCCTATACTAGGTGCCCTTGGTGGAGCCCAGGCTTGAGGCGGATGTGAGACTCAGACGAGGAGCCCTGCTTCTGGCATGCTGGGGAGAAGCCCACCCGGCCTCTGGGGTCGGGGGATGTGAGTCCTGCCTTTGGCACTTCCCGGCCTGTAGGACCTTGGGCCAGTCTGTTTACTGCCCTGGCCTCAGATGGGAAGCGCCTTCCCATCTAGAGAGACACGATCCCTAGGTTCTCCTTTAATCGTAAGGTGAGCCGCTGTTCTTGTTACCGATCGGGAAACTCAGTCTCAACGAGGTTAAGGGACGTGCCATACTCACACAGCTAATAAGGAGCAGAGCGAGGAGCGTGACTGTGCTCTTTTTATTTTTATGATATATCTTATCATTAATTTTTAAGGTTGGCGTCATGTCCCAGTAACACCTTGCTGCCCTCCCTTGTAAAGAGGAAACATGGTTAAGGAAAAGCAAAGTACCTCATTGCTCAAGTCTCACTGTGTATGCCTCGTTCAGCCCCCGTGGTCCCCCACCCGTCTGTCCTCTGTGATCGTGAGCGGTCGCTGCGTTGGCTAGAATTCTGAACGTGTTCCAAGCTCGCTTGTGTCATCGTGTGTCCATAATCTCTGTCATCGTGTGTCCATAATCTCTTGGTTCTGCTTTCTTCCCTGGGACCGTGGCCCCGAATTCTTCATATTTGCCATTTCCTTAAGGCATTAATATTTCCTCACGTTCATGGGCCTCAGCTTCTCATCCCCAGTTGACCAGTGCTGACCGTGGGAGGGTGAGTGGGGAAGGCCCTTCTGGAGGCACCTTGTCCTTCTGGCCTCTTGTCAGAATCTGACTCTGGCCGTAAGTCTCACGGTCCCATACTCAGCACAACTATGAAAGTGTGGTCAGAGATGTGAGGGTGGGAGAGCTCTGCTCTCGGACCTCTGGACAGCGCAGGGGGTGGGGTGGGGGTTGTCTTTGTCACCCTCCCCAGAGGGGCTGCGCTCAAGAGAGACACCGGGAAATCATGCAGTTACCATCTTAAGGTCGACGCAGAATGTGGGGGATGGAGGCCGGGCTGGAGATGGGGGGCCTGCTGTATGACGTCGGACAAGTCGCAGAGCAGCATAACCGTGGGGTCAGAAGGCCTTCTCAGCCTCAGCTCCTCAGGGACTCTGACGGTCACCTGGCTCCAATCCCGGCCACCCCTCGGCTCCCTCTGTGCCTCTGCCCCGTTGCCCCCTTCTCCCTTGTCTCCTGAGGCTCGGTCAGACACCAACCACCCCCCCCAAGACGAAGCGTTTCCTGGTCTTCCTGGGTGCTGGTGCCTCATCCCCATCCGTCTCTTTACTCATGGGCACATGTCATTTCCCCAGAACCTGCCTGAGGGCAGGGTCTGTTTCATCTCTGTCTAGTCCCCCATTTTACAGATGAGGACACGGAGGCACTGACTGAGCTGAAGTGACTTACCCAGGGTCATACAGTAGTGTGTGTCTGAGATGGGGGCCGACCCCAGGCCCAGCGCTCTAGCCACTGTGCTGTCCTGCCTGGCATGCTCTGGGCGCTGGATGAGTGATGGTTGCTTGACTGGTTATTCCCTTCCCCTCTCTTCCCTAAAAGTTTTCAGCCCGAGGCTGGATGACCGTGTGTCGTTGTGGCTGTTGTAGCTGGGGGCGTGGTCATCTAGAGGTTGGACGAGCTGGCCATTCGGGTCCCTTCCCGTGCCACGAACGTGTGACCCTTCCAGGTCTCGGTTTCCATCTCTGTACAATGGGGAGAGGGGCTGTGGGTGAGGATCTGGTGAAGAATGCGTCCACGGCTCCTTGACAGCTCCCCCCCCCGGGGTCGGCCGGGCCGCCCCCCCCCCCCCCCCCCCCCGGGAGGCCTTTTCTCTGCCCAGGCCTCGCCGCCCCCTCTTTGTCAGCCCCATCTGACTGAAGGGGAGCGTTTGCCAGCCCTTCTGTGGAGGGCAGTGGGAGAAGCAGCTTTCTTTTGTCTCCAGATACTCCAACATCTTTGTCACGTCCCCCAGCCCGGATAACCTGCACACCCTCTTTGAGTTCATATTTAAAGGCTTTGATGCCCTTCAGTACCAGGTGAGTGACGCAGGAGTGCAGAGTGCCCTGCCTTTGCCTTTGAGTTGAGGGGGAGGGGGAGGGGCCTGGAGCCTGAGCTCCCAATGAGGCAACGCCCTTTGCCCATGCAGACCAGTGCCTTTGCTGCCATGTCCTCGCCGTCATTGTTGCTAACAGATACCATTTATGTAAGGCCCTAAGACAGGCTTTACATGTCTCATTCAACCCTCACAAACAATCCTGGGGGGGTAGGTGCTAGTACAATCCCCGTTTTATAGATGAGGAAACTGAGGCTGGCAGAAGGGAAGTGACTTGCCTAGGTTCCTACAGCTAGGAGGTCTCAGAGGTGAGACTTGAGCCCAGGCCTTGGTGACTTGAAGGTCAGCTGTTTAGCCATGGGGCGGGGCTGGTCTCTGTCTCCCTCTGTCCTCCTTGCCTTCACTCTCCCTTTCCCTCGTTGCTTTCATGCTCTCTCGTCTTTGTGTTTCAGGAGCATTTAGACTATGAGATCATCCAGTCGCTGAATCCCGAGTTTAACAAGGCGGTGATCCGGGTAAACGTGTTCCGTGAGCACCGGCAGACCATCCAGGTAACGCTGTCCAGCTGCCTTGGCACAGCTCCTGCGCGTCTCCTCCTAGCATCAGATGCTCCCGAGTAACTGAGTGCGTGTCGGAGGTGTTGTTTTAAGATAAACCTCTTCCAGATTTTTGGCCGCCTCCAAGGGAAAATGTTTACATTTAACAAGCATGCCTTAGTCATCTTGAGAAACTGTGGTCTTGTCCGGCTTCTAAATTGAATTAGTGGGGCTGTGAGATCCTGACCGGCTCGAAGTAAAGAGGCTCTTTGTTCCTCTGTCAGACAGACATCAGGGTTTGCGATGGCCCGTCTGTACTGGCTCAGTAACATCGCCTGGAAGGCCTTTGAAAACCGTGTGTTTCCAACAAATACCCCCTTCTTTTCCATTTTAAACACCTCTTTCCCAAAAGCCCTATAAGTCCCGGGGAGCTCCTGCCGCCTGGATGTTTGCCCTCTGCTAAGTCACGGAAGAGGTCCCTGGTGGGTGGATGTCTTTGGGCAGGGCGGCAGCCGGGGCTGTCCTGGCCGGCTGGGTGTTGTCCTTGACCAGTGAACTACCATGGGCAGTTGTCAGCAAGATGCTCATGCAGACCAGAGAGGATGAGTGCTCCAGCGGATTTGGGCTGGCCATTTCTTTTTTCTCTGTAGGAGAATGGTAAAAATGTCCTTTTTTTATAGTAGTATTTTTTCTTTTTTTTTTTTGTCTTTGCCCACTTGGAATCTATATAGTGAGGAGAGTAGCTTTTTTTTTTTTTTTTTTTGGTGAGGCAATCAGAGTTAAGTGACTTGCCCAGGGTCACACATCTAGGAGAGTAGCTTTTTTTGTGAGACTCTATTTCTTCCTCCTCCTGGTCTTTTATTTTTTGTTCGTGACTGTGGAAAACAAAAGACATGCAGAAACTTGCTTTCGTGTTGAACAGGGTTAGGATGTAGATCGGTGATTTTCCCTGGGTGGGATGGTCTCCCAGGTGGGCAGACTCCCTCCACCAGGTCAGTCAATAAACCAACCAGGTCATACAGAGAAGGGAAGTGCACATGGGAGTGAGATGACAGGAGAAAGGAGGGAGGTATTGGGGAGGGGGGCCGGTGGTATGGGGGGCTGCACAGCGCCTTCAGGCTCCCCAAGCTTGCATGTCCTCCTCTCCTCTCCTCTGTCCCCTTCACAGTATATACACCCTGGAGATGCAGTGAAGCTGGGTCAGGCGGAGCTCGTTGTGATTGATGAAGCTGCTGCCATCCCCCTGCCCTTGGTGAAAAACCTGCTGGGACCCTACCTCGTGTTCATGGCTTCCACCATCAATGGGTAGGAGTAGGGGGTGGGCTATGGGAATGGGCCAGCTCGGCCAGGGTGGGTGGATCACTTGGCCAGTTTGGATAGACCACCCAGGGGCTATGGGGGGTGGATGGACCACTTACCCACCTCCTGGGGCTGGAGGTGGATGAGATACCTGGGGCCAGGAATGAATGGGCCACCTGGCGCCAGGAGCAGGTGGGCTGCCTGGGGCCAGAAGTGGATGGACTACCTGTGCACCCTCTGGGCCCAAGGGTGGGCGGGCCCAAGGGTGGATGGACCCCAGGTGGTCCTCCACATGGTGTCTTAAGGTTGAATAGTGAATCAAAAGGTTCTTCTCTCCACCCTGGTAGGTGGGTGTGTATGTGTGGGCAGGGCCTTCTCTTTCAGCTGTTTCTGCTGTCTTTGGTCTAGATACGAGGGAACTGGTCGCTCACTGTCTCTCAAGCTGATCCAGCAACTGCGACAACAAAGTGCGCAGAGCCAGCTGAGCACCACGGCGGAGAACAAGGCCACCACCACCGCCCGGCTGGCCTCAGGTACCGTACCCAGAAGGGCGGGGCAGAAATTGGGGGATGCCTGCCTTCTGACCTCACTGGGTCCCCCAGGGCAGGGCCCGTCTCCCAGCCTAGGACCCCGAGCCAGGGCAGTGTGGGAGGAGGAGCAGGACCCCGGGGTGGGATGGGGATGCCGTGACACCTAACTGAGGCCGATGGGTAACGAGCTGTCCCGGCTTTGAGAGGCCCCCCAAGTATAGCGCCTGGGCCCGGTCACTGCAGGATGAGGATGGAGCCACTCTGGGTGAAGCATCGTAGGTGCCTTGCTTAGGGAATGTTTTTAACTCTCATTTTTTTCACTGGGGGCAGCTCGAACTCTGCATGAAGTCTCCCTCCAGGAGTCCATCCGCTACGCGCCCGGAGACCCCGTGGAGAAGTGGTTGAATGGCCTTCTGTGTCTCGACTGCCTCAACATCACCAGGATTGTCTCGGGCTGCCCTCTCCCTGAGGCCTGCGAACTCTACTACGTGAACCGAGACACCCTCTTCTGTTACCACAAGGCCTCCGAAGCCTTCCTCCAGAGACTGATGGCGCTCTACGTCGCTTCTCACTACAAGGTGACGTCTGGCACTAGCCTGGCATTGCTTAGGTCGCTTGCCTTGCACCTGGTGTCATCGAGGAGAGACTTTAACAGATGGGAAGCGAGCACTTTTCTGTGGGCCAGGCCCTGTAGGGAAGACCCCAGTGCCCACCCGCTGTCAGAGAACTGAAGGGCTGGGAAAGTAGGTACAGAGAGCCGCTGTCCTGGTCTGGGAGTCAGGATGCCAGCTCTGATGCTCGGGAGATGTGTGCCCCTGGCAGAGTCACTGGGCTGCCCTGCGAAAGGAAAGGCTTGGGTGAGACGGTTTGTGAAGTCCCCTCCCAGTCTGAAGTGCTGTGAATTTTTATAAGCACTGTCAGAAGAGGTTCTGAACCAAGTGTTTGCCATAGTTATCTGATCCATCCTGGCTAGGTGACCTCAGGGAAGTCACTTAACCTCTCTGTGTCCCAGGCAACTCTTCTAAGATGCAGAGTGGATATCTGTTAGCACTGGTTGAGAGTTTCCTCACTGGGAGACTCCTTTACCAACAAAAGCACAGGTCCAGATTTTTAAAAACATTTTTAAAGAAAAGTAAAACAGATGAGGACGAAGATGAGGCCAGTTCTGTCTCTTTGGACTTATTACGGAGTAGAGAGTTTGAGGTTTTAGGGGACGTAAGCCTTGAAACCAAACAACCATTTGAAATGGATCTGCCATGCCTTCAGGCCTTCCCTGGCATTTCTGAACTGTGCATAGATTCCAGGGGAGAGATGGGAACTTGGGTGTTGTGGGGGTGATGGTTCCAGGCAGCTCGGCCCACAGCAGCCACCACTGAGGAAGAAGAGGGTCAGTTCTAGGCCAATAAGTGCCCCCGAGTAAGAAGCTTGGTGCTCCCGTTCGGTAGCCTGGGCTCTGGGGAGGTTTTTAGGCATCCCCTGGGACAGAGTTCCCCTGGAGCAGCCGGGAAGAATCTTCACCTTTGCAGTGTGCCAACAGGTGCCTTTGTGGGCGAGCTTCAGAACGTCCCCCTAATTCCTGGTTGTTGGGGAGGGTGTCGTAGTGACAAGCCGTGCCTCTGAGGTCAGGAGAGCTGGGTTCAGATCCTCTTTTTACCTCTAACGGTCTTTTCCTGATGCCTCTCTCTCATGCCCCCTGAGCCCCACCTGAAGCCCCTCACTTGCTGAGAAGTGATTCTCATGAGTGTTTCTGACCCTGCCTTGCCCCCACAGAATTCTCCCAATGACCTTCAGATGCTCTCTGATGCCCCAGCTCACCATCTCTTCTGTCTCCTGCCGCCGGTCCCTCCTACCCAGAATTCCTTGCCAGAAGTACTAGCTGTCGTCCAGGTATAAAAAGCCCGATGCGTGGTTTGGGGAGTAGCTTGAGCTTCTTGTGTGGGGGCGAATCAGGGACCTTGCTTGCCTCTAGGGAAAATCCAGAGAGCTCGTGTCTGTTGGGAAGGCTGATGGGCTCTCCAGTCCTTGGGACGAGCCTTCAGTGTCCAGCCCAGGCCCTCGCAGGATATACCCTAGCCTGAGCAATTCAGAAATCTAGATTCCAGCCCCCTAGCTGGGGTGTGAGGCCCTGCCTCTGCGTGCCTTTGTGACTCCCCCGTCCCTGCCTGGTCAGGTCTGCCTGGAGGGGGAGATCTCTCGTCAGTCCATCCTGAACAGCCTGTCTCGAGGGAAGAAGGCATATGGAGATCTCATTCCCTGGACCATCTCTGAGCAGGTGACTCGCTTTTTTTGTTGGCTAGGTGCTGAGCAATTGGATCCTGGGGTGTACTTAGCAGCAGAGAAGAGGTTTTTGGTGTAGTTTGAAAAGCCCACAAAGTTTTGTTGATTTGGGGTTTTTTTTATATCCCTGTCACCTGACTCGAAGCCCTCTCCCACCTTGGAAGAACCCTCCCTTGTAACAAATAAGCATGGTCATGGAAAATCAATCATCACGCTGATGGTGTCTGCAACGCATGCCTCCTTCTGCCCTGTGGTCCGCCCCTCTGCCAGACGTGCTTCGGGCCCCTGCAGTCCCAACTGGCCACTTGCATCTTTCAAGAATTGTGAAGGAGCACCTGAGTGCGATTGTTATGGGAGTTGCTGTGGAAGCTTTGCCCTCAGTTCTGCCTGTCTCTAAGCTGCTGCCTTGTGTCCCCCATACAGTTCCAAGACCCTGACTTTGGCAGCCTGTCTGGCGGAAGGATCGTCCGCATTGCTGTGCACCCAGATTACCAAGGGGTAACATATCCCCAGGTCCCCTCAGGCGCACGCTCCCTCCTTGGGCTGGGCGCTCCCTTCCCGGGAGCCTGTGTAGTGAGAGCGGCCGGGTTGCCCTTCCCACGGACGCCCCCCTTGTAGTCCCTCCACGGTGCTCACTCTCGCCTTAGGAGAACGAGTGCTCTGTACCAGGTTTGACTCCAGTGACCGCCCCGTGTCCCCGGGAGGTTCCCGCTGTTGAGTCACCCACCCAGTGACCTAAGCTAGTGTCAGTCCCATGATAAGTGGCCTTGTCTTGGGCGGCTCAGAACGGGGAAGCGGGACACGCAGTGAGACCCTGCTTGTCCTGGAGCCTGGTCTCGAGGTAGACTAGTAGCCTTGAGCAGCGCTGTGACCCTGGGGAGGGATTTCCCAAGAGGAAGCCTTTTGGCCTGCGGTAGGATGGGACAGAGCATCGTGGCCTCCGTCTCATCCTCCTGTTTGTGCGTCTTTGCCGCAAAGATGGGTTACGGCAGCCGGGCCCTGCAGCTGCTTCAGAGGTACTACGAGGGCCAGTTCCCCTGCTTGGAGGAGAAAGTCATCCAGAAATCACAAGAGATCAGCACCGTGAGCAGCGAGGTGAGTGGCCTCGGGGCTCCTGGGGAGCCGCACTTGGTCATTGAACGGGACGGTCGGGGCAGGCCGTTTGTGAACGTTCATGCAGTGTGGCGAAATCAGCTCTCGTTATCACCTTCATTAATATTCCGTATATCAGGATGCAGCTGTCCCGCTGTCCTGACGCCCTCTGGGAAGGGCTGCCATGCTCGCTGAATTCTTGGATCCACGTGCCTGTTTGCACGGGCTCAACGTTGTCCCTCTTCATATTGTTGATGCCTTTTGTTCTCCCGCCACACTCATGTCCTCCCGCTTCTCTTACCCACGAGTCCTCCCTTGTAGCCAAGATTTTTTAAAGAGACATTTTAAAAAAAAAAGCTCTGAAAACTGCCCAGAACATTGACCACGTCTGCCAGTGCATGCAGCAGTCTGTACCTGGGGCCTCCTGCCTCTGCTCTGGACAGAACGGCCAGAGCCTTAGTCCTTCTGGGCTGAGCACAGTCATCCCAAGTCCTCAAGGTCAGGGCCTTCTCTCGGTCCTTCCATTTGTAATTTAGATGTCGTGCATACAGGGAGATAGGTAACGTGTCTCCATACGTGTCTGTATATTTCTGTGTATGTGTGCATGTGTTGTAATTTGTAATTTAGACGTCATGCATTAGAGAGATAGATAACGTGTGATAACGTGTCTCCATACATGTCTATATATCTCTCTATGTGGGTGTACATACAAATGTTCAAATAGGGTTTACCCAGTGCTCTTTCCGCAGCCATTACTCCAAATCTTCCCATTCATCCCTGAGGCCTCCATATTCCCTGGGTCTTACAATGCACTGTCTTCCATCTCGTTGGGGTACCAATGGTAGTGGTTTGTCTAGCCATCCCCACGCTGTGGGCATCTGCTTGGATTCCAGTTTTCCCCCCACCCCACCCCCCAAATGTAGCTAAACTGTAGTTGTAGCAGGCCCCCTTCCAGAGTGCTTTCCTCTCAACAGGCCTGGGTGGGATCGCGCTGCGTTGGCGTTGGAGGGACCATGGAGGGAGTCATCTTTTTAGACTTTCCTTTTAGAAAGGAGGAAGCTGTGGCCAGAGGCTTGGCCTACCAGGGACTAGCTCAGGGTCGTTTGGGCCCACCTCACACAGGTCTCTTGATTGCAGAGCTATTTTTAAAAAGTTATTTCAGTTCAAAAAATTGTTTCAGTTCAAGTTCAGTAAAACTTGTTTCAGTTCAAGATGCTTCCCAGCAGACATTCAGAGATCTTTCCCTCCTCAACACACACTTACACACTTGAATAAAATTGTACAACGGTGTAGTGGTGGCTGATGGGTCATAGAATTGAAGCTGGGAAGGATTGTCCCCTTAAGATGAGGAGAACTTTAATTATGACTTGTTCGAGGTCACACAGATAGTAAGAGGCGGTGGCAGGTTTTGAACTCTGGCCCTCTGATGCCAGGGCTGATCCTCCTTCCCTGTCACTCTGTCGTGTAGGTAGTACACATGTTATTATTACCAGTTTATAGATGATAGTAAGGATCTGAAAATAGGGTGGGCCGTCCAAGATCCCACAGGTCATACGTGGTGGCTGAGGGCTGTTGGGCTTCTCCTCATGCAGCACTGGTGCTCAGCACAGCGTCTGCACATAGTAGGTGCTTCATGGTGCTGGGCTGCTCTGTCCCTGGATGGACCACACGTTCTGCCTAGAAGCAGCAGCCCACCAGCCCCACCAGGGTGGAGTAAGTGGTCAGTGACTTGTAGTCCCAACCTGTAGGAAGGAGTGAGTGACTCCCCCTCTCTCTGACTTCTCCCCTAGGCTGTCAGCTTGTTGGAAGAGGCTGTGACCCCCCGGAAGAACCTGCCTCCCTTGCTCCTCAAGCTGAGTGAGAGGCCTGCAGAAAACCTGGATTACTTGGGCGTCTCCTATGGCTTGACGCCAAAATTGCTCAAGTAGGTCACCTGCCCCCTTTGGCTGTCCCACTGTTGCTTCGGGGACCCTCCTGGCTATCACCCTCCTTAGTTATTCCTGCTCCACAACCCCAGACCGGGCCCAGCTTAGCCACTCAGCGCCAATGTACAATGTCTTCTGTCCCCCCAGGTTCTGGAAACGCGCTGGATTTGTTCCTGTGTATCTGAGACAGACACCGGTGAGAGTGTGTGTGTGTGTGTGTGTGTGTATGTGTGTACGCATGTGCATGTGTTCCATTGTCCCTTAAGGGAAGCTTACCATCCTATGAAAGTGTGATGCCTGTAATATTGGTATTGATAGCTCTTTGAGGGCAGGGCTGGTCTGGTGAGAGTGAGCCTCAGTATCCTTAGAATCGGAATGAATTTAGTGATGGAGGCTATGGAAGAGGCAGACTGCTGGCCCTTGGGGACTCGGGCCCCCCTCCATGCCCAGCACTACCCTGGGAGGAACACCCAGCATCTTTATGCCTGGACCCTTCCACTTGGGCCTCACATCACACACTGTGGCTTTGAAAGGGCCGTCCTATCCTGCTAATTCCCAAGAGGCTGTCGGGGGCCTTGGCCGCTGCCTACAGACCCCAGGAGAGGCTGGAGGGGCAGCTTGGTTTGAAGGCAGGGGACGGTCAGCAGCCTGAGTCTGTCTCACTCTGCTGTGTGTCTCTCCAATGGGCACGTAGTGAACACTTAATGATTGCTTTCCTCTTCATTCGTTCTTCGGCCTCAAGGAGAAAGGCCATCACAGAGGATCCAAGAACGCTTGTTCTGTGCCGTTCTCCGCACTGTGCTTGTGTGGGGCTGAGGATCAGTAACTCAGAAGGGGTCCATGGGGCTAATGCTCGGGGTGTCTGTTTCTCAGAATGACCTGACGGGTGAGCATTCCTGTATCATGCTTAAGACTCTAAGCGAAGAGGAAGATTCTGAGCAGGAGCCCTGGCTCCCAGCCTTTTGGAAAGGTGCAGACCGAGGGGGCTCGTGGGAGGCGGGGTGATGGGGGGCAGGGGGTGTGAACCTCCATGGCACCAACTCTCCCCGCTCTGTGCCCCAGATTTCCGGAGGCGCTTCCTGTCCTTGCTGGCCTATCAGTTCAGCTCTTTCTCCCCTGCCCTGGCTCTGAATATCCTACAGAATAAAAACATTGAGGAGAAATCCCAGGCAGGTGAGTGAGCACTCGGGTTTGAGGGGGGTGGGCTGGAACTGTGGAAAACTATGGGAGGCAGAGGAGAGAGCACTGGTCAGTAGGGATGGAGGGGCTGGACCTGCAGCTCCTGTCCCCTTCCCACCCACCCTCACTAGCTGAGTGCTCTTCGGCTGTCAATGGATAGCAGTAACAACAGCTAGATAGAAAATATTTATTGCCTTAAAATTTGCAAAACTCTGCCCATCACCTCTCCTTCAAGCCTCACAGCATCCTTGTGAGGTGGGTGGTATTCCCATTTTATAGAATAGGAAACTGAGCCTGAGGAAGTTAAGAGCCCTGCCCAGGGCCACAGGGAGTGCCTGAGGCAGGATCTGACTCCCAAATTCATTACTGGATTTGGTTGCCTTTTGAACCACTTGCTTTCCTCATTTGTCATGTCACCTGCACTGGGTTATTGTGAAAACTCAGATGAGCTCGTGTGCGTGGTTGCATTTTTTTTTTTTTTTTTTGGCTAGGCAGTGGGGTTAAGTGAGTTGCCTAGGGCAGCTAGTAAGTGTCAAGTGTCTGAGGCCAGTGAATGCATCTTGAAAGGATGTTTTGGAATGGAAAGGATTCCCAGGATTCCCCTCTGGTTTCAAGATGGCGAGTTAATCCTATCCAGGAATCTGGGCAAGGGGACACGATGCCCCTGCAGAAGGAATGGTGAATGGGAGTCTAGGAAATTAATCTTTCCTTTTAAAGAAACAAAGCCACCCGATGCTGGCTCGGAGGGAGTGAAGGTGTGCTGGCAGATAAATGGTTGGGGGGGACGGATTTGCCCTTAGCTCGGGGGAGAGTGAAGTCCACCGTGGGCTTTGTGTTCCCAGAACTGAGCCGAGGAGAGCTGGAGGCCGCCTTTCTTTCCTACGACCTGAAGAGGCTGGAGATGTATTCCCGGAACATGGTGGATTATCACCTGATCATGGACTTGATCCCAGCCATCTCCAGGATGCACTTCCTGAACCGGCTCGGGCAGCTGTCCCTGTCGGCCGCACAGTCGGTATGTCCGGAGCTCAGGCAGATCCCCGGGCCGGGCGGGTGGTCTCGAGTGCTCTCCACAAGCCCTCAGAGCCTCAGTGACTGCCTCTGAGCCCAGCCCTCTGGACTGAATGGTTGCTAAGCTGACCGTTGGTCACTCAGGCCTGGTAAGCACCTACTGTGTGCTAGGCGTGCCTGGAGAGAGTGTGAAAGACAAAAGACAGTCCCTGCTCTCAGGGAACTCACAGTCTAATGGAGGAGAAGACATGCAGCCTACCATATACAGGCAAGATGTAGGTAGGATTAACAGGAGAATTAGAAGGCATCGTCTGTGGCTCCACGGCCCTAGGATATCGTAAATGAACGAGTGACTCTGTGTCCTTGTCGACCCCATGGTCCTCTGACCCTGCAGAGGGGTCTCCCCGCACTCAGAGTCTCCCAGCTGAGGCTGGACGAGGGAAGTCTGGGATGCGCAGGTTGGCTTTGGGGTGGCTTCTGAGCATCAGACTCTCAAGATTGGGTGATTGAGGTTTCTGGGCCATAGGAATTAGTGGAGCCGATAGCAGTGAGCTGGAGGGCAAGAGGCTGGAGGCCTGTAAGTGTTAGCTGTATGTCTTTAGTAGTTGTTACCGTTACCAGTATTCATCCGTACCGAATTAGAACGGGCACCAGGCAGCTTAAAAAACAGTCTGAGAGCTGGCTGGGGAGTTCGCCTTGACACGTTCTTGCCCCCAGGCTCTCCTGCTGGGGGTCGGCCTCCAGCACAAGACCATGGACCAGCTGGAGAAGGAGATTGAGCTGCCCTGCAGCCAGCTGATGGGGCTTTTCAACAGGATCATCCGCAAAGTGGTGCAGGTAACAGGTGCCTCCAGAGAAACCCTCCCTGTCCTTCTCCCAGACAGCCATCCTTAGAGGAAAGGGAGAAAATGGGCACTTCAGCCAAACTTGCCCACCTTGAAAGAGTCTGACGTAGGCAGTGGCCGTTCCGGGCGTCCCCCACCTCTGCTAGAGATGGGAGCCAGCCTCTCAGGGTCCCCTGCGCCCCCCATCCTTGGTTTCCTTCCTCAGTTGTTCAGCGTGATTCAGGAGAAGGCCGTGGAGGAGCAGATGGTGGCAGTGAAAGACGTGGTCATGGAGCCCTCCATTAAATCCCTGAATGAAGACCTGGTACGTCAGCCCCTGTCCCCGGGGCCTCTGTCCCTCAGCCTCGTCCCTCGCTCCCGGGCACCAGTGGCGTCTCTGCAGCCCTTGTCCCCTCCTGAGATTTTCTGTCCTTCGTCAGCAAATGCTGTATATTGCTACAGGGACATCTAATCCCTAGGGTGTCTCAAGCTCCTCTTGGCCCAAAACAAACATTTTTCCAAAAAATCTGTCTTTCCTCTGTGCCTGAGGCAGCTGGGTGATGTGGTGAGAAAGAAAGAAGAGCGAGAGGGAAGGAAGGAAAGGAAGAAAAAAATGAGACAACCCATAAGCATGTATGTGTTGACTGTGTGCCAGGCGTGGGCTTAGTGTTGGGAATACCAATACAAGCCAAGAAGGCAGACGGTCCCTGCCCTTGAGGAGCTTACATTCTAATGGGGTGTGACAGCCCATTGAAAGGGAGATGAAAAGTTGGGTTGGGGGAGGCATGGCTTGAAGTCAGGAACAGGGCCAGGAAGGGAATGAAGGCTGGCTGGCCTGGACCACTGAACAAGATGGAAACTTCGGGAGGACATTGGAATCAGGAAGACCCGAGTTCAAATCCTACCTAAGAGACTTATTAGCTGTGTGTGCCTGGGCAAGTCAGTTACCTCTCTTAGCCTCAATTTTTCTAATCTACAAAATGGGGAATTTTGAGAAGTCCAAGACCATCCCTAAGGGCTAAGATGTTTTGTTGCCAATGGTTAAATCTTGCCATTTCATGCATGATTGTTTTTCTCTCTGCCTTGTGTGAAAAACCGAGCTCTCTGTGATTCTTAGGAAGGGAAGGGAGACTTATTGTTTCTGTTGGGAGTTCCTTTGTTCCCCCCCTGGAGACACAGATTTTGACTTGTCTTTGGTGTGTGTATGTGTGGAAATGTTTTTTTTTTTTCTCCAGTAAGGGAAAGATAGCTGTCCCCTAAGTAGAATTCGGAAAGGTGTGCTTACATGCTTGCATGGGATGGCAGATTTTAAGGCAGAAGGGGAGAAAGGAAACATTCTTTTTTCCCCTCTTTCACGTATTTTGTCATGGCTGAGTGTCAAATTCCGATTTGCTTTTGCTGTTGGTTTTATAAATTCAGGATGAAGCCGCGAAAGAATTCCAGGAAAAACACCAGAAAGAAGTGGGGAAGCTCAAGAACATGGACCTGTCACAGTAAGGACCTGCTCCCAGCCTCTCAGAGCCCCTGTCCTGTCCTCTGCCATCTCAGTTCTGGGGTTAGGTCCCTCTTCAGGGAAGAGGGGAGGGGTGTGTGGCAGGAAGGGAGTTACCAGAAATTGGGAATCTGGCTTTATTTCATTCTTCAAAGTCAGGCAAGCACTTCCCCTCTGGGCCTCAGTTTACTCGGTAATAAGTCAAAGGTGTTGGACAAAATTTTCCTTGAAGACTCTTAGTTTTGAGATCCTGTCGCATTCCCTGGCTTCTTGGGGTGCTGTGTTTTAGGGGCTAAAGCATCGGCAGTTTGCTAGGCCAGCAAAAAAACTGGAAATTCCACTGGTTCACTTCACACCCCCCTCCCCCCATATTTGTTTTAGAGCAGATGGTGAGTTGGTGTGCTGAACGAGGTGGTTCCATCTTTGATTTTGCAGGAAGGTTCCTCTTACTCTCTGGGGTGGTAGCTGCTGTTTTTAGGGTTTGAGGCCCAGTGTTTGGAGCATCTCTCAGGACTGACGTCCCCCTCCCCCCAACTTTAGCCCATACTTCTTAGGATGCTTTATACTTTCCTGTTTCATCTCTGTAAGCATTTATTATGCACCCATCTGTGCCAGGCACAGTGCTAGGTTCTGGGGGTGTAGGTGTGTCACTGAGGCAAGAGAGTTTATGAAGCTTCCAAAGTAGAGGGGCCCATTTAGTGTGGGGCATCAGCCCTGGAGGGGATCAGCCTGATTAGAAAAAAGCCATTGATTGGGGGCAGCTAGGTGGCGCAGTGGATAGAGAACTGGCCCTGAAGTCAGGAGGACCTGCGTTCAAATCCGGCCTCAGACCAAACACTTGACACTTACTAGCTGTGTGACCCTGGGCAAGTCACTTAACCCCAACTGCCTAAAAACTAAAAAAAATAAAATTAAAATAAATAAATAAAAGAAAAAAGCCATTGATGCCGTGAACCTCAGCTTTCAGGCTAGAGGGGGCCTGAGAATTTCTTCAGGCCACTCATTTACAGATGGGGAAGCCAGAAATTCACAGTGAGAAGGTCACTCGTGTAGTAAATGCTACTAGACCCATTGATTTGACTCCAGATCCAGTTTACTGAGTCACCAAACAAAGCTTAAATTGTGTTCTGTACACAAGTACATTTTTCCAAGAAGCAAGGGAATGTGCTTGTCATCCTGCCCTGGGGGCTGAGGCTGGGGGATTGCTGGAGCCTGGGAGCTCTGAGGTGGGGTGGGGCTCGAGCCGATCTGGGGTCCTCAGTAAGTTCAGCACCTGTGTGGTGGAGCGGGGCCCCAGGCTGCCTTAAGCACTCATCTGGTTCTTGTGGTCCCGGTCCTGGTTCCCTCCCCCGTGGTGTTAATTAGCCTTCTGGGCCAGACTGGGAACGGGGCTGGGAAAGGTCTCACTGTGCTTGCGGTATCAGCCGGGTCCACAGGAAGTCAGACCTGCTGTCATTGCTACGTGTCCCATCGATGCCTCCTTTCTGGGGGAGAAGGCGTGCTTCTCAGGCCCCTCGGCAGGTAGAGATGGGCCCCGATCACCAGTTCCTCCAGAAGCGTCCATTACTGCTCCCGCCCCCGCCTTCTTTCTGTGCTAGAATCGGGGCTCACCGGCAGCAGTGCCTGGGACTCTGGCTTGGGAGCGCCTTCCTTTTCTCTGTTAATAGGCTCCCCCATCGCTCCTTTCTCCTTAGCCGACCCTGCTAATAGGACTCCCCCAGCCTCACAGGTACGTCCCAGCTTTCACACTGACCTTCCCTGAGTTCGGTGACTGTCCCTGCCTTGGGGGAGATAAGCTCCCAGAAGAGTGTTCGTCTCCCCCCGGAGGTGACCTCGTCCAGCTCCTGTCTTGGGTGGGCGCAGGTGAGGAAGCAGAGGCCCAGACTCTGCCTGACGTGCCCTGGGCCTTCTGAGCTGGACTCTTCCACCACAGGCCCCCTGACCACGTGGCCCCC
Organism: Vombatus ursinus; assembly: GCF_900497805.2. Classification (NCBI taxonomy): domain Eukaryota; kingdom Metazoa; phylum Chordata; class Mammalia; order Diprotodontia; family Vombatidae; genus Vombatus; species Vombatus ursinus. Next base: position 13,623,210 of record NW_020954600.1, on the reverse strand, counting down.
AAACACACCAGTGTCTCCGTAAAGACTTGCAGGGAGGTCCCTCCCCACTGAAGCAGCCTAGTCTGTTAGGGAATCTTCCTTTTATCAAGAGCGGATTGGTCTCTCTTCCGTCCTCGGGGCCGAGCAGGATAACTGGAATCCCCCCTTTCCCTTCTGATGCTTGGAGGCGACTCTTGTTCTGTTCCCCTCCCTCCCGTCCTCTCCCCCAGGCTCCGCATCCCTGAGCATCTTGTCACAGCCTCCAGGGTGGCATCACCGTCAGAGGGGCTGGGGCTGGGGTGGGGGCCGGGTCCCGGTCCCACAGGCCCCACGTGTGGCACATTCACGTCCAGGCCCTGTGACGTTTTCGGGTCCTCTCAAGAAGCCTGGGAGGTAGATAGGGGATTGGAGAAGAGGAAAGAAGGTCTGCAAGAAGTCAGATGGCGTGCAGCTTATAATAATCTGGGACAAGATTCATAGGTTCTTGGCTCCCAGACTTGAAGGGACCATCGCATTTTACAGATGAGGAGACTGAGGCTGATTTGCCTTGGTTCCCCAGTGAATACAGAGCAGAAGTGGAATTTGAACCCAGGTCTTTCCTGACTGCTACTGCGGAGCTCTGTGGGGTACCATGCCTCTGTTTGGAGGGTTGAAAGAAGGTGGGATAAGGGAGTGGGCTGCAATGTGTCCCAGCTGGCTGCTTTGGGCAGTTCTGAAGCGCAGCCTCGAAGGCAGTGACAGCCTTGGAACAGGAGGAAAGGTCTGGGGGAGCCATTGTAGCAGTGCATGGGAAGGGGCAAGTGTGAGCCGGCTTCTGGTGGTGGTCCTCCAGGTGGGTAGGTGGTGAGGCTGCCGGCAGCAGTACTGGGACCCTGACCCACTCCAGGCCTGCAGCGATTTCAGCCGAGTGCCTTGAGCTGGGACAGGACCTCTTGCCCTTCCCTTGGGCACATCACCCATACCTTTACAGATTTACAGACTTTTGTTTGTTTGTTTGTTTTTGGTGAGGCAATTGGAGTTAAGTGACTTGCCCAGAGTCACACAGCTAGTGAGTGTTATGTGTCTGAGGCTGGATTTGAACTCGGGTCCTCCTGACTGCAGGGCCGGTGCTCTATCCACTGCACCACCTCGCTGCCCCAGATCCACAGACTTCTCAAAAGCGGCCCCCTGTCCTGCACAGCCAACTTTTTCACCTGGTCCCCTGCTGTCTTTAGGTACGTAATCCGTGGTGATGATGAAGAATGGAACGAGGTTCTGAACAAAGCCGGAAAGAACGCCTCCATCATCAGCTTGAAAAGGTGAGGCCTGGAGCCCCCTGGGAACTTAGGGAGTCAGTCTCCCGGTCCCAGTGTTCTCCCCACAGCGTCACGGCAGCAGCCTCACCCCTTCCCCTCGAGGAAGAGAAAGATTGGAGGGCACAAGGCTCAGCCCCCCAAGGAGGGGTATGAGATAGATTGGGGGCATTTACATTTCACGTTAGGGATAGGCCGGTAGGGCCGTCCTCTGCATCAGAAGGGAAGCTTCCAGCCTCTGACTCCTTGGGGTTCAGGAAGCCTGATGAAGGGGGCGGTGCTTCCAAGAAAGCGGCTCAAAACTGTTTTTAAGGAGTTTTATTGACAGCCTTTGACACTCATTGTCTCTCGGCCCCTAATTGGTGAAGTCACTGATCAGTTAACGTTTACTAAGTGCCTGTCAGGCGTCCTGCTCCCCCCAAGTGCACATGCACACCCGCACGTGCGTGTGCACACACACACACACACACACACTGAATGCTAGGCAGTGGGAAGACAGACAAAAGTGAAATCCCCTGCACTCGAGGAGGTGAAGTTCTACCTGGGAGGAGGGCATGCACACAGCTCCGGTGAAGGGAGCATTGAAAACCAAGGGACTCAGGATGCTTCCTGTAGGAGGTGGCACGTAGGCTGAGTCTAGAAGGGAGCTCGAATTCCACAAGGCATCAGGAGGGGAGAGTGCACCTCAGGCACGGGATTGGTCCGTGCAAACACACCCAGATGGGAGGAGGAATGTGGAGTGTCAGAAACATTTGCACAAAACCAGCCAACAGCTTGAGCAGGCCCACCAGGGCCTGCCATGTTCTGTGCCCGTAGCCCCCCACCTCTCGGCCAAGAGAAGGGACGAGCTGCACGGTCATCCCCTTCAGTCTCAGTTATCTGCCTTTGGGCGTTGTGGCGCCTCTGAAATGTCGCTGTGCGTCATCCTGGCGCAGGTCATTGTGCCTCTGGTTTTCCCTTCATGGCCTGCTTGTGGGGAGGGGGAGGGCAAAGAAAGAGCTCGTGGGAGATTGTTTCAGGAGACCCCTGTCCCCAGGGTAAGCATGACTACCAACTCAGGGAGAGCTCTGTTCTAACTGCTCCTAATGGATCGTTCAAGTTCAGCCCGAGAGACGGCAGCCATCGTGGTGGGGATGGGGATGCTCAGACGCCCCGTGCCCCTCTGTTGGAGTTGCTGCCCGGCTTCCGGGATAAAACCCCATGGTGGAAGGTCTGAGGCAGAGCAGAACCCAGGCACCCTTGGGCCAAGACACGTGCCCCTATCAGCCTAAGGCGATTCTGAAGCAGTGGGCTCCTGCCGTGTCTGCGTGGGGGTTTTTGGAGTGGGTGGGTGTGTGGGTGGGTGGTGACTGTCTCCGTCCTTACCTCCTCCCTCTCCTTCTGTATTTTTTTAGTGACAAGAAGAGAAAACCCGAAGCTGAAAATGACCTGAAACAGAACAAGAAGTTGAAGAAGGGCCGAGATATGAAGAGCAAAAAAGACGGCAAACAGAAAAGGAGGAAATAGTGGCGGCTGCCGACTCAGGCATTCGGAGACCCGGAGAGCCCTGGGCCCGGCCGGAGAGGGCGTTCACCCTCGCCTGCAAGGACCGGAGCCTGTCCACGGGCCACCGAGGGCAGAGCTGTCGTTCCAGGATGCCCTGAGCTTGGGCCCCTCTCGGTCTGGCGCTTTCTCTTTCACATCTGGATTCGCAGTAAAGTTTTTCCTCCTACCCACACCTCCTTCTGAGTTTCCTTTCTGACCCAGTTTTCAAGATTTGTTCCCTGCACCCTGGAGACTCGGAGGGGCTGAGGACTCATGCACAGGACACGTCCCGGGCATCTTAAGAAGGCAGTCCCAGGGCTTCCCCTATCACGGGCAGGAGGAAGGAGGGGTCAGGGCAGGGGATGCCAGGATGGATGCCCACTCAAGTCTCAAAGCCAGACGCTCTGTCTGCATCCTTTCGCAGTCCTGATCTCCCACCAGTGTTTCAGGATCAGAAGCCTGGAGCTGACAGCAGGCTGGATCTTCAGACTGATCCTGTTTCCGAATGGTTGCCATTTTGTTTTGGGTGGACTGCAGATTGATGCTGGAAACTGGGTATTAAATACCTTTGTGCATATAAGCTGTTCTGTGCCACTTATTATCTGAGCTCTGAGTTGGAGAAGAGAAAGAATGTGGCAAGAGTGAATTAGGGCCAGGAAGAAAGACCTGCTTTCAAATCCTATTTCTGACACCTGCTGGCTGTGATACTGTGAGCACATCATTTCAGTACCCCCTGGAGAACTGTTAGCTGCAGATGAGTTACTGATGAGCTTTGGTGGAGAGAATTTCATCACTGGGAGTTCTGCTATACTGATGAACTCACAAGTCCAGACAACAAATGTTGAGAAAACGAGAAATCTGGTCACTTTGTAGTCTGTAGGGCTTAGAAATGGCCTGACGTTGATGTCCTTGGGGCGGGGGGGGGGGGGGGGGGTAATGGGCAGAGGGGTCGGTGACTTGATTCCAACGTCAGAGGCAGAATCTGGTTCCAGGTAATGGTGTCTGAAAGAGTGGAGAGGGGAGGCTGTCCTGGCGTGGAAGGCAGAAGCTAATTAACCGCATTGAAATGATCACTGGGCCTGGGGCCTGGGAGGCCTCTCCTACCTCTAAACTAAGCAGTGGGACCTCAGGCAGTCACCCAGCCCTCCTAATGCTCCATGCCCCCTCCAGTTCTTCATTTGCAAAGGGGGCTGAACACAGATGAATGCCAGTGTGAGCAGGCCCCTCTGCCGTGATTCATTCTGCCTTCCCTCCCCGTATGGCCCACTCCTGCTGCCATATTTGTTTGGCAATTCCTTTGTCAGTGACTCTGACAATCAGGCAGCTGCCCGTGGAGTTGGCCTCTGTAGAGTTATCTCCCTGGCAGCAGGCGTTGGAGGCTTCGTTGTGCCTAAGCTTAATGATTTTTCCCTCAGTGGTCTCAGGGAGGAATGTTATTTTCAGATCAATGAATCTTCATAAGGAAAGTATGGTTTCTAAGGCAGCTACATCACTTAATTCATGAAATTCACCTTGGATGAGTCACTTTGCGTCTTATCTGGCTCCTCATCAGAAGCACCGGCCTTCAGGAAGGGTCAGAGAAAGTAACTCTGAAAGGACCAAGCTTTGCTATGGGCTATCCACATGCCTTGGTGATGGGCCTGGCCTTCCTCTGTAAAATGACCCAAGGGCCCTTTGTCCCCCTCCTCAATCTAGTCCTATGTTCTTGAACCATTTAAAGCAGATTTTAACACCTTGAGTCTCTGGACTTGTTTTTTAAATATTTTGACAACTTGAGATATAATTGGTTCTCTTTGTAATCCTATGCATTTTAATCTATCCTTTTAAAAGCAGTGTTCTGAAAAGGGGTCAGTCCGCAGATGGCCTGCCCAAGGGTTCCGCCACACAAAAAAAGGTTAAGGACTCTTTAGAAACTGTATCCATAGAGATGCCATTTCCACAGTATCCTCATTTATTTTGCTTTGTATTTTGATCTGCAGAATGAATGTGGTCATCTCCAATACTGCAGTTTATTTCCATAGTCTGCTTTCAGTCTCCAGGATTATAGTAAACACCGCTTTTCTGTGGGTTCTGATGCACAATTCAAGAAAGGTCTGATGCTCTTTTCAAAAGGGTGGTGGTGTGGCGCTGGGGTGGGGGGTGAAGAGGAGGAGGCTGCTTCCTTGCTGAAAGGCATTTTAAAATGCAACTCCCAGGCTTGATCCCCAAAGGGAGGAGATGAGCCTTGACCATCAGGGTAACTGCCGGGCCACCTGCTTCGTCTTGGCCTCAGAGAATAGTTCTCGGCAGAGGAGAAAACGGTTTATGGGGAGGTGGCAAGGTCTTTTGTTTCCTCAGTCTGCCAGTGAGATAGACAACTATCTCCCCCTGTCCCTCTGTTCAGGGATAGGGCTGAGCCATGATGCTGATTTGAAGGGTGAGGGGGTCAAGCCTTATCCTGTGGTAAGAAAAGGCAGAGCCTGGCTCAAGAAGTGGGGCTGGCTCGTTCCCCTAAAGTTGTGGCCGCAGTCCTACCTGAAGTCTGGATACTCAGAAAGGCCTTGGACCGTAACACTGTGCATGAGCCCAGCCTGAGCTAGAAGGGGAGGCCCGGGCAGGCTACGAAGGGACAAAGGTTTTCTGCCAGCCAAGAACCGGTAAATGAATCTCCCAACTTCCAAGGCTCCCTCCACAATGGGTCCACCAAGTTTTAGTTGAGAGTTGGAATATGTTTGAAATAACGGTGCAGATTTTCTCAATGTTCAGGCTAGAAGGAATTTTTTTTTCTTTTTCTAAAATTGTTTCATTAGTGCCCTTGTTCCCTCACCCCCTAAAAATACTTCATCCTAACAGTGATGACTGCCTCTGACCCCCCCCCCCCCCCCACACACACACTAATCAGAGTCAAGGAGGGATGTGCATTTCTACGTCTTTGAGACAGAGATTTTGAATTACAGCTAGACAGCCTTTGGCCTTGTTCTACTGTTCTTTTCATTAACATAGCCATTGTCGACATCCTTCTGTCGGTACCACTTTCTTCACCTCCTCAAAGGAGGCCTTGAGGTGGCTCAGTAGGTATGTTTGGCGTTGGAACGACATGGCCAGCCCATCGGAGTTGCGCTGTCTGAAGGAGAGTTTGAACGGTTGGCAGTTTAATGAAGAAAGGACCTCAGTGTCTGGTATCTCATCCTGCCAGGTGGTCTTCAGGATTCTAAAGGGGGAGCCATGTAAGATGTGTAAGATAACGTAATGTAATACGTAGGATGAATAGGTAGATAAAAGGGGGTGTGGAGGGCAGTTAGGAGGTCATTTCAACCCCGGTGGGAAGGGGAAGGTGCTGCTCATCTCCCACCTCTCTGACTGTTCGTCTTGGTCACCTTTGTTGCGTCTTCATCCAGGCTAATTGTCAGCCCCTTGCTCTCCCATCCCTCCTCTCGGGCCCCAGCAGCTCCTATGGATTCAGTCGTCCACGCAGATCATTCTCAGGTCTATTTATCCAGCCCCAGCCTCTCTCCTCCAGTCAGACTCCCAACTACCCGCTAGATGTCCAACGGACAGCTTAAACCCAAGCCGTCCAAACCGAACTCACTCTCTTTCCCCCTAAACCCAACCCACATCCTAACTTACCTATTGCTCCCAAGGGCCCCACCGTCGTCCCAGCGGCTGCTGAGTCCTACCTTCTCCGTCCCACGTTCACAGCCTCTCCTGACGGTGCCCGGTACTCCCTCCCTGTACTCCCCAGCACACGCCCTCGTCGCTTCAAGCCCGGATGGTTTCAGCAGCCTTCTGCGTGGCCTCCTCACTTAGCCAGCAAAGAGATGTCCCTCCCTTGTTCAGAAAACTTCAGGATCAAGTCGAAATTCCTGTTTGGCTTCTAAAGGCCTTTAAGACTCGGCCCCTTCCTACTTTCCAGTCTAATTACGCCTTACTCCCCTCCACGTTTTCTGAGACCCAGTGACCCCGGCCTCCTGGCTGGTCCTCTCTCCACTCTAGGCATTCTGCTGACTCTCTTCCCATGCCATGCCTGGAATCCTTTCCTTTCTCATCTCCGTCTCATAGTCTCCCGGATTTCTTCCAAGTCTCAACTAAGATCCCACCTTCTGCAAGAAGCCTTTCCCAACTCCCATTAATTTTAGGGCCTTCTGGGCAGCTAGGTGGCCCAGTGGTTAGAGCTCTGGAGTCAGGTGGACCTGAGTTCAAATCCAGCCTCAGACACTTACTAGCTGTGTGACCCTGGACAAGTCACTTAACCTGGATTGCTTCCCAAACAAAATTTTAGTGCTTTCCTTCTGAGATTATCTCCAATTTATCCCAGATACAGCTTGTTTTTACATAGCTGGCTGCATATTGTCTTCTCTTTTCGACTTGAGGGCAGGGACTTTTTTGTATCCCCAGTTTAGGCAGTGTCTGGCATAGTAGGTGCTTAATAAATGTTTGTTGATTGATTGATTATTATTTTCTCCTTTAGATTGTGAGCTCTGTGAGAACAGGGTCTGTTTTTTGACTTTTGGGAGGAGCCAGGTGGTACTAAGGGATAGAGTACTGGGCCTGGAGTCGGAAAGACCTGGGTTCAGATCTGGCCTCAGACACTTACCAGCTGTGTGAGACCCTGGGCAAGTTACGTAACCTCTTGTTTGCCTCAGTTTCCTCATCTGTAAAATGGGAATAAGAGCATTTACCTCCTAGGGTTATTGTGGGAATCAAATGAGATAATATACATAGTAGGTTATCTGTAAATGTTTATTCCCTTCCCTCCTTTTCTCTGCACCTCCAGCACTTAGCACAATGCCTAACACATAGTAGGTGCTTTATAAATGTTTATTCCCTTCCCTCCTTTTCTCTGCATCCCCAGCACTTAGCACAATGCCTAATACATAATAGGTGCCCTATAAATGCTTATTCCCTTCCCTCCTTTTCTCTGCACCCCCAGCACTTAGCACAATGCCTAACACATAGTAGGTGCCCTATAAATGCTTATTCCCTTCCCTCCTTTTCTTTGCATCCCTAGTACTTAGCACAGTGCCTGGCACATAGTAGGTGTTATGTAAATGCTTATTCTCTTCCCTTTCTTTGCATCCCATTCCTTATCACAGTGCTTGTTGTACATAGTGGATACTTAATAAATAAAGGCTTGTTTACTTGATTTAACTAGAAGCTGAGGAAGCTGGGAAAATCCTCCGGCAGAAGGAGGTCTTTGATCTGACTCTGGAAGGAAGCCAGGGAAGATAGGAGTTGGATGTGAGGATGGGCAAAGCTTCGGGGTACAGCCAAGGCAAAGGCGAGGAGGTAGGAAATGAAGACCTGCCTTTAGGAGAATCAGTTTGGGGGCTGAGAGGAGGATGAGATGGGGTGGGGAGAGACTGGAGAAAGAGAGGTCAACCATAAAAACAGTACTCTAGGCACAAGGGGATGAAGGCCTGGAGTGGGGAGTGTCAGTGTCAGAGGAGAGAAGGGACAGACGTGAGGGTAACAGGGTTTGACACTGGATTGGCTATGGGAGGTGAGAGAGTGAGGGGTCACGATGACGCTTAGGCCGTGAGCCTGGGGAACTGGGAGGACGGCAGTGCCCTTGACAGCGATAAGGAAGTCTGGAAGGGTGGAGGGTTTGTGGGAATTGGACATACCCACAGAATTGCTATCTTGAGGCCCCAGAAATAGTAATCCAGTAGCTTGGCACGTCAGGAACCCTCCTGGGACTCAGGGCCAAGTCAGGTCCCTACATATAACTCCATTCAGCTGGGAGGATTTGCAGGGTTAGGTGCGGGGTGCAGATTTGAAACCTGTGATTTTGGGGGGGTGGTCAGGGATGGGTTTTAAGCAAGCCTTTCTCCAGTGGGTGTGGCTGCCCGTCCTGTATCATGCTCCAAATCTGGGGGAAAAAGGCTCCTCTCCCCAAGACTCACCATCTGGGCCCCAGACAGAGTGAGTGACATCTGTAAGGCTGCTGCTATCTCAGCAAATCGCTCTTGTGGAATTAATTCAGATGGGCTGGGCTAGGAACGCTGTCACCAGGTTGGTTGGTGGGCTTTGAACAAAAGCTCATGTCGAATGGTCTGCTATCCCCCAGGCTGGGAGGGGGGGCAGAGGCTGGGCCTCCGTTGCTCATCTGGCCCTGGGGGGCCCAGCTGATGCCTTAGTGACCAGGAGAGAGGGCAGAGTCAGCTGTGCAGCTGAGAGGGGGTGGGGAAGAGGAGGAGGGAATGTGACAGCTTCTGGGGCTGGAAAAATGCGGGCTCATTATCTGTGTCTGCTCATATTCCCTCCTTGCAGGGGGCAGAGACAAGGAGGCCCAGCCTCTGAGTGTCTTCTTACAGGTGGAGGATGGGAAGATTTATTGTCTGTTCCCCATCCCACCCCGCTCTGTTTTATGAGAACTCATTTCAAATTGGAAGGAATTCTGAGGGGCAGGACAGCGGAGAAAGAGACTGGCGAGGTCTGTGCAGCGTCCTCCAGGAGCAGAAAAAGCCATGAGTCTGCTTTGTACAAGGGACCCCCAACACCATTTTCCTGTTATCTGGCCCCCCATGACTGGGCAGTTAAGACAGGGAGTAGGGGGCGGGGATGGGATGCTGAGAGTCAGAGCTACAGAGGAAGGCAAGGACCAGACAAAAGGCCTTAGGAGGCAGCTCATTTTGGGGGGAAAATGTGGTCATAACCACTGCTAACATTTATGAACTTTGCAAAGTACTTTACAAATATTATCTCATTTTATTCTGATGACAGCCCTGCAGGTAGGAGTTAATAGTAACCCACCCAGGGACACACCGCTAATAAACACCTGAGTCAGGATTCAAACTCGGCCCTTAAGCTCCAGAGGTAATGTGGGTGGAATGTTGAACGGCTCCCTCTAGGCGTCCCACATCCCTTCCCCACCTGTGCCTGGCACACCTGTGTCAGAAGGAGGCCTCTTCCCAAGGCAGGCCATAACTGAGCCTAGCCAATGGGAGAAGGGACCAGGAGGGACCTTGGCAATTCTCAGCAAACAGGGCACCTGCATGGCCCCTGCCCTCCGCAGGTGCTCATGGGGGAAAGGCTAGGTTATGGGCCTGGCCGAAGCATGCAGATGGCTAGCCAGTCTGATGTTCCTGATTAGATTCCCCCTGCAAGGTTCTCCAACCTCCACAGCTGGAGTCAAGTCGTGGAAAAGTGGGGAACCAGAATGGCGAGGGGGGAGGGAGAGGCCTGAGTTTGTAGGCAGAGACAGGTTTAAAATGTGATTCTTTCCCTCACCTCCTTGGAGACACCTAGAACTTTAAGATCCTTTCAGCTCTAGAACCATAGGCCTCTGCCCTACTTCTGGGGTATTAGAACGGGAGAGAACTGCAAAACCAGCCAACCCACCCTGCTTATGTAACAGAGGGCCAGCAAAGTAAAACCACTTCCCCACAGGTACACAAGTCATGGGTGACCTAGACAGGATTTGAACCCAGGTTCTTTAGACTCCCAACGCAGCGTTCTTTTCACCAGCCCAAAGGTCTTAAACAGCCTTCAGTGGGGCTAAAGCTTCCCTCCAAGGGAGGGGTGGGTCTGGCTGATACTGAAAAAAACAAATCCTGGATCAGGGAAAACAAACAGGGCAGGATCAGATCCTCAGGTAAACAGATGTTTGGAGTCTGACCCCAAAAAAGAAAAACAAATGAGGTGTCTTGGAAGTAGCCCAGGTCAGGGCGACAAGCAATCATTAAGCTGTCTACTGGTGTGCCAGGCGCTGTGCTAAGCGCTGAGGTTACAAAGAACATGCAAATAGTTATGTACAAACAAGCTATGGAACGGAAAAAGTAGGAAATAATGATTAATAGCGGGATTGTAGAAGGTGGGGTTTTAGCTGAGCCTTGAAGGAAGCCAGGGTGGTCAGTAATGGGAGTGGAGGGGGCAGACAAGCAGTGACAGTCGTTGGGAGCCCAGAGACAGGGGGTCTTGAGCAAGGAACAGCCAGGAGGGCAGTGTCCCCAGATCCCAGAGAACATGGGGTGGGGGGGAGGGGGGAGAAAATAAGGCGTAAGCAGAATGGAAAGGCAGGAAGGGTCCAGGCTATGAAGAGCTATGCTGGCAGCAACAGGGAGCTACTGAGGTTCACCGAATAGGAGGGGTGACTGTCAGCCCTGTGCTTTAGGAGGATTAGTTGGACAGCTGAGTGAAGGTCCGCCTGCAGTCCTTACCAGCTAGGGTCTCTGGACCCTAAGGACATCTCTCTCTTTCTCCTTCTCAGCCCCAGCAAACACTCCTCAGTTCCTATATGTAAGAATGAAGATTTATTTCAACAAATAAATTCAACAAACATTTGTTGCTAAACATCTATATGCAAGGAGATGGGAGTGGGGCTATGAAATGAACCCTAATAAATAAATGGTAAATGTGATGGGCTCAAAGGAGAGGAGTAGACAAGTCTGGAGGAAATTTAGAGGGGGGAAGGACAACTTTCACTGGAGGGATTGGGTCTCTTGTACAGGGCAGGGTGCCATATGGAGCCCTGGGTTCATGTGGGGCCAATGACTTTATCCGAGTTCGCAGTGCTTCCTTCTTGAAGGTATGGATTCTCTTGCCTTTGCCTCTGTATCCCCAGTATCTAGGACATAACAGGTTCTCATCTATTGATTATTGATGGAGGGAACATCTAGTGTAAAAACTTTTTCCACCAATGTGGCTTAGTACCTTATTGGTAACTATACTTTTAGAGAGTTTCCTGAATATTCCCCTGGGTACACAACTAGTGTATGTTCAAGGCTAGACTTGAACTTGGGTCTCCCCGAATGCCAAGGCTGGCCACCAGTAGGGGGGTTAATTCATTCCGTTGTCCCTAGCTGAGACCTGGCCCTTATAGATCTGATAGAAGAAAAAGGGCTTTCTGGATCTGCTGAGCATCAATCTGGCCCCCAGAGGGCGACATGACCTCACGTTGGAAGGCTCCATTCTTCTCTTCCCGGGCCTGATCCTGGACCCAAGACCCGGCAAAAAGAGGCCGCCATTGATTGGGATAGATGGGAGGTTGGAGGGGAAGAAGGCAGGGAGGAAAGAAATCGCATCCTCTGTGGATGGGCCTTTGGGATGAGCCCCATCCCAACGGCAGGTCCAGGCTCTCCAGGCCCCCTCTAGAGCTCTCCCTGATCAAGCCCTTAACACAGTGACCTCATTCCACCATGCCTCAGGCAGGAAGCATTTTCATTGACCATCTTTGGCCTAGAATGTGGTCAGTCCATGAAAAACCAGCCTGGGGAGCCGCTCACACCTGAATCATCCGCCCTAGCTTCATCCTTATCTCTGGAAACCCAAGCTGAGGGGGAGCAGGGCCAGGCCAGGCCAGCTCAGGCCATCAGATAAACAGGCAGCTGCTTAGAGGCTGCCTTTGGCAACAAGCTCATCTGTGAAACTCTAGAGGACTGTCAGGCAGAGAGCGACCAGAGTTTAGTGGGAGGAGGTCCGGATTTACAGGCAGGACCTGGGTTCAAATCTTCCCTCTGCTCCTTGCTACCTGGGTGGGTCTCATCTTTAAAAGGGAAACACAGAGTGGTGAGAGAACAGATACTACAGGCTAATAATAATAGTGAGCATTTATATTGCAGTTTGAGGTTTACAAAGTACTTATGATAACCCGGTGAGGTGAGAGCCATTATCATCCCCATTTCACAAATGAAGGTACAGAAGATCAGAGAAATTTTAACAGCACAGCTAGAAAGTGTTGGAAGTGGGATTTGAATCCGAAGGCTCCAGGCTTCAGGCCTACGATTCTATCCACTCTACCGCACTGCCCGGGAGAAAATCGGGTCCCCATTCTCTCCTGATCCTGACCCCAGATGGTGGGAGGAATCATCGGAGGAGGAGAAGCCTCAGGGCTGTTCAGGGTGGAGGAGTGCGAGTGACCTGTGTTGGCTTACAAACACTTACTAAACACTGGCCTAACAGTAAATAAATAAAGCAACCCCCCCCCCCAAAAAAAAGCATGTGTCTAAGGCCCAGGGTATGGGAATTTCAGGAAGAACACCATCCTCAGTAGGTACACCAGTGTCTCCCTGCCTCATCCCTCCAGAACACTTCCCTGTCTCCTGCTGAGGAAAGAAATGTTGGACCAGAAGTCTTACTATGTGACTTTGGGCAAGTCACCCTCCCAGGGTCTCAGTTTCCTCATCTGTCAAATGAACCAGATAACTTCAGAAGTTCCTTCTAGCTCTGGACGCTATGATACTATAATCTGGGGTTTGCAGCCTCCACCAAAAATGAGATTAGAGTTGGAGGGACCTTAGAAATGACAGAGCTACCATGTGTACATGGGTATATATACATACATGTGTTTATGTACATATATGTACATATGTATATATGTATATGCACACAAAACTTATATATAATGTATAATAGACATTTATATGTAAACATAAATTTTATATTTATAATTGAATGGAAAGATAAAATTATAATATATATAAAAAGAATACATAATAACATATTCAACAAGCATTAAGGAGGACCTGTCAGGCATTTGAACTAGAAGACAAATATCTAACAAGGAGCTACGTTCTATTGGGGAAGGAGGGGGGCAGATACCTCTTTAAGGTTTAGAAAGCACTTTTCTCAGTTGACTTACAGCAACTCCGGTGAGGTAGATAGTAGAAATATTACGATGCTCATTTTACAGCTGGGGAAGACCGAGGTCACCTAGATGAAGTGATTCCTCCGAAGTTAGTTTGGTAGCAGAGTGGTCATGACTCAGACTGTGTGTTCTTGCCACTATACGTGCCCATTCCTTCCTTTCCGACCTCTTATGGGAGCTCGGTCATTGCAATGGGCTCTTTTTTAGGGGGAGGAAAGCAGAGAGGCTCAGATGGACAATAATCTAGAAGGATTTGTTTTGTAAAATCTAGATTCAGTCAAAAGGCCACATGTGGCCTCAAGGCCGCAGCTTCCCCACCCCTTATCTTTTTGCTTTAAAGGTGATAATCATACCTGTGGAGAGCTGGACTGAAGTCAGGGAGGCCTGGGTTCAAATTTTGCTCCTGCTCCATCCTGGCTGACTCAGGGCCTCCAGGCGCCTAAGAGTTTAAGTTAACAAAGCAGATACTGACCTCCGGGAGCTCCTAACACCCATTAAACTACAGGTCAGAGAGAAAACAAAACAAAACAAAACACAAACCTGTAATCCCTCCCTACTTTACCATGCTGTTTTGAGGTTGATAAACTCCTCCCTCTGGCTTATAGAGTGCTTTGCACACCCAGGCCTAAACCTAATATAAATGTAAACTGTAATTATCTGTCATCAGGGCACCATCTGCCCCTGATAAGATTGTAGGGTTCCCCTATTTCACCAATGGAGAAACAGCAATTTGACCCAGACCACCGAGGTCACAGGAGCATGAAAGCCTGGGATTGTGAGATGGACAGGACCCCAGTGATCATTTTGCCTAAACTCCTCATTTTATTGGGGTGCAAGGGAGGAAAGCAATTCACCCAAGGTCATGTTATTAATGGCCAGAGCTGGGTCGGGAACCTAGGTCATGTCCTTCCAAACCTAGGGCTTTTTCCAGTGGCTCCCAGTGGCCTGCAAGGCTGGCCTTTACCCACAGGACATCCTGTGTTCTCCTGACCCCAAACACGAAGGCCTACTTTGTCCCTGTCCCAACCAAAGCCTTAAATGAGGGCCAATCCCCGCCCCCCCCCCCACACACACGTGCACACATCCTCACCTCACTCAGACCAAGCACAGAGATTCATTGTTAACAAGTGTTTATTGTTAATAAAACCCTGATACATTTACAATAAATGACAGCATGAATTAATGTACAGTTAACATATCATACAATATTACAGCAATAAAATAATGCCTATACCTTTGTACATCTTGCCGAAGCAGCTATTTGAAAATTATTTTCCAGTATTTCAAGCCATTCAGGGCTTTTTCCCAGGCTGCCCCAAGGACACTCCCTCCCGAAAAGCCCACGTGTGGCTTTGGGTGAATAAATAAATTCTATTAGAGCTCTAAGAAAGCACAAGCTGGACACCCACAGAAAGAGTTGCCCATGCACCCTCTCTTGTGTGTTCTGGTATGTACAACCAGTGCAAGTGGCCTGGCTTTCTCAGAATTTCACGTGTCTAGGAGGCCAGTGAGCTGAGGGAGTGTGTGGTCTGGACTCCTGGACTAGGTGGTGGAATACAGCAGATACCCCACCTTTCTTATTCATTAGCCAATGTGGTGGTAGTATTCCTTCCTGCCAATTGTATCTCTTATGAATCGCCAAGAAAAACGTAAGGTCCTCTTCCTTCTCTTCCCCATTCCTAAGACAAAAGACAGGCTCTTTCCAACCTGAGCTCTCCAGACTGAGCTAGTAGCAATGGTCCTGGCCTAAGATGGCCTGTCAATCAATGTTCTGCTTCAGCCTTGGTCCACACCTGACCTCTCTCACCATGGCCAATGTTCCCTGGGCCCCTGAAGATTATGAAATCCAGAGAAGCAAGTGTAAGCCCTCCTTGCTTTGTCATCTTCTCTCCTACCTTCCTCCACTTACTTTCCTTTCCCTTCAGACTAAAAGCTAGACGTCTCCCTCTGTCATCTTGGGAAGGCAGATTTCTGATAGTCACTGGCCCTGACTTGCAGGGGTCTGTTTTGATCTATCCACCCAAAGTCCCTGACCAGAAGGAGGCTGGAGAGTGAACATCTGTATGTATGGAGAATTCAGTCCCATATGGAGCGTAGGCAGTCCCCTCTCAAGGGCAGGGTGTAGAGGAAAATGCCAGGGGACTGTGGCAGCCTTGCCTCCATAGCACTCGCTGCGATCCTGACACGTTATTCTGCTGAAAGCCACAGTCAGGTACCCCCATCCCCTTAACAGCCCTTGTCATCCATGGAATCCAACTGAGGAGGAGAGACGGAGGGCACTTGGGCGTGGTCTACAGGAAAATCCTCTGGCCATGGCAGAGCATGGTTAAAGGCAGGTCTAGAGTCAGGTTAAATTGTCCACATTTGGTGATCACCCTTCAGAGCTGGAACTGCCTATGGGGGAGGGGGTTTGAACATAAGTACAAGGGTGGCAGCGCATGGCTTTTTGGTGCTAACATGGCGAGAGGCGGGAATGAAAACCCCACCTTCAGTGGCAGAAGAGCATAGGTTTAGCCTCTTTGAGCATCAACCCTTTCAGCTGAGTGAGTGGTGTACAAGTCCCACCTACGGGGCAAGCCTGAGCCAGGGGCAGGCTGAGATGGACAGACAACTAGAGATATATACATGACGTCGGCACCATCCCTGCCATGGAGAGACAGGACTTCTCTGGGGCACTGGGATTCCCTCGGATAATGTGGGCTGGTGCCCTCCTGGCTAGTCTTTGCCACAACCCTCTCCTTCCCTCATAGTCACCCCATAGTGTTCAGGACACCATCCCGAGGGAAAGATCCCCAGCCGACCTTCCCCACAACAAAATGGCGGGTCAGTTGCCATTGGTGCCTCCTGGCATGAGTGTGTAGAAGCCAAGCTGTCTCCCTTCCCCCTGTGGGAAGGTTGGCCAGGCTGGCGGGCAGTGGGTGGCCTGGGGACACTGGAGATCTGCCGGGAAGGAGCTGTCCCGAGGGCGGCCGGGCATGGGGCTGGCTGTGCCTCCTCACACTCGGGAGGTGATGTACACTGAGTGCACACGTTCGGCCAGTGTGTTCTGAAGGTCTTGCAAAGGGTCCAGTCCTTGCACTTTGCTGCTGCGGCCGTAGATAAGCTGCCGGAAGGAGTCCTGTTCCAGCAAGGCCTTCATGTGCTTCAGGAAGAAGCCCTCGCAGAACAAGGCCAGCTCGGGAGCATTATGGATCTGCATAGGGGAAGAATTGCCATGGGGTGAGGCTGGGCAGAGTCGAGCTGGGGGGTAATGAAGGCCAGGGCAGTGGAGAAAACGTGGCCTAAAAACCTGGCCCAATTGCATGACCTCAGACATGCCATTTAAGTGAGCTGAGCGCTGCCTTACTTCATTGTCTTATCTAAAAAGGGCGACCGTACTTGGATGCCACCTGGTATAGGAGGCCCTTGCCGGCCATTAGCATTGCCCCTCTTGAAGTGATTTTGTATCTACTTAGAAGTACATACATTGTCCTCTTCAGGAGAAAGTAAGCTCTTTGAGGGCAGGCTCTCGTTTCTATTTTTGCAACCTTAGAACCCAGCACAGTTTATTCAGTTAGGATGTGTCAAAGTTGGGTTTTTGGCCCACATTCTTCCTGGCCCAGCTCAAATCTCAGCTTGGAGGAACCTGGTACCCTAGGACCTGTCTTTTTTACTCACTGGGGACAGCTAGGTAGTGCAGTGATAGAGCGCCAGGCCTGGAGTCTGGAAAACTCTTCTTCCTGAGTTCAAATCCAGCCTCAGACACTTACTGGCTGTGTGACTCAGGGCAAGTCACTTCACCCCATTTGCCTCAATTTCCTCATCTGTAAAATGAGCTGAAGATACTCCAGTATGTTTGCCAAGAAAACCCCAAATGGGGTCACAAAGAGTCAGACACGACTGAAAAACAACTGGCCCATAACCTGGCACTGCCTTGAACTGTTAGGGTTTGGGCTAGTGTTATCTCTCTAGCTAGAGTAGACGCTCCTTGGGGCAGGTGCCATAATTCATTATTTCCTGTTATCTCCTTTTGGTAAATGAGTACCTAACGTGCACTCAACATACTGTGGATGAGTGAAGCCTGGACAAAGTGATTTGTCTATCTGCCTTTTCCTCTCCCTCTCTCCCTGCCTGCCTCCTGTTTTGTCTCACTATCTACCTATCTCTGTCTGTCTCTCTACCTACCCGTCTATCGCCTCTCTCTCTCTGTCTCTTCCTGTCTGTCTCTCTCTATCCATCCATTCATCTATCTATCCATCTCTTTATCCATTCACCCATCCATCCTTCTATTTATCTATCCCTGTATCCATCCATCCATCCCTATATCCATCCATCCATCTATCTATCTCTCTATCAATCTATCTTCAGACACAAGCTGTATGACCTTAGGTGAGTCACTTAACCTCTGTTTGCCTTAGTTTCCTCAACTGTAAAATAGAGATAAGGATAGCACTTACTTGCCAGGATTGTTGTGAAGATTACACGAGATAAAATTTGTTGGCTTAGCACAGTGACTGGCACATAGTAAGTGCTATGTAAATGTTAGCTATTATTATCATTGTGGTTGTTATTATTATCTGATCTCATTTGTTCATTTCTAATCTCGCAGGTTCTGCCATCTGGGGCCAAGCAGAATCAGTCTCTGCCTTCTTTCCCCGATGGCTGTTCAGACACTTGAAGGCTGCCGTCATGCCCCACCCTTCCTAAGGTTTCTCTTCTTCAGGTGGGACGGCCCCAGTTTCTTGAGCTGTCCCGGGAAGGGCAGCGTTTCTGGGCCCCTGGCCATTCTGCCTCCCTCCTTTGGCTGCCCTTCCTGAATTGTGGTGCCCAGCCCTGCCCTCGATGCTCCAGATGGGGTCTGACCTCAGCAGAGCCTGAGGCACACCGGCCCCTCTCTCGTTCCCGACTGCGCCTCTCTCGCTCAATCTGAAGGCAGTTTGCTTTCTGACCATTCATCCTGTTGTCTCCCAGGGAGCTCCCAGACTGCCAAGATCCGCAGCTGTGCTCCATGGTGGACCTGGGCTTCTCCTCCCCTTAGATTCTCATGTCTCCCTGCCTCGCCAGAAATCTTCTGGCCACCCTCTCAATCGCTTCCCTAGCACAGGGCCAGGCCTATGGCTTGGCACCCAGCCTTCTCTGGCACCGCCCTCCTCTGGGCCCTCTGCCGAGGGGTGCGTGGACACACACACTAGGCAGGTATCACTGCTCATCTCAACTTACCGGATGTTTCTCCATGCCACCTGGAGGCTCCTATTGCCCTAGAAACTCTACTTATTTCCCCATTCATCATCATCATCATCATCATCATCGTTAGATTTCTAGGGAACTTTTAAGGTTTGCAAAACACACTGGTTTTTATTATAACCCTCTGAGGTAGGTCATTAATTATAACAATTATAACCGCTAGCATTTATAAAGCACTCTCAGGTTTGCAAAGCATGTTACAAATATCTCCTTTGATCATCACAACAACTCTGGGAGGTAGGTGCTATTATTATCCCCATTTCACAGAAGAGCACACTGAGGCAGGCAGAGGTGAAGTGACTTTCCCAGAAAACAGCTAGTCAATATCTGAGGTGGGATACGAACTCGGGTCTCTCTGACTCCAAGTATAGCATTATGCTCCCTGTCAAGTATGGTGGATTATCACGTGAAGAGAAGGAAGGGCAGACCCTGGAACATTTCTGAGAATGAGTTGCTATATTCAGTTCCTCAGCCTGCCTGGTTTCTAAGGTCCCAGCACTGAAAAGAGTTCCCTGCCCCTCAGTCGGATGTATGAGAAAAAACAGGAGAGAGGGATGTCTTAGGGTCCACAGTGATGCTGTGGAAGGACAGAGGGGGGTCACAGTGGGAGATAGCAGAGCATGGTGTTTTGGCTCATGAACAAACAAGGGGCCACCAACTTGTCAGTGAAGGTACCAGGGATGAGAGGCAATCCAGGTGGCAATGAGGAACTGGCATGCCCCCTCCCTTCAACTCCCTCCAATCCTCCCTTCGCTTGCAAATGCAATCCAAAATGGCAGCTCTGTTTTCTCAGAAAGTTCACAGAGCCGGTTGGACGGGCCTCGTGCTGCTCGCCATGTTTGGGGATAGGGGATGGTGTTGGGAAGGACGGTGCTTTCTTCTGTACCTTGGCATACTTGTAGATGTTAACAGAGCTCTCCAAACCGATGGTCTGTGAGCACAGAATCTCACAGTGTCTCTGAAGGGCATCCAGCTGGAACAGGCTGGCGGCCGACAGCAGCTATGGGGGCAAAGATGTGCACATCAGTCTTCAGGAAGGCCCTGGCTGGCCCACCCCAGGGCATCGCCATGCAGGAGCAACCCAGCAATCTTGTTCTCCCTCTTCTCTACAGCAGTCTAAATTCACCCTAGAGATGGCACTCAAGTGGAAGGAGGCCAGCATCTACCTCCATCTCTGGGAGCCATATTGCTTATCAACTCTGCCTACCCTGCAGGCCTGTGGTACCCTAGGGATTGGGGCACCCTGGCATGGATCTACGGTGATGGCTGGGGTTTCCTGTGCTGGAAGACCTCCCAGAAGAAGACCCGTGCTCAAGTGTCAAGGTGGCCTCGGGGTAGGAAAGAAGAAAGCAGGGCCTGAGATCAGATGACCTCTTGGGAGGAGCTGGGCAGGGAGGAGGCTATGCCTTCTGACATTGTAACATTACCAGCCCCTCTGAGGATCCGCTCTGTGGTGGTCACAACTAATTCCCTCAGAATCCTGTTCTCTTTTGGCTGATGTTTCTAACACAAGAAGGTGAGTTTCTTTCCTGGACAGTCAAGAGCAAGGTTGTTGTGACCTCAGCTGCGGGCATCTCCTAAAGGCTTGAGGCTCTACTGCCCTTGGCACACACCTCCTCCCACCCCTCAAGGTGCATTTCTGGGACAATCTCTTAAAATAGGCTGTGGGAATTCCCAAAGAACTGCCCCTGACAGTGACATATCATTCCAGGGAGAAGGCCAGGTGGAACACGCCCCATACTGAAGGGAGATGGTAGGTGGAAACAAGCCGCCTCTTCCCCACCTACCCCCATGGGACACTGGGATGATGCCAGCATCAGGCTCACCTCGAGGATGTCGGCGGTGGGGATTTCCATGGACTCTGTTCCTCCGTAGTAGAGATACTGCATCATCAGCTGAAACAGAGGGGGTGCAACGTGAAGGCCAGTCCAACCATGAGTGGCTTTGTGGGGCAGTGAGCGTGACTGGGAAGAGAGCTAGATTTGGTGTTTGCACAGGGATTATTCTTGGGTCACGGATCAAGAGCCAGAAGGGATCTTCGAGGTAATCTCGTCCGACCTTTTCTTTTTACAAATGAGGAAACTGAGGTTCGGAGAATTAAAATACCACAGGGTCAGAGCTGGAGAGCCAGAAAAGACTTTGAGATCCTCTAGTCCAATCCCTTCTCCTTTTTACAAATGAGGAAACCGATTCTCAGAGAATTGTGATTTGTTCAACGTCACATAGGTGGAAGAGATGAGATTCCAACTTAGGTTCTCTGAGTCCAAATTCAGCAATCTTTCTCTTCTCAAAAATACCAAACAAAACAAAACCCATGCATTGACAAAACTGTCAATTCTCTTCTGAACTTCCTTCTGTCTTTTTTTTGTGTATTAAAAAAAGAATGTTTCATCGGTACTCCAGATGCCTGGGTTCAAATTCCAGGCTGGCTACTTTCTACCTGGCTGAGCAAATGACTTGACTTCTCGGTTCCCTCATCTACCAAATAAGGGAGTTGATCAAGGGTGTCCTCCCGGACCCCATGAAGCATGAAACCCTGTGGTCTCAGCACGGTAGCCCGACACATGAGCCGTAGGAAGCACGCAGACTGGCTTTTGCTCTCTGGCTGCCCTTGACCGGATCATCCCTTCCTCCTGCTCCTCTGCTTTATCTGAGTTTCCACCACAGGTCCCACAGATTAAAAGCACGATTGGGAGAAAAACAGACCAAAACTTTAAGGCTTTTGAGGCAGACGGTGTAATGGAAAATGGGGCTGGATTTGGAGTTGGGGCTCTGGAGTTGAATCCTCCTACCGACGTGACCTTGGGCATCTTCCACTCTGGGCCTCACCTGTAGAATGAGGGGGTTGGGCCAGATAACCTTCAAAGTCCCTTCTAGCTTGAGATCTGATCCTACAAAAATCATTTGGGTCCCAGGTTTGTCCTTTCCTGACCTAGAGTCCAAATATCCTGGTTGGGGGGAGAGATGGACCTCTGCCTGGAAGCTCAGGAGATGGGAGCCTTTCTTGTGTTTCTCCTATCACCCCCCAGGTCTCAGGCCAGCTGATGAAGCCTGGGGCCCACGGTCACACCCTGCTCCTCCAACTGGGTTGGAAGACACCCAGGCCTCCAGAGGCATGCTCATGCTGGTTTTAGGTCCCTGGGAGCAGAAGCCAGGGAGGAGGGGTGGGAAGGGAGGGGCTCAAGACCAAATCTGGCCTCATGGCCTGGGATAAACCTGGCAGGGAGGGGGAAGTCTTTCCAAGTGGCACAAGTTCAAACGCTGGGGAGAACAGGAGCTCAGGAGGGGGTCTCTCTGGGGTTCCTTGACAGACTAGCAATGGGAAAGGGGAGGAGGGGGTGTTGTTCTCCACTGGGGAGGCTGGGGCCCAGCTCACACAGAACTGCTCTCAGAGAGAAAGAAGGAAAAAAAATCCCTCCTGCTCCACTAAGGAAACAGACCCAGCAACGGGTTGGCAACTGGCTTGAGTGGGTAAACAGTGAGCCTTGGCTAAGCTCCTCTCTGTAAGATTGTGCCTTTGGGGCTGTCAGAGGCACCAGAGGGTCCAGAGGGGAAGAAATCCAGCCACCTGGGGGAGGGAGGCCGGAGGGCCCGCCATGGGGCACTGCCCAGCCCAGCCGGGTTTTCCAGGCTTCCCCCAATGGGCTGGCCTCCTGAAAGTCGAAGTGGAAAAGGCTGCTCCCTCCACAAATCTAAACAGGGGATCCTATTTCTACCAGCCTCCAGTTTCCTGTCCAGATGAGCCTTTCACCAAACCCCTCCTTCCCCAAACAGGGGGAGAGGGACGGATGGAGAAGGGGCAAGGAACATAACAAAGGGTGGATGGAGGCACAAAGAAAGGGTGGGGGGAGGGGAAGGCCAGCTGAGCTGGGCTTTGACCAGCAGGGGCCCTTCTGTCAGGGGAAGGACTGGTTCACGTGGTCTGTGGAGCTGGGACTCCACAGGCTGGGATGTCCCTGGAGAGCCCAAGGCCACAGGTTAGCCTCAGGGCAGCCCCTTGGCAAAGGGGGCCGGGTGGGGTGGGGTGGGGGTGGGGGAAGCAAGTCTGGCGCCCACTCTAACTACCCCTCTCCTTCCTGGTTTAGAAATCAGGATCAGAAACCTGGATGGGGTCTCTTTACATGCTCCCCTCTCCCCTATTTCTAATGATTGAATCTCCCTGAGCTCACTAAAGACTGGGAAAGTCAACAGAAAGCAAAGCAGCGTCTTTCAGAGCGAGCTCAGGCTGGCTTCTGGTCACATGAAGTGAACGAATGCCGGGTCCCTGGTTCCGACTTGGGATTTGTGCAGGAGGCAGCATGAGCGAGGGAGACTTGATTGAAGTGGGAGAAAGGGCCCCGTTAGAGGTGGCCCCACAGCAATCGGAGGTGCCCCCTGAAAGGTCACATTCTTCTTTGTGCCCATATTCGCTCCCTGCTTGCTGTGGAACAGGACCTTGGACCAGGCTGTTTCATCCTCTGTGGCCTTGGCCAAGGCTGCAGACGGGGCTGACCCTGGCCCCCATCTGTCCCCCATCGGAGTCAGTGTAGAAGAGTAAAGAGCCACTCCACTCCTCCCCACCCCCACCACTGCCAGGAACCCCAATGAAAATGCCATCGGATTATGCTGGGGATGTTGTAAAGGGACGCCCTGTTTAGCAGACAGCCTGGCATAGTGTGAAAAGCACAGAGACTACAGACTTGGGTTCTAAACCCGAGTCTGACACTGTACTGGTGGTATGACCCTGGCCAAGTCACTTCACCTTTTTTATTCAGTTTTTCTCATCTGTAAAATGGGGACAGCATTCCTAACATGACCTACATCATGAGGACACTGCGAGGAAAAGCACTTTGTACCAAAGTATTGTAGAAATGTGAGTTGTGTGACCTCGGGCATTAAATAGGGTGACCTCTCTGTGCTCCTGGGTCTTTATCTCTTTATGAGGGGAGGGGACCAGATGATCCCTTCTGGTCTCTCACTTCTCCTCTCTGGGACTCAGTTTCCTCATCTGTAAATGAAGGTGTTGGACTAGCTGGCCTCATAGATCCATGAAACTACAAACTAAATTAAAGTGACTTGTTTCAGGCTACAAGGGTAGTTAAGGAGCCAAGGGACCTTGGACTTGGGCCATTATTCAGGGTCAGCAGCATCACTTCCTTCCAAAGACAGCGAGGGTCTTGAGCCCACCTGGAAAATGTTATACTTCATGTCGCTGATTTCGATGGTCTTACTGCTGCCGCCATCTTGCTCAGACTTGTCGGTCATCAGGGTCTTGAACCTGAGGCGGACAAGACAAAACCTGGTTTGGGGAATGGCCTCCTCTTGTGTCCCTCTCCTTACGTATCTCGGTCCCTGACGGCTCCTTAGCTTGCTTTCCTGCCCACTCAGGCAAGACCCCTCTTAATCATTTCAGAAAAATCTTCCAAATTAATCCCCATGGTGGCGGCTGCGGCATTAATGCTGTGCTCTACACTGGAAGGCCAGAACCACCCCTTTGCAGGAGCAGCCTGGGCTCCCTTGGACAGGAGGTCAACGCCTCCATTCCCAAAGATTGCTGTTTTCTAATAATAAAAACATTAACAACAGTGAGAGCCTCCCTCCTGCAGGGGATCTCACCAAGAGGACTAAGCATTGGAAGGATTTCTATTCCTTCCAAGATCTAATAAGGCAGGACAACATTTTCCTTCAGAATGGGGCATCAGGGGAGGGGGGTGGGGGGAGGTGGCCTGGGCTAGAGTTCTTTTTTTTTTAATTCAATTTTATTTTCAGTTCCAAAAGGCCGGAACTACTTCAGTCTTACTAGTCTTCTGTCCAGTTCCTGGAACTTTCTCCATCATTTAACATGTGAGGTTTAGCACAGTGCCTATCACATAGTAAGTGATTTTTCATTCATTCATTCATTCATTTGTTCATTCATTCATTTCTTTTTCTAATTCATTAGGCAGGTCACACGAGGCAGGAGTCACTGAACGCTGCCCTTACCTGTTGGAAGCAGTCACCAGCAGGACTTTGTGTGCGTAAAACAGCTTTCCTTCCACCAGAAAGGTCACATCTGACATCTCCTTGTTATTCAGAAAATGAGGATCTGAGGGAGAAAAGGCAGAAGAAGAAGAAAGGCTCAGAATTAGCAGCACCAGCTCCCGGTTCTAGAAGGTGAGAAGTAGGAAGCGGTGTGATGCTGTGGGAAGAGCCCTGTATCTGGACCTGCCTTACAATCTTGGCTCTGCTCCTTCTTGCCTGGGTGGCCTTGGACAAGTCTCTTGACTTCTCTGGGCCTCAGTTTCCTCATCTGTAAAACAAGGGGGTTGGCCTAGATGACCTTTATGGCCCCTTCAAGCTATCCTTATTAATGGGACTATAACAGTGGCCAGCCCACGAACTGGCCACGGGGATGGGCGTGGGCCCAAGTCACTTCTGGAGACACATGAATGACATAATGGAGACTAGTGGCCCTTTGGTAGTAGCATCAAGCTCTCCCTCAGTTTCCTCATCTGTAAAATGATGAAATTGGACTAGCTGTCCCCTAAGGTCCCTTTGAGCCCTAAATCTGTGAGCTAAGAAATTCTACTGTGTGTTGGGAATACAATGGCAAGAACGAAATCATCCCTGCCCTTTGTGAAGCACTATAGACACACAGCGGGCTGGAGAAGGGCTATGAAAAAAGCCACATTGGGATTGGTCACTGAACCAGGAAGACCCATCCACTTGGCAGACTTTAAAGGAGTGAGTCCACCCCGCGGCTTCCTCCTGCCCTTGTCTCATTGCCGCTTAGGACGAGCCCCAAGTACCCCAGCTGTGGAGGGTCTGTGATGGGACTGGAGCTCAGGCTCAAGTCTATCACCTTTCAGCCATATAAATAACCTTCAGACAAGTGCTTTGCATGGTACTTCATTTGAGGAGAGGCCGCCGTGGTTTACTGGACCTGGGGCAAGTCACTTAAACCTTTCTGAGCTCAGTTTCCCCATCTGTAAAATGAGGGGATGGGGCTAGATGGCCCCTAGGGTCCCTTTTAGCCCTAAATCTCCAATGCTAGAATCCTCATGACAGCCCTGTGAGGCAGGTGCTATCTTCACCTCCATTTTATAGGCTTCCTATGACACCATGTTGTCCAGTATTTCTTGAGCACTGATTCTATGAATTTGGGAGGGGGCAGAGGTGGAAAATTTCAAATTCTGGTGCTGGAGAAGATTCTGAGAGTCCCTTGGACAGCAAGGAGGTTAAATCAGTCAATGCTTAAAGAAATTAACTTAGACTGTTCACTGGAAGGTTAAATCCTGAAGCTGAAGCTTAAACACTTTGGCGAAATAATGAAAAGAAACAACTCACTGGGAAAGACCCTGATGTTGGGAAAGATTGAAAGGGACGGCAGAGGAGGAGACGGACAGATAAGTGTCTCTGAACTTGGATGGACTTCCGAGGTGGGAAGAAGAAAAAGGAGGATAAGGAAAGAGAGAGAGGAAGGGAGAGGAGCGGAGAGGGGGGGAGAAAGGGAAGGAGAAGGGGGGGTGTGCAAGGCAAGGGAGGCTGGGTTACCTAGCCGGGCTGGCAGGGTCTTCCTGATCTCCGGGATGCTGGGGATGGGGCTGCTGCCGTAGCAGTGTGTGAAGACGCTGGCCAGCTGCTGGATGATGGAGTCATTCTGTATTGGGGCGGGAGGCACAGACAGGCCCGGTTAGGCTCCCCCGCCACGTTACAGCTGCAGATGTGCTGCGGAGGCCAGGAGCAGGGCGGGGGGAAGCCCCGGCCTTCTGTCTCTGCTCCACCGGGCTTGGCGGGGAAGCTGGTCCCTCCATACACTATCCCCCGCAGCAGCTAGCTTGGCCCCCAGCCCCAGCTCAGAGCAAACACGCCGATGTTCCCCCTGCCTGCAGTGGCCGGTGGCCGGGAGAGATGTGGTTCTCACATATGGGGAGGAGGGGTCTGAGGGTGCTGGGGGGTGGGGCCGGAGGGATGGTCCCTGGGGGGAGGGGAGGGAGGACCACTCACTTTGCTGGTCTTGAGGATGTCAAACATGAGCTGCAGGCCCTCGGTCACCAGTTCCTCATTGTAGTCCTCCTCTTTGATGGTTCTAAACTCCCTCAACAGACTCTGGACCACGGAGTATCGAGACTGAGAGAACGATGTCCTCAGAGACTCGATCCAGACGTGGAGCTTCCAGGGCACACCTGTTGAGGGTGGGGGTGGGGGGAAGAACCCAAGGACCTCTTAGAGGGAGCAGTTGCCTCAGGTTCCTCATCTGAGAAATGGGGGTGATCCTAGCTAGCTCCTCTCACACGGGAGGATAAAACAAGGTAATATGTGCAGTGATTTGCAAACTGTAAGTGCTATGTAAATGCAAGCTATCAACATGACTATTAGTACTACCACCCTGGGCGCATCACTTAACTTCTCAGTATTCCTGGCAATTCCCCAAGACCCTAAATTAGAGATGAATTGCCCATCTACATTAGTGGATAGACTTTCTACACTTCTATAGAAATGAAATCATAAGTCTGGGTCAAAAGACCTCCATACTCTTCTCCCTCCCCACCCTAAGCCCACCTAGGGCCCTCCCACGCCTTTGATTTATGAGAAGCCTTTTAGAGTGAGACCTCAGAGGTCATCTAGTTCATCGCCCTCATTTTACAGATGGGGAAACTGAGGCCAGAGAGATCAAGTGACTTAGCTGGGGACAGTCAGGCCAGCCCCCAGGGCTCTTTCTACCTCACCCCCACTGCCTTCTGGCCACATGCTTAATTCTTCCCACCTCCTGTGCTCCTCCCTGCAGCTTGTACCAACAATGGAGAGTTTTTCCCCTGCCTGAGCCCTGTGCGAGCTCTGTCCCATTAGAGCTTGGGGAAAGGCTTTCTTGGAGTTAGCCTGTAATGAAAGCTTTAATTCACTCTTATGGCCCTCCGCTGACAAGGCAGGAGGTCGAGCGGCCGGCCGGTTCCAAGTGAGAAGAATGGCCATGGTGGGAGCTGGGGGGTGGGGGGAGGAAGCCGGGCCCTGCACATCTACAGCTGGTCACGTGGGCTGGCCTGGGTCCTTTCAGGCTGCCTCTGCGTGAAAACCCCTGGCCCCATCCATGTCCCCAAAGACTCATTTGCTGGGGGGAGCTCATTCATTCTGATGCGAGGGGGCCGGGTGTTCTGCGCCACCTAGAAAACCCTTTTCTTTCCAGCTCCCATCCCATCTAAAAGCCCGCTCTTTGGGGTGAGCTCTGGAGCTGTCACCGCAGGGCTTTCCTCCCTGGCCAGATTGCTGGGGATGTTTGTAAGCCTCAGATAGAACATAATTACTGTTTACGGGCTCCCGGGAGTATGTCAGAGCGAGCTCTGAGTAATTTAAGACTGCTCGGCAAAGTTCATGACTGAAAACTAACGATACTTCTTGGCAATTAGAGAGAGATTGCATCTTGTTTCCCCAGTCATGTGGAGGTAGGGATTGGGGTGTCACGGGAACCCCATGTAAACATGAACCAGTTAGGTTCCCCCAGACTCTTTTTATTGCCATCATCTCCATTTTATAGACAGGTAAACTGAGGCCAACCCAGTCAAACCTCAGATGTTCCCTGCCTGCTTGGCTTCCTCCCTTCCATCCCTCTGACTGGAATCATTTCTATGTTTGTGGCCTGTGATCAGGGGAGATCAGACCATTAATCATTAAGTTAACAAACATTTATTAGGCACCTGCTACATAATCAGGGGCCTGGATCAAGAGACCTGATGAGATTTATTACAACTGGAAGATAGCAGCATGGCATGGGGGTCATGGAGAGAGCTCTAGATGTGCCATCACAGGGAGGACCTTGGCTCAGATACTACATGTGTCATTTGCTACCTGGCCCTCAGTTTCCTGCCGTGTAAAATGAGAGGGTTTAACTAAGTGATGGTAAGGTCTTTCCGGCTCTATGTCCTATGATGTCCACACCTAATGATAACTGCCCAGTGCTCTCCCTGTTCACAGTATTACATGAGGCTGGGCTCGACTTGACTGCAGAGCAGGTTGCCTTCCCCATCATCATGTCCACCACAGGCTCTGCACACAGTAGGTACACAAGCACTAGAATTTCAACTGATTAAGTCAACTTTCCCTGTACACAGTGATGGTTAGATTCAGAACAAGCCCCTTTCCCCCCATGGAACTTCTTTCTGCCTTTTCTGAAGCAGTAGGTGGGCAGGAAGGAGGAGGTGGGCAGGAAGGAGTGGCCTTTGAGAACTTACCAAGTGTCCTCAGCTCCATGGTGATGTCCACGTAGCCATGCTCAGCACTGTAGTACATGGCTTCCTGCAGCGCCTTCATCCTGGTTCTACATAGCCGGATCTGGCCCTCACTGCTGCTGCCCTGACTGGAGGTATCACTCTCCTCTACACCCTCGGCCAAGATCTCCTCCAGCGAGAGGACGTCGGCCTTTGACTGCTGTGGCTGGGTCAGGAGCTTTCTCAGGACATTTCTGTAGGACAAGAATGGAGAAGGCAAGGAGAGAAATGAGAGAACCCCCATGGGGGCATGCATTAAATCAATCACTTGCTTATTCACCCATCTATCCATCTATCCATCCATCTGTCCATTCACCCATCTGTCCATTCATCCACCCATCTACCCACCCATCCATCCATCCATCCATCCACCCACCCACCCACCAAAACAAACATTAAGCACTGAGGATATAAAAAGAAAAGGACAGCCCTTGTCCTCACAGAGTTTATACTCTACTGGGGGAATGTAACTCATACACTGATGAGTAAAGACATATGAAAAATATACAGGTAAATAGAAGCTATATGCAAACTATGAGAAAGCAGTGTGGTTTAGTGTATAGAAAGCTGGCCTTGAAGTCGGAAAGTTTGGGTTCAGGTTTTGCCTCTAACACATACTGGCTGTGTGACCCTGGACACTTAACCTCCCAGTTCTCCAAGCAAGTCTCTTAAGATTGTAAGTTGCTGGCCTGCATTGGTAGAGAGTTTCCTCATGAAATCAAAGGTCCACTCTTGATGCCCTATGTAAAATAAATAATGGATAATTTGTGTGTGTGTGTGTGTGTGTGTGTGTGTGTGTGTGTGAGTGTGTGTGCACACAGACGACTTGGGGGAATCCCCACCCCTAATCTCTGCCTACTGAAATCCTACCCAAAGTTTCTAGGGCCAAGACAAATGTCACCTCCTCCAGGTAATCCTCAATGACTCCTCCATCCACAAAGGATCTCTTCCTCTCCTGAACTGGCAGAGTGTTCCTCCAAGTATCCCATTCAGCCCTGGATGATAACTATTTGTAGCTCACGTCTTAACTCTGCTCCACTGTATAGCTCCCCAAGCAGAGGGACCATGTATCCTCTTCGTGCTCCTCAGTGATGTATGCAGTACAAAACACAGTGTGATGCAGTGGACGGGACACCGGACTTAGAGTTCAAATCTTACCTCAGATATTCATTGTGTGATAATTAATCTCCCTGTGCCTCAGTTTCCTCATCCCTCTATTACAACATTAGTCCATTGAGGACAGGAACTTTTCTGTGTTTGCATCCTCAACAATTAGCCCAGTGTTTAGGGATATTAATAAAGGTTTAGTTAGTGCCTCTTCATTCGCTGGTATACAAAATGGGGGAGGGAGGGTTGGATTCACTGGCCTCCATGATTCTTTCTAGTTCAAAACTTTTGATCCTCGTAGGTACTTAAATGATCTTTTGTTGAATGAATGATTAATAACAGCCAGAAATTGGCCTATCAGTCGATAAATGTTTATTGGTGACAAATCAAGGCCTGCACACAAGGCCTGTTGGACTCTGCCCAGCATCAGTCATAGTCTAAGGTCTCCAGACAAAGCCAATGATGGAGATACTCTGAGCAGGGCACGGGGACCTCTGAACTCCATATGGGCCTTTGAAGTACCATCCTTAGACTTTCACCTGTACCTTTCCCACTAAAAAAAGCAATGATTGCAATTCTTCTTTCATCACCTCTGAACTCCTAAGCTGCTCTATGAAGGGAGGAACCAAAGACCTTTCCTGGAGTTATCTTTACTTCTGGTCATTCCTTATCTTGTACCCTACCGTAGTCACCTCATAGGGTCATAGAATTTAGAGCTGGGAGGGATCTTAGAGATCAAGTAGTCTAATACCCCCATTGTACAGATGAAGAAATTGAAGCCCAGGGTAGGAAAATGACTTCTCCAAATTCACATGGAGTAGTGAGGGTAGAGCTGGGATTTGAACTCATGGCCTTTAATGGAAAATCAAGTGCTCCTCCTACTGCCCCACACTGCCTCCTTGGCTCGCCTCAGGAGGCCTGGCTCTGGAAAGCAGTCATTCATATAGGGAAGCTGTGCCAGAGGGGGAGCAGGGCCAGTACTGGTGACTGTGCCTGCAACTCCCAGCTAGGTGGCAGAAATAAGGACTGGCCCCAAGAACCCAACCTGTGCAGCCACTGACTTCCATCTATTTCTTCCTGTATCTCAGGGGCTACCAAGGTGTTAGCCTTGCATGGCCCCAGAGAAGGGCCAGGCAGAGACAGAGCTATTCCTCCAAATGGCCACCAGCGGGAGCTGTCCCACTGATTCATAGCTAGGTCCTTACATTTTAAAAAGTCACTGGTTGGATCAGTTTAGAAATAGCAGTTTTCCTCTGCTCTGACCACACAGGCCAAGTAGCCCTGAAAGAAAGCCCTGGGCCCAGCCGGTCAAGCCTTTTCCCAACAAGAGATGCTGCTTCTCTCTCCTTCAGCCCTACCCACCTCCCCTGGTCTGCAGCAGAGGCTCCTTCTCCTGGCTGATGTACTGGGACCCTTCAATTGGGGTGGCCAGCTTTACATACCTGTGCCCATGGGCTGCTGAGTGACTGAAGCAGTTCATATCCTCATGGAGTGAGGACGCCATTCCATTGGCTTCTAGGGTGCTCAGGAGAGGGTCAGCTCCCCGGCTCAGCAGTAAACTGACCAGCTCATAGTTCCCTGGAACAAAAGGCAGATCTTTATAGGCCTGTATCTCAAGGACTTCAAAGATCAAAGGATATAAAACTGATCACAGCAGCATTTTTTTCAGGGGCGGGGTATGATAGCAAAGGACTGAAAGCCAAGCGGCTGCCCAGCGCTCAGGGGAACGGCTGACCAAACTATGGCATAGGAATGTTAGGGAGAATTAGTGCGCCATAAGAAAAGAGCAAATAAGAAAATGCAGGGAAACTGAGGAAGACTTGTAAGGACTGATGCAAAACAAAGAGAGCTGTGACCACGTCCACATAAAGTCAAGTGGCAGCTAAGCGGCACAGTGGATAGAGGACTGCCCTGGAGTCGGGAGGATCCGAATTCAAATTTGGCCTCAGACTCTGTGTGTGTGAGCTTGGGCAAGTCACTTAACCCCAACTGCCTCAAAAAAAGGGTGGGGGGAGGAAAGTCAGGCATTCCCTTCTCTTGGCAGAAAACTGGCGGACCTCAGGGGTGGAATGAAGCACATCTTGTCAGACAGACGAGGTGCTGATTGGTTTTTTTAACTGTTATTTTTTTGGGCTCCGTTTGGTGGGGTGGTGTTGGAATCATCATAATAATGTTAAAATAAAAATGCTTCAAAGGGACACCTGACTGGTCAAACCTGAAGGTGAAAGGGACCTGAGGGGAGCCTGTCATTCAAACTGTTCCCCTTGCCAAAAAGAAAAAACGATTTTAAAAGCTTCCACCCCGCCCCATGACATTTCAAAGGGGCCACCCAGAGAAAATCCTGCTCAGTCAAGAGTTCCCTCTTGGTGTCTCTCTGTTTAGTCTTGTCTGGGTGCCAAGCTCTGTACAAACCCACTGACGGATGGGGAGAGCGGGATGCCAGGGGACAGACTCCAAACCCCCTGGAAGGCTTTCAAGTCCTCCCCGCCCCATGCAAGGGCTTTCCTTGGTTCACGTGACACTGCCTGTGATGCCGGGGGCCTCAGCTGGGCCAGCGGGGCTCCTGGTGTGCGGGGAGCCCGCCGGTGGCTGCGGGTGGGGGGCAGTTACCTGCTGCCGAGGCCAGCTGCAAGGGCGTCTCTGCGTAGCTTTCTTCCTCGCTGTTCACCGCAGAGCCCTCCACGTGGGCACCAGCATCGAGAAGCAGCTGCCAGAGAAAGGGCAGAGGGCTATAGTGAGCCTGGAGGGGGCAGGCTGGTGGGGGGATGGAGTGGGGGTGCAGCAGGATTAAGAGGGAAAAGCCAGAGGAAGTCAACCCCCAGAGAAGGAAAGGCCCTGTCCCTCCCTCTGCCATCATCGCCCTCCTCCTGAGGCTGCTTTCCTACTTGATGCACCTACTGGGGCCAGTGACCTACTTTGGATACTGGAAGGAGCTCCAGGAGGCTGCTAGGGCCTGCAGCTCTCTCAGGTCAGGGGCTGGGGAGCAGGTGTGAGGGAGGAGGGGATTACACTCTGCTCTCACTGAGGCCAAGGTTAGCTTTGGAGACCTTGCCCTTGGACTCCTCGGGCTGCCGATGCGGGCTTCAGCACCCACCTGTCCACACCTTCTCTGCTGGCAAGGAGAAAGAAGGGATGGATGGTTCAATTCAATTCACTCCAACAAGAATATTTTGAGCACCCACTTTTTTCCAGGTGCTACTCTGAGTGCTGGGGACACAGAGATAAAATTTAAAATCTCTGCCCTCCAGGAGTTGAAATTCTCCTGGGAGCTGCACCATACACATCCTGTTTGATCTTAGGCAAATTACTGAAATTCAGGGCCAGGAATCTGACGAGTTGCCTCCAGTGAGAAGCCAACTAGGCTGTGGGCAGGGGGGAGGAGGGCAGGATGGAGGGGAAGGGCAGGGACAGAGGTCAGCCATAAAATTGCTGACGGAGACGCTTGTCAATCAAGACAAGCCCCGACATGGCCGGCGGTGCCAATGCCAAGACGATGGAGGTGGCATTGAAACTGGGCACAAGTCTAGACATTCCCAGGAATGAGTCAAGCTGCCCCAAAGAGGAATGGCCCACCTTGGGAGATGGTGAGTGCCCCTTCCTTGGGCATCTTCAAGCACTGACTGGATGACCACTTGTCAACTAGGTTTTAGGGGCATTCTTTTTTTTTT
This sequence comes from Vombatus ursinus, assembly GCF_900497805.2. Lineage (NCBI taxonomy): Eukaryota > Metazoa > Chordata > Mammalia > Diprotodontia > Vombatidae > Vombatus > Vombatus ursinus. The sequence goes on along the minus strand of NW_020954600.1, from coordinate 13,589,633 downwards.
TTTTAGTGAGGCAATTGTGGTTAAGTGACTTGCCCAGAGTCACACAGCTAGGAAGTATTATGTGCCTGAGGCCGGATTTGAACTCAGGTCCTCCTGACTCCAGGGCCGGTACTCTATCCACTGCGCCACCTAGCTGCCCCCATGGGGGCATTCTTATGAAGGCCATGGTTGGATCAGATCCCCTCTGAGGTTCTGAGCCAGTATAATGGAATGAGCATTGGCTTGGAAGACAGAGGACCTAGGTTCAAATTCTGCTTCTGAGCAAGTCATTATACTTTGTGCCGTGTCTGTAAGAAGAGTGGGTCAGACTGCTGACCTCAGAGGTCCCTTGTACCTCTATGGCTCTGAGCTCATGATCTTTTTCAACTTGGTTATTCTGATTTGGGGACCCTCCCATCAGACTTCACACAGGGTGAGGGGAAGAGGAAAAGGGGGGCGTCTATGTAGATTTGTGGCCAGGTAAGAGTGTGAGCCAAGGACGCATAGCAAGCCAGACACCTCGGAGGTATCCATCAAATGAGAACCGGACAGAATAATGCTGTTGGAAGAGGACTGGATATGGCGTCAGAAGGATACAGAATGGGTCTGTATCCAAGCTCTCCTCTTTATTAGAGCCGTGACCGTGGGCAAGTCAGTTACATCTCTTTGGGCCTCAGTTTCCTTTTCTATAAATTGATACCAGATCCTTCCCTTCCCTGTTTTGTGAGTATTTTTGTCACCGTGAGATTTGAGCCAATCTTATCCTTGGGCTGATCAATGAAAAGGAAGCACAGCACTGGGGACTCATGGGCTCTGGTATTAGAGGGGCAGGTCCAGGGAATACCCCAAATCTGGGGTAGCCATCACCCAGGGAACCTAACTTGTGAGTTGGGGAGGGGACATGCTTCCATTATGCTACATTATAAGCTCTGGGAGAGCAAGGACAATTTCATTTTTGCCTTTGTATCACTAATGCTTAGCACAGTGACTTGGCATACAGTAGGCACTCAATGTTTGTTGAACTGAATGATTTCTAGGGTCTGTTCCAATTCTAAATCATACAATTCTATGAGCACACTGGATAGAGCTCCCTATAAGGGCTGGTAATGCCCCAGTTCCCAAGGAAACCTCTTTAAGAGGCATGGGACTGAAAAAGGACAGAGGAGGAAGATGGCGGGTGTGCATGGCCCTTCTCTTGGTGTCAACTCCTTGATGCCCAAGTATCTCTCTGAGGCTGGAGTTGTGGTAGGAAGGAGCCTGGGCCAAGGGGCAGGCCCACACTTGAAAACCTTGATGATGTGGAGTGGTGCAGGTGTAAACCCTAGAAGGGAAGTTGTAGGAAGGAGTGGAGGCCAGGGAACTCACCTGAACAACAGAGATATGTCCATGCAGCACGGCAAACGTCAGCGAGGTCCAATGTCGGCTGTCAGGGTGCACTGACGGGAATCGGGGAGAACTGCTCGGGACCTGGGGGGGTTGGGAAAACCAGTGGAGAGTTCACTTTCTCTTACAAAGGCCATTGTTGCCGTTTTGACTGACACACTGGAGAGGAGGTGATCATGCCGACAACGGGAGGGAGGGATGTGGGAGGTGGCAGCAGGTGCGGGTGGGGTGCAGCTCCAGCTAGACTTGCTGCCTGCTGCAGACTGCATTTCATTGGCCCAGGAGGCAAGGCTTAACCTCAACCTTGACCTCCCTTTGACCAGTGCTGGGCACCTGGACATTTCTGGGCTCCTACCCTCCCAGAGAGGATGAGCTCCTTCTCTTGGGGTCTGGTGGGTAAACTGCCCATGTCCAAGATGGCCAACAAGGAGGGCCGGCAGGACTCTCCGTGACAGGTCAAGGACGAAGGCCCTGCATGCAGGGGCTTAGAGGTCACTTACTGGGATGTCCAAGTTTGCTCCAGCATCTATCAGCATCTGGACCATTGCTTCATCCCCAGCAGCACAGGCATACATCAGCGGGGTCATCCCCTAAATGGACCAAGGACAGAGATACTCAGCTGTTTGAAGGGTTTCAGGGGGACTTGTGTTCCTGCTGCCCGAGGGACTGTGGACCTGAGTCAACATAGTGCGAACGTAAAGGAAATGAAGAGGAGCTGGCTTTGAATTCTTCCCCAAACACCATCTGTGTGACACTGGGTAGGCTGCTTACCCCCCAGGCCTCAGTTTCCTCAGCTGTAAAATGA
>NW_020954600.1:13583567-13587456 GCF_900497805.2 Vombatus ursinus | reverse complement strand
GTAGGCTGCTTACCCCCCAGGCCTCAGTTTCCTCAGCTGTAAAATGATCGAGTTTGGGCATGGTGGCCTCTGAGGGGCCTTCTGACTCTAGACATACAAGTCTATAACTCTTAACTAAAGAAAGTGGCAGATGAAGAAACAGTGAGGAGAAATCGGTGGTGGGACGGAGAGCTCATTAGCCATCGACACCCCGGCTTTCTCAGGGCTCAGAAATGCCCACATGGTGTGGTCACTTCCCTTCTCAAGCTCCCACAGGCAGATTGTGCCTCCACCTTCCCAAAAAGAGCCCTGCAGAGAAGGAGTTAACTCTCAGTGGTTTCCCCAGCAAGCATTTTCCTGGAGCCCTAAAATGTTATTTATTAAGTGATGTGTGTGCAGACAAGATCGCCCAGCCTTGTAAATCCCTCTCTCTGGATGCCGGGAGACAAATGAATAGTCTGAGATTAATCGGGGGGGAGACAGGGCTGTTTACCGACAGATCACTCTAGAAATATCAAAGGCCAGAAAGTAAATAGGGAGACAGACCAGGGCCCCCCGGAGAAATCTGTTTTCCCCCGAAGCACAAGCTGTTAGCTCCTCAGATAGCCAACAAAACTGCCAGCTTCTGGAGGGTAGGGGCTGACTTCTGCCTCTTTTTATATCCCCAGCGCATAGCCCAGTGCCTGGCACATAGTAGGTGCTTAACAAATGTTTGTTGATTGACTCTCAGAACTGCAATTAAACTGCTTGCCCTTTAAGGGTAGGGATTATCTTTTGCTTCTTTTTGTATCCTCAGTGCATAGCACAGTGCCCGGCACATACTAGGTGCTTAATAAGTGTTTACTGATTAATTCTCAGAGCTGAAATTCAACCATTAGCTCCTAGGGGGCAGGCATTGTCTTCTGCCTTTTTTTGGTAACTCCAATGCATAGCATAATGCCTGGCACATAGTAGGTGCTTAATAAATGTTTGTTGATTGACTCTAAGAGCTACAACTAATAGGCCAGCTCCTCGAAGGCTGAGATCAAGTCATATTTATCTATTTTTGTTTTGTTTTGTTTTGTTTTTAGCTAGGCAATGGGATTAAGTGACTTGCCCAGGGTCACAGAGCTAGTGTTTTGTGTCTGAGGCCACATTTGAACTCAGGTCCTCCTGAATCCAGGGCTGGTGCTCTAACCACTGCGCTACCTAGCTGCCCCTATCAAGTCCTATTTAGACAGAGCTAGGTAGCACAGCGGGAAGCGCACGGGGGCCTGGAGTTAGGAAATCCGGCCTCAGACACTTATGAGCTCTGTGACCCTTAAATTCTCCGTGCCTCAGTTTCCTCATCTGTAAAATGGGGATGATAACAGCCTCCCCATCACAGGGTTGTTGTGAGGATTGTGTTGTAAACCTGAAAGGACCATTTAAAGGCTAGCTCTGTTTCTTGCCCAGGAAGCCCCACACCAGGGCAGGTGTCAGAGCAGGCGCTCAGGAGACACTGGACACCACTCGCCACGGGATACAAAGGTGGGAAGGACATTAGGAATCAGTCCAACCATGGAAGGCTCGGAGGGCGAGGCACTGGGTCCGGCTCAGACATACTGGCCGTAGTAGAGCCACGAGGTCCAACTCCAAACCCAGCCCCGTCCATGACGTTCCCTCGGGGGAGCAGTTATAACCGCCTTACAACTCAGTCACAGCCAAATGCCTTGGAAGTGCAAGGAGCCCCAGCCAGGCAGGCAGGCCCAGGCCCAGACCCAGGCCCAGGCCCAGGCCCAGGCCCAGGCCAAGGGCTCCGGGGGGGACAGGGAGGGTCTGACCCCATCCGACCCTTCTGCCATTTTCTCCCACCACCAGATAAACTGGCCCAGACAGAGTCCAACCCTTTCTAGTCCCTGAACCCTTTACTGGCCTTAAATAAACCTTCCGGGGCAGCTAGGTAGTTCAGTGGATTGAGCACCGGCCCTGAAGTCAGGAGGACCTAAGTTCAAATCCGGCCTCAGACCAAACACTTGACACTTACTAGCTGCGTGACCCTGAGAAAGTCATTTAACCCCAATTGCCTTAAAAAAAAAATTAAGGGGCAGCTAGGTGGTGCAGTGGATAGAGCACCAGCCCTGAAGTCAGGAGGACCTAAGTTCAAATCTGGCCTCAGACCAAACACTTGACACTTACTAGCTGTGAGACCCTGAGCAAGTCACTTAACCCCAATTGCCTAAAAAAAAAAAAAAAAAAAAAAAAATTAAACCTGAAAATTGAATCTGAAAAGAAATAAATCCTGGAGTTTACCAAGTATTTACATAAATAGAGAGTAATTCCTTTTAGGCAGCCCTGCAACAAGCTTCTTCGACCCTGCTGGAGGTGAGCTTGGGAATCCTTGCCTTCACAGCTAGGTCTTAGATGGCTAGTGACGCCTGGCCAGAGAGGTTACGTTACTTGCTTGGGGTCACAGAGCTAGTCAGGTATCAGGAGTAGAACTTGAACCCAGACCTGGGTTGACTCCAACAGCAGGACTCTCCACCCTGGCTCAGTGCCCCTTTCCCGTCAGGATGCCGCTGCTCCCCTGCCCCCACATCCAGCTCCTGGCCAGGCACACTCTATTGATTGCCACTTAAATAATTTGACATAGATTATTGTTATTATGAATTTTTGCCCAGAGAGTTCTCCTCCGTACCCCCATTAACTACAATCTCCTCATCTGTCACCTCCTCCGAGAAGCCTTCCCAGACCACACCGGCGCCCGCTTCTGAACTCCCATGGCACTGATTGCCTGGACTCTTCATTCAGCACCCAATCATCAGTGGCCTTATAGCATAAGCTGTCTTGTCTCATTATTTAATTATATCATAAGCTCCTTAAGGACAGGGATAATGTGCTGGTCTGAAGATGTGCTTGCTAATTGCATGTGGCTATGGGCAAATCACTTAGTTTCTCTGAGCCTCAGTTTCTTCATCTGGAAAATGGAGAGAATGCCAGCTCAGCTTATATCAGAGAGTGTCCATGAAGGAAATACTCTACGTAAGTGTGAATACAGCGGTCCTGGCACTGGCTCTGGAGTCAGGACCTGGGTTCAAATCTCTCTGGTTTTTGATATGACCTCTACGATCCTGGCTAAAGTCACTTAATCTCCCTGTATCTCAGTTTCCTCATCTGTGAAGAGAGAGGGTTGACCATTTAACCTCTGAGGTCCTTCCCGCTCTAAGTCTATGAACCTTTGAATCACCTACAGTGCCTGGAACAATAAAACCCACACAGTAGGTGCTCCGTCACTCTGTCCAATGAAAGACTGATGGTCACTTGTGTTTGGGTGTGTATCCGGTGCCCGGGCAGGGCACCAGGCTGGGTCCCCTAGACCTCCAGCCGCCTGTTCCCACGCCACCCCCCACCCAGTCAAACTCTCTGGCATTCCAGGGTTAGAAGTTCAGCCCAGAGAAATGGAAAGCACATTCCTGGATTTTCTAGCTTGAACTGTAATGATAACAATAATAATAAACAACTGTGAACTTAAAGCAAGGAGAGGAGACTGCATATTGGCTGGTGGAGACACCCATCCCCATGTACTGTACTTTCCTGACATCATATAAATGTGATATAAGTGCTTTACACGTATTATTTCATTTGATGTGAGGCATGAATGGGAGATGAGGGGGAACTGTATTCAGGCTTTGTACATAGTAAGTGCTTAATAATAATCTTCCTTCCTCACTTCCTCCCTTCCTTCTCTTTTTTTCCTTCCTTCCTTCCTTCCTTCCTTCCTTCCTTCCCTTTTTCCTTCCTTCCTTCTTTCCTCCCCTTTTACCTTCCTTCCCTCCCTCCTTTCCTCTTTCCCTTTCTCCTGCCTTTCCTCTTTCCCTTTCTCCCTCTTCATTCTTTCCTTCCTTCCTTCCTCTTCCCTCCCTCCTTCCTCCCCTTTTTCCTTCCTTCCTTC
>NW_020954600.1:13529726-13583557 GCF_900497805.2 Vombatus ursinus | reverse complement strand
CCTTCCTTCCTCTTCCCTCCCTCCTTCCTCCCCTTTTTCCTTCCTTCCTTCCTTCCTTCCTTCCTTCCTTCCCTCCTATTCCTAGTCTTCTTCTAGTAGACATTTTGAAAGACCTGTTTCTCACTACTCAGACTCTCCCAAATCTCCCTCGCCTCTACCTGGTCATCCATGGTGTTAACCCCATCGGGCCCCAGTGCCTCAATGGCCTGGTTGATGAGATCTGTCCTCCCACAATTGAGCATCCGGAAACCTAGGTCCTGGTTGAACTTCTCAGTGGCTGCTTTGGCATCGAGTCTCCGAAAGGAACTGAAACAACATTCAGGCCTGTCCAAGAGAAAGACAAAAAGGATACGAGCTGCATTATGGGGAATCCTTCTGGGATGGATTCAGGGCGTGTTTCTCTACACCAGGACTCAATGCAGAGTCAGGGAGCCCCAGAAGCGCTAGGCTGGGTGTAGGGATGTGAGATTCCAACAGGATCAGATTGGCCACATGGCCAAGTGAGGGATGATCTCAGACATAGCCAGCCTTATCTTTTCTCCACAAATCACGAATAAGTCTAGAAAGTGCCTTGGTGGTGTAGTCACCGTTTTCCATATGTAACATTCTACCTCCCCTCCAAAATCAGGGGTGCACTATTGGAAATGTCTGTGTCTCCAACCATTCCATATCACTCCTTCAAGCACCGGCATCTCAGCTAGATTGGCCCACTTTGTATCATAGATCTGGAATGCAAAAGGATCTAAGAAGACATCAATCCTTGTTCTATGCATCTCATACCTGACATTTCTAGTCTCTCCCAGCCTCCTTATGGTGGTCCTCCATGCTGGGAATGCCTTTCCTCCCTCCTATCCCTAAGAATTCCTAGTTTCTTACAGTTCAGCTCAGCCTCAGGCGCCATATAAGGCCCCTACTCATTCCCCCACATTTATTTATCTGCGTACATGTTGTTTCCTCTTAGCAGAATGTAAGCTTCTTGAGGGCAGGGACTGTTTCTTTCTTTCTTTGCCTCCATGCACAACGGGGACCAGTTACAGAATCAGAGAAATGTCTGTCTTGGGATTTAGATCAGGAGCTACAGTTAGTATGGCTCTTTCAGAGAAGGGGGAAGGATGTGAAGGCTCTCAGTGGCTACAAGGGGTCAGGAAAGCCTTTATCCCACTTTTCCAGAACGAGTAGCCTATGAGGAGAACAATCCAATTCCAAGACAGAAGAAAGGGCTGGAATTCTTCTGCCATGTCTGCTTCCCCATTCTAACTCTCCTGCTCCAGGTATCAATCATGGAATCTTGGGAGACGGGGATGGTCCCCAGGGACCAGTCTTGGTGGAGATTTATGAGCTATTCTAATAATACTCTTGTTTATTTATGGGAAACTTTTTCAGAGAAGTTCAAAACACTTTATAGCTTTTACCACCCACCCTCCCAACATCTTTGTAAGATAGGAAATGGATGGCTATGGCCAGCAGAGGCTACAGAAGGAAAAAAACAAAACAAAACAAAACAACTTGCCTCCCTTGCTCAACAGAAAGTTGTCTGTAGGCTTGGGACAGCCAGCCCTCCCCTTGCCAGCTTTGTCCTTACAGGTTGTAGGACTTTGGCTGCTCCCACCCCACCCCAACAGAGCACATCTCACATACTTTAACTGCCGGGGCTCGCAGTCCAGGCCAGGTAGGAGTAGTCGGGCTGTCTGCCGGATGTCATCACTGTCCACAGTCAGGCTGCGACGGTGTTCTGCATAGGTGATGGCCACACGCATCCATTCCATCAGTGGAGGGAGGAGCATGAAGGGCCTGCAGGAGAGCAAAGAGACAACAGGGTCAGCATACGTGGACATGAGTCAGTGACAGGGGAAAAGAGGACATCTACCAGTGTTTCTTGGAGAATGGACAGCAATTAATTTGTATAATGGCTTCTTTAAAATGATGATCCCTTTTAATATTCCCTGTCCAGCAAGGCAGAAGGCAGAGAGAGGCATCAATCCAGTGAGCAGGAAAGGATGTCATTGGTTGAACCACTCCGGGTGGGAACTTTGACTCTGGGTCAACACCATGCTGACTGCTCTATCTTGTCCCTCAAGAACCACCCCAAACCACTACGGGATGGAGAGGGCACCAGACTCAGGGTCAACACCACGCTGACTGCTCTGTCTTGTGCCTTGAGAACATCAGACACAGCCAGGGGAATGTTACCAGTGGTCAAGGAGGGTCAGTCAACAGCCAGTTGACGAGTTGACTGCGTGCCCAGTTTCACAGCCCAGGCTGTGAATCATAGAATTGGGTTTCGTGGGAATAGAGGAGACAGGAGAGATTGCTGGATTAGTCAGGAGTCAAGAGACCAAAGTCTTGGTCCTAGGCCTCCCACAAGACAGCTCTACACTTCAACAATTCCAGGCCTCAGTTTCCTTATCTGTAAGATAATGGAATCTAAAGGACAATCTTGAAAACAGTTTCCAGCTCTAATAAGAGTAAATATTTACAAAGCACCTAAAAGCTCTTTACATACCATCTCATTTAGCATGGCCACTTAGCAGTGAGGTGCTGCAATTATCCTGATTTTACTGAAGAGGAAACTGAGACTGAGAAAGCTTAAGTAATTTGCCTGAGGGCACACAGCTGGTGAGCTGTCTGAAGCAGCATTTGAACCCAGGTCCAGCGTCCTATCCATCATATTGACCGCTGACATGGGCGGAGGCTGGATCCTGCTGGAGCTCTCCGGCACATCGTCCCCGGTGAGCAACGCCTCCGGGACCAGCAGCCCCAATAGCAGCACCCTTTTCTCTCCCCCTCGCTGGGATGACAAGAGTCCCCAGCCCATCCTGGGATGCAGGCCATCGGTCTTCAAACGCAGCTCAGGAGTTTCCTGCAGGATTTGAACTCCTGTGTACAAATAGGATTCCCAAATGGGCAAGGGCACTTTACCCCCTGGTCCTGCCACCTCAATCAATGCAAATAAATTAAGTGAGTCTCTCTGTGTGTGTGTGTGTGTGTGTGTGTGTGTGTGTGTGTGTGTGTGTGTGTGTGTAAGCAACAGCATAGAAAAGCCTCAGCCCGTCAGGCTGAGGAGAGTAGCATCAGCCAGCCCTTTGAGGATCCCACCAGCCAATAGCCCCAAGGGGCCACTACATTTTACACTATTGCCCCATGAAAGCCCCCATCTAAAGCATGCTCAGGGAGATAGGACACTGACAAGCAACTCAAAACGGGAGAGGGCTTTTTGGGAAGGGCCAGGGGCACGAAATCCTGTTAGGAGAAAGGTTCCATAATAGGATTTGGGAGTAGAGCTTTTCTCTAAGGACTGGGGGGCGGGGGGGGGGGGAGCGACTGGAACTCCCACTTCTTCAGAAGAAGCAATTCAGCGTCTCAACAAGGACTTTTCTGTTTTTATCCTGCCACGAGCTAGGTAGAGCAGGGGGGCGACACAGGATGTATCTTTGACAAAGGGCCTGTTTCCTCCCCCTCCTCCAGCCTCCTCCTTTGTTCCTGCTCAGTCCTGCCTGAGATCACCCACCATCTTAAAGTCAGAGAGGCGGTTCATGGCTGGTCAGGGCCACTCCCGTTGATGAAGGAGGGCTGCCCGGGGTCCTTTCCGAGGGCTTTGTCTAGCTTCCTGAGGCAATGAGGACCCCCTCTGGAGACCATCTCACAGTCTAATCGATTTGGCCATTAGGGAAGTCTCCCTGACAACCAGCCTCCTTGCTTTGTGACTCACTGGACATACGGACTGCCCCCAATGGATCGAGCCCTTCTCCTGGCTCGCCATCACGAGAAGAAAGGCCATCACCAACAAGCTGCCCTCTTAGGCAAGTCTCGATAATGACAAGAGACCTATTCCCTTCTTCCCTCTGTGTTCTGTCAACTCTAGCAGGCTCAGCGGGGGGGCTGCTGAGCGGGACCCAGGCTTTCCTCCAAGTTTGGTGCTGGGTCTGCTGGAGCTCATTAAAGTCCATGACAGGCAGCATGGCCTCAAGGAAAGAACATTGGATTAGAAGTGCAAAGACCTGGGTGCAAGTCCTGACTATGCCACTTACTGTTCACGTGACCTTAGGCAAGTCTCCTTACCACTGTGAACCCAAAAGACCCTCATCTGCAAAATAGGAATCGTAATATTTGCATTACCTACCTGTTGGTTCACTTGGGTTCAAAATATGAGCTTCCTAAGTACAAGACGTGAAAGGTATGACTACACAGGAGTCTGTTGGAATAAGATCTGGGGGTTTTATGGGGCAGCTAGGTGGTGCAGTGGATAGAGCGCTGGCCCTGGAGTCAGGAGGACCTGAGTTCAAATCCGGCCTCAGACACATAACACTCACTAGCTGTGTGACCCTGGGCAAGTCACTTAACCCCATTGTCTAGCCAAAAAAAAAAAAAAAGAAGACAATCTGGGGGTTTTAATGGACCTCAAGCTCCATGTGAATCAAAGGTGTGATAGTGTAGCCCAAGAATCTAATGGGATTTTAGACTGGAATTAGGAGATGGTAATATCTCTGCATTCTGCCTTGGCCAGGTCAGATGTGAGTGCCATGTATAATTGTTCGGTGTGCTATTAGGCAAATGTAGCACAGAGGATATAGAGCGTGGGATTTGGAGGCAGGAAGATCTGAGATCAAATCCTGCCTCAGACACTTACAATTGTGTGACCCTGGGAAAGTGATTTCATCTCTGTTTCCTCATCTGAAAAATGAGGCTAATAACAGAGCCTGCCTTTCTGGGTTGTTGTAAGAACCCAGTGTGATACTATTTGTAAAGTACCTTGCTAATCTTAAAATGTTATATTAATGCTAGTTGTTATTATCATTAATATTTTATTAATATTACATTATTAATTAAAATAGGAAATATAACAGTATCTATAGTATTGAAATTATTATTAACAACAATAACAATAAATAAGAAGTGGGATGATGGTCATGAATGGGTGTAGGGATGAGAGGCATGGCCATGTCAGTGTTGTAGAAAGAATGAATGAACAAACCCATGAATTATCTTTCTGCCACAGTTCAGTTCCTAAAGCCAACTGTCTGAGAGGTTCAGTCTTGACTACAGACCTGCAGTGCCTTTTTGTAAATTAGACAATATTTAGATTTCAAAAGTACGTTGGAAAATCAGAAGCTTTCAGGTCAAAACAGGAAGCCAAGCTCAGAAACACATGGCCAAACTGCTGTCTAGCCCAGTTCCTTTTAGCCACAACAAAGGGTCACCTAACCTCTCTTAAAAAACCTCCAGCGACAGGAGAGGTGCTACCTCTGGAAACAGCCTATTTCACTCTAGGATGCCTGGAGAAGTGGGGTATGATGTCCAAACCTGTCTCTCTGCCTCTCTCACACTTTGCTCTTTGTTTCATTGGTTGGGGCAGGTAGACGTTTTTGCAAATGATAACCCTTCAAATATTTGCAGATTCAAAATCCCTCCAAATATTTTTTAAGTGACTTGCACTGGACAAGTCATTTAACCACCCTGAGCCTCAGTTTCCTCAGCTGTAAAATGAGGGGGTGGAACTAGATGACCCCAGCTCTAAATTTACTATCCTTTGACCCACTTAAACCATCTCTAGCCACACTCCCCCCACTCCAATTCTACATGTATCCCTGTTAATGTTTTACATATTCACCGGATTCGGCATAAAACTTTACTTACATATCATTAGCCTTGGGAATAGAAGAGTAAGCAAAAAGATAATTCACAAATTAGCAAAATCACGCTGTGTTCATTGGATAATACATAAGAGCCAAGTGTAGGGTTTTTATCGCTACAAAACCTCTTGAAGTCTCTCTCTGCTGGGATGTCTCCCTCCTCTGCCCAAACCCAACCCAACGAGGCAGGGGTAATGGGAAGCTACGTTCTAGCGAGACACGAAGGCCACGGAGAGCTGGGCGTTAGAGCGACGCGCTGTTGGTAGGATGCTTTCTGCTCTTTTGAAGACGGTACGTGGCTACATGCATTATTAATAACCACAAAGAGAGCCATCTCAGAGATGTTTTCTGAAGACAAGGTCATCTTGCTTTCCTTCTGCCCTTGGGGTACGTCTGCTGCTCGTTTGAATGCAATTATGACAACTCCACCTGCAAAACCGACCCTCCTTCCTCGATAAAAACCACACAGGGCCCAGAGGAGGGTGAAATAGTCAGGGACGATGCCCCAAGCATGGCCTGGGCTCCAGTCAAGAGACACACCGAGCTTATTCCTCCCTAATATGCCTCTTCTGGGTCATGGATGGTACCATGGTGAGATCTTCGGAACCTCCTGGATTCGAATCCCATTTCTACTACTTACAACTGGTGTGACCTTGGACCAGCCATGTCATTTCCTGGGCCTCAGCTCTGTCTCCCATGATGTGGACCAGGCTCTCTCTGAGGCGCCTTCGATATCCCTGTGATATTTCATCTCCCCCTGGGCGTCCTTAGAAGAGCTGGCTGGTGTTCCTGGGCATGCTGGACCAGTCCAATAAAAACGAACCCTACGGGCTGCTTCTACAAGGTAGAAGGGCCCCCCGAGGAGCAATGCTGAAATGTATCTGCGGACGGGGCCTTGGCTTGCTTTCCCCCTAATTAAAAGGGGAAATATTCTGCCTTCTTGTCTTTCCTCTTGGCTGCCCTGGATCCTGGGGCAATGCCCATCAGATCGACATAGGTGTTGACAGCACCGGTGCTGGGCAGAGGGAATGCAGGGGAGGGTCCTCAGGGCCAGAGAAAGCCAGGTCCTCTCAGCTCCTTTATGCTCCACAGCTTTCTTCAGGCAGGCTGGATGTTTGAGAAAGCATCTGGTGGTTCAGATGTTGGCAAGTCAGCAGCGGGAAAAGGGCCAGGGCTCCGGCTCTGGATGGCCTGGATCCATCTAAGGACGGCCTTCCCACTTGAGAAAAGGGAACAGCCGCACCATCTAGGAGGCTCAATGGAAAGGGGAGAAACTTGGAGTCAGAGGCCCTGGGTTCTAATCCTGCCTCTCTCCGAGATTCCACCCCTCCTCATCCCTCATCCATCCTCTCAGAATCCCTAGTTTCTTCAAGGTTAAGTTCATTCAGCTTCTCCTTCAAAAAGTAGATCCTGATTCTGCCCTTCCCTCAACTTCTCCAACCTCTCCATCTCCCTGCTTTCTTCAAGACTCAAATCTCACCTCCTGCAAAAGGCCTTTTTTCTGGTCCCCACAGGGCTAATGCCTTCCCTCAGACATTACCCCCATATATATTTTGTATGCACAGAGTTATTTGCATATTGCCTTTCTCATTAGAATGTGAGCTCTTTGAGGATGCTTTGGCCTTTCAGTTAGGTGGCACAGTGGCTAGAACACCAGACCTGGAGTCAGGAAGATCTGAGTTCAAATCCAGCCTCAGACCCTTACTAGCTGTGTGACCCTGGGCAAGTCACTTCACCCTGTTCGCCTCAGTTTCCTCATCTATAAAATGAACTGGAGGAGGAAATGGAAAACCACTCCAGTATTTCTGCCAAGAAAACCCCAAGAGGGGTCACGAAGAGTTGGACATGATTGAACAATAACATTTTGTATTTACATATCTGGGTATAATATTTTTCCCAATGGACCGTAAGCTCTTTGAGGGCAGGGAAAGTTTCCTTTTTGTCTTTGTATTCCCAGTACCTAATACTGTGCTAAAAAACATAGCATGCACTTAATAAGTGCTTGTTAGAACGGAAAGAAAGCTAAAGGATGCTGCTGGTGGCTACATCTTTAAACTCTGATGTGGTCTGGAATGACTTCCAACCAGGATTTTCTGGGCAGCGTGATTCTCTGGCCACCAGCCTCTCTACGCCCCCTGAAGTCAGTGTACACTTTTTAGGACCTCGGCAGGCTGTTTTCTGCTTTTCTGGAAAAGGGAAATGAGAGCTCTTCATCGTCGGTAGATCTCTGCTTGGGATTCTTCCTCTCGTCTCACAGCCAGGTTTCAGAGCCAAGGGGCAGTTCGTGGACTGGTATTGGCTAGGTTGGGGCTCTCACCTAGTATCATCGACTGGGCCAGTCTGGCCCCCTTGTTTTTTGTTTTTTTTCAGAGAAGGAATGAAGGTACAGAGTGACAAAGCAGAGTAAGATCCCACGCAGCTCAGAGTCACAGGACTTCAGAGTGGGACGAGATCTCCAGCGGCCACAGAGGTTGACTCCAACTTGGAAAAGAATCCTCTCTTATAACATACTCAGTGAATGGTCCAGCTTCTACTTGATGACCCCCAAGGAAGAAGAACCCACTATCCCAAGACGGCCCATTCCATGTTGGGATAATTCTTAATTGTTAGTTTTTTTTAATTCATCTAAATCCTGAATCTGTTGTTTTGCAACTTGTACGACTGATTCTGGTTTTACCTCCTAGAGACAAACAGAACAAGACCCATCCATCTTTCAGGTCTCAGCCCTTTAAATACTTGAGCAACTATCTTGTACTCCCTGGCTTCTCTTCTAGGGCTAACCACACTTAGTTCCTTTAAATGATCCTTTATGACGGACTTGATGCCCTTCACCATCCTGGGCATTGTCTAGCTTATTAGTGTCCATGGTAAAACACGGCATCGGGGAATGAACAATATTCCCAATGTGGTCTGACCAAGGGAGAGGATGGGGCCATTGCCTCCCCTGTCCTGCTTAAGGACTTTCTCAGAATGAATTACTTAGTGAGTAGCTGTGTCTCATGACACCCAGGGCAGGGCTCTCGTCACTCCGCCATCTTGGCTGGAGAGCAATAGCTGCTTTCTGTGTTTTTTTCCAACTTGAAGGGCCATTTGCACCACAGACACCCCCCCCCCCCCCAGGGTCCTGGAAAGGTCTTCCACAGTACCTGGTTTGTAAAAAGCCTTTTCTTTCCACCTTAAAAAACAGAGTGCAGTGGGGGAAGAAGAATGAAAACAAGCAAACTGGAGGCCCTGGTTTTAAGAGAGCCTCGAAGCTTGGAAAAAATAAATAAACCCTGTATCACTCAGCACACTTATGATTTATTGTGATTCCAGTCTTAGAAGCAGTGTCTTAACAACGGGGAACAGGAAATGACTCCAATTTCCAGGCTCAAAGCAGGCCCTGTTCCTACATGGGGAATGGGCAGGGGGCCTCAACAAAAATGGTCCAAGTTGGCAGCCTGGATGCTCGCCTACAACCAGCAGTGGTGAGAGGAGGCCAGCAAGATTGGAGGGTTTTGGCCAGTGCTCTGGGCTGGAAAGTCAACTTTGGCATGGGGGTTGCTCTGCCCACTGGGTACCCATGTGTGTATAAGCACACGGATGAGTAGCATTAACGTTGACCCGTACGGTCCTTACAGTGTACTTCCATCCCATCCAGTCTATTCTAGGCCTTGGGAGGCCAAATCATGGCTACTTAATTGAAACATTTGGCTATAAGCCCAAAATGGTTTCAGATTTAGGACCTTGATCCTATAGCTGGGAAAATTTAGAGAGGGTACCAATGAGTACTGGTAATGGGCTTGTTTCCTAATGAGCAATTTCACCATCATCTATCTCTTACCCCTTATCTTCATCTCAAGGCTCAGAGCCCCAAGAAAGGAAAGTCAGGGGGATGGGCCGAAGGAAATAGTTTATTTAGGAAGGTGCAGCCAGAAAGACGGTCACCCTCAACCCCCAATTATCTTTCCCTCTGACACACCCTCAGATGAAATCAACCTAATCACTGGGCTCATATGCCTTTTGTACCATTCAAAATGGTCCAAAGAATCCTCCCCTGACCCCATCTACTTTGCCAAACAACACAACCACCCACCACTCTTTCTTCATCATCGGGATGTGAACTGGGTATTTTTGCAATGGTTTGGGATAGGGACATCACAGATCTAGACTGGAGGCCCAGTCTCCTGAGATAGGGGCAGGGGAGATGGGAATTCAGGCAATTACAAAAATGACAAATCCCTTCACAGGTCAGGGATGGCCCAAGTGTAGAAAACTTTCCAGCATGATCCAGGTGGATTCCTTGGGGCCAAGAGAGAATCCTCACCACAAATTCCCTCGCCGCCCCCCCCCCCCCGGTGGAATCACGGCGGCTCAAAATGGAGCTAAAAGTCTGGTTAAGAACACAAGAAAAGCAGTGTTCTCCTGAAGTCAGAGTCTCCTCCAACCCAACTGAAGCAATTAGAGCCCAATTCACATCTTGGGTTAATTATTGGGAAAAAATGTTGGGTAAACCAGAACAATTTCCTCTGGCTCAGACCCCTTCAGACATCTTCAACCTCCTTTTAGTTCCCACCCTGCCACTCCTGGTACAGATCCCATCACCCAGTCTCCAGAGGTGACTGGATGGAGGTGATTTCTGGGCAAAGGCTGTTTCAGGGCTCAGGAATGGCTCTGGGGTCTCTGGAGAGGGAGCATGCTTCCCTTAGTGTATTCTTGTTCACCCTCTACTCCCCCTTCCCCCATTTGGTATCCATTAGCACAAACTCTAAATAAAGATCTGGTGCCTAATGCTTCCAGCTGGAGAGCTTATTTGCACTGGAATAGGTCTGGAATGACAACAAATTCCCAATTATCCATAAGTGGATTATCTGTGACAGCCCCCAGCTTTCTCCCACCACCATCATCAGTCCACCTCCACCCCCCACCTCCGGGCCATAGCTAGGCAGTGGTTGACAGTAGAAGAGGTGGCTGACATGCCCAACTTTATTACTGGGCATGACTTTGGAATGTAGTTAGAAAGCCACTTAGAAACTACTTTTGGATGAGCTCAAGGAGGAGAGTGGGCTGTTTTGCCTATGGGAAATTGCAGAATTTCTTGAATGGCCTCACACTTCCCCCTGAAATGAAGGCCCAATCTTTTTAAATTAACAATATTCTACTGGTGGTGGGGTATAGCTATGGGTCATAGAATACTATAATCTCTGAAACAGTAAAACTGCTAATTACTCAGAGGGCAGTGGGTTTCAAGAGAAATCAAGGAAAGTCCCCAGTGGTGAAGCTATGAGAAAGTAAGATGCTGAGTTGTACAGGATGGACGTGGATGGATTGGGGTCTGTGCTGTTGGGGAACGTATCCATCAATGACACTACTCATCCATCTGAATATTTGGATTAACCATGATTCACCTGAGTTATACCATGCCTCATCCCTCTCCACTGAGGCCAATAAAGTAAGAGGGGATTTTTAGATGGGGCCATATTTATTCTTCCTGGGGTTAGAGTGGGAAGAATATTCGTCTTAGGATCATGGGATTTTGAGAGGGGGAGGGGAGGGAAGGGAGTGTAGACCTATGATTTCATTGATATAGGTATCTCCCAGCATGGAAACTACTTTCATAGTTATAGGAGTTGTAGTCATAGAAAACTGCCTGGGTCACTCAGAGGTTAAGTGACTCATAGTCACACAGGCAAAACCTGAACCCATTCCTTTCAACTCCAAGATAGGCCCTCTATTCACTACCATGATGCCTGGTACTAGATGATCATTAACTCAGCCTGAAGGAGATTTTGGAGGTCATCCAGTCCAAGCCTCCAAGTGAGGAACTGAGGCCCAGAGGAGGGAAAGAGACTTGTCCAAAGTCACACATCTAGGCAACAGAGGAACCAGAGTTGGAATCTGCATCCTTTAACCCCAAATATCTAGTATTTGTTCCAATCGCCTCAGGACCTAGGTTTGAATCCTGATGCTTCATACCTGTGAGACCTTGGGCAAGTCACTTAAACTCATCTGGCCTTGATTTCCTCTTGGGTTAAATGAAGAGCTTGGATTTGGTAAGCTCTACGACCGCTTCCCACCCTAAATCTGTGATCCCATGCTCCTGCCTGGCTCTACCCGAATCACTTCCCTTCTCTTGGTTCCAGGTCAGATGATATGATCTCTAAACTCAGGTCCCACCCAATTCTAGATCCTAGCATCCCAGATACTGCTAACATTTTCATGGATCATACTAACCACTGAGTTAGTACATGTATCTGAGCTTAGGGTTACAGATAGACAGTGGGCTGGATACAGAACTGAATACAAGCAGATATGATAGCTATTAGGAAAAGGGGTATTGCTTTCCACGACTGTAATCCTCTCTGCCACCAGAAACTATCTTTTTTATGCTAACATGCTTCCAGTGACACTCTCTGGCTACAAAGTGTGGCACAGAAGTCTCACAACCGTCACAACCGTAGATGACCAATGAAAGAGACGCAGTGGGTGAAAGCAGCCTCAGCATACTGACAACAGCTCCATGTGTGTGAGAGAAGACACTGTCCACAATTCTGTATCACAGATACTCTGATCCAAAAAGGAGACGGGCTGGTTCTCTGGTGGGAGTGAGAAATGACATCTGGACAGCCCATGCACTGCACAGAGTATGAAAAGAAGGGCAGGAGGGCCTCCAGGCTCCCAGGTCAATGGAACTTCTCGGGAGGATCTTGCAGAAAGAGCCAGGCACGAGACTTGTATGAATGGACACTGAGCTTCTAGAACCAGGAGGACAATGACCACAAAGGAGAGAAAACACAAGGAAAACAATACTGAAAGACTTTGTTACGTTGATCAATGCAATGATCAAGCAGCTATGGATGAGAAAGCATACATGAAGCGCTTACTCTGTGCTGGGGATATGAAGTGAAGACAGTCCCTGCCCTCAGGGAGCTTCTACTCTTTCATTGTTTTCTAGTGTTTTTAAGGGGTTTTTATAGAGTCATAGCTTCTAGAGCTGGAGCTGGGAGGACGGCCGCAGAGATAATTGAATCCAATTTCTTCACTTACAGATGAGGAAGCCGCCGTCCAGGGAGGGTTAGGTTTCTCAATTGGGGTCATATAGGTTAGAGAGCATCAGAGGTGAAATTCGAACTAAGACAACACAGAGAAAAGAGTGGTGTCTAAGGAAGGGAAAAGTCCCACGGATGGTGACAGGCACCCTAATGAAGTAGATTTGCAGTAGATTACAGGAGTATTGGCAATACTAATTGGACTGTGGTTCTAGAATTTAAAAGTGTGTGTGTGTGTGTGTGTGTGTGTGTGTGATGGCATGGAGTGCAGTAATGTGGTAGCCAGTTTATTTGAGATAAATCATGGCCTCAGAGGACTGATTTTGACACAAAGGTGGCGAACTCCAGGTGTGGAGTGAGGCATGCAATTTCAGACAGAGCCAGCGTGCCGATTTATTTTGCTTCTGAATTTATTTGTTTCGAGGGAGGGTTATAGGGAAGAGGGATTGCTGGAAGTGAGAGTTACATTAAAAAAAAGAAAAGAGAATTGATGAAACATCAAAAGAAAAAGGACGGTCCCCACAAGAAGCGCACAGGGTCGGGGATGGCTTGTGTGTGATCTGTATCAGGGCAGCCAGTCTCCCCCTGACGAGATCAGGAATCTGCCAAGTCCTTGAGTCAGAATGATTTAAGAAGGGCTCCAAAGCCCAAATAAGCCATTTACTAGAACCAGTCTTGGAGGGACTTGAGTCTTTGGTTATTAGAGGTTATTAGACACCCTTGCGTCTCCACAGACAGTTCCTGTAAGAAGACAGAAAACCAGCGTGTGGTTGCCCTCTTCCAGTCAAAATGATAACTACTTCATGCAGCATGCTTCCAACTGGGAAAACTTCCCTGGGAAAGCCCGACGGTCTGTGACTTCTCAGGGGCTCATCGATTTCAGTAAACCAGGGTGAGAGTTCTAGACAGGGTTCAGTCTAGACAACGCCTAGGATCTGGGGTGGCCTGCTGTGGCACTACCACCTCTACAGGATGGGGAGGGGGCCCTATGGACCCACCAACACCAGCACCCCGAGTCGAGCCGGGCCTTTCCCACCGGGGATTGGGAAAGGCTCTGAGGCATCTTGTGGGTGAGATAACACAGATTCCAGTCAAGCTCCCTGGGCAAGACGCCACCCTTTCTACTCCTTTCTCACACTGCCGGGAGCACTCACAGCCAGCAGGGAGCCAGACCCCTCGCTCGGTTTCGTCACGCACGGCTGATAGATCAGAGGGTATCAGCCTCACAGAGCAGTTAGCCCAATGGGCCGGGCTCTACAGGGACAGCCTTGCCCGTGTGATCTCTGAATGAAAAGGTACAGAGCTGGCCTCCCTCCCTCCATTGCGCCCTCTCGCTCGGGGCAACACTTCTTTCCCGTCCCAGAGATTGCGCCTGGGCTCTCTCTCCAGGGCCTTGCTGAGGTTCCCTGCTCACATTTATCCTCTGTAGTGGCCGGTAACAAACCTCAGGTCCCATTCTGATGCATGAGAGCCAGACAGGCGAGGCCCTCCAACCTTACTCAGAGCGGGTCCCCTCCCAGCTGGGGCTGACACCGCCCAGACCTCTGTGCTTTCAGCAGGTGGGCTTAGGATGCTAGTGAAGTTGGGTGCCTGGGTTAGGATATTGAAGACATCAATTTGTTTCACCCAGCAAGTATGACGGAGCACCAAATGCGAATCTTGCCAGTCAAATCTCCTGTGTTTGGGTTGTGGGAGGAGTATCATTGGTTTCAAGTGACCCAGTAGAATCACCTTCCCACCCTACTGGGCTTCCAGGGTGAGAGTTCCTAGTCCCCACTGGCTAAGGCCTCTTAGAGAAAATGGTAAACATAGGTATCCAAGGAGTTATGTACATGTCAACGTGGGGCAGCGCCCCCAAGATGGCAGGGTTCAGAGCCAGTTATAGAACTGAAAACTTACAGCTAGTTGGGCCACTTTGGTGAAATAAATAGGGAGTCAGGAAAACCTAGTACAAATCCTGCTTTTAGAGACTTACTAGCTGCACGGCCCTGGGCAAATCACTTAACTGCTCCGGGTCTCAGTTTCCTTTCTTTAGAAAAACTAGATGGTCTTCTAAGGCCCCTTCCAGGTCTAATTCCATGATTCTGTAACACTAAAGGCCCAGCTGCTCCTTGGCACAGAAACGTTTTCCACACTGTCAAAAAGTCGTCATGAGATAGTTAGGTAAAGAGGTCATGGGGGTAGATCCCTCTCACTCAAAGAGAGGAACATTCTCAGTAGGACATGGGGAATAAGCCTCGTTGTCATCGCCATCACAATATTGATGGCTCATAGGCTTAGAGCTGGAAGGGACCTTGGTCATCAAGTCCAGAAGGGAAACTGATCATCAAAATGGCTGTGGTTTACTTAACCCTTTAAGGTCCGTACTGTGTCTCAGGTTGGTGCTCTGATTATCCCCATTTTATAGATGAAGAGAATGAGGGTCGGGGAGATGAAGTTAGCTTCTGAGGTAGGATTTGAACCCAAGCCTTCCTGATTCCAAGTTTCCCACTTTGTCCACTCCAGGTGGGTTCTCCGGCTCCTCTGGTACAAAGCAAAGTGTGAAAAGCCTTGTACTGACCTTGGGCAGCTAAGCTACCTTCTCCTAAGGTCTTTTTCAGCTCCAGATCTATGATCCTCAGTCCTATGAACAAGGATCCAGGGCTGACTCCTTGACAGAGAAGAGGCTCCAACAGACCGTTCCATTCACACTCCAACATCTGTATTCACAGCCGCTTCTGTACCATGGGCCGGAGGACCAGACACCCAAGAGCGTAAGGGAAAGAAGCGGTCAGGGCCAGGGGCTGCACTCAGCCGGGGGAAGGGAAGAAAGTTGGCTTCCCTTCTTTCTAATCTCATCTCTAAGACTCAGGGGTGAATCCCAAATTCCATCAGGTGTTGGCCTCTAGAAAATCCACAGACATTAAGGAGATGGGAACTGCAACAAGGCCTGCGTGGGTTGTTATTCAGAGGGGATTTATCCTGCAGGAGGACTACCAGTCTGACGAGGCATGTAAGAACAGGCGAGGAAACAGCCCAATTTGGCTCTGACCAGCACAGGGATGCCCCCTTGCCATCCTCTAGGCCCCAGTCACTGAAGCTTGGCCCTCCAGAGCCTCCCTTTTTTTTAAAGTGATGATGATGATAATAATAATAATAATAATAAAATAATAATTGTCAGCTCCTTACAGTTCGGATTTCCGGCTGCCGGAGGGTCCCTTTAGAACTGTGGCAGAGCTGGAGACAAAGAGCATTGTCGTGGCCACCGTTACAAAGTCCCCCCAGAGCCCCAGGGCCCCACTGTTGCCAGCCCTCTCTTTTTCTCCCTGCCTGTCTCCAACAATAAGACAGGAAGCCGCACCAACCTAGCAGCCCCCTAGCACAGCAGTCAGCAGCGGGGATGGAATCCTTTCCTTTCTCTGGGGCTGTCAACGTTTGGCACCAACTTCTTCCTCCGTCTAGGCCAGATCCCTTAATTCTTTCTTCCCAAGGAACTTGGCACTTAATAGCCTTTGACTGGTGCTCACTGAGCTGCGGGCAATTAACAGATGGTGAAGTGGGCCCAGGATGGGTTAGTGGCACAGCAGGGCCAAGGGAGAGCTGGAGATGGCCAGCTACAGTGGACCAAAGAATCACATAAGCATTTATTAAACACCTACTAGGTGCCAGGCAAAGAATGACAGCTATGACCACATTATCTCACGGGGGACTAAAGATGATAATTGTTACTTGTTGGTTGGTTTTCAGCCCAAATCTGTGATTTCATTGGTTGTTGGGAATTCTATTACCAATATAGACTGGCACCTGGTCTTAAACTCATACTCCTTGAGAGTTGTCTGGGACACTGAGAGTCAATAAATATTTATTAAGTGCCTACTAGATGCCAGGCACTGGGCTAAGTGCTGGGGATGCAAAGAAAGGCAAAAGACAGTGCCTGCCCTCAAGGAGCTCTCAGTCTAATGGGGAGACAACATGGAAACAACTATGTACAAACAAGATGCAAACAGGATAAATTGGAGATAAGGAGTAGAGAGGGCTGATATGGGCATTAAACGGGGGTGGGGTGGGGAGGGGGAAGGGCTTCTTGTAGAATGTGGGATTTTAGCTGGGTCTTGAAGGAAGCCAGGAGGCAGAGATGAGGAGGAAGAGCATTCCAAGCACGGGTTAAGTGACTCGACCAAGGTCACATAGCACTCGTGTTTAAGAGGTGGAACTTGAACCCGGGTCTCCCTGACCCTGGAGGGATTCACCTCTCTATGAGCTACATGACATCACACGATTTGGCATAGTAGATAAAGCTCTGGATTTGGAGACAGGAAGAATTGAGATTGAATCCTTCCTCTGATACTACATTTGTGACCTTAGGCAAGTCACTTAACAGCTATCAGCCTCAGTTCCCTCATCTGTAAAATGGGCATAATAATAGCACCTCCCAGGGTTGACCAGAGGTTCAGATGAGATAACATATATAAGGCACTTTGCAAACCTTAATGCGCTATATAAATGCTACCTAATATTATTACCTCTTGTTTGCTTAATAGCCATATAGCAAAAAAAAAATACCCAAACAACTGAGATGTAGGCCCATGAGTGTGAGTGTGTGTGTGTACACACACACACACACACACACACACACTCTCACGGTTGTCAAACTTGAAAAGCATCCTGGGACCCAGGCAGAGAGCAGGAGGGAATTAATTGGATATTAAGAACTGAGTGCATTTGGTATATTAAATGGACATTAAGTATTGAGGTTCATATAATTTTCCATCCAAGAATCACAAGGAACTCTGCAAACCTCTAGAAAGCACAGTGGAAAGGGCACCAGGCTTAGAGGCCTTTTCACCTGTCTGAGCCTCGACTATAAAATAAGGGTACGTAGGGTTTAGGGAGATGACCACTAATGCCTATTTCTGCTCCAACATTCTTTATGTGGGCAGCATGGCAGCATGGAAAGATCTGGAGTTAGAAGAATTGGGTTCAGGTCCTAATCCTGCTATTTTCTAACTAAGTGGCCCTGGGTAAGTCACTTAACCTCTGAGAAAATTAAAGGAAAGACCCACAATTGTTAAGTAAGAGTCCTTCTGGCTCTACAAATTTCTGAGTCTTCCAATTAGATGGACGATCTTGGGCGAATTAGTTCCTCTTTCTGGGTCTGTTTCATTAGATGAAGTGGGGAGGGATGAACTAGATGATAATTAATATTCTGTCTCTGGTTTAGAATTCAGTGTTTTGATCAAGGTGGTAGGGTCGTATAAAACACACTGACTTCTCCGAGGGCAACGAGAGTGGATGGTGGTTCAGAGAGAAGGTGGGTAGAGACCTCGGGTATCTCCGTTCCTAACCCCCCTGCTCTTCCAACCTGTGGACCACATTGCTGCCGCTTTCAAAGAGAGATCAACGTCATCCTCTCCTGTTCCTGCCTCACCAGGGTAGGTCTCCCTGCTATTGGGACTAAGGCCTATAAACAGACCATTTCCGAGGTTTATGGGTTTGCCGGGCTGGGGAATACTCTGAAACACCACAGTTAATTCACTCAAACACCATCCTCATCTCTTACGCTTGCATTTTCGAGTAAACAGATGGAGATTTAATGCACAGAATGGGGAAAAAAAACCAAGAGGAAAAAGCTTAACGTGGCAAATCTTGTTGAAATGGTATTTAAGGGAGACAAGTACACAGAACAAAGCCCCGGCTGCTATCATCTCCACATTTGATAAGAAATCACTTTTGCAAGCTGAGCAAAAAAAAAAAAAAAAAAAAGATGAAATGATCCTGAGTCTTCTGACTTAATATACTGCATTTTGTAGGTCTTTCTTCCTTATGTTAAGTGCCTGTCTGACAGGGAGGTGCCTCCCTAGTCCTTGCAAGGTACAGGACTAAGACAGAAGTCTCTTCTGGCTACGTATGGAGGCCCAGGCAACTGGCTGGGTCTTCTCTGAGAAGGTGGGGAGGAAGGCCCTTCCCCCAAGGCTGGGCTCAGCTAGTCCTCATCCTACTCATTGTTCAAAGTGCACATATTTCGCATTTACTTAACTGCTTACATGTGGTCCTTCCCTGAGAGAATAGTATAATTGTGAGTCCTTTGAACACAGAGACTGTCTCATTATTGTGTTTATAGGCCCAGAGCCCAGCACGGTGCCTGGCACAAAGGAGGCGATTAATAAATGCTCTCGAATGCAATCGAATGCCCAGGAATCTGCCAGCCCAAGGGAAAGTTCACCTCTTTGCCAGATGGCCAGGCCAGGATAGCCCCTGTCTCACCCCGGCTGAAGGAGGCCTCCTTCCTGAGCTGGCGCTAACAGTTGCCCTCGGTGTGGTTTGGGAGGCCCTGATTACTAAGAATAGTTCTCAAGGGAGTACCCAGCCTGAACTTGTCTGGTGGAAATGCGCCAGCCAGCCTTCCCTGTTCCCAGGCAGGCAGAGACTAGGAGGAGGTGTGGGGAGCAGGGAATGAAGGGGTAGGTGCAGCCGGAACCTCGGGCCTGGGCTCCTCTCAGGAAATTCCCCAGCAGCACCTCACTGCCTTCTCCCCCTCTCAGATAAAGGGCTGGGAGAAAGGGAACTGGAAGCATAGGGATTAGGGGAGATAGAACACACAAACCACAAAAGCTGCCACGCCACCCTGCTGGGGGGAGGATGCCCTGGTCCCAGAGCTGGGCCGAGGGCAGCTCAATAAAGCGGCCTCATCTCCTGTGTAAGCCCTGTTCTCGGCTCCCGCAGCTGGAGCACCGACTGATGAGGCCGGGGGCCTCAAGTACTTGGGGGCCTCTAGCCAGGAGGCTCAGATCACTCAGTTTCATCAGTCAGAACTGGAAGAAGGAACCCTAGAGGTCATTTGGTCCAATCCCCTGATTTGACAGATGAGGGCACTGAGGCCCAGGAAGGTGAAGTCACTTAGGATCCTAGCACAAGAGCGAGTAGGGACCTTGGAGGCCATGCGGGCCAACCTCAGTTTCCTCATCTGTAAAACAAGATGGCATCTGAGGCCCCTTCCAGCTCCAATCTATGCTCATGGGTCACTTCTCCCCTCTGGGACTCAGTTTCCCCATCTGTAAAACAAGACGGCATCTGAGGCCCCTTCTAGCTCTAAATCTAAGACCCTATTAGACCTACTGGAATTTCATACTACAGAAGTGTATGAGCCTAGCGTCCTCTATGGAGCAAGAGAAATCAGTGCTTGTACATGGAAATGCAGGGATCACCATGAGTACTGACTAAGAAATTGTCAAGCTCTCTTATTTTCCTTCTTCTCCTTAATCCAAAGTCAGGTCTTGATTTAACTAGGCCCTATATTTCCCTCCTAATGAAAAATTCCCAGATCCGCCTCCCGTCACATCTGACTCCACACTGTGCGAGCTCCCCGGCAGGTCTGATGCGGGGAGTGACTCTGGGATGGATGGGGGGTGTTGGGGGGTGGGGGCAGAGCCTGAGAAACAACCACCCTGATGGGTTCTTGAATGGTGGCAGCTGCCAGGCTGCCACCCAATCCCAGGGAAGCCCAAGGGGTGCAGCTACTCCACAAAGCTGAGGCTTCTCTGCTTGAGACTATGACAGAGGCCCTCTGGAATGACACCTGGTGAGGTCTGAGCCCGCAGGCACATGAGGATCCGAGAGGACGAGAATCTGTTTACTCACTGTCTCAGCGCTGGGTAGTTTTGCCCATCACCATGATGAGAGAGAGGACGGGGGAGTGGAAAATAGTGAGAGATCATAGGTCTCTCCGATCCAGGCTCTGCCCCTGCACTGACCTCTTTCCCTCAGTGTGGCTCGTGGGCTGGTCGGCTTCCTACTATTTCAATAGCAAGAAATCCCCCTCCTTTCCTTAGGAGGATGTAAACTCCTTGAGAGCAGGGACTGTTTTGTCTTTGTGTCTCCATAGCAGAACACAGTAGGTGCATAATAGATGCTTGTGGCATTGTATACATGGTCAGACTCGGTTCATGCATTGGTTAACTTTGCTAAACTGCTTCTTTCTTTTTTTAATTCACCGATACAAGGGATGGTTTCCAGGGCAGGGAAGAGGTAAGGCTATTTGGAACCTGAGATGACATATCCTCTATGGAGTAAAGGAAATCAGTGTTTGTGCTCAGAAATGGAAGGGTCACCATGAGCAGCGACTAGGAAATCACCAAGCTCTCATAGTTTTCCTTTTTCTTCTCCTTGATCCAGTGTCAGAAGGTCCTGGTTTAAGCTAGGCCCCATATCTCCCTCCTACTGAAAAAGCCCCAGATCCACCTCCTCTCACATCTGACTCTACCCTTGCAGGTTCGACGTTCGTAAGATATCGATGTATATAATAAATCACTGCTCAATTTGTTAAAATGCTTCTCCAGACTCACGCTCTTCATGAGCCTCCCCCAACCTTCCTTCTGAGGTCTCTCAGGCTTCTAGATTATTATGGTCACTTAGAGCTGTACTCCAAGAGTGCTCACTCTTGCCAGGCCCGAGCATCTAAGTGAAACCGGGGCCTGGCTAGAACCCTGCAAGGTCCCTGGAGCCCCATGCCTCCAGGCAGGACCATGCCTCTCCCACAGCTGAGAGGTGGGCTTCTGCTCTCTTCCTTAAGGCTTCTGGAAAAGATCATTTCCTGCAGTATTGTCCTCTTTCTTCATACTCTGTGGCTCCCAGGCAGAAAGGTCCTCTCCCCCAAGCCCCACTCCACCTGCCAGCCTTCTTTCTGTTTTACTAGAGAGACTATGTACCTGTAGGGCAGGGGCTGTGACCACGCCTAGGTTTTTGATTATGCTCAATAAGAGAAGTCAACAACCCAAAAGCATCCTGTGTGGGCGATGGGAAGTTATCTGTATTCTCCACTTTCCCTGGTGCAGTAGGGAGTCACGGCCCAGGTGGAGTTGGAACGTCCAAAGGGAGGGGACCCAGGATGCACCCAGCTTCTTGCTCTTATAGCAATCACTAATGGTCAGTTCTTTGCCACGGGCCCAAGCCCTGGGAAGCTCAGAGCCCGGAGCTCTGTGTTCAGCACTGGCTTCATTCTTCTCCACAGGCCACAGAACTTGTCTTCAAACCAGACCAACTGGGAGGCCCCTTAAGCTGCTGCTATCAGTCTAGAAGAGGTTCGCCTCATTGGGCAAGCTGTAGTCTGAGGGCTGCCCCACTTTCTGCAGAGGCTGTAGAGAAAGCGCCTCACTCACTAGCCGCCATCTCTTACTGGGGTCTTTGGTGGACAGTGGATGGGAAGGGGCAGGTCTGGTGCGGAAGAGTGGATTTAGAGAGATGGTCGGGGTAAAAACCAGAGAGCTTAGAAATGGATAGGTCTTAGTCATGACATAGAAGATGAGTGAGCATCCTCACACTTCCCAGATACTAAGTCACACACACACACACACACACACACACACACACACACACACACACACACCCCACTCTGTGTTTGTATACGCTGTGCTGTGGGGACACTGTGTCATGTGTGCATGTGTGTGTGGGGGTGTTCCTCAAAACAGGAAATGAGTGATCAGAGTTTCAGGCAGTGTGTGTTTTCACAGTTATTCAGGCTGTGCTATATAGCCCACACAGGTTCAGTGAAATGGGTTGATGGTAATGATGATGGGGGCAGAGGACAAAACAGATCTCTTCCCTTAAATGGGAGCGATTAGTGGTCTAGACGTCTGTTCCACCAGCAAATATCTGGAACCACAGCCTCAGATCCCCATTGGGATTGCCTCAACCCTTCTCAAGCAAGAGGGACTTAGGAGAGGTCCTGGCTCTGTACCCTTTCCCCTGAGTCAAAGAATCATCCCATTTTCTTTCTAGAGCCAAGAGGGCTGGGGTTTCCCCACATGGCTTTTGGCTGTGACTGAAACCTTAAGGTTCAATGCTTTGACTGGGGGTTGGGGAGTTAGTCACCCAGTAAAAAAAGAACCTTCTTTACCATATTGAGAGATTGCCCCTACAGACAGTGCTGGCTAGTAAACGGGGGAGGGAGAAGGACTCCTCAAGGCAACCAGAAGACAGCTTGCTCACCTGGAGATTTCTAGGTGCCCTCATTTTAGGGCCAAAATATACGTAAACTGTTCATTCTTTTTAAACATTTTAATTTCCCATGTGCCTGTCATTTGACAACTCACAGAAAATACCTTGCTTGCAAATGTGTTTGTGCAACATACAGGGTGGTGTGTGTGTGTGTATGTATACATATACGTATGTATATTTTCAAACTCATACGTAAAACCATACATACACACCCCAATCTATTTCAAGGACTAAGCCCAGTCTATAAGACACAGGTTCTTAACTTGGGGTCCCTAAGGGATCTGTGGATCAGATTTCAGGCAGGGAGCAGTCTGTGAACTAGATGCTACAAAAAAAAATTACTTTATTTTCACTAATCTCTAACTGAAATGGAGCGTTTCCTCTAGTTATTAGGAGATCTTGAAGATGTTTCCTAGCTATAAATCCTCTGGTTTTATGATGCCATCTATATCAAAGAGCAGCCTCTCCGCTCATCACTTCCCACTTCCAGGCTGGACCCCGTCCGTCAGCAACCAGGCCTTGGTCACATAAATGGGGGTGGGGTAGGATATACAACAAGAAAAGACTTTGCTAATAGAGAGTGCTCTGATTCTTTGAATTTCCCATGAATCTGGCTCTTAAGGCCTGTAACTGACCCATCGTCGTATGCTTGAGTAAGGCAAAGAACTGAGCACTGGAAGAGAGGAGAGTTGGGTTCTAGTTCTGATTTTGCCACCTAAGCCCCTGAGCAACGATGGACCACTCTGTGCCTCTGTTTCCTCTCTTTCTAGTAAATGAGGAGATAATCTCCAACCCCCTTCCAGCTCTAGCATTCTATGATTCTGGAAATTTAGCTACCCATCCTGGCTGGGCCCTGAGCCATCTTGGACCGTCAATTTTAGCCCCTGCCTGGGCACACATACACTTTGCGGGAAGGCTCTGGCCCCTTACCCAGCTCAGTCCGCCAACAGGCATCCCCTTGAGTGCCATGTGCACGACCCTCACACCCTACGCCTCCCCCGTGCCCATTCCTCGCCAGCATTCCTACCGTTCGTTGTTCAGGGTCATTCTTGGTGGGTCCAGGTTGGGGTTCTCCATGGACTCCATCTGGGGGCAGCGCAGGAAATAGTAGAGCGTGTGGAGGGCATCGGGAGACCAGGTGATGGGCTGCTGTGGCTGGCGGGCCTGGCGGGCTGGGCTGGTGCCTGGGCACAGAGGATGGTGGCACTGCATGTGATGCATAGCCCGGGAGACCAAATCACCTGCAGGGAATTGAGGAGGGGGACCCGAGAGAGAGGAGAAAGGGGAAACAGAATCTGAGTTTTCATGCCACGTGCCTCATTTCTCCTTTAGGTAAAGGTTCTTGGGCTGCTATGAGAAAGAGCTCCCTTCCAGCCCTAATTATTATTTACCCCCAGAGCTAAGAGGCGAGGGTGAAACTGACATCTAGACACACAACACCAATTAGGTTTGCCTTTCACTTCCAGTCTTGACTTAACAGCTGAATGAGACACTTGGCAGGGCCAGAGGTCTCCTCTGGAGCTTATGCTAATATGGTTTCTTTTTCATCATCCTTGCTCCCTCCCTGCCCTGGCAGGGTTTCCTCCACCTCTTTTGGCTAAGGAAATTCATTGCTGCCTCTTCATCTTCATTCATTCACTGTCTCTCTCTCTCTCTCTCTCTCTCTCTCTCTCCCCACCTGAAGGAGGTTTAGGTCTCTGGCTACCAACAGAGGTCCTATCAGACTTGCACACCAGGGTGTAGGCAGCTGGGGGACAGAGGCCACAGTCTCTGTACCTGGGAAATGGGTGCCTTTGGCAACTCAACTCAGTGGAAGGAACACCAGATCTGAAGAGCAGGACCTGGCCTTCTGTAGCTCACTACCTCTGTGACCTTGGGCAAGTTTGGTTAACTTCCCTGGGCCTCAGTTTCTTTACCTATAAAATGAGGGGGTGGGATTAGATTGGCCTCTGGGGTCCTTTCCAGCTGTAGATCTAATGTTCTCTGTGTTCAGATCTAGACTGATGAGCCCTACCTTAGGCAAAGGGTCTCAGTTTCCTTCTCTGTAAAGCGAGCAGGTTGGACTGAATGATCTCCGAGGTCTTTTCCAGCTCTAAATCCTGTGATATATGCCCCTTGGTAGGCTCTCAAAGCCTTCCATTCCCATGACCTATGTTGATTTTCAAGCCGCACTCCCCCCTCGACTTTCCCCAAGCTAAGTACAGGAAATCTCCCTTCATTGTATGCCTGGTGACAATGCTGAGAAAGGATGGGACCAAAATAGCTCTGGGCACCTGCAGGCACCTCAGCTCTGGGAAGGCTGGCTGTGGGAGGTTGCAGCCCTTGGGTGTTCCAGGTGGCCCTTTCTCTAACCCCGACAGTTCTGAAGAATTCAGTCATTTCTTCAGCTTTGTCCACAGAAATGCAGGCATAAGGAGGCCTGAGGCGGAGAACGGAAGAGCAATAAGGATCAGCTGTACCACTTTTGAACAGAGAACACGAGGGCTTCATGTCAGGATTGGGGGGGTGTTCAGTCCTGGATTCTGTCCCTGAATGTCATAGGATCATAGCTTTAAAGCTGGAAGGGTGGATAGAGCGCCGGCCCTGAAGTCAGGAAGACCTGAGCTCAAATCCGGCCTCAGACCAAACATTTGACATGTACTAGCTGTGTGACCTTGGGCAAGTCACTTAACCCCGATTGCCTCACCAAAAAAGAAAAAAATAAACAAAAAAATAAATAAATAAAGCTGGAAGGGCCCTTAGAAGCCACCTAGTCCAAACTCCTTCACTTTTCAGATGAAGAAACCGAGGCAGGTGATATGTCTTGTCCAAGGCCATACAAGGAATAAATGGCTGATCTAGGATTAAAACCCAGTCATTCACTGGAGTTGGATATTCAGCTCCTGGTAGAATCAATTCACTCTTAAATCTAACCTCTGGATAAGGAAAGTATATTTATTCTTCCAGCACTCCTGAAGCTCACCTTTGGATCGGGCAGAGTGGCTGCTCATGGCTTTTGCTGGAGGCAGGGAATGTTGATGCTTGCTGGATGCCTGAAGAGTTGAGCACATCTCCCTTTCCCTCCACAGCCACCTCAACCCCCAGCTGATGCCCCAGAATCCCTCCGGCAGCTCAGCTCTGGACTCATTTCCTCCAGCCCCAGCTGAGAGAATGTGGGGATCTATAGTCACTAACCCCAGCATGCCTGAGTGGACCATGGGTAAACAAGGGGAGAGGGGAGAAAGCCGCCTTCATCAGAGGCCTGGGATACAAACATTCACTTTTGTTCTCGGAGACTTCGAGGAGTGTTAAAAGGAACATTTAAAGGGGAAAAAAACCCCGCAAATGAAAGCAGGTTACAGAAATAATGACAAAACCACCCAGCTCTGGGTCAGGGGCTGATACTCATTAGCACACAGATGATGGAACTGGAGAAGGAACTGCCAGCAGCAGGTTCTACCTACCCCACCCCCTTTTCTTCTTTAAAAAAAAAAAAAAATCAGGAAAACCAACCCGGGAAAATGCAAATCACTCTGGTTAGTCCAAGCTCCAGAGTATTTTTAAAATTACACTTCTCTCCTTCTCAATTCTCATTTGCAGTGAAAGTCTCCTTTTGGAAGCCAAGTGCACAAGGAGGTTGTTAAACAGCCAGGTCTGGCCCTGCCCTCCGACCTCCCAGGGCCCAGGCGACTTGCTTAATCAGCCTCCTGGCCAGGCTCCCTTGCCTCTCAGCCTTCCCTCTCTGTGTGGCTCTCTCTCAGCTGCAATAAGTTGAAACCTGGCTGCTGTTTCTCCCAGCCCAAATGTCATAACTCTTGGCAAAGCCACAGGAAGGAAAAAGCCAATAGCATCAGATGAAAATCGTGTCGAAATGGTATTTCAAAGGCTCAACAAAAGAGAATTATAAAAAAATTGTTATTGGAGGAGAAATCTTTGGCAGCCTCCAGCCGAAATCCAGAGGGCAAGATTGGGAACTGGCCACAACTTCCAAAGGTCTTCCTGAAATATAGAGCCACGTCATTTTCTCTTCCCTGGACCTCAGTTTCCTGATCTGTAAAAACAAACTGGTTTCTCTAGAGGACCTTTGCACCTTTGAATCTTTGATCCCATGAAAGGGGCTTGAAGAACCAAGTGGGACCTGAGGAGCTTCTGAAGCCCACCCAAGGTTGGCGCCTCACAAACCCTGCTAATACTTCCCAATGGATGAAAGGAGCCCAGGACTGGGCAATCTCCATGATTTCAAACAAGGACACGAATGCCCTGCTGCCAGCACTGACTGGCTCTCCCCAGCCTGGCATCTTCTGGACTGTCTGTGTGCTTGGCTGCAGAGACAAGAGTGGGCTTCTAAGTGCTCTCTCACCACATGTTTTTCCTTATTTACCAGAGCCTTTTTCTCAACTTCTCATTAGGCCGAGGACCCAAGATTCAGCATCCTAGGTCCCCTGGCTTCTTCCTGCACTGACCCAGGGATGTGATGGGACTAGAGGAGAAATAATAATAATAGTTAACATTTACATAACACCTACTATGGGCCAGGCACTTCTTGATCCGCACAACAATTCTGGGAGGTAGGTGCCATTATTATCCCCATTTTACTAATGAGGAAACTGAGGCAAAGAGAGTTAAGTGACTTGCCCAGGGTCACATAGCTGGTAAATGTCTGAAGCCCCATTTGAACTCAGGTCTTCCTGACTCCAAGCCTAGGGCTCTATCCACTGTGCCACCTAGCTGCCCTACAGGATTCAGAGCTTAGAGGTCATCCAGTTTCACCCTTCACATTTACTGAGCAGGAAACTGAAGCCCAGAGAGTGGAAACAACTAGAAACCACAATAATAGTAATAAAAATGATTATGGCAATGGTTAATATTAATAATAATAAAAAATGCATGTTATTTATATAATACCCCAAAGTTTGCGAAGCCCTGAGCTGGGACCCAAACCCTGGAGGCCAACTTTGAACTTAGACTTTTTTCCACTACATCACCCTTTCTCAAGGTGAAGCCCAGAAGCAGATGCCAATGAATGGGGAGGAAGGGGAGGGACTCTTTCTCCCTTTCCCCTTTCCCATCAATTAACCATCCAAAGCCTGATGGTCAGGGGTGCTCCAGGGTCCATGCCAGTCTTTTCAAACCTCTTCATGAAACAGCAAATAAAAAGAGCTACCAGCCTAGTGGAATTGAGAGCAGTCCTCCTTCATCCTGATTGCTAGGGAGAAGTTTTTTTTTTTCCTTTTTCTTCTCTTCCCCTCCCCCTCTCCATCTTGTCAAGTTTTCCCAGGTGGGGAGGGGCGAAGAACAAAGCAGCTTTCCAAGCTTCCTCTGCAGTTGGGTCCATACAGACCGATACTTCTCAACCTGTCTGGCAGGCTCTATAAGGTGCAGACATTCAGGGAGCTAATGAATGTCAAAGCCTTCATGGGTGCATTTAGGGACCAGCTGTTAGCAAAGAGCCAAGTATCATTGGCCTCATTCTGTTCTTTGTCTCTCGGAGGCCTGCTCTCATTGAGGCGTATCTCCTGGTACCACCTCCTCCTCCTGGCTGGGACAGGCCGGGGGTTGGGGGGGTGTCAGATGGATCCAGGCTTTGGGTGGGGGGTGGGGGAAGAGGGATGGTCAGAGCAATCTACCACATCAAAGAGCCTTCTCTGCTGCCTATGATGAGTCAGGATGGCTGCAGCATAATGGAAAAGCATTTACCAGGTGCTTAGGAAGTGCCAAATATTGTGTTAAGTGCTGGAGACAGAAAGAGAAAATCAAGAGTTCCTATTCTTGAGAAGCTTACACTCTAATTGGAGGATTCTACACATACCCAGAAAGCAGGGCTCCTGTGCAGATTACTACAGATGGAATGACCAGGGAGGCATTTAGGTAGGAAAAACAGCAGGGTAGAGGGCAAGGCCCCAAGGACCTTAGAGAATAATGAAGGACGTAGGTGGTCCCTTACCAAGAAGATAGTGGGGGCAGCTAGGTGGCGCAGTGGATAGAGTGTCGGCCCTGGAGTCAGGAGGACCTGAGTTCAAATCTGACCTCAGATACATAACATGCACTAGCTATGTGACCCCTGGCAAGTCACTTAACCCCATTGCCTAGCCAAAAAACAAAAACAAAATAAAAACAAAAAAACAAAAATCAAGAAGATAATGGGTCCAAGGGTCAGAGTGGAGCAGGGTTCTACAAGAGATATGTATATGGAAGTTGGCATTGAGTTAACAGTGGGCCTGTTGGGAACCAGGTAAGGGGCTAATGAGGGTTGGTTGGTAAAGGAAAGGTCAGCAGGTGGTGCCAGTCTGTCTTCTGGCTGACCACTGGGCTAGTCAGCTTAGGCACGTCTAGGTGAGTTGTAGCATGGCAGGTGGGCAGATACCAAGGATTCCACAAAAGACAAGTGGTAAAAACTGTCAGGAGGGGGTGATAGAATGATAGAGGTACATCAAAACCACTGGGAAAGCCAATGGAAGCCAGACCCTCCTTTCCCATGGGCCCTTTTCCCCACGAATGCCATGGGTATGGCAGCTGCACAGAAGGAGAAGGAATTATGTTTGATTCCATCCCAGATCACAGTGACCCAGAGAATGCCAGTGCCTAGATCATGCAGCATTCATGGGGCAGGGCTGTCTGCAGGTACGTGCAAAGGACAGGCAGGGTAATGTAGTGGAAAGCTGCTTGGGACTGCAATAAAAAGACCTAGGTATGCATCTAGACTCAGACTAGACTAGACTTGCTGTGTGGTTTGGGGAAATCAACCTACACAAGCTGTTTGCACATCTGCAAAATGTAACAACAACAACAATAATAGTAGCAGCTAACATTTGTTGTATTAATAAATCTATCTCTAATACAATTAATTAATATAACTATTAATAACAAATATTTAGATAGCACCCTAAGGTTTTCAAAGTACTTTCCATATAGGACGTCATTTGATTCTCACAACAACTTTGTGAGACAAGTCCTTCTTTATTTTTATTTTTGATTGGCTCTAGGATTTAATTGGGATAGGGAGCTCCCAGTGAGGAACTCCCTTTTGCAATGTAGATCAACACTTATTCTGAAACTTATAGTTCTGCAGCATTGATTGGAGGGCACTGAGAGGTTCAATTACTTGCCCAGAGTTACCCTGCTATATTCATCTGAGGTGAAATTTGAATCCATATCTTCCTGACTCTGAAGCCAATTCTCTGCTAATTAATCTGAATAATTAATTAATTCTCTGTAATTAATCTGCTAAGCCAAACTGTCTCTATGAGACAAGTAAGTACTGATAAGGAAACTGGGGCTGAGAGAGGTTAGATGATTTGTCCAGGGTCACGTGGTTAGTGGGAGTCAGAAGCCAGATTGAATCTATGTCATTTAGTCAATAAATGGTAAGCGCCTACTATGTTCCAGGCACTGTGCTAAGTGCTGAGGATACAAAGAGAGGCAAAAGCCAGTTCCTGCCTCAAGGAGCGAACAATCTGATGGGAGAGACAGCAAGCAAACAGCTATGGACAAACACATATAGTCCACTGTCACTATTTGCCTCTCAAGCGCTATCTAAATGTGAGAGTTGGGTAATGTCATCAGTCATTTTTGAAAACGAAGGACAAACAACAACAGTCTAAATGTGAGTGATCATTATCATTACTACTACTGAGCACTTTTAGGCAGTAGGTGCCAAGTGCCACAGCCCATCCCCGAGAACTCCCAGACAGGCTGTTGACTGGGATTGGTGGCGCCACTGGTGGGTAAATATTTGTTGTTGACAAAGGTCACGATGGAAAGGAATCCCTTGCTGGAATCCCAACATTGGAGACTCTATAACCTGCTGGTCCCTATTCCTCCCATTGTTTATCACAGCTAGGGCCATCCGAGCTGGGAGACCGGATTTTTGCTCCAGACCTGCTATTAGTATATGACCTTGAATGAATTCATTTTCTTTCTCAGGGAAGGGGGAAGAAAGAAGAGAGAGAGGGAGAGGGAGAGGGAGAGAGTCAGAGAGAGAGAGAGACAGAGAGAGACAGAGAGAGAGAGACAGACAGAGAGGAGAAGAGAAAGAGAGAAAAGAGAGAGAAAGAAGAGAGAGAGAAGAGAGAAGAAAGGAGAGGAGAGAAAGTTAAACACTGAAGAACCACAGAGCTCAAGGCCAGGAATCTGTCACAAGCTTGTAGACCAGCAACCCAACCTGATGGAGAGGGCAATGGAAAGGACCTGCCTCCATACCACTTCGTTGATTATTTCTATGTGCCCTGAGCACACCCATCCACTATTTCCCCAATCCTTAGCTGCCCTAATGATATCATCGGGGTGAATTCACACAGAGACAGGGAGATGATTTATACGTAGACATTTCTCAATTAAGTGGGACAAGGATGAGTGGGAGCTATGTTTCACCACCTCCCAAATCTTCACTGTTTTGGCTTTGCTGCTGGAATGGTGATGATTCAGTGGAAAATATTCCTTAGGCCAGGGGGAAGTAAAGAAGGAAGAGGAAGAGAAAAAGAAGGCCATTTTCCAGTTTCTGTCCCTCTCCCCCCTTACAATCACGCTCACCAGGAAACATGGAACTCACTCAGTTCAGAGATGCTCCCAACGCAGGTTGCCAGCAAGGACTGCTCTAACGTCCGGAGCTCCAGTTGGGCGTAGGCATCGGCTCGCTCATCATTGCCCATGGAGCCATCATTGTAAGGGCTGAAGTAGGCAGGCAGGGAGAGGACACCTAGGGAGGAAATGAAGTGGGATGGTTACAAACTGGGGGGAAGGAAAGGGACAGGGAGCCAAGAACCCAAGGTACAGCATCTTAGTGCCCAGCGAGACCTCTAAGGTGAACAAGGTGAGCACACGCCTCCGTAAATCTCCTTGATGATGTACCCAACAAACAGTCATCCAGCCGCCATGTAGTGAGGGGAAATTCTCTACTTCTCAAGGCTGCCTGTTCTATGCCAGGATGGTGCTAACTGTTGACTCATGCTCCCTTTAAATGTGCTTCTTCTCAATTTCCAACCATTGTTCCTAATTCTGTCCGACGGCGATGAGCAGAGTGAGTCTAATGTCTCTTCCATGTGACAGCCCTTTAAATATCTGAAGACAACTATCACGTCTGCCCCTAGTCTTCTCATCATTCATTCGTCCAACAAGCATTTATTAAGAGCTTACTATGGGCCAGGCACTGTGCTAAGCACTAATGATACACAGGCAAAACCACAGTCCCTATATTCAAGGCGTTTGTGGTCTAATGGGAAGGGGGAGTGTTTAGAACTGGACATAGCCCTTCAGGGGTAGCCTACTAGGGCAGAGTACTGAGGAGCTATTGACTCTCTACACACTATTCTCCATACCTGCCATTCGATTTCCTATCTGTGCCTTTCCCTAAAATACTTTCCCTGCTTACTTCCATCTCCTATCTCTTTATTATAATTTATTTTTTTGAAGCAATTGGGGTTAAGTGACTTGCCCAGGGTCACACAGCTAGTGTCAAGTGTCTGGGGCCAGATTTGAACTCAGATCCTCCTGACTCTCTATCTACTACACCACCTAGCTGTCCCTGCTTCCATCTCCTTTCGAGATTCAACTCAAAGGCCACTTTCCACAAGATGCCTTTCCTGACACCTCCAGTTCTTGTTCACACTATATTTGTTATTTTCTTGTCTTTTTACATGTTGCTTCCTTCCAGCAGAAGCTCCCTGAGGGCAAGAACTGATTCGCTTATGTCTTTGCATCCTTAGTATCTAGCATAGTGCCTAACACATAGGCTTAAATAAATGCTTGCTGATCGCTTAACTGCCTATTATATCTCCAAGGCCTAGCATGGCACCCAGCACACAGTAGGTGCTTAATAAATGTTTCCTGAAGTGAATGAGGCCATCAGCTATGGGGCTGACACATTTAAACCAACACTGGCAATTGCTTTTAGTATATTTTTATATGAATCTATTGTCTCCCCATAAGATTACATTATAAGCTCATTGCAAGTGGAGATGGTTTCTTCCTTTCTATTTGTACCCTCAACGGGTGGCACAGAGTTGTGCTAGTTGACTGACTGATTGATACTTATGGAGCAATGAGTCAAAGGAAACAAGGCCCCCTCTTTGGGACCATACTTTGGTGATGCAAGCAGAAGCAGACATTAGCTTCCATCCCGCAAACCCCCAAGGGTCATTTCCCTTCGTGTCTGCAGGATTTCCCAAACCTTCTGCTCTCCTCTCCATGCCAGGAAGGGAGGAGATAAACACTACAAAAGGCCTTGGAAAAGGCCACTGGGCAGTTCTGATTTTTATTTGGATGACCCAAAGGCATACACATTGATGCCTGAGAGGAACCTGTCCTCGAGCATCCAGCGTGGTACCTTGCTAAATGAGGAAAATGTAACGTGAGCCTGGATTAAGATGACCAGTGGATGCTTAAGAGTTTTGGCCACATAGATAACTAGAACAGAGTCTTCTCCCTCTGTATAATCCATGCCACTTTTGCCTCTACCCCTCTGCCCAAAGATTCTAGAAGGTACACCATTATTTTTAAAAATTCACTACAGTTTTTTTTTTAAATCCACACCACTTTTTGAGAGAGCAGGAGATTTCCTGGAATATTGCCAAGATGGGTTTGGAAATCTCAGGACCCAGGGACCACTGAGTACCCCCAATGATATCCAAGATTCTCTTGAACCACTAGAGAATCCAGGCATCTGAGTAATGCATTCTAAACATTTTAATGGGCCGCTGCTATGATAAATACCCAAGCCTCCTTGAGGCCCTAGTCTCATATCCTGCCTCTATGGGAACCTTGAGGCGCTTCCCTACCTCTTGTGCAATAACCACATCTTCATCCTTCCTCTATCTCCTACCAAGGAACCGCCTTCCTACATAACCCCTGGTAGAACTTTTGTTTCCCCAGCTTTGAGGGTTCAGTGGAAGTGCAGCTTCAAGCCTGCCCTGCTCTTGGTCCACATCTCCCTGGTCTGCTCCGCATCAGCTCTGCCATTGTGCATTGGCTCAATCCCGTCTCGGTTGGGCCAGGGACTGGGTATAATGCTATACCTCTCCAGCCCCTCTTGCTAGGAACAGATCCATCCACATCCTGCTCAGACTTGGCCAAGAATGACATCAGGAACTTCCTAGAAGTCTCTCGCTCAGAGAAGGGCTAGCTCTGGTCCCCCAGGGGTTTTGAGCTCTAGAGCGCTGTTCCCTAAAAGGGAAGCTGTTGCAGCCGGCTGTGTAACCAGAATAATTAGGAAGTGGAAAATTAAAACAAACCGAAAGGAACAACAGCATCAA
Source organism: Vombatus ursinus (assembly GCF_900497805.2). Lineage (NCBI taxonomy): Eukaryota > Metazoa > Chordata > Mammalia > Diprotodontia > Vombatidae > Vombatus > Vombatus ursinus. The sequence continues at coordinate 13,549,702 of NW_020954600.1, read as the reverse complement.
CCCAAATCCCAGCTCTGGTTAGCTCCTAAACCTGAAAACACAAACTCAGAGTCGGTCCAACCAGACTGGGGGGGCAGTTCCTACACACCTCTAAGCCGTCCCATGCACACCCTGTCGCCATGTCTTCTCTGTGTAATTCTAAACGACAACCCTGGTGAAATGTGGATGAAATTTACAGCCTTTAGGGCAGGGGAATGGGGAATTCAGCTGATTTGTCAAAGGATTCACACAGAGCCACAGAATTCTAGCAGATTCTCGAAACAGAAACCGATCGTCCATGCTCATAATTCTTCCCCTTTCCCCAATCGCTGCCCCTTCCCCCAAAGGGCTCTCACTTCATACTGTCAGGAAAACAATGGTTATGGCATAAATCAACATTTGACCCGAGTTTCAATTTCTTCTTTTGTCAAATGCAGTACCTCCATTCCAGGGTTCTTCATCAATTGAACTGAGATCTGTAAAACGCTTACAACAGCTATCGCTAATTGACCCAAGCCTCCTCTGGCTCCTGGTGCCAGATAATTATGAAATCTGTTCTTCAGGGAAGCCCCCTTCATTTCCTCCCCATTTCTTCTTCTTGTTGTTGTATGTAACATTAGCCCACGTCCTCCCTGGTTCTCAGTGGTGATGGCAAAGAGCTGCCCACGGTCCCTTGAACATCGTCTCAGCATTCCCAGCTAAATCTCAGTTTGTCCAGACAGGGCTCAGAGAAAAGGCCGCCTGCAAAAACAGACTTTTCACAATGAACCAGATAATTTACCCTAGAAATTTTGTCAATCTTAATATACCATTTTATTTCACTAGTGATAGAAAGAAAAACATGCTCATCTTCCTCTCTCACATTATTTATTAAAAATGGGGATGAGGACTTTGGTATCCACCTTAGAGGGTCATTGTGAGGCACTATGTCAGCCTGAAACAGCTGACAAATTTAGGTTTAATTATTTTATTTGTGTTATTAATATTTCCATGTTGCTCTTTGTATTATTATTATTAGTCTTGGGATCACAGATCTTGAGCTGAAAGGAACTTCTGAGGTTATCCAGGCTAAGTCCTTCATTTTACAGATGGGGAAACTGAGCCAAGTGACTTGCCCAAGGCCACAAAGGTGTAAAGAGTGATATTCTATAGACTGCTTATACCTACCATAAAATCAAGAAAAAATATGTGTACCTAAATACATTTAGCTATTGTTGTTAGTATTATTATGAATATAGTCATTATAATTAATTATTTCATTCTTTGTCTTTGTATCCCCAGCACCTAGAACAGTGTCTAACAAAGAAAAGGTTCCTAATAAATACTTAGTGACAGATTGCTTGGTTGACAGGCAGATAAGCCTGGGATGGAAGGTGAGAGGTGATGGGTCTTTCTGCTGTTCAGTCATTTCAGTCCTGTCCGACTCTTTGTAACCCCATTTGGGGTTTTCTTAGCAAAGATGCTGGAGTGGCTTGCCATTTCCCTAGATGAGAAAACTGAGGCAAACAGTGTGAAGTGACCTGCCCAGGGTCACACAGCTAGGAAGTGTCTGAGGACAGATTTGAACTCAAGTCCTCCTGACTCCAGGCCTGGTGCTTTATCCACTGCACCACCTAGATGCTCCTAATTTAGGAAGCAACTTTTTGCTTAAATTCCCCCGAATTGGTCAAGGACAGCCAAGGTCACTCATCTTACCCAGTGTCTCTGAAGTTATAGCTGGGCACACAGAGGGAATTACTCTTATTTCCCTTTAGATGAAATTTGGCTGGGATTCCCTTCCCCCACCTGTTTTCTTAGGAGCATGATTCTAGGGTAGGGTAGGGCCATAAGCTTCAGAAAATAAAAATTATACTGCCCCACTAAATGGTTTCCAAATAGTTCATGTAATCCAATCCCTTTTATTTTTTCTTTTAAAAACAGGGTGAAAATGTTTCCATTCTCAGAACTGGGACTTTATAGTAGGTGCTTTTTTTCTTCTTTCTTTCTTTTTATAAGCAAACCTATGTACACTCCTTGTACATTGGCCATGCGCTGAAGGGTGACTTTTTCCTATGCAACCCAGGTCAGAGTTTAAGGATATCAAAGATTTAGAAGAAACTCCATCTGTTTAAATCTCTCCTGCCAATGCAAACCCAACGGAGATTTCTTTCTGAAGAGGAGGGTGAAGAAAAGAGGGAAAAGAAAAACAGGGAAGTTTGGCAAAAATATGCTGGGTTGTGTATGAGTAAGTGATGAAGGTTGAAGTGATGTACAATGGAAAGGTTACGCTGGGTTTTGACTCAAAGGAGCTGGATTCAAATTCAGCCTCTGACACTTACTAGCTGTGTGACCCTGGACAAGTCACTTAACATACCTGTAGTCTCAGGTAGCTCCCTAGGGCTTTGCTACCAAGTCATAAACTGGTTGCCATGTGTGGTGATGGAGTAAATTCCAATAATTTCCAGCTCTTTTGTGCATTCTTTTTCTCTCTACTTAATAGTATTTTATTTTTTCGAATTACATGTAAAGACAGTTTTCAACATTCACTTTTATAAGATTTCGAGCTCCAAATTTTTTTCTCCCTCCCCCCTCCCCAAAACAGCAAGCAATCTGATGCAAGCTATACATATGCAATCATATTAAACATATTTCTGCATTAGTCATGCTATGAAAGATCAGAACAAAAGGGGAAAACCACAAGAAAAAAAAAACAAAAAAAAAGAAAAAATAGTATGCTTCAATCTGCATTCAGACTCCATAGTTTTTTCTCTGGATGTGGATTTTTTCCATCATGAGTCTTTTGGGATTGTCTTAGATCATTGCATTGCTCAGAAGAGCTAAGTCAATAATAGTTGATCATTGCACAATGTTACTGTTATTGTGTACAATGTTCTCCTGGTTCTGCTCACTTCACTCAGCATCAGTTCACATAAGTCTTTCTAGGTTTTTCTGAAATCTGCCTGCTCATCATTTCTTATAGTACTATAGTATTCCATTACGTTCATATACCACAACTTGTTTAGCCATTCCCCAATTGATAGGCATCCCCTAAAATTCCAATTCTTTGCCACCATAAAAACTTTGTGCATTCTTGTAAAATATTCCTAGGACCACAGATCTATAGTTGAAAGACTATCTAGTCCAACACCCTCTTTTTACAGATGGGGAAACTGAGGCTCAGCGAAGGTCACACAGGTACTGAGATGGGATTGAAAGTAATAAAAACCCACTGACTTTCTGTTCGTGCAACAGGCTGAGATCTCTGTCAGAATGCCTACAATGAGGCTACCAGGGTAATTCAATCACAGAGTGCTGGAAGTGATCACCATTACACAGTAAAGCAATAATTAGCATTTATCACTACAGGAATCTGCCACAGAAGGAGAAGGGAGATCAAAGGCAGAGGAGGGCGACAGGCACATTGTTTGGAGACCAGCGTCTCAGATTTCTTGTTGGATAGAAAGGAAATAGCATTAATATTGCATCCAAGTTGCATTTCCCTTCCCAAGCCTGTAAACTCCCTTCTTCCTGTTGGATTCGGGGGGAAGAGGGGGAGGCTGATCCTGGGCCCCCTTTTACTACAAAGCTGCCATTGTCCCTCCTACCTCGTGCTAAAAGTCACAACATCCAATTCGTCCACAGGGCCTCCCAAACAAGAAGGTGAACCCCGAGATACGGACAGGCTCTCTGGAAATGATAAATAGCTGAGAGCCAGTGGAAAGAAGGTTGGATTTGAAGTCAGAAGTTCAAGGTTTACTTTTGTGACTTGGAGCAAGTCACCTTATTTATTTATTCATCCATATATATATATATATATATATATATATTTTTTTTTTTTCTGTGTGTGTATGTGTGCCTCTCTTATACATAAAATGAAGGGACTGGACCAGATGACTTCCAGTGTCCTTTGCAGCTCAAAATCTATGATCTATCATTTACAATGGAAGGAAGCTGGTCGTGGGATTCTTCCTAGGAAATCATGCCTTCCTGCTAACATAAGTCACACTTTTCGATGGCGGGTGAAGTTACATTTTTGCAAGATGTTTAATTTAGAGCGAGTATCACTTCTCAGCAGACAGCTGTTGGGAATCGGGAAGAGCCAAGGTGGCAGCGGTCATATGGTGCTGGTTAAATTTGCCTCCCCTCTTTTTTAAACTGAAAACTAATAAAACGGAGTCTGTTCTCAGTCATTTCCCCTCTGGGCAATACTAAAATAAAGCCAGGGTAACCAAACCAGATCAATTTCAGGAAATTAAACCTAAAGGTGAACTTTGGGAAGCAGGAGGAACAGTCTCAACATTGGGCTGTGTGGTCGGGTAGGCGAGGGCTTGGACCCCTTCGCCCTTTCTCTTTGAAAAAGATCCCTTGTTATTTAGAATTTATTAAGAGGTCCTGGGTGGCCTCTATTCCAAGATACAACATCAGAGAAGGGCCTGGAGACTTTAGAAAGGAGGCCAATTGGTAGAGCAGAAAAGGTCCTGGATTTGGAGGGAGAGGACTGGCATTTACTATCTGTGTGACCTTGGGTGAGCCACCTTGCCTCAACAGCCCTCCATTTTCTCATCTATAAAACAAAGAGGTTGGTCTAGATGAGGGGTTCTTTACTTGGGGGCCATGTCTGTGGATAGATTTTGAGGGGGGTCTGTGAACTTCAACTGGAAAGAAAATTGCATCTTTATTTCAATATAATTGTTCACTTTGTAATCTTATATATATTTTACCTTATACATATGAAATCACTATTGTGATAAGGCGGCCAAAGACTTCACTAGAGTGTCAACTAGACTGACCATGACTTACAAGAGGTTAAGAAGCCTTGGATTAGATGGCCCCAAGGTAAAACATCCCTCCCTGATCTTGGCAGGGAGATGGTGCTCTATAGGCAGAAGGAAGCATATGTTGTCACACCCGGCCAATTTGTCAATTTGTTTTGCTTAACTGACCTATTGGTTCAGTGCTGGGGGGTAGGAGGAGGGGAAGGGAAAGCGGTGAATTATTGGGGAGTGACAGTCATGCAAAAAAGAGAGAGCATTAATAAAATATTTGAGAGAGAAAGAGAGAAGGAAAGAAAGATGGAAGGAAAGAAAGATAAAGGAAAGGGACAAAGAAAGAGGAAAAAAGAAGGAACGAAGGATAGAAGGAAGGAAAGAAAGAAAGGAAAGATGGAAGGGACAAAGAAAGGGAGAAAAAAAGGAGGGAAGGAGGGAAGGAAAGAAGGAAGGGAAGGAAGGAAAGAAGAGATGTGAGGGGAACTGGTATCTCCCAATTTTGTTGCCCTCTTTTTGACATCCAGGATGGTACTGCAAAGGTTATGTGAAGATGAGAGACCGATGGGGCCCACAAAGAATTCTTAAAAGTTAGAGGCATGAAACTAGAAGGATTTGAAAATCCTTCTGCCCCTCCCAGCCAACTGGTGTTGGCCAGACAAGCATCAGATGATGAAGTTTAAGTTTGGAATGGGCATGGAGGCAGGCACCAACTCTCAGAACCAGGAGAGGATCGAAGTAGTGTAGGGTCAGAGTCTGCACCAAGGCTTGAACCAGAATGACCAATAGAGTAGAGGGAAATGACAAAAGGGAAGGTCAAAGACACTAGAGTTTCAGCTTGGAGCAAATGAACTGGAACAAGAATGAGGGGTCAACACCAACTCAATGGGGTCAGAAATGCCAGCAAAGGGTGGGGGTAGCCAGAAGCTCAGAGGAGGCAATGCCCAGCAGGGTCAGTAGTGGACAGAGCAGCCAAGGTCTTTTCTGCTTCTTAAAGAGCTGTGGCTACCAGATGCCAGGACTCTTATACCTCCCACAGCACAGAAAAGTCAACACAATCTCCCCTTCTGTCTAACCTCACTTTTATCCCATAGGGACTTAACCAAGGTAATTGATGGAGGTAGCAGAAATACAAAAACAGGGAGGATGAAGCCTATTCATTATTCTGGCCATGACCGACAGGTGACTGCTTCCCTTTGGGAGTCCAGGGAAAAGAAATCTGACAATTTTGCCCCAGCATTCCCTACTCTCAGAATAACTTTGCCAATGCTCTGGATCCTGCCCCTCACAGCAGTCATTTCTTATTAACAACAATCAAAACAGTCAGAAAGATGTGGGGAGGTTCAAATCCCACCTGTCTTATTTATTGGCTGAGTGACCCTGGGCAAGTCTCTTAACTTGAGGTGGTTAGGTGGCTCAGTAAGTAGAGTGCTGAAACTGGAATCAGGAAGACTTGAGTTCAAACCCTGCCTCGGACTATGTGACCCTGGGATAAATAAATTAACCCTTTTCTGCCTCAGTTTCCCCATATGTTAAATAATAGTGCTTACCTCCTGTTGTTGTGAGGGTTAAGTGAGATAATATGTAAAGCTCATTACAAACTTTAAAGTGTTCTCTAAATGCTAGCAGCCATCATCATTATTACTTAACCTTTCAGGGTACTAGATAACACTGTAAGGGGGGTTCTTACCCTTTGGGGGTATTATGGACTCTTCTGGAAGTCCAGTGTAGCCTAGGGACCCCTTCTCAGAATCATATTTTTAAATGCATCAAATAAAATACATAAGATTACCAAGGAAAACAATTATATTGAAATACATTGAAATACACGGGCCCCAGGTTAAGAGTCCTTATTCAAAGGCTCTAAGTTGCTGGAAAGGTGCTGACTTGCACTGGGAGCTCACTACACGGGTCTGTACCAAGTAAATGATCATGATAATAATCATACAATATCAACGATGATGATGATATGACTGTCAGCTCCAGCTTTATGGTACTTTGTAGACTGGAAGACGTCTTCCACAAAACCAGAGGAGGAGATTCCCTCTCAGGACGCAGGCTGGCACTTTCTTCACAACTAAGAGTTACCCAGAACACTGACAATGGAAGTGATGGTGCCCGGGCTTACCTGGCTGGGAGGCAGGAGTTCACTATCAGATCCTTTTTTTTGACTTTCCTCCCTTTTCCTAACTTTTGTATTATGGTTGAGGGCACCACCATCCTCCAAGCACCTCAGGCTCACAACCCAAGCATCATTCTGGACTCCTCATTATCTCTTACTCCTCATGTCCAAACTATTGCCAAGGCCTATCAATTCCACCTTGACAACAACTCTTGAACCTGCCCCCTTCTCTCCTCTGACATGGCCACACCCCTGGTGCAGACCCTCATCACCTCACATCTTGATTATTGCAACAGCTGATGGTAGCTCTGCCTGCCTCAGGTCTCCTCCCACTCCAATCCATCCTCCGTTCATCCAGCTGCCAAAGTGACTTTCCTAAAGTGCAGTCCAATACATCAACCCTGCCTCTACCTGCCCAGTAAACTCCAATGGCTCCTTATTACCTCCATGATCAAGACCCAAATCTTCCATTTGGCATCCAAAACCCTTGTACGTGTGCCACAGGCTCAGCTGGTTCAAGAATTGTGCCACTGAAACCAAGATGGTGGGTTTAATCCTTATTGGGGAATGTGGATGTCTCAGTGCCAACCCACTCCCACTAATGGAAAAACACCTCGGAGCTTCTTTCTTACAGAAGGTGCTTCAGGAGACACTTCTTTGACTATGAAAGATGGCATCATGTTAGGAAGGATGATGTTTATTTTAAGTCAACAGATTAAGAATACTAAAGCTAGAGAAGAAGAACAGGGGCCAACATGAGGCAAAGCCCCATGGCTGAGGCTTCCTCCAACAGCCAACAGCTCACTATCGACTCTGAAAAGAACTGACATACTGTAGCGATGACGTTGAAATAAGGGAATGCTGGCTGCTTTCCAGGTAGATAATGCAATGGAGATTTTCCTTTAAAAGCCAAAAGGAGCGTCAACATGCTGATTTTATTTTATCTTTTTTGCTGACGCAGAGATACAGTCTTGGCTGGGCGCCTCATCCAAGAGCCAGCCCTTCTGAATCCAGGGTCTCCCTCATATCACCCCAATGGGATGGTGACTCAAGGCTGATTCAGGGGAACAGTCAGAGGTGGGACTTCCGGCATTATTGTGCTGTTGTCTGATACAAGCAATGATATCACCCAACCATGGGACAAGAGAAGCGTATGTCGTGAGACTGTTCATTCTGAATGCACACTTAATGCCAGGAGGGATGGAGCCAAAGCTTCCCTCCTGAACTGGGCATGGGTTCTGAGAAAGGGAGGGTCACAGGGATTCTCCCCCTTTTCCTTCCAGCCCCAGGGGCTGCCAATGCGGGGGTGGGACAATGTCAAAGTTTGTGCCCTACATGCTCGCTAAGCAGCTTTGAAGACCATTTTACTGAACTCCCATACAACCTCCGTCCCCATCTCTGTCAACCCTTTGCCCTTCTCTCCTTTGCTCCAGTCTCTGATGAAGAGGTGGGCCTTTTGGCCTAAAGAGTTGGGCTCTTGACCCAGTAAGAGGCAGCACGCCATGGTGGACATAGTGTTGGCCTTGGAGTTAGAAAGGGTTGGGCTTGAATCTTACCTCCAACATTCACTTGCTGTGTAACCAGGGGCAAGTCATACAATTGCTTAGAGCTTTAGTCTCCTCATCTATAAAATGGGGAAAAGCAGCATCCTCTTGGGGAAATCTGGTCACAGAGTTGGGAAGACTTGGGTTGAGACTCACTTCTGACATACTTCAGCTCTGTGATCCTAGGAAAATCACTGAACCTCTCATAGCCCAGGCAACTCTCTTAGACTATAAATTGCAAAACAATCAATCAATCTGCAAGCACAAGCACCTACTATGTGTTAGGCCCTGGGAATATATACAGTATAAAACAATGCAATGTGATGTGATACAACACATCGCAATACCAGTATGACCTCTACTCATATAGAGATTATAATGATTAAGGCTACAGATGAATGGAGCCAATGAGTTCATCAGGAGAGTGTGTTTTGAGTTATGATTAGTGAGGACACAGGACAGAGCCTTGGGGAACACCCACAGTTAGGGGGCATGACCTGGATGATGAACCAGAAAAGATGATTAAGAAGGAGTGGTCAAATACGTGAGCACAGACAGAAGGCAATAGCTTGAGGAGATGGTACGGCCCAGTGAGGGATTTTTAAGGATGGGGAAGACTTGGGAATATTTTAAGGAAACAGGGAAGGAACAAGTAGCTGGGGACAGGTTGAAGATTTGAGAGAGAGAGGAGGAGATAGTGGAGCTTGTGGTCTTTTTGAGAAAATGGAAGAGCATGAGATCATGGGCAGATGTAGAAGGGTTGGTCTTGGCAAAGAGAAGGGTCACCTCGTTGTCAGACAATGAATTGGCGGAAAAAGTTCCCTCATTTTCGACTTGCTTTTGTATTCTGGACATTTATCACAGTGTCATGGTGCATGGCACATAGTAGGGACTTAATAAGTGCTTGTTGAATTGAAACTGGTAGGTGCGTGATATTTCGTGAATGAATTCAGAATCTGATAGCACCACCAGCTTCTTCAGCAGGAGGCAAACAAAATCAAAACAACATTTACAGTTAATAATAGATTCTACCATGGAACAAATGAGAAGAGGGAAAAAAAAGAAAGAGAATGTCTGAGAAAGAGAGAAAGAGAGTGGCTGAGGCTTTGCTCCAGTTAGGGAGAAATAGGTAGAAAGAGCCAGAAGCAAGCTCCATAAACGTAATAGGAATCAGAGACTGGCAAAGGAAACTACAAACATGACAAGCCAAAGCTGTTGGCCAAGATATTTATTAATAGGATGTTAGTAAGCAATGTCCTCCACTGGATTCTTGCTCTCTGGTGTGACCTGTATCGTATGGAATTCAGTCTTGGGTTGGTCACAGGAAATAATCAGAAGGGCTAATCAATCAATCAAGTATTTATTAAGCACCTACTATATTCCAGGTACTATGCCAGGCACCAGGGATACGTGGAACAATCTCTGCCCACAAGGAGGTTATGTCATTTCTCCCATTCTCTTGGCCAATGGTTTGGACCTTAGGATGTTAGAGCTGTGAAAAAAGAGGCCACTTGCTTAAGGTTAGTATAAGGCTTAAACTTGAACTCAGATCTTCTGAAGAATAATAATAGATCTCGCTCTCTTTCTCTCTCTCTCTTCCTCTGTGTGTGTGTTTCTGTCTCTGTCTCTTTCCCTTCCTCCCTCTTTCCTTTTTTCCCTTTACCCTTTTCCCTTCCTACTCTTTTCTTCCCTCCTCTTCCTTTCCATCTTCTCCTTGCCTCACATTTTATACAAAGTATAGAATGGTTTTCATAAGCACTAGACTTGGAGTCAGAAGACATGAACTAGAGTTGGGATTCTGAGCCTCAGTTTCCTTATCTGTAAAATGGAGCTTAGGATGCTAGCACTAATGGTAGGATGTGAGAAATGCTTCTTTTTGGGTAGTAGGAGAGAGCAGCCATGGCCACCATGGATGAGGAGAGGGTCCAGGTTTGTGACTTAGTCAATATAGAGGACTTCCCTCTCTATAGAGAGAGAAGAGAGAATGTGGTGCAGTGAAATAGAGTCTGGGGTCCTGTTTCTGGATCCTGACTAAATACTATGACCTCGGGCAATACTCTTAACTTCTCTAGGCCTCAGCTTCTTTAACTATAAAAGAGGGTGGTTGGACTGGATGACCTCTGAGGGCCTTCCTGCTCTAAATCTATGATCTTGTAAGCCATTGGGCAGCTGGGTGGCGCCATAGTACACAGAGCAATGGGCCTGGAGTCGGGAAGACCTGAGTTCTAATCTGACCTTAGATACTTCCCAGCTGTATGACCCTGGGCAAGTCACTTAACCCTGTTTACCTCAGTTTCTCACCCAGAAAATGGGCTGGAGAAGGAAATGGCAAACCACTCTAGCATCTCTGCCAAGAAAGCCTCAAAGGGGGTCACAAACAGTCAGACATGACTGAAAAATGACTAAAACAACCTAAGCTATTACTACCGTAACACTCTTCATTACACAAATATCAAAGACTCCATCCTATTGGTTAACCAATGATTTGAATTTGGGGGAGGGGGTGTCTATTTTTTTTTAGGAAGTGCCATCAAGTTTCCTGAATAACTTTTTCTTCACTTTGGGCCTTATGGAGAAGGGTGTTGCAGAAAGTTTTATAAGAAGTGTGGGGGGGGGGAGGATTTTTGAACCAATTCTCTGTGACTTAAGGGATGGCTTCTGTTGAGTGTTACCATCTACAAATGGAAAAACTAACTCTTGAGCATTTCAAGAAAGGTCCCTTTCACTTGCAGAATTCCCGTTACAAGATTCCAAAGGGATTACATGGACTCCATGGAAAGGGAACCCTCTTTGACCTCACCAGGTCTTGCCAGGCTAGGGCGACTGTTTCTCCCTAGGAAAGTTATGCCAGAACACAGGAGGGAGGAGAGTTCAGTGGTTATTTCAGTAATGGAACACTCACTCTAGAGAACTCAGATCTCTCTGAGAAAGGCTGCTACCCCTCCTGGAAAGAAGAGCTCTCAGAAGCCCTCCCAGAAACTAATCCCACCATCTCCCTGCTCACTTTTAAGTACCAATAACATCTGTGAAATGGAGATGAGGATGCTTTCCCTGCATCCCTTTTGGGATTGTTGTGAGGAAGGCAGCTTTGTAACCCTTGAAGAGCCAGAGAAACGTGAGTTATGGTAAACTGCAAGCCAGACAAAGTTCAGCCATCTTGTCTTGTTTTACAGGACTGTCTCCTCAAGTCAAGAGAAGGAGAGTTTCCTCTTGAGTAAGTCAGACCTCTTGGGACCTTAGATTTCATATCTCTAAAGGGAGCTAGATGAATCAAAAGCCTCTGAGGTCTCTTTCAGCTCTAAATGAGGAGAACCTCCTGGTAAAACCTTACAATTGGAAGCAGTCACCGACCTATACCAATTCCCAATGGTTTGACGGTAGATCGAGGCTGGGCATCCAGGATGGTCCTCGCCCTTGGGCCTCCTGGAACACCTCTGGAAGATGATCGACCTGGACCTTTCAGCGGGGGTGGGGGTGGGGGTGGGTGATTCGGACCCTTACTAGGGCCTCCAAACAGACACTGCTATTTTCCTCAGTGACTTTAATAGGAAAACCAGGTCTAGGACGGTTTGACTGAGGTACTTGTCGGGGTGGTGTTGCCTTTAGAGAGGAGTTCATGACTTTGGACGTCCTTGAGCCTTTTGCCCCTGCTTCTCCCAAATTCTGGATGGTTCCCCTTGGTGCTTTTATGACTCCAGTTCCCAGACTCAGTTGCTGACAGCAGAGGGCTGGCTGCCCAGGAGGCCAACTCCAACCCAGCGGCCAGCCCTCTGCTCACGTGGCTAGGGGCTGACTAGAGGCATTCAGGCTGTTTTTCAGTGAGGGTGAGAGAGGACAATGGAACAGAACCGAGTGCACACCCTGCTTTTTTCGGCTTCAAGGAACTGGAGGATGGGGGCAGGGAGATCTCTTTCTAGCTAGGGAAACTAGATTTTTTTCCCCCACAAAAGAAGCTAGGTTCTTTAGGTGCACTCTGACCTGGAAATCAAATAGGATAAAGACAGCTTCTAGCTTGGCCTTCCTGTAGATCAAGACTCACTGACCCTTCTAGGAACCCCAGGCTGTAGGGTTGACAATCTGTGGTTTGCCTCTGCAACTCCCCTGGGTGCATGGAAATCCCTCCCTCCCCCAAACTCCCTCAAGAGCCTGATGTGACCCTGTGTACTTAACAGCAGTGCTGGGCTTGGGCCCCAAGTCCCTCGAGGTTTGTTTTACAAACTTCTACTTTCGGTCTCAAATTAGACTCATTAAAAAGCAAATTCCCCGCAGGGCTATAAACGTCCTATGGACAAACGGAGAGCAATTTTATGAGGGTTGGCGTGTGATTTGCCCACCAGCACTGAGAAAGACATGGAAACAGAGATTCAATTGTTTATTGTTACAATGGGAAAAAAAGCACAGGCCCCTAGTCACAGGACCTGGGTTCAAATCCTGTCTCTGTCACTTCCCACCTGAGTGACCTTAGGCATGTTACCTCCCTGGGCCTCAGTTTCTACATCCATAAAATGAGAGTTGGACTAACTCTAACTCTAAATCTACAAGCCTCTGACCCCCTCTTCCTTTACCTCCATCTACATGGGTACTCAACACATACCCCTGAAGAGAAGCAGCTGGTGGGACAGCGGATAGAGAGCTGGGTCTGGAGTAAGGAAGCCCTGAGTGCAAAATCTAGCCTTAGACACTTACTAGCTGTGTGATCTTGGGCAAGTCCCTGAATCCTCTGTCTGCCTCAGTTTTCTCATCTGTAAAATGGGGGATGATAACAGCACCCACCTCCCAGGGTTATTGTGAGGACCAAATGAGATAAAAATTGTGAAGCACTTAGCACACACGGTGCCTGGCACATAGTGTTATATGAATGTTAGTTATTTTTATTACTAAAAGCAAAAATAAATCCTGCTCTCCAAGAGGTCACAACAGCAGAATTCAACTTCCTGACTCTAAGAACTCAATGCTTTCCATCTTAGGTAGGTAGAGGACCACTAGCCAGGGGTGAAGTCAGGGGGAATTGCTGCTTAGGCAAGAATTGGACGTTGGAGGGCATTTTCCTCCTCTCTCACGCCCTTGCAATCTGTCCATTCAGGCTCACCTCCACATGTCCGCCACAGCACCAGAACTCACTGGTTTGAACAGGCTCCCTATCTTTCTTTTCTTCCACTTGTGCTCCCTCCTCCCCTCTCTGTGTGGCCCCTGCTTTTCTCTCCAGGCTTTCAGGCTGGGATTTGCTGTCACCACCCTAAGGCTACACTTGTTTCTCAAAGGGGAATCTGACTCAGGATCCAGCCTGGGACACATCAAAGGATTTTTGCTGCTTCCACTGAACCCTCCAGCGTGGGCCACATTCCCTCCATCCCTATCCTGAACTGCCAACTTCTAACACAGGGAGTAAGAATGCTCAGTCGCAGCAATCTTAGAACTGGAGGAGAGACTCCCGGGGGTGGGTGGGTCATGTAGAACCACTTCATTTTATAGAGGAAGGACAGGGGCAAGAGAGAGAAGACAGGTGGTCCAAGGACACACAGCCAGCAGGATAAGAGCCAGAACTTGAACCTTGCACTCTTAATTTCTCATCCAATATTCTTTCTACTACACCTCGACCCGAGAGCATTGCTTCAAAGCGGTCACTGTCCTGAGTTCACCGCCAGTTAGGAGGCCCTCAGTGTGGATCAACAAACAAAGTATCATGATTTTAGAGCTTAGAAAAGACCTTAAAAGACTGTCATTTTATAGACAAGAAGCTTAGGTGAAGGGACTTGCCCAGGGTCTCACAGCTACTTAAGTGTCTGAGGGGAATTTGAACGGGTCTTCCTGACTTAAAGTCTAGCAGCACTCTATCCCTAAAGCCACACCAACTGCCTCTCGGTGGGGTCTTTTTCTATGCTAGCTCCTCAATCCCCAATGCCAACTAATAGCTCATTTTTTTGGCCCCCAGTTTCTATGCCCACTACAGAGGGCAAAAAGGAGAGTGTTGGAGAGAGAAGCAATACTTATGGATTCAAAACAGCAACATCTTAGTTGTGATACCACAGTTATAGAACTGAGGGGACCTCAGAGGTCCCAGAGTCCTCATTTTACAGAAAATGCAATCGAGACACAGGGACTGGCTCAGGGTCACCAGGTAGTAATGATTAGAGCTATGATTCTGCCTCCATCTCCTGGGCCCAAATCTAGTGTTCTTTCCTTTGTCGCTAACAGGCAGGGGTATGCTAGATAGATGTTTAACAATTGGCTCCCCCAAAAGGCATGACATCCTTTCAAGTTTAATCTTCATTATTAGGATTTCCTCCACCACTTTCTTAAGTCTAGGCTATTGATAAACAGTAAATCAAGCCCCGATTTGTGGTGTTTGCTAATTTCCCAGGTGTAAATGCTCCCACGGAAAATTTAACAGTTGCTGGCTCAAACACGCTACAGAGGTGTTTGCTATTTAGTTTACCAAGTCATTCAACAAGCGTTTATGCTGTGCCAAGCTCTTTGGATACAGAGAAAGGCCCGAACAGTCCCTTCTCTGAAGGAGCTCACATTCTACCAGGACAGACACTCAGGTAAAAAACTAATATATACAGACTAGATGGAAGGTGAGACACTCAGTAAATCTCCTCTGCCCTTTCTAGCCCCTTGATCTCAAGCCTTCTTCTTTCAGGGGAAGAGAACGAGGAGAAGCCCAGTTGGGCCCGGACATCCAAAGGTCTCAAGTTCAAAGCGCTGGGGGAGGGGATGCTGCCCTTTACTATTTCCGAGGCAAAAGAAAAACCTCCCCCTCCCCACCTGCCATCCATCCCTGCTTTGAAAACTGTAGAGCAATCCCCAAATCGGAGTTATTATCCTTATCATCTCCTTTGTGAAGTCTTCCCTGAGCCCCTGAAACCAGATGTGCTGTGGCCCTCCCCTGCTCCCCCAGCACTTGGCTTCCTTCTCTCTCCTGGTACTGATCACAGTTGGCCTTGTAGGACGGTAATTTATGTTCTTGTCTCATCTCTCCTCTTAAATTGTAAGTGCCTTGAGGCCGGGGGGGTCTTGTACTGCTCTGCATCCCCCACTGGGCCTGGCAGCCGAGAGGTGCCGATTGACCGACTGTCTGCTGACTGGCCAGTTGGGCCCCCCGGAGGAGCAGCCCCGGCAGAGCCTGAGAGGCAGCCTCAGTTCCAGCTCACAGCTCCTGCTATAAACAGTGGGGGGCTTTTTCAGACCTGAGTCCCTGCCACCTTGGCGCTTCTCTCTCTTCCCTGCCCTCTCCCCTCTCCCAACCCGCCTGCTTCTTTCTCCTAGGGCAAGAAGAAGAAATAAGTGTCTGTCTGGAAAAATAAACACATGTGCTCTACTTGAGAGAGCTTGAGATGGGGCTGGGAGAGTTCTGAAGCCCCCATTAACTATGGGGCTTAGAAGAAACCACTGACCATTTGATTCTGATTTTCTCAAATAAACACTTGAAATGACTTGGCAGGATGAGGTCCCCCCTGATCCAGGAAACTAGTTCCTTTTGTAGGGGGCTGTTCCTCCAGGGTGGGGGTGGGGGTGGGGAGTAGCAGTGCCCTCTCCCCAAGCCAAATTAACTTCCTCCTGGGAACAATTCACAATTGGAGGTTAGAGAGGAGGAGGAGGAGGTGGTGGAAAAAGAGGGAGGAGGGATCAGAAAAGAGGGACTGGAGAAAGGAGGAAGAAGTCCCTTTCAGACCTAACTCTAGCAGCTGATCTGAAGTCCCTGTAGCACAGAGTTTCAGAGTCAGGAAGAACCTACTTTTTCAAAGTCTGTCCCCTCCCCAGCCTTTTTTCCTTATTCCAAATCAACCCTTTGGATTCTCAGGTCCGTGGGAAAAGGGCAATACCTGTTAAGGATCCAACCTTTGCAAAGGAAATTACCCAGATTGAACTTGTCAGAGTCTTCCCCTCCCCCTCTCTGGTAAGTCCTAGGAGCCCTTAGATTTGGAGTTTGAGGACCTGATTTCAAATCCCAACTCTGTCACTTTCTGCCTGTGTGACCTTGGAGAAGTCACTTCCCTTCGGTGGGTTTTACTCTCCACATTCCCACAGAATATAAGGCCCCTTGAGGGAGGGGACTGTTTTGTCTAGTAAGGTGCCTGGCACATCAGAGGCACTTAGTAAGTGCTGGTCCATGGCCTGAGGGGGTTGGACTCAGGGGCCTCTAAGATTCCTTCCAGCTGAAAACTGATTTCCTCTCATCCTCCCTAAAATCCCGATTCCAAGGAGACTTACTTCCTGAGATTTCAAGCCATTCCACAATTGAAATCTGATGATAGTGGTCCCTTTCCCCCCTCTTTGACTCGATTATTTCTTTACATTTTCAAACGATAGCCTTCTCCTATACACGGTATCAGGGATTCCAAAGCCAGGGGAGGAGCAGAGGAGCGGGCAGGAGAATAAAGCATTAAACACCCCAGACCCTAAAAGAAGAAACATTTGAACAAGCCATTGGCCCCAGAGAATAGACGGGTGGATTAGAGATTTATCTGCCGCTCTCCACTGGCTAGCTCCCTTTTCCTTCCTTCAGGTTTCTCCTCCCTCATTCCTCCCACTCCACCCCCAAGCTGTTGCTCCTTTCCCCCTCTTTCCTGTCCCTTTCATTCCCTCTTCCCAAGAGCCTGTTCTTTAAGTCACTCTATGGCCCCTCTGTCACCTCCTGGGCCACTGGAATCACTCACACATGATGGCAAGTCAAGAGTTATAGGAAGGATTTGTAATGGAAATTTGCGATAGCAGCCCAGTTTAGATTCATATATTTAGAGCTGGGAGGAACTCAGAAGTAATCTAATCCAAGCCCCTTCTCTTTTTACAAATGAGGGGAAGGAGGCTCAGAGAGGCCACTTGTTAAGGTTATATATAGTGACTAAGTAATGGGCCAGACCAATACCCAGGTCATCTGTCTCCAAATTTTGGGGTCCTTTTCTGGCAAGGCCCTTCTCCATCCTGCATCTGACCTATTTTCCTGGCCCTATTTGCTTATGGAGAAATTGGTGATTCTCCCAAGAAAAATCAGAAGGTGAAAATAGTGGGTTTAGGGATAGACCAGACATCAAAAGGCTTCAACTTTGAGGTGGTCTGGGAGGGGACACTGTTGTTCTGCAGTCGTTTTTGGTTGTGTCTGGCTCTTTGTGACCCCATTTGGGGTTTTCTTGGCAAAGACACTGGAGTGGTTTGCCATTTCCTTCTCCAGCTCATTTTACAGATGAGGAAACTGAGGCAAACAGGGTAAAATGACTTGCCCAGGGTCACACAACTAGAAAATGTCTGAGGTCGAATGTGAACTCAGATCCCCCTGACTCCAGGCCCAGCACTCTATCCATTGCACTACTTACCTGCCCTGTAATAATTATATTTGAGATTTATTTGTTGCTTTTCACACTCAGCTAGTAAGTGTCTGAGGTCAAATTTGAACTCACATCCTCCTGACTCTAGGACTAGATACACTGCATTTAGCATCTAGGAGGGACACTGCTTTCTACCATTTTTAAGGCAAAAGAAAAGTGGGAGGCCTCCATCCTTGCTTTGAAAACTGTAAAGCAATCCATGAGTATGAGTTATTATGATCATCCCCTTAGTTATGTCCTGTCCTCACAGCCATACTTTCAGTTAAAGGATTCTCCCATTCTGATGTGCAAAGAAAGTTTATACACTAACAACACCCTGTGGTTAGTTACAGGGCATTTCAGCTACACTGTTATTTGATGCTGTCAACAACCTTGCAACAACAGCAGTCTTAGAGATAAGGAAACCGAGGTCGATGAAGACAAAAAGCTTGCCCAAGGTCATGTAGACCTAGTAATGGAGTTGAGACCAGAGCCGTAACTAGGCCAGGGCAACGTGGGCTTAGGGCGCCAAGTTTAGAAGACTCTGAAAGTACAGCAAGGCCTTCAACTGCTAGAAACAACAGAGCTTGGTACCTTGTTAGTAAGAAGAATAACAAATAGTCTCTAGGGAGACTTCTGTGCTCTACCATCTTCTAACTCAGAATATAGCACAGCATGGTCAATGTTGCCACAGGTGGAAAAAGTGCTAGTTATGGCTCTGGTGGAGACCTGAACCTGGGGCTCCTTCTGTGATGTTCTTGCTACCCAGCACCATCTCCCAAAAACCACAGCTCACCAATATGGGGCAGGGGGACACTCTGGCCAATTGAGGAGCCCACGAGGAGAGGGAGGGGTGACTTTTGGGTTGTCATGTGAATCTAAATATAGGTTCCTGTGGCGGCTTCCTTCAACCCTTTCCAACAGGGACTCCTTTGAAGAAGGATGTTAATGGCCCTCCCCAAAGTATTTATAGCCATTTCCATGGCTGTTTACGGGCTCCCACACTACAAATGCAGGACCAAGGCTCCTAGCACATGACTTTAGTCTGTACAGTTTTTCCCCCGTTTGTAAAGGTCTGCACAGACTATTTTCATAAGAGAGCAAGTTCCAATTTTGGCTTTTCCTCTGTGGATTTAAGACAATCTTCCTATAGGAAGATAAAGGCTTTGGAGGAGTTAGATCCCTGTCACCTGGGGGAATGCTGTCAAGCCAGTGTTAATAATAAAAGACAAGCACTTTTCTCATGACAAACCCAGAGGGGAGGCAGGTCAAGTATCATTTCACCCATTTCGCATATAATGAAACTGAGGCTTAGATAGACAAAATGATCCCAGGGTCTTATCTCTAGAAATGGAAGGGACCTTTGAGGTCATCTAGTCTAACCCTCTCATTTTTAAAAAAAAAATGTTTCCACATTAGTCATGTTGTGAAAGAGGAATTAGAATAGAAGGGAAAAACCAGGAGAAAGAAAAAGACAACGACAAAAGAGAAAATAGTATGCTTTGATCTGCTCCAACCCTCTCATTTTACAGATGAGGGAACTGAGGCCCAGGGAGGTTAAATAACTTCCCCAAGGTCACACAGGGAGGGAGCAAGTATTAGAGAACCTAAGTCTCTGAGCCAGAATTATTTCGCTGCTTCTTGAGATCATTTAGATGGTTAAGGGGAAGGGTGGGACTTGAAACAATCACTCTATAAGCAATTATTAATCACCAACTATGTGCCTGGCTGGGGTAGAAAGCCCTACCAGTCCCTGCTCTCGTGAAGCTTAGACCCTCCAAATGTTTATTGCATACTGGCATCACAGGCAGGCCACCAGAACGGTTAACCATAATTTGGTTCCCTTTCTGAGGTTTTGGGCTCTAGGACCCTGGGATTTAAATACCTTTTCTAGGACCTTCTTGGAAACCTGAGGCAGGATGGTCCAGTGGAAATAGAACCTTCGACTTGGAATCAGAGGGCCTGGCTTCTTCTCAGATGGAGGCCTGTTTCCTCATCTAAAATCGAGGGAATTTGACTAGATAACCGTAGGTCCTTTTTTCAGTTCTAAGTAGGTGATTCAGTGACCTGTTTCAGAGTTCCCAAAGCCAGCCTGAGCCAAGGAAATTTGTGGTTATATTCTTTACTGGGTGGTGAGGCCCCAAAACAGTGCTTCCTGGCCTGAGGGCTCCTTCCTACAGAGCCCAAGAAGGGGCTTTCCCCTTTCCATCACCAGATCTAGATTGCTGTGTGTTACTGTGCAACGGAAAGAAGTCTTTACCTAGGAAAGGCCCTGAAGCCT
>NW_020954600.1:13472158-13529626 GCF_900497805.2 Vombatus ursinus | reverse complement strand
TCTCTCTCTCTCTCTCTCTCTCTCTCTCCCCCTCCCTCCCCCTCCCCTCATGATTGATTCTTATAGGATCTGATGTTGGAAGGGGCCTTAGCGGGATCACTCCCTCCAGTGGTTCCCTAACAGTGGTTCTGTGGGGCCCCAGAAGCCCCAGGGGTGGGGGTAGGGAGGACTTCATGTTATTGCACGAGGCCTCTGAGGCCATCCACACATCAAACATTGCTATTCTCATCTCCATTTAGTTCTAAAATGGGAAGCATGAGTCAGTATCATAAACGAGCAAACACACAGCCCTGTCTTCTTCATTGGTCTCCCTGCCTCCAGCCTCTCCCCTTTTTAATCCATTCTCCACTCAGCTGCCAAAGTGCTCTCCCTAAAGCACATATCTAACCATGTGACTCCCCTACTAGGCTCCCAAGGCTTCCTAGTGTCTCTAGGCTCAAACAGAAACTTCTTTGGAATCCCCCTCACAACTTGGCCCCCAACCTGGCTTTCAGCCTCATTATACATTTACTCCCATTTAGTCCCTCTGTGATCTGACCTTCTCTCTGCTCTTCATCTAGGGCATCCCTGTCTCTGTCCCAATAACAACAATACTTTATGTCATACTTTAGGGTTTGCAAAAGCACTTTACAAACATCCTCACAATCCTAGGCGATTGGTGTTGTTGCTATCCCCATTTTCCAGATGAGGAAACTGAGGCAGAGAGGTAAAGTGACTTACCCAGGGTCACATAGCTAGGAAGTAAGGCATTCCTTTTCTCATCTCCACCTCATAGAATCCCCCTCTTTCTTTAGGCCTCAGCACAAGCATCACCTTCTAAAAGAACCCTTTCCTGACCCTCCGACCACCGGTGCCTTCCTTCCCGAACTGTGTTCTATTTAACTGCCTCGTACTTATTTTGCATATTTTTTCTGCATATGCCTATACATGTATATGCTGCCTCTCATGCTAGATCAGCGGAAGCAGAGACTATTTCCTTTTTGTCTTTGCATTTCCAGTGCCCAGAAAAGTACATGGTTCAAAGTGGGCATTTCATCTATGTTTGGTGATGGAATGACCTACTGTCTCACACGTAAATGTATTTTTTTTTCTGGACCTATGATTTCTAGCTGTATAGGCAACTCCCAGTGTGGAAACTCTTTCCACTAGTGGAGATCAACAACTGGTCTACGAATGTATCATCTTGGGGAGATTTAAATGACTTGTCCAAGGTCAAGCAGCTAATACTGTATCAAAGGCAGGACCTGAAGCCAGGTCTTCCTAATACCAAGGCTAGCCACTGTTCCAGACTGCCTCTTCTACCATTTCACAAATATTGTGTTTAACAAGAAACAAATCCATTTGAAAGAATTTCTAAATTCAAGGTAGTTTTTTGTCATCTTGTATTTTCTCAACCAACAAGCTAATATCATGATGATGATGATGATGATGAGTGTGTTGAAATTTCTATTAAAAAGAAGTCCCTTAAAACAGCGGGAACATTGATCCCTCCTCACTCCACCCCCATTGTACTAATGAGAAATGATGAGTCAGAGGCCCTGTAATAACCCAGAGCTATCTGGGAAATCTGCCCCTTTCCTTGACATGGAGATTTGTTGCCTTACTCTCACTTGATAACAACACTAAGCAGGTCACACCCTAAAAAAACTGGAGACCTGGGAGAGAGACACCCAAACACTTAGGACGGTTCCGCCCTGCAAAGGTTTCAGGCTTCCTTCTTCTCTTTAGCTAGTCACCTTCACTGCTCCTTTTTCCGGGAAGCCTTCCTCAATCCACACCCCTGGCTTGCAGCTGGAAAGGAGCTCTGCCTCTTTGCATCTCATAGCAGTCTGTTTTCTTCTGCACTAACATTCCCATTATTATTATCATCACCAGCATCCATTTTATCACCTCTATTGGACTGGAAATCCTTTAGTAATAAAGATTATTCTTATTCATTTTGGAATTTCTTGGCACCCCTACCTCCCAGCACATAGTAGGCACTTAATAAATATATGAATAAAGTTGGCAACAACTGACTAAGCAGAAGTAGGGTGGAGGGCAGGAAAACTGTACATGGAACTTGTCTTCAAGGGCCTTATAAACTCCTTGTTGCTTCTGCCTTCATAAAAGTCATTCCTCCATTCATTCTTCCACCCATCCATCCATCCATCTATCCATTCATTCAACAAAATTAAGCAACTTATATATACAAAGCACATTGCTAGGCACCAGGAAGATTCAAAACTGATATAAAACAAGACCCCTAACCTCCTGGCTCTTCAAACTCTCTATCTCACCTGACTGAATGGGTACTTACTAATTGTTGACTAACTGAAGAGACTTGCCCATAATCAGGATTCACACTCAGGTCCTCTGACTACAAATGACCCATTTCCACTGTACCATGATATCTTCTCTCTTGGTGAGAGAACCGAATGCTGCTTTAGAATAGAGTAGGAAGAATCCATCAGGGGCAGTTGATCTCCAAAGACAAGGTGGGGGGGGGGCAGGGCCGGAAGCCTGGCCAGAGAGTTGGAGCAGGGGGTTCGGGGGGGGTCCAGTTGGGCAGTCTCTTGAGATGTCATTCTTCAGAAGGAGATAAAAATGGGGGGGGGGGGGGGGGGGGGTGGGGGGATAAAAATGGTAAAAGGGAGTGAGTCTGTAGCTAGGAAGAGAGGAAACAGAAGTGACCAAAATAGAGTGAGTGCTTTTTCTTGAAAGACAAGGTCATTTGGAATGGCTTAAAGGTTTTCCCTGTGCTAAATTTGAAGGGTTTTGAAACAGTTTGGAAAACATGGAAACTCTCCTCTTCCTCTGTTTTTGAGCAGCAGAAGAAGTGAAAATAAACAGAATTAACCTTTCCTTCTGCCTCTCTGGTTTTGTTCTAGCTGGGCACTTATTTAGGTGTTTGCAAAATGTGGGGTTGCTTTGAAAGAATTACTGCCCATTTCGACAGCCCTTCTCTAGTGGGTTCAGAGAGTTTATCTCCAAGAGGGTGGGTTCAAGGTTGAGTGAAGGACAGGGAAGGAACCCAGAAACCTGCAAATTCCCTTGGCTGGAACATCCTGCAAAGGCTAGCTACATATTCATGTCCCTCCTTTCTTGAAGCTATGACAAGCAGCAGACAAGAGGTAAATGAAGCTGAAAGAGGACCCCCTCCCCATTCTCTTTTGATCGCTTTCCTCCCTCCCTCCTCCAGCTTTCAGTAACTCATTGATTTACCTCTCTAAGCCCTCAGGGTACAAGGCTGCCCCTTCATCTCAGACAGAAATAGATGATGATTGAGATGCCAATATATTTGGCCTGTCTGATGGGGGGGGGACAGGGAGGGCATAAGGCAAGAGAGGAAAAGGATAAAGAAACAAAAGCATTTGAGTAGTGGGAAGAGAAATGAATTTAAGTCAATTGGAAAACTAGTTTCCATGATGGATTAACAACAATTTCCTTTTGACCTAATCATCTCAGACAACAATGTAGTCTTTAACTGTAGTACATAGGGGTATCCATAAGGATTTCAACTTTCTAGTTGTAGGGTAATTTTATTGGGGCAGTAGTCCATAGGAAACATCCTCTCCTCTTTTCTTCCCTCCCTGTTCCCATAAAATATACACCCTTATTTCAGTCTCCAGAAACCCTCAGAGGAACTTTACCTTAATTTCATGCAACAGACATAAGTGCAAATTCTTCTTTTGTATTTATCCAACCCCTTTAGATGGGATAGAGTAGCTACCTTGCTAGAACAACCAAAGAGATTACTAGTTGTTTCATGAACTTGACATTTTTGCCTTTGCTTAGGACCTATTCCCTCTTTATCTTAGTTAGTACTGGATAAATGTTTGTGAAAGTGAATGGAATTAAAGGAATCTGATGGTGAGGGAATCCCCAGAGAGTAAATGAGCATTTCCTTGATTTAGTCAATCAGTCAGTCAACTAGCCTTTTTATATAAATGAGGCATTTCACATATCAGGTCTGCTGTATTTGGGGCTTCCTTAAAAGGCCAGGCTTAGGCTAAACTATAAAAGTTTGCTTTTAGTGCTTTTAATTTCCCCACCTCCCCTCCTGAAAGATCACTTTTCCTATGGCTCAGGGCCCTTATATTCTCACTACCCAGCCATGCCATCTAATCCTGCTTTAGGGAAAGGAGCCTTTCACTCAGGTATAAGGAGTAAATAACAATCAAATAAGCCTGCACCTCAATACTTGTATACATTTACAAAAATCATTTTGTGTACCTGTGCACAAAAGAAAAATAGCAGGATGGCAACTTGTCCCAGGACCATTTCCATCTAAACACCTTTGAACATAAAGATGAGGATGAAATGCTAACTCCCTTTATAAGATGCTTTGCCACATAAAGCACTTTACCCTTTTCTTGCATGCTCCTTAGAATAACCTCCTCAAACCCACTTTACAGATGAGGAAACTGAGGCTCAGAATTGCCAAGGGACTTGCACACCTCCTCCTGAATCCAAGTCCAATACTCTATCCATGGAGGGTTGGGACTCTCTTTTTTTAGTATTGGTATCCCTTGTGCTTAGCACAGTGCCTGGCACACAGCAGGTACTTAATAAATGCTGGGGGGGGAGAGTTCACAGCAAGAACCATTTGAGAGTTCTTGAGATCACTCAGTGTCTTAAATCAAAGACCCACTACAACCCTACTACCACCACTACTGATACACACACACATACATACACATAGACACACAATCTCAGCATGT
This sequence comes from Vombatus ursinus, assembly GCF_900497805.2. Lineage (NCBI taxonomy): Eukaryota > Metazoa > Chordata > Mammalia > Diprotodontia > Vombatidae > Vombatus > Vombatus ursinus. The sequence goes on along the minus strand of NW_020954600.1, from coordinate 13,524,923 downwards.
CTGCCGGGTCCTATGGGCTGAGGGTAAAGTCTGTGACATGGGGCAGACTGGTTCACCTCCATCCTCTTGGTCAAACCGTGAGAGTGCTGTTTAGGGCTCTGCAGTTTCCACCTTCACAGTGTCCATCATATGTCTTCAGTACTCTCCTTGTGGATCCCTAATACCTCCTTCGAGTCCTATTTGACCTGCTTATTTAATATGGTTAGATCAAAGGACCAACTCAGTATGGAAGCCAGTAAGAAATGTCCATTTTCTCCCTCTAGCTATTATTTTTTTCTAACATTTTCTCACTGCTAGACATTTTCAGAAACCTGCAGCGGTTTGACTTAAAACCTCTCTAGCCAATTCATTTTCTCCCCTCTCCCCCCACCTCAGCCTCCCACTGCCTTCTTGTGGGGAGTGGGGAGAATGGTCTTTGAGTCTTCAGATGGAAAAAAACAACTACTGGGATAAACTTGGACAAGTCTCATCCTGTCACTCAGCACTGACCAACCACTGGTAAATCCTCCTGAGTGTCTGCCGCCTGAAGTGACATTAAGGCAGCTATTTTTAGCAGTAATCTATGCACCTCTGCTGGTCCCCTTCCTCCTAGGAAAGACAGTTTTAGCTCCAACAGCTTCAATTTGAATTATCTCTTAAGTGTGTGCTATGGACAAGGCACTGGGGATGGGGGCAGGGAAGCAGTCTCTGTCCTCAGGAAGCTTACCTTCTGCTGGCGGGGTGCAGTGTATATACAGATAAGAAAATATAAAGTAGCCACAAAGTGTCTATAGCACGATGTACACTAACAATTGAGGAGAAGGGGTCCTTGAAGAAATCTAGGAATTGCAAGGGGAGGGCAGTGAGGAGGGGGCACATTTCAGGCATGGGAGACAAAGTCCCGGAGGTAGGAGATGTTATGTCAAGCACAGGAAATGGCAAGTAAGCCTGTCTGGCTAGAATATAAGAGGTATGAAAGACGAATATGGATTCAGTCTGGAAAGACAGGTTGGAACAACAGAGTGAAGGGCTGGGGAAGATGAATTGAAGAGGAGGAAAAACTAGCAGAAGGAGAGTGATTTGTGACAGTGGCCCTGGCCAGACGTGATGGAGAGCCCAAACTCCTTGGGGGGGGGAGCGGAGTTTCTTATCACAGATGCCTTTGCTCACTCTTTGGGCACCCAGGAAGGTCTGTGAGGAGGATAAAAGCCAGAGACTGAGGACCTGAATTACCACTTAAAGTCAGCCGGAGTTTCTTATTTCTGTTACACATCCAAACTTCCTTACCACATAAGACAGTTAATAGACTTACAAGATTTGACAAATCATATGAAAATAATCAAAAGTCCTACTGCCGTTCATTACAGCCTATTTGACTAGGCTTCTGAGGGTCCAGTGGGGGGAGGGGAGAGAGGTTTGAGTTGGGGGAGGGGAGCTGGCTGCACTCTTTCTTTCTTTTTCTCAAAAGAAAAAAAGTCCAGAGTCAAAAGAACATCCAAAGAATACTCTCTTTCCCACAGTTTCCGAAAGTTTTCCATTTAATGAGCTGACTCCTGCCTGCCAACAGTGAGGCCAGGTCTCTGAGAGGAAAAGCTCCCCAAAGTAATGATTCCAAGGAATTTCTGATCCTCTACCTGGCTGGGGCAAGAAGCATTACCTCATGGCCGGGGCCGAGGTGCCCTAAGAATTGTGGTCCTCCCCGCTGCAGCCAGTGTGGGCTGGGCTCCGTCAAGGGGAGAAAATCTGGATGCCAGAAAAGGTGCCCACCCTCCATTTATGCCAGTTAAATCAGATAATGATCAGAAGGGCAGAAACTGGAACTCTACTGTCTTAAAAGGTCTCCCATTCTCTTTGCCCATCCATCTCAGGAAGCTTCATTCTGAGAACGCAACTTTGGAGCATCGCCAGAGAGCTCTGCTTCAGGGAGACTGGCCAGCATCATCTCCACTAGGGCCAGCTTTGTTGTTTATTAGCCGACGGGGAAAGAATGCAGAGGCTGCTTCTCTGTGTTACCCAACTTCCTTCAGCCCCAGGACCGTCTACCTGGGGTGCTAGCAGAACAGGAGAGGAGGGCAGACCAGGCTCCTATCAGCACCACTGTACTTGGTACAGATGGTGGGGGGCATGTGGGCAGAGGTCCAGTGACTCCCCACTACGCTCAGCCCCAGACCTGCCTTTGCAGAATCCAAGTGCCAACCCATGAGGTATACTATCCTCCCAGGGATAGTTGTTGGCCTTCATACTCAAAGAAGACCAAAATGACATCACTACGTCCATATGTGTGTATATGTATATGACATGTATATGTATGTATACATGATGTGTGTATGTATATATACACATACATTATACAAAAACAATAACAGTAAATGAGGAGGAGGAAGAGAGAAACAGTAGGAAGTGAACTCCTTGAGGGAAGAGACTGCCTCATTTTGTTACTTGGATCCCCAGAACTTAGCCCAGCGCCTGACTGCCACATTACAAGGCACTGAATTACAGTCGCCATTTTTGGTTGAACTTTAAAGTCTACAAATCACTTTAAATAAATTATCTCATTAGCGCCCCTCAGAAGTGCTTCAGGTAAGTGGTACTACTAGTGTTAGCCCCTTTATTGCCCCCATTTTATAGGCTCATAGGGATTAAGAGACATGCCTAGGTAAGCATCAGGATTTGAAACTAGGTCTTTTGACTTCAGGGCCAACTGAGCCTTCCATTCTGCCTCATTCGTCAGCTAAGTAAGGTGGGTAAGTCACATAGCTATTCTGGGCCTCTGCTTTTTCATCTATAAAATGGGTGGGTTGCACTAGATGGTCTCTAAAGTTGCTTTCAGCTCTAAATCCATGACCCTCCAGTATTAAGCTCCTACGTGGCAGAGATGAAATTTTGAGTCAGGATCCAAAGGCTGGCTCTAAGCCTAAGTATTGTACACCACACTGCCTCCAGGGAAGCCCCCCAGAGGTACTGCTGTCAGTGGCAAGGGGAGGTCAGCCCAGCTACCACACAGTCTTCCCCTATGCACTTCCAGAAACTTTCTCAGGATCCTTCCCCTGGGGCCTGATGTGGGGCTGGGCTTTGCTCCTTTGGACTTCTCAAAGTACAGCATCAGCTGGGGCAGGGCCAGCCTTCCTGGAACTCAGAGTGAGGTGTGGCTCAGGGGGAATGATTCAAAGGAGAAAAGTCCCTCAGTCCTGAAACAACTCCTGCACTGAAATTCTACCATTCATTAGTCACTCCTTTGCATGAAACATCCCCCTTTCCTGGGTGTCCTGTTTCAATATTTCACTTCTTCCAGGAGGGTCTGAATTGTAAGCCTCTTCTACCTTGTTGTGATTGAGATGATTGGAGGAGTAGTATGGGGTGTGTGGGTGTGTGTGTGTGTGTGTGTGTGTGTGTGTGTGTGTGTGTGTGAGAGAGAGAGAGAGAGAGAGTTAGTTCACATGTTTTCACAAATTTGATAATGTGCAATTCCAAACCATATTGGCACATCCCAATGGAATCGGAGGAACCATCCCTGGAAAGTATGTTTGAATAAATGAGGGTGAATCAGACAAGAGCAAACTTTCTACACTTTACAGGTGCAGGTGGGTATAAGCTGGAGTGTGTGGGGGTGGGGTGCGGTGGATGCCCTCTCACAGTGAGCCAATGGCTTGGCAGTCAATTTGACAGTCAACTAGACAAGTAGGACACATCTAATTGGGTATTTCTATACAGAATAAATAACCACTGAAGTATTATTCCTGAGAAGCCTGGAGAAAAAGGGAGGGAAAACACTTTAAGCAAGATTTTGGTCTTAAAGAAGTATTTCTCCCACTATTGACTAAGAAATCCTCTAGATAATAATAGCCCACATCCAGATAAACCCTTCCAGGTCAGGAGTCAATCAACTGACAGCCACTTAAATGCCTACTATGTGCCAGGGACTGTGCCTGGCCCCATAATAAGTAGTACTCATTATTATACTCATTTTACAGATGGAGAAACTGAGACTCAGAGAGTTTGAGACTACAATGTCATACTGGAAAGTTAGGCCTCCCCACCTCCCCCCAGGCTTTCTTCAGCCTACGTCTCATATATTGGATCCAGGCATCACTAAGCTTCCTGGCGTCTTGTTGTTAAGTCCTTTCAGTCGTGTCTGACTTTCCATGACCCCATTGGGGGTTTTCTCGGCAGAGATACTAGAGCAGTTTGTCATTTCCTTCTCCAGTTTATTTTACAGATGAGGAAACTGAGGCAAACAGAGTTAAATGACTTGCCCAAGGTCACACAGTTAGTAAATGTCTGAGGATAGATTTGAACTTGGGTCTTCCTGACTCCAGGCCTGAAGTTCTATCCAATGAGCCACCTAGCTGCCCTTCTCATATATATATACATATATATATACAAACACACACATATACATATATGTACACACACATACACACGCATATATATCCCCATCAGTTAATAAACACCAAAGCTGGCCCTAGTGGAGATTATGCAGATACACACACACACACACACACACACACACACACACACACAGCTGTAATCCCCATTCATCTTGAACTAGAGCCCAGAATCTGTTTTTCAAATTCACTCAATGCATATGTGTGTGTGTATGTGTGTGTGTGTGTGTTGTGATGACAAGACTAAAACCTGGGTCCAACACATTTAATACCTAGAGTTGGGTTTAAGGAAAAACTAGTTGGCCAAAGGCAACTTTTCTGATGAGATGGTTTGGAGGGCAAAGCCCTATATGATCGGCAACTCTGGTTATTGTGATTATTTCTAAAGTGCCTTGTAAAGATCTATGCTCTTGGGTTGGAGCCCCCTTCCAGCACCCTTTCTAGTTTACTGGAACAGCAGAAGAAAGGAGCACACTGCCAAAGCAAGGAGGTGTGGCTTCCACCTTGGGATGAATGTCAGCAACATGCCCGTGCATAGTAATTTTTGCACATTGCCAGCCTAATTAAATCTCCCTCCATTCCCAGGGACACTTTGGTTGGAATTTGAAATTTGACAACTCTGTAGAGACTACCTTAGCAGCCAGGCCTTTGCCTTCCCTTAAAAGGGATCTTCTCTGCCTTCCTCCTCAGGGCACCCAGTCTGGGAAGAGTCTCACCCTCCGGGATGAGTCAAGCCTTGCCCCTCCCCCATTAGTTAGGCCAGTTTTTATGGTCTGCGTGGAAGCAGACAAGAGAGGGTGAGGGGGTTGACATCAGTACCGTCTGAGGCGCATGTCATAATATGATTAGCTCTAGGGAGAATTGCCGTGATTCACCTAGTCAATCAACTGGGTTCGGAGGGCTTTCATTCTGTTTAGTTATGAAGGAGTTTCATTTTAAAGGTGGTTGTTATACTTAGACTTCAGGGGTTGGAGGATCTGGAGACTGAAAGGACCTGAGAAGTCACTGGGTCCAATCCCCAAAGTTTAGAGATGGAGAACCTAGTATTTTCCCAATGGAATATTAGCTCCTTGACAACAGATGCTGTTTCATTTTTGTTTCAGTATACCCAATGTCTAGCCTACTGCCTTACTCGCATGGAAGTCTTATCTTCTTCCATTAGAATGTAATCTCCTTGAGGACAGGGACTGTCCTGTTAAGTTTGTATTTGTATTCCCAGAGCATTTCATAGCCTGGCATTCACATTCTCTGTCTCTGTCTCTGTCTCTCTCTCTCTCCTCTCCTCTCCTCTCTCTCTTCTCTCTCTTAACTGGAGCAGAATCTCAGCAGAAACCTCTACCATTCTTGGCTAAAGCTCAATAACAAAGATGGCCAGGCACGTCTGGGTCATCTTACAAAATTTTTTTGGAGCCCTGGAGACCTGAGGATCAGATTCCTATTTCCCCTCAACCAGGTCTTTCTTTTACTGACATCCCCATCCCCCACATCTCTGCTTCCTTCATGCTATCAGGGAGCTGGAGACAGGAGCAGGTAAGGAGTCCCTTAATCAACAAGGATTTATAAAGCACCTACTACACATGGTACAAATATAATAATACCTCTTACAGGTTAAGATATTTAATTTCAGAACAGGTCCCCACAGGAGACCCAATAGGGTCTGAAGAATCTTAGGGTCTGAAGATTGCAGGGAATAAAAATTGAGTGCCAGTACTTTGCAGGGATAAGACTAAGTCAACAATGAAGACTGTGGAGAAAATAATATATGTATATATGTGTATGTTATACATGCAATAATAAGGAACCATCATCCTTGATCTACTTCCTCTCCCTCTCATACCCATAATCCGCTGACTTGGTGTTTCTTCCATCCTTCCTCCTCCAAGTTCTTGACTTCTTATTTGGGGTATTACTAAGCCCATTGGGGGAAATGAGGTATAGTGGGGTGAAGTGACTTACCAAGGTCATCCTTTAAGTCAGAGATGGCATCGTACCTTGAACAAAGTCTCCTAAACCCTAGTTTAGGGCTCTGTCCATCCACTGAATTAAAAGGCCAGGTCTTGACCCCAATACAGCACCAACATTCAATGAACTGCCATATATTGGTGTCCTGACTCATACGGGTTAGACCATAGGATTCTAGCTAGTCGGCCCTTTGAAACGTCTTCCTAGAAAGCCCACATACCTTTAAACAGGAGAGAAAGTGAGACACAAGGAAACAGGCTGACAAAATCCACTTCATTTGCGGGAGAGAACACTAAAAATTTCAAGTGGTCAATTGTTCTCCAGACTATTGGAATTCCAAGCTTGGTGGCTCTCAATGACCAAAACGTTAAATGGCCCATTTGGCTTAAGCATCATTTTCCTCCGAGTAGTGGGGCTCTCTCTCTCCAGCAGAAGGCTGCTGACCCGTTTAGATAGTAACTAGCCTCCAAAGGAAGGATTTTTTTTATCTCGCCCGGTTGTTAAATGAATAAACAGCTCTAAGACTATTAGGAGATAAGGGGGCAATCCAGCTGTGCTCCTCTGACCTTTGAGAGCTCTTGCTGGGAAAATGGAAGCCAGGCCCAGGCTGGCTAGATGGGGAGACAGGAGATAGATGGCTATTTCATCAGCAACACAAAGACATTGAAAACCCTGCACATTTTTAGCACGTGACCAGAATAATTTGCCATTGCCAGCAGAAAATGGAGAAAGGCTAGTGCCCTCAGCCCGAAGCCAAATGTGAAGACAGCAGAGAGGGGAAAGAAGAGGGAGAGCTAAGCACTGACATTTATTACTGACCAAGGTGACAAAGTGCTTTGTTGAGGTGGCCCACATACCCTAACTCCCATATTAAAGGGGAGGAAACAGGCTGGGGGGTGGAGGAGGGACTTGCCCGCGGTTACCTAATTAATGTGTCATAGGCAGGATCTGAAGCCTAGTCCATTAACTCCAGGTCCAGAGCTCTTCCCACTATACCACCCTGCCTAACCTCAAGGTAAACTCTACTTAGTTTATATCATTAATCCACATTAAGCTACCAAATAATATCCACTCTGACTGGGCTAAGGACCACAGGACCATGGTTCCCGAGGCAGAACTAGAAAAGGATCTTGGGAGTGATGTAGTTCAACCCCTCCCCCAGTCACAGATGAGGAAACGGAGATCCAGGGAGGTGAGGTTATATTTGCCCAAGGTTACACAGGTAATTAGTATCTGAGGTGGGATTTGAACTCAGGTTCTCTGACCCTAGAGAACTTTCTTCCTCACATAGAAACTAACGCTTTAAAACATCACCACTCTGGACCACTAGTCTGGGAATGATGTCTTCTAGGAAGTTTCCATTAAAGGCACCTCACACGCCAACCAACTATAGGAAATTCTACATTCCCTGGATGTTGAGTCAAAATTTTACAAGGGTCTCTGGGAAGTTGTCTCTGAATTGGATATCCTTGTCAGGTAGGACAGGTTTCATGACATCTATACCATGCTCAGAAATGGGAAACATCGGGGAGAGGGGTGAGGGAGAGAGGTCAGAGGGTCCAGGTTAGAAATGGCCATTTGGCTCCATTAAAGAATTTTTTTTCTGATGTCACCAAGCTATTCATCTCATTGAAAGTTAAAGTCCAAAGTCTTTGCAAGCTACATATCTATTTCTAGTGCTATTGGCAGAAAAATTAGTTTTTGGGGCAATTTTAAATGGGTCAATACCTCCTGAATGGGGAGGGCAACAAAAATGGAAAGGGAAAGGAAAGACAAGTCAAATGGACAGAGATGGGGGAAGGAGGTGGGGAATAGCTGGGAAACGGACAGGAATGAAGTCCAGTTCAAACTTAGTGCCAGAGCCCATGCCAAACAGCATGTTCTCTCTATTCTGCGCCCGATCCAGACAGCCTGGCAAAGTGAGAACACTAGACTTGGAGTCGGCAAGATTTGGTCTGTCTCAGACACTAATTAGCTGTGTGACCCTTGGCAAGCCACCACCTCAGTCTTCTCATCTGTAAAATGGGACTATACCTGCTGAACCTCTCTCAGGGAGTTATTGAGGAGCTCCAGTGAGATAATGTAAAGTATTTTGCAAAACTTTAAAGTGTTAGGTAAATGCCCTTTATTCTCATCCTTTTTCCCCAGCCCTACTCTCCATGGTATCTGGTAGGATGATTTCCTGGACCTGCAGGGCATCACCAAAGGCAATACTGATGTCACACGTTCAACAATAAAGAAAATAGAAGGCCTTTTGGTATCAAAAAATACAAACAAGAAATGCTTTGTAAACCATAAAGCTATGTTTGACACTTTGTGATCTCATTTGGAGTTTTCTTGGCAAAGATACTTTACCATTTTGTTCTTTGGTTCATTTTACAGATGCGGAAACTGAGGCAAACAGGGTGAAGTGACTTGTCCAGAGTCACACTGCTAGGAAGTGTCTGAGACTGGATTTGAACTCAGGAAAATGAGTCTTCCTAACTCTAGGCCCGGTACCCTATGCAAGTACCACCTAGCTGTCCCCTAGCTGACACATAGTAGGTAGATAACAAGTGCTATGAATTGAATTGACCTTAGAGGGTAAATGCAACCCAAATTTTACAGATAAAGAAACTGAGGTCCAGAAAGGAAAGGATAGATATGAAATCATATAGTTAGTAGACAGCAGAGCTAGGATTTCTATCCACACCTTTGCTCAATATCAGTCATGTCTTACTAGGTGTGTGTTCTCACTATATCCCTCTGCCTCTTCTAAGGGAAGGAAATCCTTCAAACCTCCTCATCTTGCCTGTGTGGGAAGGAGGACAAAGTTTTGCTGTTAGGGAAGCCAGATGCATTCTGGCCTGGGCAAGGATGGCGGATGAGTGGGGAAAGGCTGAGCAGGAATGGGGGATTTCCCTGTACTGCACAATGAGGATAAAGAGAGACCAGAAGTCTGAGGAGCAGTCATTCCCTCAGGTCAATGATTCACAGCCCTGATATTTGGTCTACCCAAAGGCCTCCAAAGATCTCAAGAAATGTTTGAAAGTTTGAAAAAGTAATCTAATTCATGAATCTATGTCTTGACATTTCTGTGGGGGCTGGGAGAGGTGAGCATTACGGAACCAGGCAAAAAAATCCTTCATACTTCAATATCATAACTATAGGGCCTGAAACTTTGGATCTGCAGGCCTTTCAAATAGGTGCAACTACTTACTCCTTCTGGCAGCTTTTTGAAATAAAGATTTAAACAATTCAAGACACCAAGAAGAATGCCATGTGTTTCTAACCATGGACACAGGGGTTGGCGTGGAGGAGGAGGAGAAAGGAGGAGGCAGGAAAATATGCCACACAGAATAAAGTCTTTTCTTAGAGTTGCTTGCTGGGTCAAAGGAGTCATTCCCCCATCCCCACCCCCCCACATCTAAAATTAAGTTTGGACTATGTGTGTGAAGGAGATGGCAAAACAGGGTCATCTGTGGTCACAAGGTACAGCGGGGGTGCATGTGATATATGGCTCCTTTCCAAGGGGGGCTCCTACCACAGCTGGTTGGTTTGATGCTCTGGGTTTCACTAAAATCCTGGAAAGACAGAGAGAGACAGAGAGAGACAGAGAGAGAGAGAGAGAGAGAGAGAGGGGAGAGAGGAGAGACAGAGAGAAAGAGAGAGTATGTGTGTATGTGTGTGTGTGTGTGTGTGTGTGTGTGTGTGTGTGTGTGTGTGTATGTGTAGGGGGGAAGAATGGTCCCTTGTGTTTACTAGCCACAGGAGCATGTGACCTCAGGAGGAGAGCCAGGGCTTTCTCATCTCTGAAGCCACAATCAGCTGTGATTTATGACCCATCCCCGGGCAATGAGCCTTCAGCCTGTATCTCCCTTGTCCAAATATGAATCGAAGGCAGGTGGCTGGGACTTCAGACTTCCCTGTTCCCTCTCCTTGTAGGCTGCCCTTCGGGAGGGCTGGGGATGGTGGTAGTGGTAGAGGAGGGGGCAGGGAGAGAAGAAGGACGATGATCAGGATTCAGCCTTTGAAGCCTTTTCATTCAGGCATAGTCCCTTCCCACTGAACAGACCAGGCCCTTCCTTCCCCCTTGTCCCCTCTCTTCCTGCCCAGATGGAACTTCCTCACTCAAACATTGCAGCAAGAAACTAGTAGACTCTGGTGGATCACTACCACAAATTCCGTGACAGATGCTAAGGCCAAGTGAGAAGGCTCTTATCTAGTCTGAGATGAAAGATTGGTCTTCACTTTAAAGCAAAAAGTCAGAAAAAAACCTCCTCTTGGCATTTCTCTCTTCGCAAAGGTGAGATACCGCTTTATTCCCACTTTCAGCCACAGCTGCTTCTCCACAGTCCATCACAGAAAACACTACATTGGAGGCAGTGTGGTTAAATGGTTAGAACACCAGGTTCAAATCTCTCTTCACCCTGATAGCTGTGTAACCCTGAGCAAATCATTCAATCTCTCTGGGAATTGGTTTCCTCAACTGAAAAATGGATTCAATGACCTCTCAGATCCCCTTTCCAGCCTCTAAATCCTACGGTACCAGATCCTGTCATCCAAGTTCAGTGACTCTGGGCAAATCACTTCCCTGTTTCAGGACCCAAGTTTCTTCATTTGTAAATAAAAGAATTTGCCTGATTAAGAAACAACGTGTGAAGCCAGATTTGAAGTCAGGGAACCTGGGTTCAAATTCCAGTTCCGCCTTTTACTATCTTTGTAACCTTAGGGAACTCACTTCATAATTGCTAGCATTTATAAAGTGCCTACTATGTGCCAGGCACCTTGCTAAGCACTTCACAAATATTATCTCATTTGATTCTCACAACCCTACAGAGGAGGTGCTGTTACTATCCCCAACTTACAGAAGAGGAAACTGAGGCAAACAGAGGTTAAGTGACTTGTGCAGGGTCACCCAGTTAGTAAGTGTCTGAGGCTGGATTTGAACTGATTCCAGGCCTGGCGCTCTATCCACTTTTAATCTCTAAAATGAGGGAGTAGGCCTAGATGACCTGTAGGGTCCCTTCCCATTCCAGATCTATGATTGTCTCTAAATGTCTTTCCAGACATAAATCTCTGATGCTTCATCATCCGTTGGTTTCATGGGTGTTTTCAGCAACACCAAACCCATGCCAGCCCCACACAAACAAGCCTCTTGTCTCCTTCTCCACCCTCACTGTGGGACATCCAAATCAGCTTTCTTCCCCCAGACAACTTTCAGTAAAATAAAATGACATCCAGGTGGGGTTGCCACCTCTCCTCTCACCCATGCTGATGGGTCTCACAAACATGCCACGTTCAGCCACCTGTCACCACGGAGCTGGGTGACGGTTTTGAACTGGCCGGTGGCTTTCTACTCCTCAGCCAAACTCTCAAAATGCAGCTCCACCTCTGGAAATTTTTTTCTGAGACACGCCCAGCTGAACAGAGTTTTTTCCTTTCTTTTTTTAATTGACGCCTTCTGCTTTTCCATAACATTCATTTCTGAATATCCCCACCCCCACCCACAAAGCTTTCTCTTGTAACAAAGGTTTAAATTAAAAAAAAAAAAAAGGTTCAGTTCAACAAAACCACCACCCTCATAGGACATGAAGCATCCCCCAGCTATGGTCCCTCACCTAATAAAGAAAGAGGGGAGATGAATGTCTTTTTTTGTTTGTTTGTTTAAAAAAATGCTAGCTTTCAGCATTTGAATAAAACCCCCTATATTTCCTATAAAACTGGCAAAGTATCCAGTCTGTATAGAGAAGGAAAGGGGAGGGGAGCCAGGGACAACAGGTGACTGGAGTCACCCCGGCTCTGTTAAGGATTCCCCTGATTTGCTCATTTATTGACTCCCCCTGAACAAAGACCTTACAGGTGAGGTTGCCTGGCATTTCTAGGGCATTTTAAGGTTTGTAAAGCACTTTACATATGTCTGCTTATTTGATCCTCACAGTAACCTGGGGAGGGAGGTACTAGTATTATCCTCATTTTACAGCTGAGGAAACTGAGGCAGATAGAGGGGAAGTGACTTGCCTGGAGTCACACAGGTGCCAGAGGCAGGATTTGTACTCCAGAGCTATATGGGCTTTTCCTGTTCAGGCTTGCCTAACTACAGAGGATCACAGATTCTCTTTTTTTTTTCTTTTTGCTAGGCAATGGGGTTAAGTGACTTGCCCAGGGTCACACAGCTAGTTGTGTCAAGTGTCAGAGGCCGGATCTGAACTCAGGTCCTCCTGACTCCAGGGTTGGTGCTCTATCCACTGTGCCACCTAGCTGCCCCAGATCACAGATTCTCAATAAACATCAGCTGGTTATGTTGAGGCGCCCCAAGGAGTGGGGAAATCATAGAATTTTGACCTGGAAGGAAACTTAGGAAATTATCAGCAAGAAACACTTTTGAGCTGTTTCCCAGGGAAGTATCTTCTCAAATACCCCAGATGGGGTGAGGGAGAGAAGAGTAAACAGGTAGGTTAGATGCTCTCCAGAGCCCAGTAGGAGAGATACCAGTTCTAGTGGGCCATTAGCACACTCCTCAGGGCACATGCCTGCTTCCTGCAGCTCTAAGCATAGTACAGGGAAGGAGGACGAAGGCTCATAGTCTAGGAAAGCTCAGGTTCCTTTTGGGCCGAATGAGGTTGCTCTGGCTCCTGGGATATCTCTGGGCAGGTGGAAGTCAGAAGGGCTCCAGCCAAGTGCTTCCTGTGTGTGAGACAACAAAACTTTAACACACAGTGGCCCAACTGTGGGAGGTAGGAGAAGGCTCTCTGACTTCAGTTGGAATCCCCTAGAGTCTGTGAATCACAGCTCAGTCAAAGGAGAGAGAATCTGGCCCAGACAATACTGGAGAGGTTTTTGTCTCTTGGTGTGTCAGAGACAAACATCAAGACCACCTAGGGAACAGACTCAACTGAAGAGAACTGGTAGAGCCCCCCCCCCCAATTCCCCCAATTAAAACAAAAAGGCAGGGATATTGGCTTTTCAGTAGGGCTCAGATTGGCTTCTTCCATTCTCTTAATCAGCCAGGAAGTTCATTGGACAGCTCTGTAAATTAGGTATCATTATCCTTATTTTGCAAACAAGGTCTGAGAAGTTAAATGACTTTTACCCATCATCACACAGCTGATACACAAAGGTAAAACTGAAGGCAGGTCTTTCTTATCATAGGCTTTGAAAAGCACAAGTGGACAAATGTGCCCTCCTTTCCCCCAAACTACAACTTCAAATGCTTTCATGCTAACTTCAGGAAAGGGGAAGTAGCTTGGTGTAGCAAGCACTGGATTTGGAGTGAAGAAGACCTGGGTTTAAATCCTAACTAGAGTACTTATTATCATAGCTTGATGTCACCTCTTACATGAAAGTCTTTCCTGATTCCTTGTTGACTTCTCCTCCAAAAGCTCACTCTCTCTTGAAATCACTGTATTACTTTGTACTTACTTACACATTTTGTATCCCACCTACAGAAAGGATACTCCCCGAGGTCTGGTACTGTTTCATTTTTGTCTTTGCTTTCATGATGCCTTGCACACAGTATGTACTTAAAAGTTGAAATGAATGAACTACATGACCTTGAGTAAGTTGCTTAACCTCTCTGGGTCTCATCTATATAATGAAAGAATCACAATGGACAATTTTTAGGCTCTTTACCAGTTCCAAATCCCATGGTCCACCGCCAGCAAGGAAACCTCATTGAGGGCCAGTTGCCCTCAACATATGGCATATATGGTTCTCAGCTGGCTTAGGAGAAGGAGGGAAAGTTACACGGGAAACAGAAAACTCCGTGGGACCAAAGACCTTGGAGAGAGGAAGAGGGAGAGACATGTCTATTGCTGGCTTTGTCAGAAACAGCTGAATGACCAGGGACAATTAAATGACACTCTTCAAGATATGTCTCCTACAATACTAATCCAATTCACCTACACAGTGCCTGATGGTTCACAAAGGGCTTTTATACTCATTATTTCATTTGAACCATTGGTCTAGCCAACATAGGAAATTTGGTGCAGGTGCTGAGGATGGAAAAATCCCTTATTGGTGCTGGCTGCTCTTTCTTTCTTCCACACTCCAGTTAATCCCTATCTCCACCCTAATGAGGCCAGGCCCGTAGTTATCTTTTCAGCATTCCTCCAAGATGACAGCAAGGCTCTCTTGGCCCCGAGTTTTACCAAATAGTCAAATGCCCTGGTTTTTAAGGGCACATCCCAGTTAGCTCAGAGCTTGAGCCCTGGCATGCCTCCGTATTAGTTAACATGTGGCACCTGTTTCTTCATCTGGACTCGGTATCTTTTTCCAGCTTTTTGTCTTCACCATCAACTCTCACCCAGAGTGGTCCAAATCCCTCCCATCACCCGTTTGGTCCAGCGAGTTAACATCTCTGCCCCCCCCCCCCCCCAACCCTGGCCACTGCCGAGAGTCATGTGGAAGCCTGGAGCTCCTGAGCCAGGCTTCTGCTAACCCCTCAGAGTTCTGAGAACATTGCTCAATTATAAACGTGGCCTCTTTCTACCCAGCTGGAGTCCTGGATGATTAGGCCTAGCCTGGGAAAGCAGGCCTCTCTTATCAAAGCCCAATGTAGTCACTTCAAGGAGAGATAAATTGGGAAAAAAATCCTCAGGCCCCCTTCCTGGGGACAGTGCACTTATCCCCAACTTCCCTCCCCTCCCTCAAGAAATTAAATACTTTGTTTAACTGAGCATTTCCCAAAGTTCATGCCACTGAACTTTAATGTCCTGTGGGTGGTGACTATGGGATTTTTTGGGGGGAAATTTTGAAATTAGAAATTTTTTTCCTTCTTGAACATTAAATATGAAAATTATATATATGACAATACGCTTATTTTGTTGGCAACCTGTCAGTGTGAAGAGTTGATTTCCTTGATTATCCTCCCAAATTTCTCCAACTTTCCTTTACTCCTCTCGTCTTCACTACTGTCAGACTCCCTCACCCAGCACTTATGGACTCTGGCAATATCTTTCAAGTCCCCAAGAGTCCTGTAGACACATGAACTAAGGAAACACGATGTTAACTAACGTCTCTCTTTTTGCACCTGTGGAGTTAAAAGCAAACATGCTTTGGTTTTCCCCACTGCTCAAGGCTTGGAAAACAGCGCTTCCCTCTGTCAAAAGTCATCTTTCTCCCTTCTGCCTACAGAAAACTCTCTTTACTTCTGGATGTCTGAGTGCAGGCTGGCTCACCGCTTACTGAGGCATGTGGCAAAGAGGATTCAGGTGTGGGGAGGGTGAAAGGCATCTTCCTACTCCGAGGATCTCAAATTCTCCCCTGAAGTCTTTCCTTATACCATCTCAGAATGTTTTAGATGGAAGGTTTCTCAGGGGTCACCTAGGTCAGCCCATACCCCCAAAGAATCCCTACCCTAACTGGCAAACAAGTGGTCACTTAGCCTCTGCTGGAAGAGCTCTGAGGAGGGGAGCTGACCACATCTTCAGACACTCGGTTCCACCTGTGGACAGCTCTAATTGTCGCCAAGTTTTTCTTGACCTCAAGCCTAGATTTGGCTTTCTGCAACTTCTCTGACCAATCCCACCTGGCTCTAGTCATACTGTTCTTTTTCATGAGGTAGTATAATGGTTAGAGCACTGGAATCCGAGTTGGGGAGATCTGAATTCAAATTCTGCCCCAAATATTAACTAAATGTGTTACCCTGTATATAGTTATTTTGTCTCTCCCATAGAATGTAAGCTCCAACTCCTGGAGGGGAGGGACTGTTTCCTTTTTGTGTCTATATTTCCCGGTCCTGGAAGCAGCTAGGTGACTCAGTGTATAGAGAGCCAGGTCTGGAGTCAGGAAGACTGGAGTTCAAATCTGGTTGTGTGACCCTGGGCAAGTCACTTAACTTCTGTTGGCTTTAATCTATTGGAGGAGAAAATGGCAAACCACCCCAGTATCCTTGCCAAGAAAACCCCATGGACAGCATCGACATGCATGGTTCATGAAGAGTCAGACACAATAGAACAACAACTGTCTGGTCCTAGCACAGTGTCCTGCATACAGAAGGGGGTTAATAAATAGCTTCCAAATTGAGTTGAAATGCCAAGTAGTGGATGGAGGGGAGGAACAGCTCAGTGACTCTTGATTGCCACTTTCCTGGGGAAAAGGAAAAAAAGGCATCCCCTTGCTGAAGGCTCCACCCTAAACCATTCACAAGATGGAGAAAGACACCCAGTGGTCACCAATCTCAGGGGTGGAGCCATAGGTATCTTCCATAAAAGCCAGACAGCGGTTAATGGATTTTTCTTCATCTTGCCCTACACACAATCTATTGGGCATCTGTCACCTAGAAAAGAACGGTGGCGCCTCTGGGGAATGGAGAGCAAATCCTCCATAAACACCCATGTGCCCCTCCCCCCATCCAGGGGTGTTCTAGAGTCATCAAGAACAAATAAGAGCTGGTTATACTTTCAGTGTGAACCTGGATACCAGGGAGATACTACAAATAGGGTTTGATTTGTTATTTTGTTGATTATCTATATTTAAGAAAGTGATGGAGAAACTGTTAATCATGAAAATTAAATTTAAAAGTGTCCTGTGGACATTTTCCCCCCAGAGCTAGTTTTTAAAGATTTGGCAGCAAACCCCTTACCCCACCCAACACACCTACTAGAGTTCTGATTATTCTGTGAAAACTAAGAAGGGCCTCTCTACTAATGGTGATGACCTTATCCAGTTGATAATCTATTAAGAAACGATGCAGACAGACACAAATCAAACACAGAACAGCCAAAGGGAAAATTGTGAAGTTAATGAAACACAGTCTCAAAATAAACCAATGGTGACAGTTGGAAATGCAAAGTTAAATCAATAACCAAAGAGAGAAAGGAAAAAAAAACCCAAACCCAATAACTTGAAACTTGTCTGATCCCTGGTGAATTTCACCTAGTACTGGGACCTCTAAGAAAGCACCTTTCCCCGCTCCACCCCTGAGGCATAAAGGAATATTGTTGTATTTTGGTCTCGGGTTTCTAATAGAGAAACAAAAGTGGATTTGTCATAGAATTTTCTGCACTTATGCTATAATAACATATCTGCTTATGGAATTACACTGAGGGAAACCCCCATATGCATGTAAAGGGGGCTGGGAATTCTGACCCCTAAGTGGTAGGGGGTCTGTTTGGGGGAATGAAGGAGGAAAATCAGCAAGGAGGCTGTGTGTGGGTAACCTGGATGCTGCAACTCTTGGAAAACAAGAGGAGAAAAAACAGGCCTGGTGTCAGGTTTGAAAAAAAAAAAAAGCTCAAGGCACCATTTCACCCCCTCTCACAAAAATAAACACATCAACTGAGGCTGATTTTCTCCAGCTTCAAAACTTTGTAGCGGCAGGGGGAAGGAATGAGGGTCCTGGGCTGCCCAAGGGAGAGAACTGGCTTTCCAAACGTGCTTTCCCATTTTGGCAGAGCCTGGGGCAGAAACCAGGAAGATATTCTGTACGAATGTTGCTACGGACTGGGCACTTTTCTTAATGTTCTCCCACACCAAGAGGGAGCCACTGAGCTCCAGAATTTCTTCTTATGTGGCTCTGCTCTCAATCGATCAAAATGCAGAATTTGTCCATGAAAAATATTCTCCCTTGATTGAGGAGGGGCTGGCAAAACTATATTACACAATTGCACAAGAAGAGGTTGGTACAGTAGGACACGATGAATGAGAAATTCAGAGACACATGGGGTGGGGGGAAGTGTATGAGCAGTAATGCGGAGTGAAAAACGCAGAACCAGAAAAACAATGGGTACAATTATAATGATGTCAATGAGAACATCACCAGAGGGAAGCCAAACTCTTCAGTGAAATTGTCTTAAAAAATCAATACTGGTTCCAGAAAGCATACATACTTTCAGAGAGAAACATACATTTCTTGAGAGAGAAATGTTCTGCCCTCCTCTTGGCAGCGAGGTGGAGGATTACAGGTGCAGAATGCTGCATACCCTGTCAGATGAAGTCACTGTATTGTTTGGCTTTGCCTAATTGATTTTCTTGCTTACTAGGCAAGGGTCAATTCTTGGGTAGTGTCGGGGCTGACTCAAGAAATGACTAATGTATAAATGAGCTATCAATAAAACATATTTTTAAAAAGTTAGAAATATGCTCAACCCCATATTGGTTCCAGAGTGTGTATAGTAATATGTGCAGCAACGTTAAACATTGTAAGTACAGTAATACCTCCTTACTCTCTATTTCTTTAATATTGCATGAGATTTCGCATTGCTATCTCCAGTCACCACTCTGGAAAGTCAATTTGTAACAAAAACAATGTGAGTTGACTATAAGAGGTATTTGTGGGCCGCTTAAAATGACCAGGGAATTCTGAATTCTCTGAAGAGCTTACGCTGGTATTTCATGACTCAATTATATAGACGTAGTGAGGTGGTGCAGTGGATAGAGTGCTGTATCTGGAGTAAGGAAGCCCTGAGTTCAAATCTAGACTCAGTAGCTGTGTAATCTGAAGCAAGTCACTTAACCAATGAAAAAAGCAAGACCAGATGATGTGATTGTAGTAGAATATTATTGTGCTATAAGAAATGATAAGCAGGATGATTTCAGAAAAACCCAGAAAGACTTGCATGAACTGCTACAAAGTGAAGTGAGCAGAGCCAGGAGAACATTGTACACAGTAATAGCAACACTGTGTGATAATCAGCTGTGAATGATTTAGCTATTCTCAGTAATAGAATGACCCAAGATAATCCCAAAGGACTCATGATGAAAAATACTCTCCTCCTCCAGAGAAAGAACTGTTGTTGTCTAAATACAGACTGAAGCATTCTTTCTTTCTCTTTCTTTTTTTCTTTCTTCCTTCCTTTCTTTCCTTCCTTCTTTCTTCCCTCCTTCCTTTCTTTCTTACTTCCCTCCTTCCTTCCTTTCCTTCTTCCCTCCTTCCTTCCTTTCCTTCTTTCTCTCCTTCCTTTCCTTCTCTCTTTCTTGTTTTGTTGAAGTCTTCTTGTACAAAATGACTATCATAGAAATGTTTTACATGATTGCATATGTATAACCTATATCAGATTGTTTTTCGTCTCAGGGAGAGGGAAGTGGAGGGAGGGTTAGAATTCGGAATTCAAAATTTAAAAAAAGAATGTTAAAAATTGTTTTTACATGTAATTGGGGAAAAAGAAAAGATTCTTTAAAGAAAGCTTTTTTTTTGCCATAAAAAAAGAATAGGACCTGATGATTTCTAAGGCCCCCTCCTGCTCTAAATCTGATGACGCTTTGAAAAGGCAGTTCAAACAAGGTTGCGAAATACAACTCTGGGCTCAGTGCATTCAGGATGTTGTGATGATCTGTCAGTCAACAAGCATTTAATAAGCGATTCCTATGTGTCAGGCACTGTGCTAGACATTTTAATCTCATGAAGAAGAAGTAGAAGCCAGCGCCCAGGGGAAGACAAAGAAATGGCTCTCCTAGCTGAAACTTGCGGCCAACCTGGCTCTGAATGCATTTATCAATATGGTTCATAAACCAAAGAGGGTGGATGCTGCCCTTCCTAAGGCAGGCATGAGGATTCATCTTCCCATGACCGAAAAGTGCTTGAAAGATAAGAAGCCCTAAGTGTGGCTTAATAAAGCCAGAACTTGCACACTGGTGGATCGAGCTTTTACTGCTCAAGTAATCTCATGTCCAGAGCAACTTAAAAGACTAAGATCCCAGAGCTCCTGGAAGGGGCCATCGTCAAGTGCTTGCTTAATTGAGGGCTTTTCAGGTCTTCCCCCTCGGTGTGGAGGCATGGACATGTCTGGCTGACAGATAGGCACTCTTTGGCTCTGGCTGGCTTCCTACTCACTTACTAACTTGGTGACCTTGGGCAAATCACTTGACCATCCCAGGGCCTTAGTGTCCTCATCTGTAAAATAAGGGACCGGAAGTTCCCGTCCAGCCCCAGATCTGTGACTCTCCCTTTCCCTTCCAACCCTGAAATCATGAGGCTGTTTTTATGATCCGCTAATGCTGTCTGCCCATGGAAATGACCATGAGTCACAAGTTCAGCATGAACAAGGACGGTAGAGTCATGTCTGTAGCTCCAATTGAGTGAGGTGTGGCAACTTCACAGCAGAGCACGAGGAGGGAAAGTGGAGAGAAGACAGGAAAAAAAAAGACAACCAAACATTTGCTCACTAGAGGCACTTTCATTTTTTTTTAATGGGAGAAGCCATGCACAGAACCCCGTCCCTCAGAATGAAGAGCTATGCAAATAACAACATTCCACATGTGCATCAACAGCACCCCGTATTTAGCTCAGGACCTGGCATATGTTGTTGTTTGGTCATGTTTGACTGTTCCTGACACCATTTGGGGTTTTCTTAGCAAACATACTGGAGTGGTTTGCCATTTCTTTCTCCAGCTCTTTTTACAGAAGTGGAAACTGAGGCAAACAGAGTTCAATGACTTGCCCAGGGTTACATAACTAGTAAATGTCTGAGGCCAGATCTGAATGCAGGAAGATGAGTTTTCCTGAGGGGCAGCTAGGTGGTGCAATGGATAGAGCACCGGCACTGAAGTCAGGAGGACCTGAGTTCAAATTTGACCTCACACCAAACACTTGACACGTACTAGCTGTGTGACCTTGGGCAAGTCACTTAACCCCGATTGCCTCAAGAAAAAAAAAAAAAGATGAGTCTTCCCGACTCTGGGTCTGGTGTTCTGTCCACTGTACCACCTAGCTGCCCACCTGGCACGTAGTAGGTGCTTAATAAATGCTGGTGGACTGAATGACTTTACAGTTAGAAAGTGATTTCTATAGATCATAGTATCACATATTTAGAGATGGTAGGGACCACTGAGGTCTACTAGTACAACCTCTTCGTTTTATGGATGGGAAACTGAGGTTCAGAAAGATTGAATAATTTGCCCAAAGAGACACACAGCTAGTGGCAGAGGCAAGGACTTTAACCTAGGGCTTTGTGACTTTCCATTGTTTCATTCACAGATCAACCCTGTGAGGAAGCTAGTACAGGTATCAACACCACCCTTCTCCCCCATTTTACAGATGAGCAAGTCAAGACTCAAAGTAACAATGGGTCAGACACAGCTAGGTCTCCAGGCTAAACCTCTTTCAACTTCATCCCTCTGCCTTTGGAAAAATATGGTTGGGGGGCAGGCAGGTGGTACAGTGGATAGAGTACCGGTCCTGGAGTCAGGAAGACCTGAATTCAAATCCGGCCTCAGACACTTACTTGCTGTGTGACCTTGGGCAAGTCACTTAACCCTGATTGCCTCAGAAAGAAAGGAAGAAAGAGAAATATGATTGGAAATCTCAGAATCACACCGTAGGATGAGACCAGTAGATTGTAACTAACATGAGGGCAGGAGCTGATTTCTTTTTGTCTGTGTCTCCAGCACCTGGCAAACAGCAAGTGCTTAATAAATGCTTCTTGAATTGAGTTGACCTTAGAGATAACATAGTCCAACCGTCTCATTTTACAGATGAGAAAACAGAGGTCCAAAGGGGAAATGGGTGGCCCAAGGCCACCCAACCGATAAATGACAGAACTGTAACTGGAACCTGGGTCTTTGGACTTTGTCCAGCAGGGGTTCCATTCTGCCATACTCCTGCTTCCCCTCCCAAAATATGAACTCCTCTATCCAGGGCCAGCATCTTATGGTGCTTTCGTTGGCAGAGATCTGGCTTTCTTCAGTCTCAGCAGGTAAGAATTCGGTGCAGGGGCCATACTCCCAGTCGTGATTGGTGATATGCACAAAAGGTAACCAATCAATAGCTGTCCTGAACCACAGCCACCAACAAAGGCACCATCCACCTTGGGGACTGGGGACCAGCTGATGTATTTTTCCCCAATAGATATTTCTTTTTCAAGTCCCCCACGTCATCATGTTTTAGATGCTGGAACTTCCCTGTGAACTCAGTCTTCCGCCATCCCCACCTCCCCAAGAGAAGAGGGCATACAATAGCAATCTGCTCACTCGATGCTTTGAGGCCTCCCGTCACCAAATCCCCCAGGAATGAGGCAAACCAAAGGAGGGTGATGGAGTGGAACCAGGAGAAGACAGCGAGATATGTAATGAGCTTCTTCTGAGTCCAATAATCCATCTGAACCTAGCCCGCCAGTACCTGCATTCTGTCTGGCATTATGGCCTTGTGAATAAAACATGGGCTCCCATCAAGCACCAGGCTGTAATTCAATCAGGGGTCTCTGAAGAGGACATCCCTGGCTCCCACTGCACTCTCCTGGCTTTGGGGGACAGCAGCAACTTCCCTAGGTAAAGTGACTTCCCGGCATCCCTGCCTAGAAACACACACACACTCACCCATCCACAATTGAGAGATCTGTCTTCTTCAGGCAGAAATCTGAATTCCAGACTGCTAGGGGATTAATAAGGCTTCCTGCCTTTAGGTTTCTGGAGCTCCTTAGAGGTAAATAGGTTTCTTTATCAAGATTCAAACCCAGCATCTCTGACTCCAAATGCATCACTCTTTCCACGGCATCATGCTGCCTCCTCAATGCAATTAAAACTAAAATTATAAGGATCAGCAAGTCACACCCCCTCCTTCTCATTTTTGGGCAGATAAGAAAATGGCTCAGAAATATACTTTTTTTTTCAGCTAAAGCAGTATATTTTAAGGTTCAGTTGTGGCAGAGAGGGTTTGAGATCTCGATCAGCAGATCATCACAAGGTGCTTTTAATGAATCTGAGATTCTAAAAAGGCCACTTAGTTCAAACCCCTCACTTATCAGACAAGGCATTGGAGGCCCAGAGAGGTTAAATGATTTACCTAATGTCACACAGCTAGACAGATACTGACAGTTTTTCAAAACATTCATGATCCATTATGTCAGAGGTTTGTCCCTCATAGAATATATCATATGTGTATGTATATAAACATATATATTATATATAATATACTATGTACTCTCTATATACATATACATACAGAGAGACAGAGACAGAAAGAAGGAAAGAGGGGGAGAGGGAGAGGGAGGAAGGGAGGGAGGGAGAGAGGGAGAGAGAGAGTTAGTTAGTTAGTTGTGTGGCATTTGCAACATTTAGAAGCAAAACGGGAGGATGGTGTGGAAACAAAACCCATTGTAGGAAGGCTATTGGTTTTACACAAGAGACAAGACAGAGTAGCAATGTGCTCCTTTGCAAAAGCAATCACTTGTGGGGCCTGGGAATGAAGAACAGACTGAGAATTCGGGTTTGCTGTGGGATTGGGACAAATCATTTAATCCTCGCTGGCTTTGCAAAGTAAAGGGGTTGGACCAGATAAGGAATTCTTAAGCTTTTTGTATCATGGATGCCTTTAGCAATCTGGTGAAACCCATGAATCCCTTCATAAAATAACAATATTTTTTAAAAAAAAATTCATAATTAAAGGAAATGCTAAATTTCAGTTAGAGATTAGTAAAAATAATGATGACTTTTTTTCTTTCTCATCCAAATTCAATCCCAGGTTAGGAAGCCTGGATCCGAAAGGTTCTTTCCAGTTTGAACACTCCCTTTATTAAATAGCAACCCCCCTTCCTACATTTAAAAGAGGATTTGATTCACACCAATTCCATCTCCAGTACATGTAACCTGTGGAGCATAAGCCAATGGTGTAAAATGAGGCCCACCCGCACGATCGTCCTGCCTGATTCCTATATTTAGAACAGTCACATTGATGACAGAAGACATAGGATACCACCCAGTGTTAATAGCTACAAACAATAGATGTATTCCCATCTTATAAATTAATAGAGAGGTTAGAATGGAATTAGAATCCCCAGAAGGGAATACCCTCCTCTTGCTGGAAACCTGACACTTAGCTATAATTAGTTAATTCATTTAGAGCTCCTACATAATGAACATAATAATAAATATATAATTTTTTTAAAATGAGGATTTATCTTTGGTTTGAATTCACCATAAAGAAATACCCACCACCTCCTCTACCTACCAAGACCATTTACAAAGCTGGTGGATTATCTGAATTTCCTCCTTTGAGGAAGCCACAGAGGACTTTTTGTTCCCTTCCAATTAAGTGAGAGCTGTGGAAGCCCAGCTGCATCTCCTGATTGCAGGAGGTACACGGCCACCGCTGTGTTTCCAGAGAAGGAGGACATTGATAATTCAGCCATGGGCAAAGCCCATTTGGGGTTTTCAATCACCTTTCCAGTTCTGAAAAGGAGCTGCATTCTCTGGTACTGAGGGCACTGTCCCAAAGGAAGAAAAAGCATGGTGGCCCAATCTCTGCTCCAGAGTTGAGACTAGCAATTTCTGTGTCTGGGGTAGAAGTGGGAGAGATTAAGGACACTCATCCAGAGTGACTCCATCAGGGAAAGAAGTACCTGGGACGTGCACGCTTTCTAAGCTGCTGATGGAATGGCACAGGCAGAGCAGGGCCAAGGGTGCAGTCAGCCATAGTTGGAGAGACAGAGAAAGTGTGCCCCAGGACAGAGGGACTTCATGTTTCTGAAAAAATGGTGGTGATTGGAGGCTGAAAGTGTGGTTTCAGGATGGAGGGTTTTGGGGAGGGAAAAAAGTGTGGTCCTATAAGAGGTGAAGGTTGGCAGGAGAAGTGGGTGGGGAAAGCTAGTGGGAGTTTCCAGGCTTCAGGAGGCCTCTGGCTTCTAGGTCAAGGCCAAGGCTGGGGTAAGGGCAAGGGGATGGGACTCAAAATGCTCCTCGAAGGTGCTGTTGGTGCTCTCCAAATTTCCCGTCCTACGTTAGGCTCCCTTGTCCATTCAATCCATCGCCACCTTGGCCCACTTTCTAGTGATGCGCATGGCATCTGCAGAAATGCAGCTTCTCTGAAATAGGAATGTGCCAATGGTGGGAACCCCAAAGAAACCTCAGAGGAGCACCTGAGAGTAGCTGCCATGTTACAGTAGAAAATTCAGCGGCCTGGGCCAGAGTTAGGAGATCTGAGTTAAAGTCCCAGGTCTGGCATTTATTAGCCAAGTGACCTTGGGGAAGATTCCTCACCTCTATGGACCTCCATTTTCCCTTTGGTAAAATGAGTTGCATGAAATCAGGGGTTCTTAACCTTTTTGTCCCCGTGGACCCCTTGACTAGCCCAGTGAAGCCTATAGACCTCTGTTCAGAATAATGTTCTTAAATGCAGAAAGTAGAATTACAAAGGAAATCAATGATATTGAAATACAATTATAAAAACACTTAAAAAAAAAAA
This sequence comes from Vombatus ursinus, assembly GCF_900497805.2. NCBI lineage: Eukaryota > Metazoa > Chordata > Mammalia > Diprotodontia > Vombatidae > Vombatus > Vombatus ursinus. The sequence continues at coordinate 13,499,501 of NW_020954600.1, read as the reverse complement.
AACCCACCAAGTTCCCAGACTCCCAGGTTAAGAATCCCTGCATTAGATGATTTTAAGGTCCTTTCCGGTTTTAGGACTTCATAATTTCACTAGGGGAATAGCGTCCCCTTGAATTACACAGAGCACTCCATCTCAGTTCCATGCCTTTGAACCGGCCATCCTCCATTCCTGGAATGCTCTACCTCCTCTCCTCCAACTCTTTCGAATCCCTAGTTTTCCTTCAAAACTGAGCCTCAAGTACCACCTTATTTATCTTGGGAGAATCATTTCTCCTCTCTGGGCCTCAGTTTCCTCATCTGCAAGATGAAGGGGTTGGACTGAATGACTTCTAAGGTCCCTTTCAGTTTTAGATCTATGAGCTCACAGTGGGTGAGTCTGGGTCCTCCAAGGCTGTGGCAAGAGAAACACCATCTCTGGCAGGTCCTGCCCAGACTGGTGATGGGCCAGATAGCTTTCATTTTAGTACTGGCCTCGCTAAGTTAGGGGATGCTCATCACCGGGCTTCAGAGGCTAGAGCAACTCGAGAAGAGTATCGGCTAAAGCTTAAAAGAGTCAAATCTGCTTTGGCCGAGGGGCACCCCGATGACAAAATCCCAGATCCTTAATTAGGTCTCACGATGTGCATTCAATGTGGGCGGATTTTCTATGTTTCAAGGGTTCTCTGGACCATCCTCTCCTTCATCACAATGCTCTTGTGGGTTATTTGGTGAGAGTGGAAGAAAGGATCCGCCATCTTGAAAAGAAGGTAGGGAGGTTTTGGGTGTCTTCCAAATACCTCCAGCCAAGGTGAGGTTTGCCCATCATCCTTTGCTGCTGGTTTTCTGCCTGACTTGTCTTGCTGAATGATATGCCCCATGGGCAGAGACTGTTGCTTCCTTTGGCTTATTGTCCCAGAAAGGCTCGGATAAGACAATAATTTAAGAGGACAATAGTGGCAGCACTGTTTCCTCTGGGGGCGCTCCTAACGGTTTTGCCAGATCAGCCTGATGCCAGTTCCTCTGACATCTCTGGTTGTTTACACCCAGGCACCCAGGCACCGAGTGAGATGGGGAACTTGTCATTCAATTAAATCTGTTCACTCTGGCTGCTTCCTACCATTCAGTTCGGTAGTTTTTTTTAGTCCTGTCTGACTCTTTGTGACTCCATTTGCGGTTTTCTTGGCAAAGATACTGAAGTGGTTTGCCATTTCCTTCTCTAGCTCATTTTACAGAGGTGGAAACTGAGGCAAACAGGGTGAAGTGACTTGCCCAGAGGCACACTCTCTGCATTTTTCCATCTAGCTGCCTGTTTTCTACCATAGAATTTCAGAGCTGACAGAGGACTCAACTGTTATCTAGTTCACGGGTTCTTAACCTAGAACTTAACCTAGGGTCCATGGACCCCCAAAGGTCTATGAACTTGGATGAGAAAAGAAATTACATCTTTATTTTCACTAACCTTGAACTGAAATTTAGCATTTCCTTTCTTCATTAAAAAAAAAAAAAGATTATTCTGAGAAGAGGCCTACTGGTTTCACCAGATTGCCAAAGGGGTCTTTGGGGCCCACAATGCAAAAAAAAAAGTTAAAGGTTAAGAATCCCTGACTTAGTTCACCTCGTGGCTGACACAGGAATCCTTTACACACGGTATCTCAGGTGTCTAAGATCCAGCTCCCGCCTAATAAAAAATCATCAACGTAGAGCTGACTGGAACCTGAGAATCATCTCCGTCCAACCCTCTATTTGACAGATGAGGAAATAGAGGCCCAGAGAGGTTAAATGATCATAGGATCATAGGACCATGCTAAAAGAAGCTCAAAGGCCATTTTCTCCAACCCCTCCATCTTACAGATGGTATAGGAGAGATCTAGGTGGATTAAGTGACATGTTCAATGTCTCCTGGGTAGGCTATAGCAGAACTGTGATGAGCTCAGACCCCCCAAATAGCATTCTTTCAACTACCCCATGCTGCAGGGGTGATAGAAAACTCAGAGCCTCTCAAGGCAGCCCAAGCCACTTCTGAACATGTCTACGTCTTAGGAGGTTTTTTCACATTGAGTGTGTACATGCCCACGTGGGCACACATACCCCCACACCAACCTGGCATCTCTCACTCTCCCCTTGTCCCCCACATCCATGTTAGAATAACATTCCATTAATCACACTCTGACTGCAATAGCATTCCCACGAGAAGCCCCGGATTCCTGAAAGCCCTGCCAGGAGATGGGGGCACAGCGCAGGTTATGTCAGAGCAGCTGATGACGGAACTGACTAGAGGGTTTGCTGCAGAGGAGATGAAAGCCAAACAGATAATGGGCCCCAGGTTTGTTTTCAACCGAGCTCACTCCTAAACCTGAACCTTAGTGCTCAGTGACTCCGGGGGGGGGGGGGGTGCCGCTGCAGAATCAGGAACATAACCACTGCTGCCCTCTGGTTTTCATTACGGCTCTGGGCCAGTGTCTGTTTTGAAAAGTTTAGGTTTAGCATTCAGCTGAAAAAAAATGGAAAGGTCATGTGCAGGGAGGGGTGGGGTGTCTGAGTGTGTGAGAGTGTGTGTGCACGTGTATGTGTGTTATTTTTTTTTCTCCCCATAGATGCCAGAATCCATGGTTCCACATTTCCCAGGGTTTGTGTTCAGTGTTAACATTCACTGAGCTTCGAATGGGGGGAATGAAAGAGGCTTTCATTGCAACAACCAAAAAAACCACCCCAACAAATAAGTGTGTGTGTGTGTGTGTGTGTGTGTGTGTGGAGAGAATGCCAGCCCGTTGGTTCCAGCATCTAATTAACAGCCCTGCTTGGGTAAAGTAACTCATTCCATAACCCTGACTCATTCCACCACAGCTCCTGGTTTGCTTCTCCTCTCACCTGTCCCACGCCTTGGTGACTGGAGCTGCTGGCAGCTTACCTGGGTAAGGAGGGATCTTGCCTTTATCCTTCCCCTTCTCCCTTCTCCTTCAGCCCCTTTAGAGACCTGACAGGCCAAGGTGGAGCAATCAGAGGGTCGACCAATGTAAAGGGCCAGCCATGCCCGAAGGGGCTCCTTCCCTAGGTCTTAGGAATGGGCTGCTGTTCAGCCCATCTCCTGCTCTTGGTTTCCTCATCTCTGAAGTGAGGGGTTTGGAGCAGACTCTCCCTGAGGTCTCTTCAGGTTCTGATAGCCAATGTTGCCTCCAAAAGAGTTTGGGGGTAAGACTATAAATATATCTATTATTTATAGATAGAGATAGATAGAAATAGATAGAGATTTATAGATATAAATACATATATACCTGTAGTTACATTTTCCCCTCATGTTTATTATACCCACATATTTTATATATAGGGCAGCTAGGTGGCTCAGTGGATAGAATGGAAGGCATGGCTCAGATCACAGGATGGATAGGCACTGTAGCAGTGGACCTCTTAGAGGCTGTCTCCAGTGACCAAGGGGCTCACTGTAAGTCTCAGAAACACTTTTCCAATAAAAGTAGAGACACTAGAGGTAACAAGAGCAGACTTAATTACTGCTTGTTGAAGGAAGGAAGGAATGATGCATCTGGACGATGTCCTGAACTGCCTCTCTGGGTCTCAGTTTCCTCATCTGTCCAATGAACAGTACAGAATGAATGGCCTTGAAGGGCCTTTCCAGTGTTAACATTCTCTTCTCCTACAAGAAAGCATGGGGAAAATGCTGGATTTGGAGCCAGAAGGCCCAGACTCAAGTCTCACCAGCTCTGCCTCTGCCTGACTCACTATGGCAACCTTAGTGAAATCACTGAACTTCCCTGGGCCTCCACTCTCTCATCTATAAAAGGGGGGGCTGGAGTGGACCGCCTCTGAGGTTCTTTCCAGCACCAACATTCTGTAGCACTCTAGGTTCTCTTGCTAGGGCACTAGCTCCCAAGGAGTTTTCCCAGCCTACTCTCTGGATTTTCTGTGGTCCTGCTCTGACTCAGGTTGAATGTTTGATTTTTTCCTGCTCTCCGCCATTTTGCTGAGTTGGCTGAGAACATCGCCCACTCCTCTCCTTTAGAACTGGTCCTTGTCCGAGTGACAGAGAAACCCCAAATGGAGCACCTGAGGGCAAAGGTGATGTTTGCTGGCATCGTCATGGGTCAGTGGTGTACCTTTCCCTTGATGCTTTCCGTGGCTCTGAACTGTCTTGTTGATCTGCTGGGGTCAAACACCAGCTCTGGCACTGATTAACCAGGCCCACCTACCTTCCCTGTGCCTAGGCCTCCCTTTGCTCATCTATAAAATGGGGTGGGAGGTAGCTAGAGAAAAAACACTCTGCCTCTTTTTCCATCCTATGGAAAAATGAAATAATATACAGGAGAAGCTGGTGCTCTTCAGAGGAGTGGATTTATGTGATTCGTAGCTGCAGGAGTCTCATCATCTACCGGAGTTATGTGTTATCATCCAATTCAGGTGACATTTTGCCTGAAAAATAAGCCTATTTTGGAAATGTAAGCAAGTTGAGTAGGTGTATGGGAACAAAATTGAAGCTTAAAAAAACATTTTGAGGTGGGGAGGTAATTGTTCAAGGGGGAAGGGGAAAAGGTGCTGGCATGGTGGAAAACAAATTGGATTGGAGTCAGGCTCACCCTACTTGCTATGTGACCATGAGAAAGTAAGTCCTCTCCTCTGGGTCTCAGTTTCTTCATCTATAAAATAGGGGTGTTTGAATAGACACTCACAAAGGTCCCTTTCAGCTCTAAATCTGGGCTCCCATGCTCCCATGAAGCTGCTTCCAAAAATGGGAGCTGGAAGCAGGTGCCCCTGGAGGATCAGGATCTTTGATAACCCTTTGGGTGCCATGGCAAAGTCTGGCCCTTTGCCAGACCCTGTGGTAAGGGGTTGGGACTTGCAAGGAAGCCCCTGAAGGCCAGAGGGCATCTGAAAGGACACCCACCAGCAAAAAGCTCGAGATAGACTGGCAAAGACAAGGCCCCTTTATAGGCCCTGCCTCCAGACAGGAGCAGGAGGGTGGGGGGTGGGGACTGTGCCAGAATCTTTGATGGTTCCCTAGGGCCTGAGCTCTGCTAAGAACCTAGCCTCTCCTCTCTCCCCTCCTCCCCCTTCTCCGCTAACCTCTGTGACTCACATGGTCCTTCACAGAGCCTGCCTTCATTTTCTCCCTCCAGAATTTGTTCTGCAAAGTCTGAAGACTAAAGCCATTGAATTTTAAAATGTTACTGTACCCACCCCTTGGAGTATTCCTTCACTTCCCACCTCCCTTGAATCTGACCCCCGGCTCCTTTCTCCTCCAACATGTGGTTGTACTTAGGGGGCAGACTGAGGCAGTTTGGGTTTTCTGAGTGTAGGAGTAACAGGGAAAGGAAAGAAAGCATGATAAATGGATAGAGGAACAGTCTAGAAAAACAGCTGGAAAGAAACCCAAAGCTCCCCCTCCCCTTCTTATTAAGGCCACTACAAATAAATGCCATAAAAGTGTCTTGCCCTTCCAGGTTTTCTTAAGGTAAATGAATGCAGGAAAAGAAACCGGTAACCACAGTCACGTGGTTTAGGGCCCTGCAGCTGTACACATTTCACACGGATGGGCAAACTTTGGCTGGGGTGCCAACCTGGCCCTTGGCCAGCGCGCTGCAGTGGCAGCAGCTCTCGGGAGGCCACCACAAAGATTCAAAGCAAACACTGATTATAACAATGTGAAAAATGGGTTCACGAGCACGATCAAATGCCAACTATCGTCAGGCTCTCAAGAAGTTGGGGTTAAGGTTGGTATTGATTGTAATGGACTTACAGATTCTGGAGGCCTGGAACCTTCTCATTTGACGGAGGCCAAATGAAGCCCATAGCAATTAGGGGATTTGCCCAAGGTTATGGTAGTCAGTATTTGAACTCAGTTCCTGTGATAGCCTATACCCAAACAGATGCGAGGACAGACGGAGTTGTCAATTCAAAGAATGGAACTTGAAGGATGCCAAGTGGCCACCTGGGGGGCCAAAAACTCAATAAGGCAAGGCAGTGATCCAGTGAGTGGACAAAAGATGGAAAATAGCAAGCATAAGATCATTAATCCTAGTATCTAGGGGCTGTTCTGTGGTCCCATTATGAGGACTGATGCCACAAATCCAAATTGTTGTTGTTTAATTGTGTCTGACTCCCCATGATCTCATTTGGGGGTTTCTTGGCAAGATACTGGAGTGGTTTGCTGTTTCCTTCTCCAGCTCATTTTACAGATGAGGAAACTGAGGCAAACAGGATTAAGTGATTTGCCCAGGGTCACACAGTTAGTGTCTGAGGCCAGATTTGAAATAGGGAAGATGAGTCTTCCTGACTGCAGGCCTCTGTCCACTACACCACCTAGCTGCCCATAGATTCAACTATGAATTTCTATTTACACCTTGAACAACTGATCTAGTCAGGTTGGATTTTTTTTTTCGGCCAACTTATTTATGTTCTGTTTATTCTAGCCCTTCACTCCGTTCTCCTACCATATTATTATATACTTCACCTCAGCTAGAAATATCAGATGGTAATAGTGGGAGGAATTTATTTCCAAATTGAACATTTCACCTCTGAGTTCAAGGACACTCTAGCTAGAAGCTTAACTAGGTTCTTTTAATCCAAACTTGCCATTTTCAGCGAGCCACCTAGCTGGAGAAGGCAACACTTTCTTCTTCTCTTGTGGGAGTGCCTCCCCTAAATGTCTGTTAGAAACAAACCAACCTCACCAAGCCTTCCTCTACCCTCTTCCTTCCTCCCAGTCCAGAGGCAATTAGGTGGTCCAGTGGCTTGGAGTAAGGAAGACCTGAGTTTGAATTTTGCCCCAGGCACTTACTGCTATGTGACTCTGGGCAAGTCAATTAACCTTTCAACCTGCTTCCTCATCCATAGAGAAAATGAGGAAGTTGGAGTCAGTCCCTTCTAGGTTGAAATCTATGACGCAAGCAATGCATGTGCTGAGTGCAAAGTGGGAGGCAGTGAGGACTAGTGGAAAGAACGCTGGCTTCAGAGGCAGAGGACCTGGGGCCAAATCCCCACTTGTGTGACTTTGGAAGCATCGCTTAGCATCTCTGGGTCTGTTTCCTCAAATGTAAAATGAGTAATTTAGACTAGATGACTTTGAGAGGCCCTACTGGCTCTATGCTGAGAACATAGGACTGCATTCCTTTCTAAAGACCCCCTGAAAGTCTTCTCTGTAAATATCACCATATGCCCTGGTATTGAACCCTGGACACTTCTCCCTAAAAATCTGTCTCTGATCCACAAGACAGCATAGAGTACACAGTAAGATGATGGACAATGTCATTTACTCCTCGCTGGATTTCCACCTTCAATAGCATAAGGAAGTATGTAGTATGTATTCCTTTTCTTTACAAGGAAATGCTAAGCCCTCCTCTTAAAAGTCCGAAAGCTCAAGTAAATGAGTGTAGATGGCACTTTCTTCAACAGCTGAACGCTCTGTGATTGTGCTGCTCTCTCTACTGCGGAAGTTCATGACTCAGGAGAATTCGAACTCAAGTCTAGCTGACTCCAAGTCCAGTGCTTTTATCCCCTGTGCCACCTAGCTGCAGCTCAGAATTATCATCTGTGGTATAGTTGGGAATGAGAGGGGAAATACGAGACAAAAGGACCCTTCAGGTGGTATTGTTTTAGAGCTGGAAGGGACATTAGGAAATCATTTGTCCAACACACTCATTTTATTGAAGAAACTGGGGCTCTGAGAGAGGAGGGAATGATGTGCCCATGCTATCACTGGCCCTAGTAGAATCAAGATCCCTAAGGACTGAGACCCTACTCCACTGAGGGTCCCCCCCCCGACTGCAGGAGGAGAATAAAGACTCCCTTTCACCAAGACTTCCAAGAGACCAAGAGAAGCAGATTGTCCACATCTAGGTGGGAGGAGATTAAGTCTTTCAGGTAAACACCAAATAGAGGCCAAGGAGGCTAGGCTCACAGTGGATTAAGCACCAGGCCTGGAGTCAGGAAAACTCATCTTCATCAGTTCAAATATGGCCCCAGACACTTACTAGCTATGTGACCCTGGGCAAGTCACTTCACCCCATTTGCCTCAGTTTCCTCATCTGTAAAATGAACTGGAGAAACCACCCCAGTGTCTCTGCCAAGAAAACCCCACGGACAATATTGACATGCTAGGGTCCACAGGGTCATGAAGAGTCAGACACTACTGAATGACTGAACAACAATTTAAAATTCTGCTGGGCAAATGGTGTCAGCTTAAATATCAGGTCCCCAAGCATCTGGAGGAAAATCAGCATCCCTCCTCACTTTTTTTTTTTTCTTTTGTAAAGTCTCACTAGGTTGTATAATGAAAAGATCACCAGCCTGGAAGCTGGGAGGCCTGAGGTCTAGTTCCACCTCTGACACAGACTCAATGGTATATAACCTTGTGCTGAAGCTTCCTCCCCTACAAAATGGGGGTGACAATCTCTGCAGCATCCAGTCCCCAGGGCTGATGTGGGGATTTGAAGCTTCTTGGACCTGACAGACCTGCTAATCCAACCCCCACATTTTAGACATGAGGAAGGGAGGCCAGGGCTGAACCCACGGTCACTTCAGGTAAGTATCAAGGGCGGGATTTGAACCCAGGTTCTTTGACTCCATCATGTCACACTGCTGTGTGAATCAGAGTGTCAAACCTGCCCTGCAGGGACTGCTTAAGCTGCAGCCACACCTGTGCTCACACTGGCTGTAATTTGTAGGGAGGCAGAGGTGGAGAGGGTGAAACTAGAGCTGACATAACCCTGGTGAACCGGTCAGTGTTGGAGGGATGCCCTCTTAAGACAGGAATACCTTTTTTTTTTTTTTTAACATCACTGTGGTTTTTTTTTTAAGGGAATAACTAGTCCATTCCCTCCCCCACCAAAAACCCCCAAACAACTGAAAAACTCTTCTGTGGCTTTCCATCAGGAAGTCCCCTCAGCCTGAGCCTGGTGGTGAGGGGAAACTCCTTGCCTGACCTAAGAGAACATTCGCTCTGGCCTGGATGGCATTTGCCAGTTACCTACAGGATGACCACAGGCTTTCAGAAGCTGAAAAAAGCACTCTCTGCCATCTATCTGCACCATGAGCTGAGGTTGGAAGAGGGGTGCTGGGTGGGGGCGGTAGCTTGCAGTGAGGGGAAGGAACCTGGTTTCCCAGCACTTTCAAGAACGTTGGTCAGCCACACGTACTCTGGAGTCAGCCTGGGCAGCTCAGGTCGTCTGGTTCCGGTAAAACACTCCCCAGAGTAGTACTGTCCACCCAGAACACTCCCCCCCACCCCCCACCCCCAGTAACTCCACTGCAGTAAAAATGCTGGAGCAGCCTTGCAGAATTCTAGGTCATTCTAAGAATTCTTGCCACATACAGTTTCCCAGTCACGCCCTAAGCCTAAAATGATGCCACATGGGATGGATGGGTGGGCCAAAGGATCATAGATTTAGAGGAAACAGATCTCAGAAGCCATAGAATACAACTTTCTCATTCTACAGATTAGGAAAATGAGGCACAGAGCAGTCAAGTGACTTGTTCAGGGGTTATACATCTACTAGGTATTTGAGGCAGAATTAGAACCCAGGTCTTCCAAAGTGCAAGTCATCCATCACTCCATGTAAGACTGAGCTAGTTGGTATTTGCATCTTCTAGGTTACCCTCCCAAGTGTCAGGGGAAGGGTTTAGGAGGTTCAAAAAATAAGCTCTAAAAAGTAAATAAAACTTACTAAGTGCCTACTATGCCACCAGGCACTGTCCTAGGTGCTGGAGATACTGAGACAATCACTGTCCTTGTGGCCCAATCTAAGTTTGAAGGCACATTCACTCTTTTCCAGTTCAACCCAAGCATTAAGACAACAGATGATAAAGGTTAATGTCCCTCTAAACCAGGGATTCTTAACCTGGGATCTCTGACTTTTTAAAAAAAAAATCTATTTTGATAACAATATTTCAATATAATTGGCTTCCTTTGTCACCCCATGTATTTCATTTTATGTATTTAAAAACATAATTCCATGAAAGGGTCCGCAGGCTTCACTTGACTACCAGGCATTCAAGAGCACAAAAAAAGGGTAAGGGCTTCATTAACATTACCTACCCTCACTGGTAGAAGGTGGCAAGGTAGGCAGACAGGGTACGTTTCCTTCAAGTGCCACCATCTACATAAAAGTCTGACTCCTCCAGATTTAAGAGTTTTCTCTTCAAAATTACTTTCTGAATACATACATTCATACATATATGCATATATAACAAAAATAACATACATGTATATATATATATATATATGCATACATATATGTGTGTGTTGTTTCCCCTAACAGAATGTAAACTCCTTGGGGTCAGGGGCTGTTTTATCTTTGTTTTTGTATCTTCAGCCTGGCACACAGTAGGCACTTAATGAATACTTGTTGGTTGATAAAACTAGAGCCATAAGATCAGGATTCTAATGTCTCCTGTGTGACCTTGGGTAAGTCACTCAGTTTCCTCATATGTAAGACTGGGCAGCTAGGGTGGTGCAGTAGTGGGCCTGGAGTCAGGAAGACTTGAGTTCAAATCCAGCCTCAGACACTAGCTGTGTAACCATAGGCAAGTCATTTAAGCCTGTTTGACTCAGTTTCCTCATCTGTAAAATGAGCTGGAGAAGGAAATGGCAAACCACTCCAGTATCTCTACCAATAAAACCCCAAATGGGGTCATGAAGAGTTAGACACGACTGAACAACAACTGAAAGATGAGAGGGTAAGGATAGATAATCACTAAAGTGACTTTTATCCCTAGATACTATAATCCTTTTAATTTACTCCTGGAAATGCTAATTATTCACATCGTGGAGTGGGACAGAACAGAAAAAAAATAACCCTTATATTCTGTAGTTTTTTTTTTTTCACCATAGGAAAGGTTTTTTTCATTTTATTTTCAAGCCTAAAAGGAGATTGAAGGTGAATTATTCACGGCAGGTTCATCCCAGGGCAAGGATGTGAAAAGGAGTCTGAGCTGGCTCTTAGTCCAGAAGAACTTGACGACAGTATTTCACAGGACACCTCTGATGGACACTAGCGGCAGCTCATCCCTGCTTGGTGGTTTCAGCATGTCTTCCAGCTCTTCTCTGCCCGAATCCCACAAGCCACACTTGTGCATGGGGGCCAGACAGGTGCCCTGCCTTTGCCAGCCTGGGCTACAGAGAGGAAATTGTCAGAGCAGTTTTCTGTTGAGTTCTCTACTCTGGCCTGAGAAATGGGAGCTAGAGGGGGGCGGGTGGGAAAGTTAACATGGCACTGTGGAGTGAACTCTGGGATTGAGTCCTGGCTTTTCTACCTTGGGTGAGGGTCACCTCCTAGGGTCTTAATTTCCTCATGTGTGAAACGAGGGGGTTTAGACTAGACAGTGTCTGTGACTCCCTTCTGGTTCTAGGCATTCATCATCTGAAGCATGATACAGGGGAAAACTAGATTTGGAGTCAAAAGCTTTAATCGACTCTGCCCATTATTACCTGAGGGGCGATTTGTTTAACTCCTTTGGGTCTCAGTTTCCTCCACTATAAAATGAGGAGAGCAGGCCTAGATGACTTTAAAAGTTTCTTCCCAAGACTTGTACAAACTGATGACGCAAAGTGAAATGAGCAGAACCAGGAAAACATTGTGTACAGTATCAGCAACACTGTGAGATGATCAACATTGAATGACTCAGCTCTTCTCAGCAACACAATGATCCAAGACAAATACAAAGGATTCAAGAAGGAAAATGCCATCCACATCCAGATAAAGAACTGATGGACTCTGAGTGCAGTTCGAAGTACATATTTTTTTCACTTACTTTATTCTTTCTCATGGGTTTTTTCCCTTTTGATCTGTTTCTTCTTTCACAAATGTGACTAATATGGAAATATTTTTACATCATAACACATGTATAAACTGTATCAAACTGCTTACCATTTTCAGGGGAGGAGAGGGAGGGAGGGAGAAAAATTTGGCACTCAAAATATTGTAAAAATCAATGCTAAAATTTTTCTTGATATGCAACTGGGGGAAAAATAAAATACTATTAATTTTTTAAAAAGTTCCTTTCCAGCTTAATCAGATCAATCAGTCAACAAGCAAGTACTAAGCATGTATGTGCTGGGTCCTGGGGATACAAATCCAAAGGATGGAACTATTGTTCCAGACTATTGTCTGAGGAGAATCTGAAAATCATCCCTACTTCTCAGGGTAGACATTGGGTAGAAATAGAGGGATATGCAAAGGTAGAAAACACATTCAATCTAACAACCACTTATTAATTGTCTACCAAAGTCAGGCTGGACAGCTAGCTAGGTGGCTCAGTGGATAGAGTGCTGTTGTCTAGGAAGACCTGAGTTCAAATGCAACCTTAGATTCTTACTAGCTGTGTGACCCGGGGCAACTCACTTTACTTTGTTTGCCTCATTTGTAAAATGGGCTGGAGAAGGAAATGGCAAACCACTCCAGCATCTCTGCCAAGAAAACCCCAAATGGGGTCATGAGACACAACAAACAATAGAACAACAAAAAAGTCAGGCTGAGAAATGTGTAGCTATACCAAGTAATTTGGGGTGGGGTAGGGCACTGACAATGGGGAGGGGAGATGAGGACAGGCCTTGGGTGGGAGGTGATACCTGAACTGTGTCTTGAAAGAAGCCGGGGATTCTACCAGTAAGAGGTGAGGAGGGAGTGTGGAGACAGCCCGTGCAAAAGGCATAGAATGTCGTGATCAGGGAACAGCAAGTGGGTGAGTTTAGTGGGAATTTGGTCCAAGCACACAAATTAGAGCAAAATAACTTATTTCATTTTCACCTATTTACAGGCTTCCTGAAGGAAGCTGCATCAGTTTGGGAGCCCGGGAGGTCAGAGCTCAGCCCCAGTGGGGCAGTGTTACCAGTCAACAACAGTGAACCCAAGGATGGTTTATGCTTCCCTTCACAATGGCTCCTCCATTAATCTGCAGAGCAGCCCAACGCTTTGGACCTTGGGTCTAACAACCAAAGCAAATGCTGATGGGAAGAGCTGTGATTCATTCAGCGAGCAGACTCTGACCACAAACCGGTTAGAGAAGCAAAGAGAACGAGAGGGCTTGGTCTGAAGGTCAAAGTGACTTCATAACAGTTTGTTTTCCCCTTAACGAGAGAGGAATAAGTAGACACGAATAAACGGCCAAGATGCAGGGACCTCAGAAAGCCACTGCGATGGTTTCTATGCTTTCCTACCTTGATTGGCATGACAATGAATCCAATGCCAGTTACTTCCTGAAGTGAGGCTTTCCATCATCAAACCCTGATATTAAAGGAGTGAGTATGTAATCACATGTTGCTTTGCCCCTAGGGTTTTATGCCCAAGATTTCAAACCACTCTACCAACCTAATATTAACTAGTAATAATAAGATAGGATCCTTGATTTAGAGCTGAGAGGGGCCCTCAGAGGTCATCTAGTACCAATCCCTCATTTTACAGATGAGGAAACTGAGGCCCAGGGAGATTCAGTGACTTGCCTAAAGTGACACAAGTAGTAAATGTTAGTCAGGATTTGAACCCAGCCCCTATGAATCCATAACCAATGCTCTTTCTACATACTACACAAATTCAGGGGAACGTTAAGACAAAGGTCAAGTTATAAGCTGAGTAGAAGAGCACCAATTAAAAGAAAATTCTTTCTCCACAGGGGAGACAGTTTATCCAGGGACTACAGTCAAGCCTGTCCCACCTGTCTGGACCCATCTTTGCACGGTGACTAACACCAAGGTCCACTTGGTTGCTTCTGGTCTAATTTGGCACTCCATCAGTGTGGGCCAATGGAATGGATTACAAAGGGATGTTGTGGGATTGCAACTGGACACAGATCTTTGAAGATTCTTATCCAAGAAGGCACAGTGAAAAGGCAGCTGGGTGGGCACCTGGGGCAGGAAGACGTGATGCTGAACCGTGTCTCAGGCACTAGTTGTGTGGCCCTGAGGAAGTCACTTCACTCCCCTCATCTGTAAAATGGGGATAACAACAGTACCTACTTCTGAGGGCTATTGTGAGATAATACATGTAAAGTGCTTTGCATAATTTCAAGCACTCTAGAAATTCTAGGCATTATTATTATTTCCCTACCAGAAGGCAGGGAGATGGGCCAGCTGAGGTCTTGTTCAGTCCAGGGAATGATTATACATCAGCACATTTCATTCAAACAAGCATAAAACTGAATTGACTTGTCCTGAAAAGTCACCACTGGCTCCTGACCTGGAAAACTTTTTCACTTTTCCATTGCTGTTGCAGTCCAGACCACCTGATAGGCTGTGAAGTAGAGAGAACTCAGCCCAGGCATTTTCTTCTGAATCGTACCTGGAAAACGAATCTCGGTGCTGAGGGGATGGGCAACACGAAGTGTGCTCGAGAATCACTCGGGCTCCAAGTTGCCGTAGTCCCTTCTGATCCGTTCAGGCCCTTGGCGCTTCCACATCCATACAGCAGTCAGGGGTACGAGCTAAGCCAAACCACACCCTGACGAACCCAACTCAAAGCCCAACAGGAAAAATGAGATTCCATCTCTTGGATGGGACCAATTCATCCTTCCTGGATCCATGACAGCATTCTCTGCTCAAGGACTGGATTCTTAGAGTCAGGGCTGCAGGAGAGAAGCCCAGTCAGCATGTGATTTAAATGAAACGTCCTCAACGCCTTGGAATTACACCTTCAAATTACCCCATGGGAAGGGTAGGTTATGAGTCTCTCTTCACTCCCAGAGAAGAGTTCACTGTTGGTTCTGCACACATGAAAGCCTTTGGACTTTCATCCAAAGGGGAGGCATGGATGGGGACAAAAGGTCTTGGATAAATCGTGCCACACATTTCCTCCAAACATTGACCATGGCTATGCTTTGAGACAGGGGGAGAGAGAGAGAGAGACAGAGAGAGAGACACAGAGAGAGAGACACAGAGAGAGAGACAGAGAGAGAGAGAGAGAGAGAGAGAGAGAGAGAGAGAGAGAGAGAGAGAGAGAGAGAGAGAGAGAGAAGGGAGACAGAGAGAGGAAGAGGAGAGGATGGGGTGGGGATTAAAGGGCAACTTGATCCCTCAATGCCTGCCTAGAACAAGTTGCAAGTGATGCTGATACCAACTCCGGCTGGGGATTTAATGTCCACCTGAGCCTTCTGCAAATCTCTACCCCTTACACAGAGTTCTTGTCTTCCCCTCCTGGGGAATTTTTCATCTGCTTTTACTGGCCAGTGGGACCAGTTTTTCACTGGACTACTGGGTCTACTGCAGTAATTGATTTTAATTATGCACAGCATGCTGAGGGATAATGAGGCCTTGCACAGACCCTTTCATCTCAGGAGCTCTGCCACCCCGAGGCTGGGCCAGTGCGGCCAGAGAGGCTGCATACGTCAGTCGGTCGCTGACCCTCTCGATACAGGTCAGTGCGTGGAAGGGTGGAGAGGACGCCTGGCTGGGGCTCAAAGGGCAAAGTCAAGGTGGAGAAGAAAGAAAGCTGCAGCGTCAGAGGCCAGAGGACTCCTACCAGGGAACCCCTCAGGCCTGGTCTCCATAAACACTTCCCGCAGAGCACACACTTGCTGCTACAGGTATCTTCCCACTGCCTGGGTGAGCCAGTCTGCCGACGTATTCAGCACTAGGTCATTAGCAGCTGGGAAAGAAGCCTGAAGACCCAGTGCTCAAAGATTCCACGTGCCTTAAATTGGAGATCACAGATTTAGAGCTTGGCTCATCACAGGCTCACAGGGTTAGAGTTAGAGATCAAAGTCAATCAACAAGGACTTATTCAGTGCTTACTATGGGCCATGTACTAGGCTAAGCACTGGACAAAGACAACAAGAACAACAACGACAGCATTTATTTAGCACTTTCATGTCCTCAAAGCACTTTGCATATCTTATTTAGTTCTCAGGGCAGCTAGGTGGTGCAGTGGATAGAGCACCGGCCCTGAAGTCAAGAGGACCTGAGTTCAAATCCGGCCTCGGACCAAACGCTTGACACTTACTAGCTGTGTGACCCTGGGCAAGTCACTTAACCCCAACTGCCTTAAAAAAAAACCAAACATATCTTATTTAATTCTCACAACAGCCTGTGAGGTAGATGCTATTATTATCCCCATTTTGCAGTTGAGGAAACTGAGGCACAGAGAGATTAGTGAGACTTGCCCAGAGTTACCAAGCAAGTAGGCATCTGAAGCACATTTTGAACTCAGGTCCTCCTGACCCCAAGTTCCTTCCTCAAGGAGCTTCCATTTTAACAGGCGAAGCAACACTTATGAGTATGTACACAACACACAAAGACAATATTAGGATCCAGAGTCAGCGTTGGAAAGGACCTTGGAGGCGAGCTAGTCTAACCCTTTTGACAGAAAAGGAAATTGAGGCCCAAACACGTTAAACTCCTTCATTTTACAGATGAAGAAACTGAGGCCCAGGGAGGTTACACAACTTTCAACGTCCAACTAAGAAAACTTTACAGGGAATTAGCTCCTGTGCAATATAACCTTTTTAGTTCATTTTAATAATTGCCAAGAATACATTGGCAGGGAGGGTCCTGAACAGTTTGACACTTCAAGGCCCTGTTGAACCCGATCTCCCCAGTTATTCTTGGCCACCAGTAAGACTGAATCCGGACTCACTTGAAACTTCCAGTCCAAAACACAGTTCCTACAATTAAGGAGGAAGCATTAATGCATAAATCCTGTTGCATTTTGTGTGCCATGTGGAAGAAAGAGAGGGCAGAGGACTCCATTCCCCAACCCCTAAAGGCTGCCATTTCAAATCTTGGCTTTATCAGCACACACATCTGGATCAGATAAATTGTAAGTATGGCTTTCAATATTAGTACACCACTTAAGGTTATGATACTTGATAAATCTCACTTGCCAGGCTGTCAAATCAAATTAATTTGACCAGCCACGGGAGAGGAAGAGGTGAGGGGAAGTGGGGGGCAGGGTGGATTTGGAATAAAGAGGTTGCAACTGACCCATCTCTCCTCCATCTACCTCTTCTATTTTAATTGTGGCACACAGGGCAAAATTGGTGTCCACCACTAAGGTCCACTTTTTTTCGGGATCACAATGAGTGAGCAATGATGGTGTTTGTGGGAAGCACAAGAGAATTTAGCCTGATATATATCCTTGGGAGGTAGTGTGGCACACAAGGAAGAACATGGAGTCTTGGGATCAGAAAGCTGTACTAGTGGTCTCACCATGGCCATTCCTGTTTACTTTTTTCAGTCTCAGTTCTCTCATGTGTCAAATGGGAATAATATCATAATAATACTTACTCAAGATCATTGTGACTCAAATACCTTACAAAGCTGAGTTACGATCATTATGATTATGCCATCACAGAGATGCCGAGATTCTAAAGTGATTAGAGTAAAACTTTTTAAAAATTAGCTTACAAGATAGCAATTTCCCATGATGAGTACTATCATTGAAGACAGCAAAAAAGATCAAAAGGAGAAAATACTTGCTATTGTAAATATGTCAGCTTAGGTCTCTCCCACTGCTATCCAACCTTCAGCTAGCCAACATGTTAATGATTGAGTTGCTAGATGAATAGCTTAGCTTGATAGTTACTCACGTGGTTGATAGTCATATTTTTTAATTAAAAAAACTAGGCAAGAGATGTCACAGACTTGTAGGATGTCAGAGCTAAAAGAGACCAGTTGGGCCAAGCCTTTCCTTTTTACAGATGAAGGAACTGACGTCCAGAGAAGTAAAACAATTCACTCAATATGTATATATGTATGTATGTATGTATGTATGTAGACCAATATAGTCATAGTAGCACTTTTTATGTTAGCAAAGTACTGGGGCCAAAAAGGGAAATGGGCTGAATAAACTGTGGCATATGAATGTAATAAGCTATAATTATGCAATAAGAAATGAGGAATTTAGAAAAACCTATGCAACAATGTTAAGTGAGATCGATAAAAGAAAGTCAAACTCTGAGTAACCGAAAAGACAATAACAGTTCCTAAATACGGATAATAAAGTCCTTAGTAGAGACGAGGGGGACTTAGGGCAAAATGTCGCCTGGTCATAAGTGTGGTCAAAATTTGACCGCAGTTTCCAAAGTGGTCAACGTTGGTTGTTTTGGCTTTGTTACAAGGTGCAATCAGAATCTGGGGAGGACAAGCTGAGTCGTAGATGGAAATGGCTGTCATATAATAATAAGGGATAAAAATAAAACTGCTAAAAATACAAATTCTGGTGTGTAAGCAAGGTTATGAGACAGGTGAATGTGAACAAGAGGAGAGGGGCAGATAAGCATCTCAGAGTTCCCCAAGCTTCCCCTTCCCTGAAGTGTCTTATCATCATCATTACTGACAATAAACCACGCTCAGAGCATGGTTTTAGACTGTAGTGCACACAAAGCTGAGTCACCCTGTTTCCACAAGGAAATACCAAAATGGGAAAATACCAAATGGGAAAGGCTTTGAATGTTAGAAGCGTAGAAAGACTTAGGCTCCCAGAGTACCTGGGACTGCAAGTGAGGGAGATGTACCAAGGCTGAGCCTCACTGCTGGCTCTTCACTGTTGCCTCACCTTAAGATAATCATTCTTTATGTTTTAATTTCCCTACCATTTTAGAGCTCAAGGTGCTGACCTAGCCTGGTTCAGGTGCCACTTCTTACATAACACTTCTGGATTTTCCCAGTTATGAGTTGACTCATTCCTGAAGTTAATATACATTACTAAAATGTCCATATCCTTTGACTCAGAGATCCTACTGCCCCCTTCCCCCAGGAGGTCAATGACAAACAGACAGGCCCCATCTATACCAAAAGATTTATAACAGCACTTTTTGTGGTTGCTAAGAACTGAAAATAAAAGAGATGCCCATTGCTTGGGGAATGGCTGAACGAATGGCAGTACATGAGTACTAAGAAACATGGGAAGACTTACATGAACTGATGTAAAGTGAAGTAAGCAGAACCAAGGAAATGACACATAATGATTATAGTGGTATAAATGAGAAGAATGCCACCAACGAAGCCGTGGCAAACAATGCTGTGAAATCATACTGATAATGCCTGGCCCCAACAAAGAGATATGGGAAGACAGCTTCCCCACCCCTACTCTTTGGCAGAAGTGGGAAGTCATGACCATGGGAGTGCAACAACTGTAGAAAATCTCCGACTTTTCTGATATATCGTTTAGTTTTGAATAACTTTTTTTCTTGCTTTCTTTTTCTCGTACTTTGGATGATTTTCTGAGAGAAAGTGGAGAAGGGAAAACAGTAGGAAATGTAATATTATAACAAAAGGGATCAATAAACATTTATTTTAAAGAAATTATTTTGAATAACTTCAAATACACATATTTACGTACAGTGTATATCCCTTGAGCAAAATATAAGCCCCATGAGGGAAGGGAATGTTTCTTCCTTTCATCTTTCTATGACCAGGGCCTAGCTGAGTGCCCTGCTTAACAAATGTCTGGTGACCTGAATTTTCAAACCTATAGATGAAAAAAGAAACAACCCTAAACCAAACTTTCCACTAGTCTCTACCTTTGGTGTGAGGGGCAGAGGAGGAGGAGGAGGAGGACTGGAGTTCTCCCATTCCCTTGTGAACTTGAAGAGAGCTGGCAGAATCCCTCCTCCTGCCACTGAGATTCCTCAGTGCAAGAGTTGGGCTTAATTCAAGAAAAGGTGCCAACCCCCTGACAAGCGCACATGCTACCAACCCTGCCAATCAGAAAGATGGAAACAAATGACTTTGGGGAAATCCATTCATTTTCTCAGGCCATTAGAATCCAATTAGCAAATGACCCAAATGGTTTCCTAATGAGTTAATGGATGTGCCCAAATGGATCATTATCCACTAGAAAATTAAGCATACTGGTGACCTCATCGAAAGCACAGAATCAATGGAGACATGATGAGTGGAAAGAACCCTGACCTCTAATCCTGGCCCTGCCAGTAACTGGCTGTGTGATCTTGAGCAAGTCATTTATCGGAATCCCAGGGCCAAAAGGGACCTCTTGAAGGCTGCCTTGGCCCTTCCCATATCTGAATAAGAATCTTCCCAGTAATATATCTGGCAAGGGTCCTACAGCCTTTGCCTGAAAACATCTAGTGAAGGGACACTCATTACCTGCTGAGACAGCCCTTTCTTTACTTGGATAGCCCTAAATGTCCTTCTTTGCCACTTTTAGGCTCTGGTCCTACTTCCGCTTTGTAGGGTCAAGTAAAACCAGTTGAATCCCTTTTCTGTACAACAGACCCTCAAAATACTTGAAGGCAGTCATCATGACCCTCCCTTTCTGCCAATTCATCTTTTCCTTGGACTAAACATCTCAGATTTCTTTGGTCTGTGATGCCCTTCCCATCTCCAGATCAATGATCCCAAGGCTCTCTCTAGGACTTAGTATCCTCATGAGGGTGGTATACTAACTCAGGGGTTCTTAACCTGGGGTCTTAGAACTTTTAAAAAATATTTTGATAATTATTTCAATATAATTAATTTCTCCAATAGTCCTATGTATTCTATGCTATTTCGTTAAAAATATTCTTCTGAGAAGGGGTCCATAGGTTTCACCAGACTGCCAGAGGGGTCCAAGTTGCACAAAAAGGTTAAGAATCCCTCTCCTCCAGCTCTAACACTGCCATGATTCAACAGTCAACAAATATTTATTCAGCCCCTACCATGTACAAGTCGGGAGACGCAAAGATCAATAATCCAGTAGTTAATCTAAGCTGGCTCTAGTCCCCTGCTAAATGGAGGGGAAAAGTCTATGTAAATAACCATACTACAAAATAGATTGTGTGCTAAGAGACTTCCAAGGAGGGAAAAGTCACTTTCACGGAGTGTGAGGATAAAATCTTGGAAGACTTCTTGGAAGGGGTGGCATTCCATCTGGGTCTTGGAGAATGGTTAGAAGCGCAATTCATAAAAGAGAGCATTTTCTAGGCACGGGGGGTGGCCAGAACAAAGATATAGAGGTAGGAAAACCCTGGGAGTATTCAAGGGATGATTAGTAGTCCAATTTTGCAGGAGCGTAGAGTGTGTGAGGGTAATGCTAACTCCAGGCGCTGAATAAACATTTGTCAAGTTTAATACAGCGCTTCACAGCTGATGAAATGTCCTCTTCTGGGCAAGATAAAGCTGGAAAAGCTGTCTAGAGCCACACTGTGGAGGCCTGGAGTGCCAGGAAATAGAGGAACATTTTATTGGGTTGGCAGAGAGGTCAATGAAGGTGTTTAAGCTTTGAAGTGATGTGACAGAGAGGTCTATTAGGAAGATTAATCTGGAAGTGGTATATGGCGGATGGATGAGACTGAAGGCAGGGAGTCTAGCAAGGAAAACATTATAAAAGTCCAGGTGAGAGCTAATCAGCTCCGTAGTAATGATAATAACAACAATAATGATATTGATAACAATAATAATAATAAACCGGGGGAGAAGGATGAAGCCCATGGCATCTCCATCCTTCTCTTTACTGCTCGAGTTTTCCTGAAGATGCTTTCCCTCAAGCTAAAGAAGATGATTTTACATCCAATACCTTTATTCCAGCTAAAAAAAAAACCCAGTCATTTTATTCATCTGTACACTATTCTGTCAAACATTAAACAGAAAATAACTCTTTAGATTTTTCTATTTGTATTCCCAGAGCTTGGCACATAGTAAGTACTTAAGCACTTTTTTCATTGATTCACTCATTCATTCATTCATTCATTCATTCATTCATTCATTCATTCCCTCAGACTTGTCCCTGGTCTGTTTCTATCTGTCCTCCACTGAATAAGCTAAGAAGGAAATAATGATGGATACATGTGTACAGTCTTTTGTTTGCAAAGTATTTCGCAAACATCACTGCTTTGGATCCTCCCCCTCACCCAGCTGCTGCTATTATCCCTGTTTACAGATGAGGAAACAGAAGCCGAGTTTAAGTGACTTGTCCAGGATGACAGAGCGAAGACAAGATTGGAACCCAAGTCTTCCTGGCTCTCCTCTGCCGTGATGCCTCTGAGGTAGCCTGGTGGTCTTGGAAATAGTAAGAGGGAAAGGGAAGTGAGAGCTAAGGGCTAACTGGACACAGAGAGCAAGAGAGGGTGCTTTTTGTGATCTGGGTGACGGGACCTGGGAGTCGTCAACAGAAAGACATCTGGATAAGGTATAGGTTTGGGGAGGAAAGGCAATGCCAGAGTTCGATTTTAGACAATTCTGTGATTTTAAGACGAAAGCAGGTGGGACAATCAGATTCTGATCATAAATAATGTAAAAATGCTACAACAACAATCATTAAATTAATTGTTAACTCTGATAGTAAGGCAACATTTTAAGTGCTACAGGGCAAATGAGGGAAAAAATGACTAATTAGTGGCTAAAATATGAAAACAGAAGGAAACCATGAGGGAGAAGGAGAGGGTGAAGGAGACACTTCCTATGAATTGCAGATGAGGATGGGGCAAGGAAGGGTTTCTGGGAGCCAAGAATACATTAATATATTGTGGAAAGATAGGAAAGGAGAAGGCCTGGAAAAGCAGGATAGATCACAGATGCAGAGAGAGGGGCCTAATTAACACTGCTGCCTGTGAAAATCTGGTCCTGGAGTGACAGGCAGGTTTCCGGCCATGACACCAGGAACAATGATAGCGTGTGGGGCCCGTTAGCCATGCTAGCCCATCCCGAAGACCCGCTCCTAGCAGCATCCAGACGACGGGTGTTAATGAAGCTGGCCCAGGCAGAGACACAAGGCCCTATTTTTCAGATCTGACACTCAGCTGGGCAGCCCTCAGCTCAGGGCCTTGGAGAGCCAATCAGGGCGCCCGAGCAGACCTTCCCAACAGCTTCCATCCATCCCCTTCAATGGAACAATCAGCTGGGGAGGCAGGTGCTTTAAAATAAGTCACAGGTGCTTGGGCAATCTGATGTGGCTTTCCAGGAGCCCTGTGGCCTGGGGAATAGAAATATTTTAATTACATCGGGGGCAAAAGATGAAGAGGAAATTGTGTTGCCGACTAGGCTCAAAGAGAGACCCAACAGAGGTGGGGGGACTCATGGTAGACCCCCTCCCACCCCCTGTGGAGGTGGAGATTACCTCCCCACCCCAGGCTTGCAAGTTGTCTCCGACAGCCTTGCATAGCTGATTATATGAGAACAAAACCGAGAGGCTATTGATTACTATCTGCTATCTCTGGGGATTCATAATTATGCACCAGTGTCCGTGCGTTCTCTGCTGCTAAGGTAACCGATTGATGGGCCGATGCTGTTGCTGCTATCGAGATAACAGGTTGCAATTTTTTTCTTTCCTATTTCCTTGCAGTCATAGGAACTGGAAAGGACCCTATGGTTGAAGAACCAGGTAGATAAATGTTGGTGTTACCAGGTAAATACACAGAGATCAATGACTCCAAATTCTGCCCTTTGGTCTACCATCAACTCACACAAAGTTTGGAATCAGAAAGAGAAAGCACCTTGTCCCACTTCCCTCTCAACTCAGACGTTTTCTACAACCCAGCCTGAAACATGGTTGTCTAGATTCCATTTTAATAGGTCCAGGGATGAGAAGCTCACTCCCCACCCCGTGCCACAGCTAGAGCCTTCCCCCTGAGAGTACCTTCAGACTACTTTGTATTTATCTTGTCCACATGGGGTTGTTTGCATGTGGTTTCCCCCATCAGAATGCGACTTCCTTGAGAATGGGAGCCATTGTTTTGTGTTTTTTTTTCCCTTTCTTTGTATCTCCAGAGCTTAGCACAGTGCCTGGCACTGTTGTCCGGTTGTGTCTGCTCTTTGCGACCCCATTTGCAGTTTTCTTGACAGAGATACTGGAGTGGTTTGCCATTTCCTTCTCCAGCTCATTTTACAGATGAGGAGACTGAGGCAGACAGGTTTAAATGACTTGCCCAGGGTCACACAGCTAGTAAGTGTAAGAGGAGTCTTTCTGATTCCAGGCCCAGCATTCTATCCAGCACACCACCTAGCAGCACTAGTAATCACTTAATACATGCTTGTTGACCCGTATGAGGCATCCTGGTATATCACTAGACAACTCTAATAACTGGAAAATTCTTCCTTTCATTTATAGTCTGGTTTCTCTGTAGCCTTTACCAATTGTTCCTAGTTAAGCCCTTGGGAGCAACAGAGAGTAGAACGTCCCCTTCTCTTTCTATACTAAAGCCATTCAAATATTTAACAGCAGCTGCATGTCCCCTCATACACACTCCCAAAGTCTTTTCTTCCCCAGTTAAATGTCTTCTGGTTCCCTCAATCTGTGTTTGGCATTTGAAGACCTCTCACCGCCTTCCAAGTCCCTGTTGGCTGGATATTCTCCAGTTTGTGGTGTCTTTCAAGTGGACCTGGGTCCTCTCACCATGAATGACTTTCAAGCCATGTCTTGCCTGTCCTTTATATTGTGCAAATGATTGCTTTCCAAAATGAAACTCTGTTCTGCAGAAATTCCATCTTGTTGATTTGGGCCCATCATTCCATACCATGAATATCATTCTGAATCTAATTCTATCTTCAAGCTTATTACCAATCCCTCCCAGCTAGGAGTCATCCACAAATTTCATGCTCATGGGTTTTTCTTTCTTTTTTTTAATTCCTTCAAGTCCTGGATAAAAATGTTGGACAAAATAAAACCCAGTAACAGCCCTGGAAGCTTTCCCCTATGTTGCCATCAGTCCATTAATCAGTACTTCTTGGGTAGGGATTTTTAACTTTGCTATGAACCTACCTAACCCTACCCATGTTTCTCCACCTCCCTAACAAAGATATCATAAACAATCTGCCAGATATTGTTGAAATGAAAGACACAAAGTATCAGAAATGTCTCTATCAGTCTAGTAATACTGTAAAAACAATAACTGAGAGTCCTATAGCATTGTAAGGTTTGCAAAGTGTTTTCTATATACATTGCCTCATTTGATCCTTATAAGAACCTTGTGGGGATAGGAACCACAAGCATTATTCTTCCCATTTTACAGATGAGGAAACTGAGGCTCAGAGAAGTTTAGTGATTTGCTTTGGTCATTCAACTAGTTAAGTGTGAGATGGGATTAAAGCCAAGGACTCTTCTGACTCCCAATCCAATGCACTTTTCACATTCTTGAATGCTTAATGGCTCCCAATAACCACCTCCCCCCTTTTCTAAATGTTTGCAACCCATTTATTTCATGATCTCTTCAAGAATTTTGGCAGGTATGGACATAGTGGATCCATGTAGATTGTAGCACGTTACCGATGATGCTTTAAGATGGAAGAAGCAGCACAAAACATATAATATCAAGAACCCTTATGACTTGAAAAGGAGGTGAGATGCTTATGGATCAAGAGTGAGGAATAATGGTAGATGAGTGGTAGGTAAGTGACATATTGGTATCTATGAAGTGTTAAAAGAATGAAACAAAACACATGAGGCAAACATAAGCATGAGGAAACAGATAGAGAATAATAACAACACATAATAGCACTTGAAGGTTTGCTGAGCACTTTTTATACGTTAATTCATTTGATCCTCACAATAACCCTGGGAAGTAGGTGCCATTCATATACCCATTTTACAGATGGAGAAACTAAGGCAGAAGGAAGTTAAGTGACTTGCCTGGGATCACACAGCTAGCAAGTATCTGAGGCAAGATTTGAACCCAAGTCTCCCTGACTCTGAATCCACGTCATACGAGATAAGAAGACGCGCGGAGTTTGTGAAGTGTATCAGTGCAAGTGGCCATGGGATCCCAGACCCAAAGTACCTGCTAATAAGTATCAGGTTTACTGTTCTGTAGTTTCTGGAATCTGTCTCCTCCCAGCTCTTTTATGAAAACTGATAACACATTCTTCATCTCCAGTGTTCTGAAACATCTCCTTGGTGGTTTTCCCAAAGGTGCCTGACAGGGGTTCTGTAATTGAACTTGCAAGTTTTTAGCATTCTGAGACATAATTCACCTAGGCGTGGAGATTCAAAATTGTTTAGAGTGTCTTGATATATGACAATGTGCTCCCCTCCTTTCTTTATAGAAATGAGGACTCTGGGTGTGGAATACTGTAGACAATGTCATATTTGGTCCATGCGTTGGTTGATCTTAATGAACAACTTTTCTTTACATTCTCTTTTATTCTTTGTTAAAAGGGTGGCTCTCTGGGTTGGGGAGGGACAGGGACATATTGAGAATGGTGACAGTCTAAGACTATAAATTTCAGGGCAGGTGACAGTCGACACTGGGACAGGAAGTTCCTCACTAGGAACCAATTAAATCACAAGTCCAATAAAAATAAAATGATAATGCCCGGCACATAGTACTTACTAAATGCTTGTTGACTGACTAATAAACCACAATTTACATGTAGCATTTTAGAGTTTAAAAAGTGCTTTCCTCACAAATAACCTTGTGGGGGTAGGGAAGGAGGGAGTGTAGGTATGGTCATCGTTTTACTGATGAGGAGCTGGGATGATCGGAATCACAAAACTACCAGATACGGGAGCTAGGATTCAAACTCAGGGCTCCAGGCTCCAAGCTTAGCATTCTTTCTAGGAACCCAGACTCTTTGCACACAGTAGGTACAATTACACCTCTCTGCCTGGTATTACAGGTTTGAGTCACTCCCCCTCCCCTCGGGTGTGAAGGCACATAGACGGAAGACCAAATGCTGAGTGAGGAGGCCAGTTTGGCTAAAAGACAGAACTCATGGAGAGTAATTTGAAGTGAGTCTGGAGAGGAATGTGGGAACGCTAGCTTTAAGAGCACCTGGCTGAGCTCCACTGCACCCCCAAGTGGGATCTGTGGAAGATTCCTGACTCCAAACTAATAGCACTTTCACAGGATTTGAAGTTGGAAGGAACAGGAAAGATAATCTACCCCCGTCATTTTACAAATGAGGAAACTGAGGCCCAGAGAGGGGAGTTACTTGCCCAAGGTCACACCAGTAGTAAGTGGCAGGACCATTCCATGCCAAGCCTAGGCTACACTGTCACATCCAAAGTAGGTTCCGCTTGTCTGTCATTCTTGTCCTGTTTATTGCAGGGCTCCTCTTCTCTTTCACAATTTCCACCCCGTAATTGGTACCGGCATGCGGGGTGGGGTGGAGCTGACAAAAGGCGGGATGTCTGTCCGGGCTGCAAAGGCCAGTACTCCTCCAGAAGCTGGGATTCTCTGTTGCTGCTGAAATCACTCCCCAGTTGGATGACTAAGGGGTGGCTTTGTAATGCCCTATGTACAGTAAAGCTCTGTTTTATCGCCCTCACATGAAATGCAGCCTTCCTCCGGACAGTGCTGCTTCTGGCCAGCACATCAGCAACCTTTACAGCTCCCTCTGGGGCTATGACTAAGCTGCCCTTTTTTTTTTCTAGACCAACAAACGCAACCTGCTTTTACTGAGTCCATGTTTTCTGTTCATGCCTCTTTGCTGACCAAGAAACTGGTTCTGCCAATGGGAAAGTGGAAGCGAACAACATGTCAGCAAGGATTCTGAACAA
>NW_020954600.1:13426615-13472148 GCF_900497805.2 Vombatus ursinus | reverse complement strand
TTTTTTTTTTCCATCCTTTTTCCAACGGGGATGGGGTGGGGAAGTAAGAGGGAGAGAAAAATCAATACCTGTTCATTGAAGAAAAAAAAAAAGGGAGGGAGGGTAAAATGGATGTTACATAGCTTTGTTTATAGAAAGAAAGGGCCTTAGGACAGGCCAGTCAGGATTGGGTTATTGCCGCTAGAAATTATGGAAGGGCTTTCCTTAAAGAGTTAGGACTTACTGGTCAACACACATTATGCAAAGAAACAGCAGAATCTGGGCAAGATATATGTATACATATATATATATATACACACACACACGCAACATACACACACATACATACATACACGCAACATGCACATACATATACACATATACATGTATATACATGCAACACACACATACATATATGTATATATGTATGTACGTATATATGTATATACAGGCTGAAAAAAATTGAAGACCCATCAAGACATGACTTGGTGATACACTAGAAAGTCATTATCTTAAACTCACTGATGGCAAATCCCCATGCTACAAATAGTTGAGATCATTTTGTTGTTGTTATTGTTGAGTTGTTTCCGCCATGTCTGACTCTCTGCGACTCCATTTGGGGTTTTCTTGGCAAAGATACTGGAATGATTTGTTATTTCCTTCTCTGGCTCATTTTACAGATGAGGAAACTGAGGGGAACAGGGTGAAGTGACTTGCCCAGGGTCACACAGCTAGTAAGTGTCAGAGGCTGGATTTGAACTCAGGAAGAAGAGTGTTCCTGACTTCAGGCCTGGTACTTTATCCATAGTGCTACCTAGCTGCCCCTTGAGACCATTATATAGATGAGGAAAGCTGAGAATTGGTCAAAAAAACTGTAGTGGAGTTGGAGCATTGTCACAGGCGGAAAAAAAAAAGCATTATGACCCCCATTTTATAGATGAGGAAACTGCAGCTCAGGGAGGTTGAGAGAGTTGCCCACGCTCACACAGCTAATAAAGATCAGAGGCAGATGAGGGAGGGATTTGAACCTCAGGTTTTCTTGACATGAAACTTGGCCCTCTCTTCAAAATGCCACCCTCCTACCTGCCTTTTACAGGTTCTCTTAGAATGTCCAATTGACAGTGATATGAGTCTTCCCCACCTTAAGGACTGCCATACCTTATTTTCTGAGAAACTGAGGTATGTGTGTTGGGAGGGATGGTGACATAAAGGAGGACTCAGTTTGTAGATCCAGAAATGGTTAATATGCAATAAAAAGCATGTAATGATAAATAAAAATAAATAATAAAAATCATTAAAGCTCAATAATAATAATTTGTTATTTAATAAATAAAAATGATTGAATTTTAATAATAATGTAATATTTAATAAATAAAATTATTAAATCTTAATAACAAATGATTTATTATTATTTAATAAATAAAAATACCTCCTTTCATGTAGTAGGTAAGTGAGAACATTCTTGCATCTAGCTCTTCTCTAACTCTTGCTTCTTGCCTGACTCCCAATCCTTGCACAATCTAAGCCTGAACCTAACCCCCTTAGTAACACTGCCCTGGATCCTCTCGTCCATCCTTGACTTTGGCCATAATGGCATCTCGCCTCTGACCCCCAGGCTCCACATTGTTTCTGCCTCACGGCTCCCCAGCACCATGCTCCTGATGTGAAGGGCGGTCTGGCATTCTGGGCCCATCAATCAGCTGAGGTGCTGACAGTCATGCCCTTAGCATTCAAGGAGAAAGAGTGTAAAGCAAAAGCAGTTGTGTGCCTGTAGCTTGCTAGGTTTATTAATAAAGTAGCCTTCGCCGACGGTAACAAAAAAGTAAAACCTCATCGGGAATGATTCAGTGTTCCTGCTCCCTTCTCTTCTCACTGTTAGGAGCTTCCTAGTTTAATTAGGCAGCTAGGCAGTGGCTACATCGTGATAGGTATGTCTTTGTAGGGAGGAATACATTTCCCATTTTCCATGATTGAAATTTCTGAAAGGATACTAGGCCTGGTCAAATTGTATTGCACTTATCATATCAGTTACATCTTAAGGGACAGCTCCTTGTTGTAGAGAGATTGTTCCTTGGTGAGGGATGGAGAGGGATTATCCCACTGGTAGAGAATTTTCAGTTGCCTTTTTAATAGTGACGATGGATTTGTACTAACTAAATTTCTTGATCCCACTTAGGACGAAAGACATGCATTTGCAAAATGGCTGGCTGGGGCTAGACATTGCCATCAGTGGCCATGGGCAGAGAGAGGGCATCTAACAAGACCTTGCTGGGGCCTCATCAGCACCTGAACTAATTGGACACTGACGACAATAAATATTTTAAGAAATTAAGCCCAAGATGGATGGCATGGACGGAGAAGAAAGGGGAAAAGGTGTTAGATAATATCCATTTAACCACACCATGCATACACCCAGTTGGTTGGGAGAGCATATGGAATCTCTTTCTTTATCATAAAAGGGATGTTTCTGGATAAATCAAACAAGGGATGGGCATGGAAACAATACAGACATTAAGGAGAGGCTGTGTCCTGGAAAGAAAGCTCCTGCTGAGCCAAGGTGAGTGAAGTGTATGCTAGAAAGGAGAAACTAATTGAAAACTGAACACAGACCTTGAGAGCAGACAGATGAGTGTCTCAGGATATTTTGCATTTCATTTCAGACCAATCACTGAAATCGCCACCCCAGAATTTCCCATGTTCCATCTCTGAAGTGCTTTTAATAGAAACTATTATAAACTTTTCCCAACAAAGTTTTATTTTTAAAAAATTCTCATATGGCATGAGGGAATAAAATTCCTTTTAAGATCCACAGTGGAAAAGCACCATTTTATAGCTGTGACCTCCCTGATACTAGGTCTGCTGCTGCTGCTGTTGCCGCTGAAAACGGATCCTTTTCCAAATTTCTGACATTACCCACCATCACCAGGATTTCTCATCACATACCGTCTGTGCCCTGGTCCCCAAGGAAACTGGTTTCGTGTTTACAACATCTTCATAGCTCCATGTATTAAGGGAATAATGGTACTTTTTCAAACTGGTTCAGAATCAGCTTTGATGTCTTTATCCCAAGCTGACCAGCTCTGGCTGGTCTGGCCAACCTCACACACTGTACTGATTACACCAAGAATGTGCGACACATTGCATATCAAGATGTAGTGTTGGAGGGTTTTTTTGTTTGCTTTGGGTTGGTTTTTGAAAGGTAGGAGTAGGAGGAAGAACAAATGTACATACTCACTCCTATCCTACAATGACCAAAGCATTGGGTGGTTTTATAAGGTGCACTAACACACAGTGAACCTGGCAATCACTTCTATTTAAACTTGCTGATAACTTCCAGCAACTGGGAAGCTGTAGTGTTCTATGGCTGGGGGCTAGGACTCTGTTGCCTAAAGGAACAGTAAACTTCTTGAAATATAATGGGACAGCATCAATTTAAAAAACAAACATGTATATGAATCACTGTCTCTTTGGCAAAGGGGTTGAAAGGAAGTGTCCCAGTTGTCAAAAGTAGCTGAAATTCACCACCTGAATGAGTGACTTAGGAGTCAAAGAAAGGAAACAAACAGTAATAATTTGCCGAGCCCATATATTTTCTAAAAGCAGTGAGCATGAATAAAACTGAAAATTAAAATATTCTCCAAACCAAACAGATATTCCATTCATTTCAAGCCCCTGGTCTGGACTAGAGTCCAAAGGATCAGGGAAAGCAAAGCAGTGTGTCCTGCAAGACACTTTCCTTCCATCTGGAGAGCCTCCCTGCCTTCCTTTCCCCTCCTCCCCCCAAATACGCAGTCAATGAAAAACCACAGTATTCTGCACAAGGGCTGGCAATGATTTAGGAAGGTCTAATTTGGAAACTTCCTAATTCAGTTGGAGAGCAGTGTGGTTTACAGTACAAAGATGAGCTTATGTACCTTGGACACCCGGGGAGGGGGAGGGGGGACGACATCAGCCAGAACGTAAAGCCCTTTGGTGAACAAAGGCTGACTTTAAGCCCCTGGATTGCTAAGGTGGCAGTGAGCTTGCCTCCCCAACAGTTTTGGGCAAGTGGCATTCATTAACTCCCAGCCCTACCTACTCCCCGACAGAAAAAAAAAAACCCCACTTGGGAATGGCACGATCACTGATTCACTCAGGAAGAGGAACCAGCCAGTCCTGAGATCCCTGACTGACTGACCTGCTCAAAGACCCACCCTGGTAGTGATTTATTCAGTGGTTTGGGGAAAATCTATTTTAGCTATTTCAATATTTCAACAGTAAAATCTAAAATCTAAACTTTATTCACCTCTAACATTGACTGAAATGCCTTTTAACAACATAAGGTGTCCTAAAATCTTTAAACGTTAATAACTGCTTAAAACAGCACCAAGACTTTTAGGACGCCCTGTATTTCATCAAGACAAACAGGTTTTAGTCTTAACATCTTGAGAACATTGACTTTTCTTTACCAACCCATATAGACTGAATCTGAGCACACATGCCAACATTCTGCACCCACAGCACCCTACCTGTCAATGAATGGAGAGGAGAGGGAAGGGAATAAGCATGTATTAAGCACTTATTGTGTACCAGGCATTTTGCTAAGTGTTTTTACAAAGCATTTCCCCATTTCTTCTCTTGCCTTTGGCCTTCTTTAAACTACATGCTTTTGAATAGGAGAATTAAGAGCCCAATCTAAACATATGGTTGAATGTTCCCTTAAATGTAGTTTGACTTAAAAAAAAAAGAAAAAGGGTTATCTTAGTATGAAAATACATTTATGCATCTCATTCTAATATTCAAAACAGATTTTTTAATCCCTCTGAAGGGATACCATCAGCATAAAACTCACATCAAAACCCTATTACCTAGACTAGAGAATAAATGATTAAGGAGGGGAACCTGGAAATCTCATTTCTGTTTTCTTTCTTCAGCGCCTTAC
The DNA here is from genome assembly GCF_900497805.2 of Vombatus ursinus. Lineage (NCBI taxonomy): Eukaryota > Metazoa > Chordata > Mammalia > Diprotodontia > Vombatidae > Vombatus > Vombatus ursinus. Next base: position 13,467,248 of record NW_020954600.1, on the reverse strand, counting down.
CAGTCTTATTTTCTAGTTTTCCCACACAGATTTTAAACAATCTTATTGGTGGGGGTTCAACAAAGCTCGGCAATCCTAACAGTAGTTATGTTTGTGTGGATGAAAAAAACATCACCAAAAACAGTAATAAAGCTTTCTGTTCTAATTCAGTTCTCTGTCCTTCCTGACCTTCTTTCAAATCCTGTCCATTGCACAGTTGAGCGATTGAACATGCAGCTTAAGGTTTCATGTGTGCTTTTTGGAGACTTTCACATTAATCCTCTACCCTGTGCAATGTAGAAAACATTAAGTGAATCTGTCTGAAGTTAAAATATGTACTTAATTCCCACTACAAGGGAAGGATCTCTTTTGCAGATGTCTTTCTGGAATGGCTGGTGACAATAAAATAGAAAAAACTGAAGAATTCAGAAAAGGGGGGGTAGGTAGGAGAGGAAGGAGGGTGTGGTATGGAATTAAAATTTCTAGATGGATGGTCTCTGAACAATAAGTTTGTCTTCAGACTCTTTTTGGGACATTGTTATAAATGCAGGGGAGGGGGGCAGTCCCTAAACAGGGAAAACATACCCTAATGATGGAAAAGAAAAAATTTTTTAAGCTCCACTAATTTAAGCAAGAAGAGCCTCTGATGTTTAAGCCAAGATCTTGGAAGGGTATCGGGTTCCCTAATTCGGAGGGCCTGTGTGTTTAGAAACCTATGGCAATCCTTCTCTTGGAAAACAGTGGAGGTATTTGTTTGAAAAGCCAAGTTGGGCTTGGAGCTGTCAGAGGTGGCAGGCTGAGGACCTGGAGCTGGGCCACAGCGCTCCATCAGTGGCCAGGCCAACCTTCCTCTCCACATGGAATATTGTGGGTCAGTCACTGAGACCTGCCCTGCAGCCTCCAGGAGGCGAGACTCCTTTTCATCCATCATTGGGTTTCCATTTTCCAGGCCCAAGTGACGACAGCTTTGCCCTGGCCTTGGACGCAGGGCTATCATATGCAGGGCTCTGCAGCCAGCTTGCCCAAGTTATCAGCCACACATTGCATTTGTACAGAGAGAAATAAGTAGGTTCCACCTACAGAAAGACTGGTCCTCTCACCCCATCACCCTACTGACTTGGATAGAACAAGGCTCCTCTCCTTGCCCCACCCCCAAGTCTCACGAAGTGTTTGCTTTCAAAGCAGTTCTTTCCCACCCTAATGAATCCAACTCAATGCTAGCTCAGCAAACCCACTCTCTTCAACTACCATGATGAATTCCAAGATATTAAGAACCAAGTCACACTCTTGTTTCACAAGTTACTGAGACAAAAATCAGATTGCATTCAGCTCTGGGTAGCAGGAGACACACACACACACACACACACACACACACACACACACAGAGGCGTTTCAACTTCCAAAGTCATGATCAGAATGAAATTCGTGTACACCAAGAACATAATTAACATTTTCATATTTCAATTACAAAACCCGACAGTTTCACTGTTAAGCTTGCCCCAAAACCCAGGGAGAAAAAAAGAGCAAAAAATGACAAAATCCTATCTTTGGGTTTAATACATTATTTCCAGTACCATTAATCATTGGCTATTGGTTGGGGCAGAACTTATTAATATAAATGAGGAGACTGAGAGACTCACATTAGCATGCTATTAATTTGTTTGACAATCTACCAAATCATAAGAGCTAAAATAGTTAAGATGTACAATATTATATGTAGCACAGGAGAGTAATTTGGTCCCATTAATTTGCGTCTCCAGCTTGCCAAATGTAATTGGACATAATCATCAGTTCATCCATCTCCTTGTAACTTTCTTTCTCTTATCACTTAAAAAAAGAAAAGTTGGGGGAGAATGAACACACACACACACACACACACACACACACACACACACACACCACAACTCCCAGTCCTAGGGTTTGGTGAATGAAGTCTGTACAGAGGACTGCAAGAACATTTTAATAGTCTGATGTAGTTTGTTAACACATAGAAAAATGCTTCTAAGCTGTTCTCTTTCTTGCTTCATTCATCTTTTTTCTTTCTTTCTTTCTTTTAATTAAAATGAGTCTGGTTACTTGTGAACTGAATGAGAATGTTGAACCTTTTGCTGATGGCAGCTTTGCCTACCAACCCTGGCAAGACCCTAAGAGGCAGGGGAAGAACAGATTATGTCCTGGCTCTCCTAAAACCACAATGGGTTGATTTCTTTTGTGATCTCCCTGCTAATTGATTTTCATCCTGTAAAATTACAGTGCTAATTATTCTTCAAACCTTCCTGTTATTTAAACCCAGTAGAAAGATTTGATTGTCAACAATCTTTCTAATAAAGAATGGCATTTGGGGTTATGGTGGGGGGAGGATGATAGGGTGGAAAGCAGGAGAAATAAAGACATGCCTCTTTCACTGTATGCCCTTTGCTGATTGACCTGTGTAGGAATTCAGGACAGGAATGCCTGTCAGAGGTTCCCCATCCCCCAAACTCTGGTACAGCTATATCAGAGGGGAAGGTGCATGCCCTCAGAAATACCAGCTTGGGCAGGCAGCAAGGCCAAGCCTGGGGCACCAGGCTCATTACTGGCTTGCTCTCTACTACTGTTATATGTCATGCTATTTGTTATACATGCCTGCCCTCAGCTGACTATTTCCTATTTATTCTGTCCATAGCTTGTTTGTACATAGCTGTATGCTATCTTTCCCATTAGATTGTGAGTTCCTTGAGGGCAGGAACTGACTTTGTCTTTCTATGTATCATTGGTGCTTCATACAGTGCTTGGCACGTGGTAAGTGCTTAATAAATGTTTACAGACTGATAAACCATAAATATCAAAGGAGTACAGAGAGAATATACTCCCTTCCTTGGGAAGGGAGGATTCCCTACTCACCAGGGAAAGCACTCCAAGTGGCCTTGGACTACCACACTTATGCTAATTCCTTTCCACAAAAACCCACCTGCAATCTCCTCTCACTCTTCATCACTCAGCATCCTCAGCTGCCTGGCCTGCACAGATGCCACTACCAGACCTAATCTTTGCCCCGCCTCCTCTGTGGTGCTAACAGCATGTAGAGTAACAAAGGTTACTTTGTTTGGTTCCAGAGGCCTTTTTATATTCTCAAACCCTAAATAATCCTGAAGTTACTAACCTTTTTTTGTCATGAACCCCTCTGAAATTCTGATGAAAATGATAGGCCGCCCACAAAATAATGTTTTGTAAATGTATAAAATACAAAGGAAGTAAATTATACTGAGATACAGTTGACAAAATATCTTTATTTATTTTTAGTTATGTTCATGGACTTTAGATTAAGAACCCCTGAAATAACCATATCCTACACTCCATTTTTTTATGAGCAACAAGAAGGAAAAAAAAAAGTTTCAGTACCAGTTTGACTAAACCTTACAGGAGCTATCTGTCCCAGTCTCATGTTGTTCTCCTGAGGTCCTGGCTGCATTACTTGGGTCATTTGCTGTTAAAAAGACTGAGAAATGAATAGGAGTAGCCCTGTCCATACTCCTTAGGTGCTTCACTTTCTTTCTTCCCTTTTGATACCATCATTCTGAGAACACCACTGGCATTTCAATCTCTTCTACAAATGGAGAACCGTATGGCTTGTGACTTAAGATACTCAGGAAGTCAAACTCAGCACACTGTGTTGGTGGTTTCTTTAAAGAATGCTTTATTGGAGTCATACCATGATACCATGATTACCACCTTCTGGGCAGAATCAACTTACAGAGAGAAAATTTTCCTCAGGGGTAAAAAAAAAAATGGCAAAATTCACTATTCATGATAGTTGAAGAATAGAGTCATAGATAAAAGAATCATAAACAGGGTTGGAGGGGAACTCAGAGGTCATCTAGACCAACCCCTTTATTCCAGAGAGGAGAAACTGAGACCCACAGAAGGTAAAATTACTTACTAAAGGTTACACACAGGTAGTTAAGTAACAGAGTCAGTATTTGAATCCAGGGCTTCTGACCTCCAAATGCAAAGCTCTTTACTAAAACATCCTCCATTTTTCAGTAAATTGAATATTTCAATTCACTGGGAAGCCCTTGTCCAACTAAATGTCTGCTGTTTGGCTCATTCCCAGATGCCAACTGGAATGCCGTCATTGCTGATGTTTTTTTTTTTTTTTTTTTACTTATATCCCATCAAATGCTGCCTTTGGGCAGGAAGTCAAACTCAATCTTGCATATGATCACTTTTTAATGATGCAAGACCTTCTGAACCCCAAACTCCTTCAACTATGCAAAAGATCCACAAACATTGGTTGGCTTTGCTTTAATAAGTAAGTCTACAGGTGATTTCTCTGAAACCCCAGTGATCAATAAAATGACAACCGCGATATTCTCACAACCAAACTCTTGGGTTTTTTGACCCACTTCCCTAGCTGTAAGTTGTCACTGCTGACCTCAGGTTCATTCCTGGGGATGATGATTCTGAGACATGGGATTATTCCAAGAGGTCTGTGCCCAACCTAACTGGGGGATAGACTTCAGGGTGTCTGGAATTTTAGAACAATGTCAGGGTTAAGATGAGAGCTACCTAAGATACCCCAAACTCAATGTCTTCCCTTGGCAGATTTATGCTTGACACTTATGACTCTCAACACTCCCCCGTTTTTTGAGTCCTCTGATTTATCGTGGAAGCCTCAGGTCATTTTCCTAGGCAGGCACCAAGCACACAGACTGCTTTAGACCCTCTGGAGTAGTGGTGTTTGCCAGCTTCACGGTGATCCCATGGAAGGCAGCATGGCTTGGTGGGAACGCACACTGGATCTGGCCATCAGATGATCTTTGTTCCAATTGCAGTTTAGCTAATTATTGGCTGTGTGACTTGGGGCAAGTCATTATCCCTCTCTCAGTCTCAGTTTCCTCACCTGACAAATTAGGGGCTATACTATACTAGAGGGTTTCTAAAGTTCCTTCTAGATCAAAATCACATGCTCCCTTGATAAGATCCCTTATTATCCACCATTGAATTCAAAGATCTGAATAAAAAATAAAAACCATCCCACCATTTCTGACTCTTTTCATCCTCCCTATCACTCTCTAGACCAAAGCCCCTTCCCCTAGCCACCACTCTCCTGAGCAGCCACTGTCTCTATTTTGCATTTGTATCTCTGTTGTCCAATGCAATGCTTGGCACATTTTAAATTAATTAAAAAAATTAACAAGTATCTATATTCTTTTCCTCTTCCCCCTTCTCCCAGCTAGAAAACAAACAAAACACCTTTGCAATAAATATACCCAGTCAAGCAAAGCAACTTCCTGCATTGGCCACATCTAAAAATGTGCCTCATTCTGCATATTTAGTCACTTATTCATTCATTCACTGGTTAAGCATACAACTGGGGAGAAAGGAAGAGGTAAGAGAAGGAAAAGGGAGGTCCAAGAAAACCCAGTTGCAACACAGGAAGCATTGTATTTTTCAGGCTTGTGTGCATGGTGACATAACATACTGAGGCCATCACATTTGCCCGCAACAGCTCAGCACTCCTACTGTAGGTTCTTCTGGTGACAGACTTAGTCACAGAGTCAGCCAACAATTAGCATGGCTGTTAGCTGATGTAGCCACAGTCTTCGAATTGTATTCTTCCAAGGAATCCTAAGAGTGAGGAGTGCCTAGGAGGTATCACTTCAGAAGAGCCTGGACAGAATGTAAAGGTAGGCCAGAAGTGTTCCAGGTCAAAAATCAGGCAGAATGTTGTCATGGGTTAAAAACCACACCAACACACCAAACTTGAGGGAGGCAAGACCGTAGAGGAGAACAAATGATGGATTTGAAGTCTAAGGGCCTGGGCCCAAATCCTGGCTCTGACCCTTGCTACCTGCATGACTTTAGGCAAGTCACTTAGTTTCCTCATCTGTAAAAATGAGGTTGAAGACAGCTACACGGAGCAGTGGATAGAGGACTGGGCCTAGAGTCAGGAAGACTCATTTTCCTTGAGTTTAAATCCAGACTCAGATACTTATAGCTGTGTGATCCTGGGCAAGTCATTTTACTCTGTTTGCCTCAATGTTCTCATCTGTAAAATGAGCTGGAGAAGGAAATGGTAAACCACTCCAGTATCTTTGCCAAGAAAATCCCAGATGGGGTCATGAGGAGTTGAACACAACTGAAACAACAACAAATTATTATTATTATTTTGTATCAGTGTTATTTGCATACGGGTCACCTCCTCCTACTAGATTGACTGCAAACTCTTTGAGGGCAGGGCCAGGTCTTGATCTAAACTGGGCCTCTCTGGTGATCTACGTCCCACTCGCAACAAAGGCTTAACCAATGATCTGTTGACTTCAACGGAACTCTTCCAGCCCCGCCAACTCTAGACTGTTTTTCACCCCCAAAGGAACAGGCCTGATGATTCTTGCAGCAGGGAGTTCTTTTTATTTAGAGGACAGCAAAATCTCAGCAACTGTTCTCTTTAATAGATTTTTCATTTTCTGGGAAAGAAGTCCATGCACGTTTTACTGCTCCCCTGACAAATGCTTTTGCAAACATCAGATGTGTCAAGTTTCCAACTGCTGTGATTTTTTTCTGAGAGAGAGAGAGAAAGAGAGACAGAGAGAGAGAGAGAGAGAGATGGGGATGGAGTGGGGGTGTGTGCGTGTGTGTGCATCAGTGTGTGTGTGAGAGTGTGCATGTGTGCGTGTGTGAGTGTGCACATGTCTGTGTATGTGTGTACATGTGAGAGCCAGCAGGTCCCACAAAGGCTTAGCTGTTCACACGTTTCATGAAAACAACACCAAGAATAAAAAGCTCGGGGCTTGATTCTAAAGCTCCCCAGTGTTTATAGCTCAGTTTAGCATCAATACTGAGCTGACGTTCCATTTTCAGATCAGATCCAAGCAGTCGTTATAGATCAAGTATGTGGGAGTGGAGGCAGACTTTTAAAATATAATCATCATAGTAAATGAACAACACATTTCTTTAGCATCTTAATGTTTTACAAAGCACCTCTCTTGGCCTCAGTTTCCTCTTCTGTAAAAAGAGGGGATTGGACTAGAAGAGGGGTGGGGAACCCGCGGCCTCAAGGAGATCCCACAGGTCCCCTCCAGATCTTAATCTGGGATCCAGTGGCATGGAGAAAAAATACTCAGCCAAGTGCTATGGGTACAGGAGAACTGTGGATACAGAAAGTGGGGGATATGTAGCCTCGGACAGGTCATTTCAGTCGCTGTCAGTTCTATGATCTGTAATGATAACTGCCCTCCTACCTCACAGGGCTGGGAGGAGGAAATAGTGCTGTAAACAGTAAATGCTCGATAAGTAGGTGCAACTATTTCATTCCAATGACACAGGTTTTGACTGATAGACAGGGTCAGGGAATGGCCCAGGTTCCCTCAGCTGAGTTTCTGGTTAAAGGTCAAACAGGTTTTGTTTAAATCCATGTTGTGCAAAATCTTTTAAAAATGGACCAGTCTACAAGTTTGTTTTGCTGAACTACATAATGTAAGAATATAAAAATTTTTTTTAAGTTGCTTCTTTGTGGGGGGCAGGGGAGAGAGGTAATACATGCTACCAGAAATAAATTTTAAAATGAGCCTAAAAAATTAAAATACTGTTAGATGTAAAGAAAAAGAAAGGAAAAAACCAATAGACCCCTCTGCTTCCTTAGCTGGATAAGAACCTGTTGTGTGAGAATATTATGAGCATCAGATGTGAACAATTTAGGATTATTAGCCTAACACCAAGTCTCCCTATACATAAATAGCAGCAGTTGTAGAATGTATAAGAGATGGAATTCCATTTGTGTTGACTCCAGGATACACACACCCTGGGAGATTTGGGGTAAAATACTACTCTAAAGCAAACTTATTTCTTGCTATTTGCCTTTCTCTTCTAAAAAATTAGAAGGCAAAACAAAAAATCCCTGCTAATTTAGAGGTCTTACTAATTGATAATTTATTTTACTGATTGATAATTTATGTATCAATATACATAGAATATATATATAACTTGCATTCTAATAAGTTTAACTATTCTCCCAGCACTCAAATCAAGAACCTATGACACACAATTGTTCTACTGTGATCCACAGAGGTAACCCTGGGTCTGGAAAGCCTCAAAGGCTAAGCCCACAGAATGCAAGCTCAGGCAGGTCCTTCACCAAGCTGGAAAGGCTTTGGTGATGGATGGCATGCCTTTCCTCTGAGGATCAGCCTAGCTAAGTTGAGAGAGACTCATCTTTAGCTTGGCTGGAGGAGGATAGATTTTCCTGCAGCAGAAACTCATGGAGATAAAATACTAAGCTGTAGGAGGGTCACAATCTGCGTTGGCAGTATGAGTACCCTCACAAGGACAATACCACAGGTGTCTGAAGGAACTCTAAAGCATACCACAAATTAATAGGGGAAATTCACACACAAAACCAACTCCTCTGGACCACCAGTGGGATTGGAATCTAGGGCTGGTCTGACTTTCAGGTAATGTTGCCTCTACCGAATCAGCCTAAATTGCCTTTGGCTGATGCCTCAAGTTTCAAGTCTGACCAGTTGCTTTATTCCAAGGTTCCTGTACATGTTAATGCTAATAAGAGTAATATCTCACTTGTCTGTTACTCAAATAACCATCAACCTTTATTAGTCAGACCAGATGAGAACCAGGGGAAAAACAAAAACAAGGCATGAAAAAAGGGCTTTCTTGGCAAGTGGGGAGGTGGGGAAAGGGTTGCTGCAAGCAGACATATTGAGTAGAAAACAGTAAGAACAGTGAAGGAGAAACACCAAGAATTCAGTAGGTAGAGCAGCCCTTAGCATACTCTACTCCTCGAAAATCCTTGAACCCAGGACTAGATTAGCAGACAGTTCATGTCTGCATGCATTCAGATAAATTATGGACTCAAAGTTTCCATATATGTCATAGCAAAAAAAGTTTTGAGCACAGAATTGTATTATAAGACATAGTTCATTCATACATTCAACTTATGAACTCTTTAAGAAGAGATAGATATGATAATTTTTAGAAAAAATTCCATGTGTAGGTCATTAAAAAAAGTTTTGAGCAGAGAACTGTACTACAAGACAGTTCATTCCTGCATTCAAATTGTGGGCTTTGTTTAAGAAAAGATCTAGATGATAATTTTTAGAAAAATTTCCATGTATAATAGTCATAATTAAAAAAAAAAGCATTAGTGTTTAAAAGAGACAAGTGCTATGGGTACCTAGAAAATCTGAAAATGTATTCATTCCCCAGGGGTTCCAGATCATCAAGGTTTTTCCGTTCTTCAGTGCTCAGCCAGCAGGTTCTCAATGGGCACCGACTATCTTGGGGAGATGGAGACAAATGCTTGGGAATCGAAGACAGTTCCCCCCTGTTCCCAATGTCTTTAGGCATAGTATTACAGCTTGGATTTCTTTCCTATGGTTGCCTTCTTTGGGAGAAAAAAACAAACAACTACTTTGCTTTTTAACTTTGGGCTTGGAATTTATATCTTAAATCAGACTTTTTCAATATGTTGGCTAATTTTGAACTTGAAAAAAATTCTTTATCATAAGGAACAGCTCTCTGAGGTGGAGATGGAGGAAGGGATTTAGTAGGAAACGTAGGCGATGTAAAAACAAAATAAAGAAAGCAATAAAAATCTGTTTAAAAGTACAAAAGTGATTTTCACACATTGAGAGAAAGAAAACCTGATTTGTGACTACAGCCTCGTCTCGTCTCTGTGGCTAGAGGACCTCTGAGAGGCATTAGGCAGCAAAAGGAGATGGCCATTTTTAATGGGAAGTAATTATTTCAAATATAACCTCAGTTACTAGCATTCTGCTTCGGGGAAATGATGCCATTTTTTTTTTCTTCTGACACGGTGCCCATTCTACCCAGGCGAGGAAGTACTGGGAGTCAGGAATATACTGCTAATCTTGACTGGAACAGGACTCCTGTTTAATATTACAGGTATATTAAGAGATGAATGCCTGAATACAGACTCCAAATAATTCCCATTAGGCAGCAGCAGCAGGTGATTCTGCCTGGGGAAAGTACTTCAAAACTGGATGGAGGACTTTTTAGGTAGTAATTCCTGCACCCAACACTGTCCTACCCTCCCTCTTTATTACCTTCCCCCCCAAAAAAGCGTTAACACCCTGCTCTTTTTGGTTTCAAGTTGGCAGATCAGAAAACACCATCAGCCATTCCGCACCCCACTCCCCGCATCTAAATAATGTTATTTCTCAAAGTAAGTCCTCAACATAACAACATACCACTTTATTTGTTGTCACGGAGGAACAAAGGATGGTATTATTATAAGGCAGCACAGTGCAGGGGGTGAGAGCCGGCCTCTGAATCATGAAGACCTGAATTCAAGGTTCCAGCCTGGCTATGGGATTCTAGACGAGTCATTCAATCCCCCAGTGGCCCACTCTCTCAGAGTATACCACGGACAGATCTGCATGAACAGCGTAAGCTGCTTCAACAGGAGTTTGCTATACGGATAATAACATCACAGGGCTGGTCCCAAAAGTCCTGTCTCTAGCTGACATTCATTCCTATAGCAACTTGAGATTTGCAGAATACTTTACCTTTGACGTGCCCTAGGAAGTTGGTGCTCCTATGGCTAATGATTATCTCCATTTGACAATCAGGGAAAGTGAGGCTGAGAGAGGTGATTTGCCCAGGGTCAGTTAGTACTAGTCGGAGGCAGGTTTTAACCCAAGCCTTGTTGACTTGAAATCCAGGCCTCTATTGACAGCCTCTCTAATGGTAAGACACCCCTACCAGATTGATTGAGGACCCTCAGCCTCTGCTCCCACCCCCTAACCTTCCTAAAAAATTAACAGAAAAGCAAGTTATCATCAAATAAATAAGACATTCCCATCTCAGAAACCCTTTCTTAAAACAAGGGACAAGCTGCATGTGACCAGTCTAATCCATTCACTTTATTTAGAAAGGCACAAGGTGATGAAAGGATTAAACAAAACCATTCCTTGTCACTGTGCCAACTCCTGAAGAAGTCACCAAGGGGCACAGGCTGGGCGGCTTGCTTAAGCCTTCATGGAAATTAGGTCATTGTCACCAGCAGAAAAGTGTGTCTGACAGGAAGGACATCATGAGGAGTCAACGACCAACTGGGCAGAAGCCTGGTGGATGTTTCCTGGAGATGACCCCGGGGAAGAAGCCATCAGGGCTGGGCCCTGGAGATGGCCGGTCACCACCTCTCCAATAGGATGTGGTCTGACCACATTGCCCGAGGTGTTAGGTAGATGAATCCAGGCCACCTGGCTGAGGGAGGGCACACCAGCAGCCTACGTATGTCACAGCCGTGCCTACTGGAAAACCTCACCTATCTATCCATTCCTACCACAGCTCCTGATTTAGGAGGGACCTGCCTTTGCTTTCTTTTTGTTTTTTTTTTTAATTAAAATTTTAAATTAATTGTTAATTAAAATTTTTTTAATTGAAAAATTTTTTAATTAAATTTTTATTGATCTCTTTTGTTTTGATATTATCTTCATTACCCAATATCCCTCCTCTCTTTCTTTTTCATCCCTTATCACAAGGAATTTTAAAAAGGGAAAAACACATTTCCGCAAATCTAGCCAACAGGTCAACCAAGTTTAACACTGTATGCAATATTACATACTTGTATTCCTTCACCTCTGCAAAGAAAGGAGGGGGAGGAGTCATTGAATCATTTTTTGGTTTTTTTTTTTAAATGAGAAGAGGACAGAATGAAGGTCAATAGGAAACCACATAGATAAGCCACGATGCTTTGGGGACGATATGTTGGATTTATTACAAGCTTAAAGAGAAAAGCAAGATTTGCATCTTCAGGGGCCTCTTTTTTCTGTCCTGCTTTAGGAAGAGAAATGCTCTTACTTAGTGTTGATTGGAAAAAACAAGTCAGAGAGATATGTTCTCACCTTTCTACTTCAGGGCTAAGCTTTCGGTTTCGGGTGGGTTTTTTTGTTCTTTACATTTCAATCATTGCTGTAGTTCAGTCCCTGGGAATCCTGCCTTCTCTATTAAGCAGCCTCTGAACCTCAATTCAGGAGCCAAAAAAAACCCCCTCTTGAATGTTCTTTTTTCCTTCCAAGCACCTTCTTAGATAGTCAAGACGCCTTCAGCCTCCCTCTCCCCCATTTCCCTTTCCCACACTGCTGCAAAGGATAGAAGGAGGTGAGTCCCCCCTCCCCCACTTACTTTGTTGTGTAACTGTGAGATATGCCAGGGCCATAGTTTCTCTGGCCTTTGATAGGTGACTCAGATAAATCACGCTGTAGAAAGCTCCAAACTCCCTGTGCCCCCAAAGAGGGGCTTTCCCCACCCTCATTGATAACCCGGAGGGCCCCTTCTCAAAACCAAAGCCCGGCCAGGCTGCTTCAGCTGTGGTTGGCCTGTCCTGGGTCAGGAGGAGGGAGAGGACAGAGGGATTGCTTCTCTGCCAGATGAGTTACAGGTCGGGAGATGAATGAACATGTTTTTAGCTGATGAGTATGCTCCGGTCCCGTGATTTGCATTGACAACAGAGGGAAACAGAGAAGGGAGAAATCGTGGGTGAGAGGTGATGAGAAACATGACCCCAAATATTCCCAGTGACAAGGTCTTGTTTCGTTTCTGTTTGCCTCTGGCATCTATCTCAATTACAGCCCTGAAGAGGAAGTAAGAGTTTTAGAACTGAAACTAGTCCACAGCCCCGATAGGCTTTTTGATCTCCCAAAAGGTAGGGGCTCTTGATGAAGCATCACCCAAGGGAGCAGTGCTCTAATCCTCAGGTTCTAGGTCCACTCATTGGCCACTGCTAATATAGGGTAACCATGAGGATGGTGTGGGAAATTGGTCAAAGGAAGGCCTTTGGAACGAAATCAGCTGCTTGAATAAAGCTCTTTGGTGTTATTTGGGAGGGGAAAGATGGAGGATGGAGAAGGAAGAGGAGGGTGTGAAGGATTACCAAGAGGCAGGCTATCAATGTAATTTAGAGCAAACCACTTGGGGAGAAAAACCACCAAGCACCCTCAGGAGGCAGGGATGCATTTCAGCATTCTTTACAAATGGGGGAGTGAGTGTGAATATATAGTCTACCTGGATTTTCCCTTTATTGAAGAAACCAGATGTTCAGCCACCAGATAAAAGCCTGCCTATGAGCAGGGAAAAGCAAGGTTTCCACCAGCAACCTCTGTCACATCATAAATCAAAGAGAGTAAAGGCAGAGGCTGAGCAAACATCTAGTACCCTGTGCTCCATCTGTACATACATACACACACACACACACACACACACACACACACACACACACACTCACACCTGGAGTCTTAACTCAGGCAACCCTAGGTAATGAGCACAGACTGGAGCCTGTGAACTTGTTTTTAAAAACCATTTGTAATAACAGCATTTCACTCTAATTGCCTTCCTTTGTGGTCCTATGTGTTTTATTTCATGCATTCAAAACGGTTATTTTGAGATGGGGACTATGCACTTTGCTATAACTTAGCTGATTTCTTGGATACATACATGCAAGGTATTATCACAGTTTCTAAAGCACTGATTAGCTGTGTTCCTCAGGGCAAATCACTCAACCTCCAAGTTTCCTCATTCAAAAAATGGAGAGGATAATAGTACCTACATCATAGGGTTGTTGTGAGCATCCATGAACGAGCATATGTGTAAAAGCGCTTGTAAACCTAAAAGTGCTATCTATGTGAATGCTGGCTAGTATCATCATCATTATCACTTCATTATTATCATTATCTGGAAGGAGCCTTAGAAGCTATCCCGTCCAGACAGCAGGAGGTCAGGCAAAACGCATATCACAAGGGAAACTGTCTCACCGATGAGGAAGGACTTCTTTAGTCTGGCCTCCTCACAAATGGCTCTTTCCCTTGTTTCAAAAAACCAGGACTGGAAAATCCTGAAACAGAAGGGTTCAGAATTCCACATAAAACAAGGCCTGCCTTTGTGGGAAGGTCTGTTCCGGATAATCTGCCTGTAGACGAGGCAGGGTAGCAGCAGATACTGTATCTGGGACAAAAACTGGCTTCAAATTCTTAAGTCTAAGTAGAAACAGACCAGTCCATAAGAGAGAAGTCTTAATTACCACAGAATGAGATTTCTGATTAAAACCACCAGTTGTGTGTGTGTGTGTGTGTGTGTGTTTGTGTGTGTGTGTGTATGTATTGGGGGGGGTTTAGTATTTTACTGAATAAATATACTGAGTGCAGCCTGAATGTTTGTGAATTTTTTTAGGTGATGGAGGAGAAACCAAGTCTCTGGAATTGTTGGCATTCATAGGCGCTTTGGCGAGGAGTACTGTGGAACCTGAAGCTTGGCTCTCCTAGTTGAGAATTCCTCCTCCTTCTTCTCCTGAAGCCCAGAGATGCTGGGACTTAGTAGCCTATACTCGGTGGGGCCGCTTTTTGTAGAATCCAGGCCCTGAGCATTTATATGGTCAAATGGAAACAATTAGATTGGTTTCCCTATCCTCTGGGGTTGTATTCTGCTGTTTGTCTCTTCAGTTTCTGCTAACCAAAGGAAATAGTCCCACAAATGGGGCAGGCGCGCCTGCAGCTCTGAAGTCACCTAAGCCAAGTGATGTCTCAGGTCTATATAGGTGTATGTGTATGCACACAATGTGTACAGATGACCGTATATCTCATTTCCTGCCCTAGAATAAAAAGGAAAAGGGTGGCCCACCACCACCTCAGCATGTATCATCTCCTCATCTCCGGACCTCCCGGCATACGTACAGAACCTCTACAAACTTGGGCACAGAGAGTGGCAGGCACCCGAAATCCCCCCTAATCTTCCATTCACAGAGGGGCAAACTGAGGCACAGGTCAATGAGAATGATTTGTTCAAGTCCATCAGATACACAAGAGCATCTTTTTTTTAATCCAAGCTGCATACTATGAACCAAATAAATACTACAAGGTACTCAATGAATGTTTTGTACAGTCTTTCCCATTAGAATGTCAGCTCCTTAAGGACAGGGACTGGTTGGCTTTTTCTCTGCATCCCCAGTGCTAATCACGGTGCCTAGAATAACATCTGCACTCTAGATGTAAAGGTTCTAGAGTCAGATGACCTGGGTTCAAAACTCCCCTTCCCCCATGCTTATGATCTGTGTTACCTTGGGCAAGTTACTTAAATTTCCTAGGTCTGTTTCCTCTCCTATGAAATAAAGGGGGTTGGCTAAATGATTTCTGAGGTCTCTGTGAGCCCTAAACCTAGGATCCTAAGATTTCATAATCTTAAAGTCACTTAACTATCCTAGGCCTCAGTTTTCTCATCGATAAAAAGGAGTTGGGACTTCTGAGGTCCCTGCCAGCTCTGGATCTTTGTTCCTAATACATATTTGGACTGGAAATGACTTTCGGTTGATGCTCTGGGCAGAAGGAACTCAGAGCAGCCACTTTCTTTAAAAAAAAAATTCATTTCCCAACTTCCTGTCCAGGGTAACTGATGGTCTGGGGCTCATGCCCCACTGGAAGGGTAAATGATGCAACCTAGATCACATCCTTTACTACATTCATTGACTCTCCCATAGAGTCACAATCTGAGAGGCAGTGACCATGAATATTTCATCAGTAACTACAAATGGAACCAGGAGTAGAGGAAAAGACAATAGCTCTCCACTTATGTTTCTGCTGGTTCTTCAGACTCTGTTTTTAAAGACTGGATAGTTTTGGAAAGACTACTGAAGGCTGAGAGAGAGACACACACACACAGAGAGAGAGAGAGACAGAGACAGAGATTCTCTAGTCTGCGAGACTACAATTTTCAGGGCATCTACACTGGCAGAGGACATTCACTCACTGGGAGTTCCTTAAAATAATGACAATGATGATAATACTACTATTAATAATAATAATAATAATAATAATAGCTAACACTTACATAGCACTTACAATGTATGTTGTGCTAAGTCCTTTACAATTATTTGATTTCATCTTCACAACACTGGGAGATTAAGTGCTATTATCCCCACTTCACAGATGAGGAAACCAAGGCACCAGAGGTAAAGTGACTTGCCCAGAGTCTCATAGCTAGTAAATGTCTGAGACTAGATTTGAACTCAGGTTTTCTTAGCTACACATCTAGGACGTGGCAGAATCAAGAACTCGAACCCAGGCCAAGTGCAATACTCTTCCCATGATGCCAAGCCGCCTCCCCAGGAACAGAGTCTGTCAGCTTTCAAGTGCATTTGGCCACTCTCCCTACGCAGAGAGCCTCGGTGCCTGGTCTAATTTATTGTAGTGAGTGTTCACAAGTTTATGACACAGTCCCTCCAGCCAACATAAAACCTTTCCTGCTAGAACAGGTAACACAGCCAGGTGATACATGCCTGGAACCAGGGTTAAGCCAAGTAGAAACACTGAGATGTGACGACTTTGCTGCTAACAGCATCCACTCTCCAGACACTTCACGAAAGGAGTTCATGCCCTTCAGAATATTAGACATGGCCTCCTGTGGTCTTGTTCACACCACAGACTCCTTGACAAGCTCTTTCTTCAGAGGAAACACCACAGGACAGTGTAGGATGAATTAGCCCAAATTCTGCCTTAGTTGGTTTACATGGTTTTATTTTATTTCAGCACTGCCAAGTAAATTGAAGGAGGGAAGGAAGGAGGGAGGGGGTTACTTTATCTCTTGCTGGCATGGGAACCAGATGTGCAGTCTGCGCTGGACAAGGGCCCATAAGGTGACTGGGATCTAGAAAGAGAACAGAATCTTGCTTTTCTTGCTTCCCAAATGGCATCACCTGTCAGGCTTCATCTTCCCAAGCTAAACTACCAGCAGAAAAGTCCATAAAATTCACAGGTTGAGGAAATAAGATTTTGCTGTTTTTTAAGAGTAACTAAGTTTCCTTTAGGAAGCTAGACTTCTAGGAAATGTCCGGGAAATGTCAGCACTGAGAGAGGAAGCTTCCTCAGTACCTTTCTCCCTTACTAATCATTCCACGGCAGCTTCATCTCCAAAAGTGCCTCCTTCTCCCATTGGGAAGGTTGGGCCAAGCCAGAAACTAAGCTCCTTCCACCCCTTTCTCCTCGGCTGCTGGGGTGGAAATGCACCTCCCCCAACTAAAGAAAGTGACAGCGGAAAAAGGGTGGGGCCAAGACCACTGAGAACACCAGTAAGGACCCTGAAGACAAGGGGGAAAAATGCTGAGAGCTAAGGCAAGAGACAGACAGGAAACCATAGGTCAAAGCCTTTCTCACCACATCAAATGCTGAGCTCAGGTGTTAACTGTGTGAGCTTTGTGAAGACATTCCCAGAATCCTCATCATAGCTCATTCTGGCTTGGCTTTGGGGGGGGGGCTGTCATAGAAAATTAAGTTCAGTTAGGACTGGCGGTTCCCTGAGCTATCATGAGTTTTACAACAGGAAGCTCAAAGGATCAAAGACAGAACTGGAAAAGAAGTGGATTGCTATTTTAGTCCAAACCCATTTTACTTACTGGGAAACTGAGGGCCAGATGCAAGAAATGACACAGATAGGATCACTGGCTTAAAGGTTATCTGGTCCAACTCTTTCACTTTTCCAGATGAGGAAACTGAAGCCAAGAGGAAGTACAAAACTTTCTGGGTTTGGATCCCAGGTCCAGTCTCCAAACTCAATACTCTTACCATTACACCATTCAGGGTTAATCCCAGCCTTAAACCAACAGCAGTCTCTGAGGGCATATAGAGGGGATTATGGTTTTTGGAAAGACAAAAGTCAGGTGAGTGCACTTACCTGGATCCAGATCATAAGCCTTCAAACTTTTTACATACCAACCTAGGACATATCCCTCAACAGAGCAGGTCAGTGCAAGGATGCTCCAGGAACCGTGTCTATCAATTACCCAGCTCCATCCTTAAGGATGCCACTTGGCTCTGCAGTCACCAACTACACCCCATCCTTGCCCTCCAGAAACTGAAGATTCTGCTTCCCTTCCTTCTTTCTAGGGCCATCTCATAGAATCTGGAGTCAGAAGGGACCTGTGAGAGCTCATCCTCCCAATCCCCATGCCTTTTACAAAGGAGGAAACTGAGCCCCAGAAAGTTTAAGGGGCTTGCCCAGGGCGTGACTGCAGATCTAGTGCCCTTCCTGCTTCCTCACACTCATTGGGAAGGAAGGCCGAGGCAACCAGTGTGTCTGTCCTGGGTCCGAGGGTCCTCCCAATCCTGCTCTGCTTCTGGGGTCCAAGGTTCCACCTCCATAGGAAAGGCAAAATCCACGGCATCTGATGCTAAGCTTCGGTGACACTGCCGCACCACTGGGGGAGAATCCAGAATATTCGCAAATTGCTTGGCCCTGCTGCTAAGCCCTGGGGTTTGGCTTCCCAGGGCTCCTGGAGGGTGGACTGCTGACTGTCCCTGTGGATTTACAGATTACAGTTTCCAGCCAGGCTGCTCTTTATTTATTTATTTATTTGTTTGTTTTAGGCAATTGGGGTTAAGTGACTTGCCCAGGGTCACACAGCTAGTAAGTGTCAAATGTTTGGTCTGAGGCCGGATTTGAACTCAGGTCCTCCTGACTTCAGGGCCGGTGCTCTATCCACTGCACCACCTAGCTGCCCTTCAGGCTGCTCTTTAAAAATCATTCACCTCTGCCAGGGGCAAGATGGGAGCTGTGGGAAGATATCCGGATCAGAATCCAGGAGGCCTGAGTTCTAGTGTCGTCTGTCCCATTTAGATACCGGCAGTGGGACCATGGGACGATGAAGTACTTGGCCTCAATAAAAGAATGAGGTGGTACTGCATGAACCCTCAAGGTTCTGCCCATTCTAAGCTTTTCTCCTGGATCCAGGTGCAGAATCTTAATGCAAAATGCCTGGTGGTCAATCAATTAATCAATGAGCATTTATTAAGGACCATTTGTGTGCCTAGCAGACACAAAGACAAAAACAGTCCCTTCCTTCAAGGAACCTACATTCCTTCAGGGTAGACAACCCGTATAAGCACGAGAAGCACGAGATACGTACAGAGATATACAGGGTCATACAGAGGGGTGGAGAAGCAGGAAAGGCTATGTCCAGGACATCGCAATGGAGCTGAATTTTGAAGGAAGTTCAGGATTCTTAACGTGGGGGTAAGGAGGCAGGGCATTCTTGGCATGGAGCACACCTCGTACAAAAGCTGGAATATACTGTACACAGAGAATGGCCAACCAGCCAGTTTGGCTGGAACACAGAGTACAGGAACAGTCATAATGGGCAGTAAGCCTAGAAAGGCAGGACTTTGAAGGGCTTTAAATGGAAACAGAAGAAGCTGATGTATGCCCTAGAGGCAATAGGGAGCCATGGGAGCATTCTGAACAGGACAGTGGCGTGGTCTTGCCACCTTGGTTTCAGGGATGTAAAGAGTGGAAGCACGGGCAGAAAGAATTCATTGACTCATTCAAATTTGTTATTCAGTCATCCAATCCTTTGTGACCCCGTTTAGGGTTTTCTTGGCAAAGTTACTGGAATGGTTTGCCATTTCTTTCTCCAGCTCATTTACAGATGAGGAAACTGAGGCAAACAGGGTGAAGTGATTTGCCCAGGATCACACAGCTAGGAAATGTCTGAAGCCGGATTTGAGTTCAGATTTCCCTGACTTTAGGTCCCTAACCACTGAGCCACCAACTTGCTTAAACTGTACCTTTAATTTCTCACCATTATGTTCAAACTGTAAAATGTCATCTGGATATAATGCACCAAGCTCTGTTCTCGGGCCATTCATAAATAATGTATAAGTAATGAATAGGGATTAAATAGAACTGTTATGGGGAAGGTCCTATTGATGGCTAAATCTATTGAGAGATGAGTCAGCTGAAACTGGAAGAGAAGCAGATTAGTAGGAAACACAAGTCCATTTCTCCCTCTCACCCACTAGGCCTTCCCACATTTAAAACTAAACTCATTATTTTTATCTCTCCCTACCTTCCCTATTTCTGTGGAAGGCACTTAAATCTTTCTAGTCACCCAGGTTCACTGCTAGGAATCCTCCTTCTATTCATTCATTCATTCATCTCCCTCTATTCCAATCAATCACCAAGTTTCATTGATTGCATCCTCACAATAACTCCCACACACCACCATCCCTTTCTCTCTACCCACCTGGGCCACTTGAGCTCAGGCCTTTTCTGCCTTTCACTTAGAATATGCAACCGTTTCCTCAAATTACCTTGTATTTACTTCTCTGTCTAAATTCATCTCCTCAGTAGACTATAAGCTTCTTGAAGACAGGAACTGATTTGAGTTTGGCTTTGACTTGAATCACCCTATAACCAGCCCCCTGCATCTATCCAGTCTATACTTCAAGGATTTCTGGCTGTTGCTTATTTTCTCCATTAGTTTCTCTAGGGCAGAGACTAGGGCAGCTGTGTGGTGCAGTGGACAGAGCACCGGACCTGAAGTCAGGAAGACTCATGTTCCTGAGTTCCAATCTCCATCTCCAGCGTCTACAGACCAGCAGCAGGCCCTGAGTAGATGCCTAACCATTGCTTGTTGGTTCCAGGCTGCAGTGATTAGCAGCAGTGGTAACCCCGCCTTACAGAAAGGTCTTCCTTCATCCTGGACCCTCAGCGAGCAATTACAGATGTGATCAGTCAGCTGGAACACAGCCAGAGTGTACAGAGCTATAATTGACTGGCCAGGAAGGAAGAAGAAGTTCTGGCATCCACAGCTGGCCCCGACCCCTGCCAATCTCTACCCGCTCTTCCAAGGTGCTAGAGTTCGGCTTACACTTGCTGACTACACTCAGCCTCTTGGGACACAGTGATACCCTATCTATATTAACTGAGATGTGGGAAAAACCATCCTTTCGGTAGAACCCTGAGTTTCACTGAAACAAGGTTGGAGTTTAAAAAAAAAATAAGGGAAATGGAAACAAATGATGACCAAAACCCCCCACCCACACAGCAAAGCACAGAACGAGATAGAAGTAGAGATTACGTGTTTCTGATCTGGGCTTTTTTAAGAGTAGCCACAGACAGGCCTGACATGCACAAACTTACCAGGTTCTTCAATCCTTTGCTTCAAACATCCCTCTCTTCTTTCTGGCCCATTCTGTTTGTCAGAAATGTATTCAGGGGGGCAATAGGCATTTATTAAGTGCTTACTGTGTGTTAAGTGTTGGGGATGCAAGTAAAAGCAAAAAGACAGTCTGCTTCAGGGAGCTGACAGCCTAAGAAGGAAGAAAACAAAGACAAGGGTGCAAAGAGGGGGGAAGGAAGATGAAGAAGGCACTCTCTGGGGGCACAGTGGCAAAGTCCAAGGGCAGAAGCATCACTAGGAGCAAAAAGCTAGGCTTGGCCAACCTGGTCCCTTCCCCAAAATGGACATCCAGGAAGGAGCTCCTCAGTGGGAGAAGGAGGCCAGCATGGTAGAGAGATGGTTCAAGGAGAGAATCACTATCAAATTATTAAGGATCCTCTTCCCTTTCGATGAAGTTAGGTTTCATCTATTATTCCAAATTAGCACCTAGGCTTAATCTATGTAGGGGTCACAGGTCACCTTGGTGGGGTGCCAGCTTTATTTTAGTCTTATTCAACAGACATCAGTCCCATGCCAAGCCTCGTTAAGCCACAGTTTGGCTCTGGGCCCTATAGTTTAAGAAGGACATTGATAAAATGGAGAACCTCCAGACAAAAGCAACCAGCATGGTGAAGGGTCTTGAGGATCCATGGAAGTTTAGTTGGAAGAAAAGAAGACTGGGGGGAAGGGGGAGATGGGATCACTGTGTTTAAGGCTCTCGAGTGTAAGGGGGAATAAACCTGTTCTGCTGGGCCCAAGAAGGAAGAGCCAGGAGCAACAGGTGGAAATGAGGGCAGGAAAAAGCCTCCTAACGAAGTGAAAGGGGCTGTCCTCCTCAGAGGCCTGCAAGCTGCATGGATGAAGCATGTTATTCCAATTCTCCAATTCAGTGATTATGCACAGGTCGCTCAGCTCTCATAGATGACACCAGGGTAACCATGCCTTCCAGGAGGTCACAGCGTCATACTGTATCCAGCTCCTCAGCAAGGCATCTGCTTGCTTGAGGACACAACCAGAAAATTCCTCCCCTCACTGGCCTATTTCAAAGCCCTTCCTCTCTGGCTGGGGCCTCTCCCCTTGGGCTGTTGCTTTTCTATCTTAGGAACACCTCGGCCGGCTCATGGAACCCGAGCTCATTCAGTAAGCTGAGATGATGGTCATGCTTGCTTGCTATCCCGAGCTTGACAAATGACCAGTTCCCACCCCCTCCCAACTGAGTTTACCAGCACTCCACCCATTTCAACTCTTTATTGAGATGCCCCCAGGACAGTGGTCTTCCAGAATCCTTTCATGACCATTTTGCTGTACCAAAATATCCTAAGTATACATGCAAATTGTCATACATAATTCCTCCCAAGAGACAAGGGGCATTGAAATGTGGAGAGAGGCAAAGAAAAGAGAAGATAGAGCCTCTATCCATTGCACAATGTAAATGGGGAGAGAAAATAAATATATTTGAGAGAAAGACACACATTCACAGACAGTCACAAGGGAGGAAAACATGGAACTGGATGGTTCCAAGTACATCACTGGCTAGAGCTCTAAGCTGTACCCTACTTAACAGCAAACACTTATCTATGGTAGGAACCTGTGATTTCACTGGAGTAGGGACCTTCCAATGAGGAAACTCTTTCTCTGCAAGTAGATAATTATGCAACATATAGCCTTAAAGAATTGCCTAGGACCCTAGGAGTTTAAATGACTTTCCCAGATCTTAAGGCCAGGATGCATCAGTGGCTGACCCTGAACCCAAATCTTACTGATTCAGAGTGCAGCCATTCAGCTTTGGTGGTATGGTTCAGCTTGATTAGAATGCCCCATATGTAGATGGACCCAAACTATACCATGTTCTATCCTAGCCTTCTCACCATTTGCCTTCTAGCCATAGTTTGGCCAGGAGATCCTACTTTCTAGGCTGGACCAGTAAAGCAATAGACCATATCCTGTCTCCCTCTACCTTTTGCTCTGGGCCTGTCAACTGCCTATTGTTCTGATCACCCAAAATCTCTTTGCCTGGTCATGGATCCCCTAAATGTGTTGTCTCCCGCTATCAGAATCAGGCACCATCTCCCTTTTTCATTTATCTATCCAGCATAGTGCCTTCCATATGGTAAGCCCTTAAGAAATGCTTTCTTCATTCATTCATTCTTTTCAACTCTCCCAGCTGTTTTTCTTCAACAATCTAGAGTCAGCAAATAGATCAATGAATGGCTATTCACTGCAGCCCAAGGCAATTTTCCCCTAGTCTAAGTCTTTCAGTAAAATGTGAGCCCTAAACAGAACCAGATAGACATGAACTGGGTTCGGACTCTTATTTTTCAGAAATACATTTATTGTGTATATCAGGATCTATGGTGAGTGCAGGGAAAACCAGAATCTGCCGGGAGGACTCACATGGCCAGATCCCAAGTAGGCTAGTCAAGGTAGTTCACTGGAAAAGGAAAGACTCCAGTGAAGTAGGCTAGGAGATCCATCTTTCCAGGCAGGGCTAGCTAATCAGCCAATCAACCGACAATACCCCACCCCACTCGGTTCTACCCCATCCCATCCTGTCCTCCTCTCCCCCTCTCTAGGTCACAGCAAGATAGTTCTCAGTTCTCCTACCTTCCTACATTTCCGGAAATCCCAGCTAAAAATGGGATTTCCCTTAGGAACACTCAAAATGAGATTAAGAGCTCCTAATCCATCTGCCTTGGAATTTTCCATTGATTAATTTAACACTGAATTTCAGGAAGACCAATATTCCCAGGAGGGGGATGGGGAACAAATCTCACTTTTGGTTGATAAAGGAGATAAAAGCAAAGTGAGTCTTTCCTACCCTCATCACTCCATTGTTATGTAATTGGGCAGAAAAAAAGATAACCAAATCACCTCTTCCTTCCAAAGTCAATTTTGTTCATTTCAGAGTTAGGGGAAAGAGGAAGGAGGATTGAAGGCTCTTCTTATCATTTCTCCCAAAGCCCGCCTAACCCCCCGCCAGAGGACGAGTGGCCCGGGTCTCATTGCCCCCCCCCCCCCCCCCCCCGCCTCCAGTGCCTTGCCTGGGCAATGAGCCTAGAGTCCATCTGGCTGTATTAGGCTCCTGAACTTGCCATGCAGAGTCTGCCTGTTCTGTTTGTGGGGAAAAGCCCAGAGAAAGAACTGATAAATCACAAGGTTACTTGGAAGCTGGGAGACACTCCCTTCAAATCAATTTAGCTAGCATCTCTTGAACACCTCCTAAGCCCAGGTGCTAGAGAGAGGGAGAAGGACCAGACCTGTGACTTTGCTCTGCCAATGCAGGTCCACGTCTTCTCACCAACTTATTAAAGCCTTAGAGAATTATCTAAAGCATTGAGAGGCTTAGTGACTTGCCCTGTGTCACATAGCTAGCATGTGTCAGAGACAGGACCTGAACCCAGGTCTTCTTAGCTTCCAGATAGGCCCTCTATCCATTATATCACACTGCCTCTGGAACACTGGAAATATAAAGACAATAACAGCAGCCCTTGCCTTCAAGGTTCTTGCACTCTCCTAGAGAGTGCACCCATTGGCTGAAACCCTTGGAAAGATTCAGCAACTGCACTGGATCACAGAATCACAGATTTAGAGCTGGAAGAGACTTCGGAGGTCATCTGGTGACTTTGTCTGGGCAGCCAGCCTAGAGCACATCTGGCTGGGGAAGCGGGGGAGGGGAGGCTCCTGGATTTTTTGCTCATAGCTTGACCGTCATCGAATAATAGCTCAGAAAAAAAAGTGAGAAATCACCAGGTGCCTGTTTAGAACACTCTGATAGATGAGGGAACAGGGACCTTCCTCGAGGTGGTGAGCTCTCCAAAGTCACATAGTTAGTAAGCGCCAGAGCTGGAATTCAAAGCCACATCCTAGGACTCTGAATCCAGGCCTCCTTCCACTGGGACACTGAGGGCAAAGAAGGGAGTTTCTTTTGTGTAGGGGGGAGAAATGGAAGAGAGAATCTGTAGGCTTCATTTCTGATTGAGGCAAGCTGGGTCCCCACACTTATGTTTATATCGTTATTCAAAGTTTTCTCACTTTTATGCCCTCAAGTTAATTTTTTTCTTCTCCCTATTCAAGGAGGAAGGTTTTAAAACCACACTGTCTTTTCTGAGAAAAAAAAGAAATGCTACTGATTTTATGGTGCTACTGGACTGTCAAAAGGGCAGTGAGGTGGAGCAGTGGATAGAGCCCCGGGCTTGGAATCAAGAAGACCTGAGTTCAAATCCAGCCTCAGACACTTACTGGCTGTGAGACCTGGAGCAAGTCACTTTGCCCTGTTTGCCTCAGTTTCCTCATCTGTAAAATGAGCTAGAGAAGGAAATGGCAAACCACTCCATTATCTTTGACAAGAAAACCCCAAATGGAGTCGCAAAGAATCAGACATGATTTAAAAATAACTGAAAAACACAAAAGATTGTCTTTGCAGGCCTCTAGTTTGCATCTGTTACAGATAGCGGCCAATTGGTCTCTCGGGCCGCCTCATCGTGACCTCTTTGTGTCCCTGGCTCCCTGGGCATTCGATAATGTCTTACTGTTTCTGTCTAGCACCACATACCACGAGAAACGTTCAGGAACACAGGATAAACCCAGCTGCTCCGACCTTCTGGCAAAGGGGCCTGAGACCTGCCGGAATCCAGGATAACCGTTTTCTATGGGTTTAGGCCAGCAGCATTGTCCAGGTCACAAGCAAGTAGGTGATGCTGCAGTTGGGCAGCGAATCAGGTCTTGGCCCAAGAAGCACATGACAAACATTCAATTCGTTTGA
Source organism: Vombatus ursinus (assembly GCF_900497805.2). NCBI lineage: Eukaryota > Metazoa > Chordata > Mammalia > Diprotodontia > Vombatidae > Vombatus > Vombatus ursinus. Next base: position 13,441,569 of record NW_020954600.1, on the reverse strand, counting down.
ATAAAACACGGTCCATTCAGGCTTCCAGGAGGGCTGGCCAATACCCTCCACCGCTTATGAGCTCTCTAAGTGAGGTGACTGTGTATGTGGAGTGCAGCTGAGAGAGAATAAGTACTCTCCCTAAAGTCAATCAGGCAGCTATGTGGCAAAGTGGATGGAGCACCAGGCATGGAAGACTCATCTTTCTCAGTTTAAATCTGGTCTCAGACACTTCCTAGGTTACATAGCTAGTAAGTTTAACCTTGATTACCTCAGTTTCCTCAAATGAGCTGGAGAAGGCAACTGCAAACTACTCCTGTATCTCTACCAAGAAAACCCCAAATGGAGGGATGAAGACTCAGACACGACTGAAGAACAAAATAGGGTCAATCATCTATGCAGTACCAAGTGGACTCATTTGGAGGACAGAGATGGTTTTGGTATCCTTCTCAGTGCTCGGCATAATGCTGAGCACAGAGCAGCTCAACAAATGCTTTGTGACTTGACCATTTGGATCTAGTCAACTCTAGATACTTTCAAGAGGAAGCATGGCACAGTGGGCTTATGATGGACTTAGAATCAGAAAATCTGAGTTCAAATTCCATCTCTGCCCCCTACTATCTACGTGGACCTAGACAAGCTGTTCTACTTTGCTCGACCTTAGTTTCCTCATCTGTCAAGGCAGTGGGTTGGAGTAGATGGCTTCTGAGGGCCTTTATAGAAAGTGCTCCATCTATGCCCCTTTGAACCCAGTCTGTTCCCTTTCTGAAAGAGAAAGCAGATCGGCCAATGAGGCTGCAAAGAAGACACTCCCTGTCCTGAAAATGTGTAACGTGCCATGACGCTGTCAGCACTTTCTATTTTCAGTGGCAGCTGATTAAAAACAGTAAGCAAAAGACTTTGTGATGTTCAGATGGTGGCGTCACCAAACTCTGAGCTCTGTGCTCTTACTATGTCAGAATGGCATTAAGTCCAAGAGAGACATGGCACTTCTTTTTATCTGTCATCATTTTAAATGCCATTAAGACAGAAATGCACCCATTTCTAGAAACCATTTGGAGTCTTCTCTTCTAGAGAGGAAAAGGCAAAAATAAATCCCCTCTCCACCCCCACCCCGACCCCATTACAGGCAATGAATGCAACAAATAATAATTACGCTAATAGTTATGGTGGAGAGACCCTCCCGAGCTTTCTGAGTCCATTAATGGTCTTTTAGAAACTCTTAATCACTCCCCAGAGGGTCAAGTTATGCCTGCTCCAAGAGGCAACCGCTTTGGCTTACTACAAAAGTGGTACTAAAAGGGTATTTTACGCCCATCTCCCTCTGCTTCCCTTGGGCATCCCCACAGAAGTCACCATCTTTTGAAGCACTGTGTTTGTTCACTGCCCTTTTATGAACGCATAGCTTTGGAGATGCCAGCACGACAAGCTGATGGGTCAGATTCTCATAGTTGTTTCCAATGGATAAGACGGGCTAACAAGAACATAGGATTGGCCCATCCCAAAGGATGGCTGGACGCTTATGTGGCCAGGTGGAAGTCAGCTCCTGAATGATCTCTTAGAGGAGAGCTCATCCTGGCAACTGAAACTTGCTTATCTTTCATTCATATTCCATAGAATTGAGTGTTGCCAATTAGTTAATCTTATTCCAAGGCAAGTCCGTTCTCTTCCCTCTTGGCTCTGTGGCGGCAGTTACCCTCCCACTAATGAATTCATGTCACATTCTATAATGGACAAGAGCAAGGGGAGGCATTGAGACAGATTCAGCCTTCACAATGGGCACCCCAATGCAGCCAAGAATGGAGACGGGGTGGGGGTGGGGGGGTCAATAGGTCGAAGCGGTCCAACCCCCTTGCTCAAACTATCATGCCTTTGAACACATTAGCACACTCCTGGAGAAATCCATCAGGGCAGTTGTGGAAAATGAAGTGAATAGAGATCTGTTTGGGGAGCTGGTACACTGAAATATTTTCCAAGCTATGAAAAGTCCCTTTCTGAATGTTTTTTTGGAGAGCCATCTGCAAAAGCAAAAGTAAGGGTCCCCTTGTGATTTTCCAATTTGATTTAACAACTTCTTAGATGGGATGAAAATGTGCTTCCTTATGAATAAGGATTTTTAGTTACTGGGCTTGGCTGCGGAGATTTCCAAGAAACCAGGAGATGAGGATCACCGGCCACAGAAGCAGCCCCCTCCTGTTTTTTCCATCGGCACATCCTACGTCAAGAGGGAGGGCTGGGTTTTCCAAAGAGGCTGGCTTCCACTGGGAAGCAGCCGAGGAAAACAGGGAAGAGAGATTCCTTCCAGGTCTTTCAGTAAGGTATCGCCTAGTGTGCGTCCCCTCCCCCCACCTCAACTTCAGGATTGTTTTTGAACAACTTGGGAGGAGGAGGAGCACCCCCGGTCAGAAGAATCAAAGGATCACTTGCAGTTATTCAAATAGTGCTTAATGTGGAAAAACTTAAAAGTCTTAAAAACTGGCCCTATAAAATATAAAGAGTCTTAAAAAACAACAACAACAACAACAACAACCACCAAGTTTCACTTTGCAGCTCGTGTTGAGGAGAATAGATAGACTGTTCTTTCTCGCTCTCCCTTTTAACTGCAACCCTTCCACGAGCTGTGTGTATTTTGGACCCTTTCCCATCCTACCATGATTTCCTGTCTGAGTCTGGGTCCCATGGCAACTGGAGAAATTTGGAGAGCAGGCCTAGCGAGGGGTGGCAGGCCAAGCGACTGGTGCCAGCTGGGATCATCTTCCATAACAAACATATTATCTATCTTCCTTGGCCCTGCTTGAGGAGTTTTACCCCCCTCCCCACCCCCACCTAAACTAAAATCAATGCTCTCTTACAAATGGTTTTTCTCAATATCCTTTCTCCCTTTCTACCAACACACCCACAAGAAGCTCAGATCATTTAAAGAGTCAAAAACCCTCTTTAAATTTGCAACATTAGGGGACTGAGATGCTGAACTATAATCAAGAAATTAAACAGACTCATCCCTAGCTGATGTATGGTCTGCTGGAATTAACTTAGGAACCATGGTAGATCCTCATTTGTTTATGAGCTGGGCAGATGGCATCCTTAAACCATGGTGTGGTTATTATTAGTAATATTAATGGCTGGTGTTTATAGAGGGCCTACTATATGCCAGGCACTGTCCTAAGTGCTTTACAAATATCTCATTTTATCCTCACAACCAACCTGGAAAGTAAATGCTACTATTATCCCCATTTCACAGTTGAGGAAACTGAGGCAGGGGAACGTGAAGTCACTTGCCAAGGGTCACACAGTTCCTAAGCGTCCGAGGCTAGATTTGAACTTGGGTTCAAGCCTGGTGCTCTACCCACTACACCACCTAGCTGCCTCTTAACCAATAAGTATTTATTAAGTGCCTACTATATTTCAGGATCTGTGCTAGGGGATGGGGAACCAAAGCAGAAATGGAACCATTCTTGCTTCAAGGAGATTACATTCAATAGAGGGAAACAACACATACACATATAAGTAAATGCAAGGGTATATGTGGTGACTATAAAGGACTATAAAGGAAAGACATATTAATGATAAAAGCCGGCCAAATAGTGAAACGGGACTCCTTGAAAGATGGAGGGTTTCCCCTTGCTGGAGATCTCCATGTTGGACATTGGACAACCCCTTATCGGCTTGGTACGAGCAGGGATTCCTTTTGTCGTATGGATGGGACTAGATTACTGCTAAGATCACTTCCAACTCTCAAATTCTATGCTTCTGTCATCTCTTTGGGGATACTAATAATGGCGGGTGGGGGGGAGATCAGGGAAGGCTTCATGTAGGAAGTATTGCTTGGCTTCAGCTTTGAAGGTATCAGAGCTAGAAGGGAGCCCAGAGGCCAATCGAGTCCAACTGCCTCATTTTACAGAGAAGGAAACTTAGACCCAGTGAGAGTAAACGACTCGCCAAGGTCACACAAATATTAAGCGTCAGTGATAGGATTTGAACCTTGGGTCCTTGTGCCACACTGTTCCCCAAGTTTATCTTTAGTACCTGGCCTCCCCTTTCTTCAGTCCTTCCACTACCTGAAGGCTGGGTATCCCCAGTCCCGGCTGCCCAGTACTCTCATTACATTACATGACGGTACATTAATATGTCCTGCTCTCTGGGATGGAACTGACAAAATCATTCATACCAACTCAAAGATGAATAATGCTTCCTCTGTCATCCTTGTCTTCTTTAGGGATAAAGGACAAAGTTTTAAATGAAAGGAACAGATCTCTAATTGTAAAATGCCAGGCAACAACCAGCCAAAGATCTATTTTGGGCAAAAGCTCTTGGCAACCCACCATTTAAGCATCAGCCCACTATGTCAAAGGCTTTGGCCTTCTTATGTGATAACCAGGACTTACAACAGTTCTTTAGGTGGGATGGGGAACCTGCAGCCCACATGGCCCTCTAGGTCCTCAAGTGCGGCCCTTTGACTGAATCCAAATTTCACAGAATAAATCCCCTTAATAAAAGGATTTGTTCTGTAAAACTTGGACTCAGTCAAAAGGCTGCACTCGAGGACCTAGAAGGCCACATGTGGCCTTGAGGCTGCAGGCTCCCCACCCCTGGACTCTAGACTTATGATTTCATCAGTGTAGGAGACTCCCTTCACAGGTGCACGGTAACTCATTTGTACATTATAGTGCCAGAGTGATTCCCCCTGGCACTCACAGATTACGGGACTTGTCCACGGTCACAGAGCCAGGATGCGTCAAAAGAAAATTCAGGATGTCCTGACACCAAGACACTCGACCATGTTGCCTTTCCACACTCCTGATGAGGGACAAATGAAGGAAGGGGAAGGTGACCATGTCCCCTTGTAAGCTAGGAATAGGAGACTATAAGTACTTCATTTTCTCAGAAAAGTGGTGGACCCAAAGCTAGAGACCAGTTATAACGGCCAAAGTTTCTCCTGATGGTTGTTTCAGCCCTACTTCTTATTTAGCTGGGTCAAACTTAGGGAAGTCAATTCATTTCCCCAGACCTTGGTTTCCTCCTCTGTGAAAAAAAAAAAAAATGAGGAGGCTGGATTTGATCACCTCTAAGGTCACCTTCCATCTCCAGATCCTATGATCTTAACGTCTAAGATGACATTGACAGCTACAATCTAAAACTTTCTCCTACCCAGAACGAATCCAATATGTAAAATGAGCCTTTATTGTATCAACGATAACTTGAATCAAAGACTTTCCATCTGACATGAGCAGGAAAAATGAAGGGCAGCCACAGTCAATGCTTTTGTGCCATGATCTGCTTGAAACCTATGTAGCAGAAGAGAAGCAAAATGGCCTGAGATGCCCAAGTGAACCATGTTCTCTACACATTTGGGTCACCATAAATAGAATTTCAAGGAGTCAGGGGCTCCCCTAAAGGAATAATTTTCTTGTTCCTATCTTTGAATAGTCATATGATTTAGTAAAACTCAGTGAGATAACCCTAAAGACACTTTTAGATAGCAAAGCTACAAACAACTTGCTTTGCCTAATTAGCTCATCCCCTAATCCTCTCACCTGTTGATCACAGCCCTCCATGCTTGGTGCTTGGGGAGAAGGAACAGGCAAAGGCGTTGCAGGTTTGGGTCTCACTGTGCCCAGCTCTGCAAGCACCTCCAGAAGATAGGAGAGCTCAGAGCCACCAACCACTCATCTCACCATGGTTGGGGCATTTCTTGGTAGCTACCCATCCCATGCAGTCCCACTCAAGCCTCATTCTAGAACAGTGCCCACCACCACACTCGGTCCTTCCCTACTGGTCCAGCTCTATAATAGACCCTGGGGGTATACGGGGTGTGATGGCTTGCCGATCCCTTTTCAGGGCTGCTCGTTCACCTTTGTGGTCCACCTGTCACTCAGCTCTCACCTGTGACAGCCACACATCAGTAAATTGTTATGGCAGATGGACTAAACCAGGTTGAAAGTAACCAACAGGCTTCAAACTCATTGGTGAGTTGGGGGGCGGGGTATTTCCTTTCAGCATGTGAAGACTTTCCTCAGAAGAATTAGCAGATAAGAACATTTTTTTCCAACTGCCATGAAGAAGGCTGAAGTGGAGCGCTGTGGGCTTGGTTAAACAATGAAGACGCCAACGTCATCCGCTGAAGTCCTCTTGACTTTTGTCCTGCCATTGGACTTTGAGGACTCAGGAAAAAAGAGCGAGGCTGATGACTTTGTGCAACTCTGCCTCGCTTAAATCCGACTCATGCAAAACATCGTCATTGGTTTTCTTTGAAAATGAAGGACAAACAACAACAAAAACAGACCTTTGAATCTCCACCACAGTCCTCAAGAATCTGTCATAGTTTCTCTTTTGTGTATGCCCTGAGGAAACCTGGAGCGAGGGGATGAGGGAGGGAGTGGGAGCTGGGCTGCAGCCGGAAGCATTCGTACACTTCTGAAACAGTGGTGTTAAAGAACAGTTGGAAGACGTCCGGTGACATGGAACAGTCCTTCAGATGAAGTCCACAAACCAGGTAGCCCATACCTGGTTGGTCCAGGACGTGGTGGGTAGGATGTGCCAGAGCTTAGGGTACAGGCCATGTTGGGCACCGGCTCACGCCCTAGTACTCGGCACCAACTCCTCCACGACAGCTTCTAGTCCAGAGGTGGGGCCATATGTGGCCTCGAGGCCACAGGTTCCCCACCCCTGCTCTTTTCGAATCTCCCTCCCTTTCCCTTCATTCCTTATGTGCTCAAGCTAGGGGGCAGGAAGGTCAGAAAGACCTCAAATCTGACCTCAGACACTTACTAGTCATGTGTGATACTGGGCAAATCACTTTACCTCTGTCTGCCTCAATTTCCTCAACTGTAAAATGGGATAATAACAGTGCCTACCTCCTAGGGTTGTTGTGAGGATAATAATTATAGAGAACCTGGCACATAATAGGTACTTGATAAATGCTCATTTCCTCCCACACCCCTCCAACTCCAATTGTCCCTCGAAATTAGGAGAGTTGGGTTATCAGGATGGAATGGGTCAAAGGGCACTGAGTAATCTCAGGTTAGGATGATGAATTCAAATCCTTCCTCAGGTGCTTATTAGCTGTGTGACCTTGAGTAAGTCACTTAGCCTCAGTTTCCTCATTGTAAAATGGGAAGAATAACACCACGTATCTTACCTAGGGATCCCAGGGTTTGCTAGCTTCTCACTGAGCTGAGGAAGGCTGAGCACAAACTTAAGGGAGATAAGAAGAAAGGAGAGTTTAAGGAGAATTTCTGGCCAAAGGAGACCGTGGCTGTCATGGGCCATCCTCTTGCTATCCCACATCCCTTCTCCAACGGAAGCCGCCCAGCCTTATATTGTTCCCTGTCCTCAGCTTTTGACAATCCCCACTTCCAACCACGGTCAGAATCTGTGAGAGTTGGATAATCAAGATGATGTGGATCAAAAGACACAGTCCCAAGGGCTAGGGACAGGCGGGTTTCACATACCCCAAGAACCAGTGGCCTCTGGGTTTCTCCAGGTTTTCTCTGTGAGAGACCGCTTCCTCTCCATCCATCCCTACCCAGCTGCTCCCTCCATGCTCAAGCACTCCTTCCTTCCTTTCTTAGTTCCATAGAAGGATGAGGGTGTCTGCTTTCAGACACAGGCAAAGGATACCGGTGATTTCAACTACAGCTGAATCCAGGCAGCTTCCCAATGCTACGTCTTTCCCACGTCTTCAGATGGGCAGGCCTTACGTGTTCAAAATAACCACAATCCATACACACCCCAAGCCACTAGCCCACTCCTCCTTGACAGTTGGAAAAACAGAGACTTTCCCTTCTGTAAATGAGAAAATGATTTGTTTAGACGTGGAATCAGTCCAGCACCCTTTCCTCCCTCACACTATAATTAACCAATTGGGAAAGTACGTAAGGAAGGGACTCTCAAATTCTGCTGGCCGTCCCAGCCTTTATCTCTGCAACTGGTCCTCCAGAGGACCTTGGATTTAGAGTCTGATGCCCTCATTTTACAGATAAAGCAACTGAGACTTGGAGAGAATTAGTTACTGAACCGAGGTCATAAAGATAGCACTCCTATCCTTTTAAAAATGAAGCGGTTCAAAGCCATGGAGGTAACTGGAAACAGCAGTGAATTTGGGGTCTGAGGATCTGGACTGAAATTTTGCCTCTGATGAGTCCCACCTGTCTAACCTCGTACAAATCACTCCGTCTCAAAGTGCCCTCTTTTCCCTCTTCTGTAAAAACAAGGGGCTAGACGGCCTCTGAGTCCTTTCCAACTCAAGGGATATGATCCTAAATAGGGTAAAAGGCTCCTCCCAAGGTCATGTAGCTAAAAAGTGACAGTTCTAGGAAGGGTTTAAATGAAGGTCCCTCAGACTCCAATACTCTTCCTCCTGCCCTGAGTGACCCCCATACTACCACAATCCTAAAAACGTGGCTTTGCAATAGATCTCTCTGGCTCCATATGAGGGGAGGAAAGCCAAGGCTCCCCAGATCATCCCTCGAGTGCTTACTGGCCTCTGGTACACAAAGGTTCTCAAAGTACAAAGGCATAATGCAACTGTGACCACAGTTCCTTCCTTTCTCTTTTCTTCACCAGTAAGATAAGACCCCTCCCTGCAGAGAATGGGTGGTTCCTAACCACTCCCACTATTCTTCCTTAAACCATCTACAGAGGGAAATTGAAGACTGAACCGTTTTCTTATTTTCTTTTTATTTTTCCTCTGGCTAGACAATGGGGTTAAGTGACTTGCCCAAGGTGACACAGCTAGTTAAGTGTCAAGTGTCTGAGGCCAGATTTGAAGGCAGATCCTCCTGACTCCAGGGCCTGTGTTCTATCTACTGAGCCTAGCTGCCGCTTACAAAGCCATTTTCTTGAGGCATTTCCATTCAGAAATGTCCACAGTAGTGAATCTCTCCTGTCTAGAGACAAGCTAGGTGGTGCAGTGGGTAGAACACAGGGTTTGGAGACTGAGTTCAAATCTAGCATCAGACGCTTACAAGCTGTGCAACCTTGGGCAAGTCACTTAATCTCTGTATGCCTCAGTTTCCTCATCTGTAAAGTGGGGACCACAATAGCATCTACTTCCCAAGGTTGTTGAAAAAGATCAAATGAGGTAATATTTGTAAAGTGTTTAGCATGGTATCTGGCACATAGTAGTCACTTAACAATAAATGCTTGTTCCTTTCCCCCCTTGCTGACAATTATATCAGCAATCAATGGATTTCACAAGTAGGATTGTGGAAGGCCGAGACTTCTTTATACATAAGCATAAGATCACGTGTGTCTGAATATAGGCAATTGGATGAGAAAGGAAGGAACTTGGTCACGGGTGCATTATGCCTTTGTACTTTGGGAACCTTTGTGTACCTATAGATAGTGGTTATAGATCTCGGCAATCTTCACGCTAGAGACAAATCCCCCCCCCCCACCCCATGGCTCCTTGTGCTCATTCCCTGGATGGTATCACAATCTAAACTTGGCAGAAGGAAACCTGGCTGCTGCTTGAGGATTGGGGTGTTGACACTGGCAGTAAGCCCCCGAGTCTACATTTTGGGGAAGCATGGGAGAGAAACATTGTTTCAACAATAGAAAACTTCCTGTAAAGTCTTTAAAAAAAAAAAAAAAAACAACAACCCAAAAACCCCAATCCTTTTCAAGGCTCCCTCTTTGAAACCTTCTTCTGATATGGGTCCATACACAAGTCTCTTCAAAAACTCCTTTGCTTACCATAAAGGAAGAGCTAACTATGTATATTTGGCTGTTGAGCACTGAAACGCAAAGGAATTAGCCTTCTTTGAATTACCTCCCAGCTAGAAGAAGCCTGAGGTTTGGAATCACAGCCACTTACTGCCAGGATGACCCTGGGCCGGTGGCTTCTCTTATCCGAGCCTCAGTTTCCTCATCAGTAAAATGAGCTGGAGCTGGAAATGGCGAGCCATTCCAGTACCTTTGCCAGGAAAACCCCAAATGGAGTCATGAAGAGTTGAACACAACTGAAACAATAGCAAATCATCATCATCGTCATCATCACCATTATTACTGTTGTTATTGTTATTGTTATTATTATCAGCACCAGGAGCTTCTATAAACTTTACGATTTTGAGATGCCCTAAGAATGGTGGAATTTCCATATATTTGGTCCTTCCATAAATGACCTTTTCCTCCTGGGGTTCTACTACCCCTGGGTCATAATCACTGACATCTTGTTGAGAAACTAAACGGCTAAAAGACCTGAATTGTCCAAATTCCACACAGTTGGAACCTCAACATGCTGATGTCTGTTATTTTGGAAGCTGGGAGAAGGAAGGCGCCAAATCTCAAAGACTCTTCCCCAAAATCTTTATCCGTAAATGGCCCCCCCTCCCAAAAAAAGGATGGGAAAGTTGAAATCAGTCCAAAGTGGGTGGTAGTGATCTGCCCAGGCTCATTTCTGTGCACACAGTAGGTGGGAAAGGGTAAACAAGGAAAGGCCTAGAGCCCTCACAGGGACCATAAATCAGGAGGAGGTCTCAAGGAACTAAACATTTCCAAAATTTCTTCCTCTTGAGCTATTTTAAGCAACTCGCACACAGATTTCATACAAGGTCGCTGGTTCTGGTTTTGTTTTGTTTTTTTTTAATTTGCATGAACAGAACAGAAATCAAGCATTTAGTAGGTTGTATCTTTATACACCAGCAGGGACAAATTCCATAACCGTGGTCTCCTGGCTGTCAGGCTGGCCTGCCTTCACAAGGTTTGGTTTTTCCAGTGATCATTCTGGGATAACCTAAATAGTCCAGTGGTTCAGAAATGGAGAGAAGGGAGACTTGGGCCTCTCATCAGCTTTTCTTTTGGCCACAGAAATCAACCCATTCCTCTGCTCCTTAAATAACAAGACATGCTTCTCCCCCACCCAGGTCACTCCTGGGAAGGGAAAGGAAGGAGCTGAAGGATCCACATTCCCAGTTTGGTTCCTGGCCTCTTCTCCTGAGACGTCAGGAAGGCCTGGGTTCAGCACTTAGCTCTGATACAAAAGGGCTGGGCAAAGTCACTTAGCTCTCTCCTTACTCAATCTTCTCAGGGTTCCCAAGCAATTTCTTTAAGACTAGGAACTGCAGAGCAGGTGTTGATTTGCCTTGATAGAAGGAGTTTCCTTACTGGGACTTCCCTATGGGGGAAGGGAAAAAAATAGGAATTTGTATAGGGCCTACTATGTGCCAGGTAACAACTCTATGAGAGAGGTGCTAATGTGGGGAAAAACCCATATTAGAAGAAGGATTCAAAGAGGGAGCCTTGAGAAGAATTGGGGTTTTTGAGTTTTGTTTTTTTTTTAAGGACTTTACAGGGAGTTTTCTACTATCAAAACCATGATTTTCCCCCGTGCTTTCCCAAAACGTAAACTCGGGGGCTTACTGCCAGTATCAACACCCCAAACCTCAAGCAGCAGCCAGGTTTCCTTTTGCCAAGTTTAGATTGTGATACCACCCAGGGAACCAGCATAAGAGGCCAATGTAAAACCCATTTTACAGATGAGAAAACTGAGGCAAACAGAGATTAAGGGACTTGTCCAAGGTTACAGAATAAATTGAGATAATTTAATAAAGTGCCTTGCAAACCTCAAAGTGGTATATATTATTAATTACTATTATGGTTACTCATTTTCCCTCCCCTCCTTAAAAAGCCTATAGTGCCAATTGCAACAAACAACATTTAAAAATATCTTGCTGGACCAAACAGCTCAGCCCTCTCAATTAATCACAATACCAGCCTCTGTCACACACGTTTTAAAGAAGGGTGTAGCACATTTGATTATTTTTTTCTAGTCATTTTCCTACTATAAATGTCCACGTCTGGCTAAGCTGGCCATTTTATAAGGTGGGCTTGCAAGGTCCAGCCATTATGAGGTCACCCCCTGGACCTGATCACTCCATGATGTTGGGGTTTTGGAACCTGGAATCAAGGGTCAAGGACTTCAGCCCTTGAACTGGGAGAACCAGACTTGTGAGGTAAGAAGCCATGAGTATGATAATCACAGATAATCTCAATACAAAAAGGCCTCTCCTCTGCACTATTGCATGTCCAGGTCTTCAGGGAGTACCCAGACCACATCCCACACTGGACTTAACCCAAGGATGCTAATAGCCTTTAACCTCAAGGATATAATTTCCAAGTGGCCTTGTGTGTACACACACATAAACTTGGGACAAGCATGTGTTTATTTTTATAGACAAGCACGTCTGTGTGTCCATGTATATGCCGACATAGCCTGGCTCCTCCTATTTAGGCATTAAGGTAGTACAATGGATTGATCACTGGACCTGGGAGCCAGGAAAGCCTGTGTTCAAATCCTCATCTGGACTCTGGTCAGCAGTGTGACTTTGGGCAAGTCACTTAACCCCTGTTTGCCTCAGTTTCTTCGTCTGTAAAATGGAAATAATAATAGCACCTCCCTCCCAGGGTTGTTGTGAGAATCAAACGCTTTAATCATTGTAAAGTACTTTGCAAATCTTAAAACACCATATAAAGGTTAGGTATTATTATTTTTAATGATAATAATAATTTATTTTTATATCCTAGTAGCAAATGTGGTTTTTCTACACTTTAAGGCACAGAACCAATTTTAAGGGAGATTTGAGACATCATGTGAGGGGAAAAAAATCTCTCATTTGCTATTTGGGGCTGAATCTCCCCTACTGTTCCAAGCTTAGCTTTCCTTTGGTTAATATTCCCAACACGAGGCCTAACTCCTTTCTCTCTATCAAGTTCAACTCACTGTGCAAAAGGAAAACAGTAAACTGAACCCCCAGTGGATTTACTAGAAAATAACTTTGTAAAATCAAGCGATATCTTGACAAAGTATACTTAGAACAGAACTCCTTTGTGACGTCATGTTAAGTGAAACCCAGCATATCAAGTTTTTATGAAGCGATTAGGCTTCCAGGGACAATGGCGACCCACATGTGACCACAGGATTTCTATCATAGTTGACATTCTAAGCCTTACAATTTCCTTATCAAAGTCTCTGTTCAGGAAAGGAAAGAACGAATGAACCATGTATTAAGTGTCTACTATGTGCCAGGCACTGTGCTAAATGCTTTACAAATACTACCGAATTCTGGGGATGATGTAATCCTAATTGGAGAATTGGAAAGTGTATATGAAATCTCCTAACCTATTTCTTAAAAAATTTAAAAAAAATGTTAACAGGACTTTAAAAAAATATTGTTGTCATTCCCCAAGTGATTGTTCTTCCTCACTGCCACTAAAATCCTCCTTTCCAACACAGTTAGGTCCGACTTAGCATGAAGTAAGCTGCATTATTAAAATTTGCACGGTTCACTTCCACTGGGCTGGAACCAACTGCCATATCTGACATAATTATAACTTCCAACAGTGCGAATTTGAATACATGCAACCACTTCAAGAGGCACTTTATTCACACTAATAGGGACCGACTTCCTTGGGTACCTGTCGACCTCCTCTTGGCCAAGGGACAGGAGGCCAACATCCCCACAGGCTTCGAAGTCACTATGGGTCAACTCACCCGTCGGATTCCCCGGGTCTTTCAGTGCGGCTTCCCTTCCTCTTAACATTGCCATTGTATAAATTGTTTCCTGATTCATCTTACTCTATTCATTTTCCCAAACTCCAAAAGGTGAGCTCAATTTTGTCAAATTACACTTAAGCAAAAACATTCATCACCAAGGACAGCTTGGGGTTATTTTGATACTACCCCGAGTGCTCTGCTACTCTCCATCCCCCAATCTGAGAGTCCTGTTTTGTACCCAGAGTTACAAAAGCAAACACAAACAGCTGCAGTCTACCTCTATTTCAACGTCAGAAGATTCATCGAGATTGCTTTGCCATAAAAATATTCCTTTGGGGGCCCCCAAAGCAACGAACACCAAAAAATGCTGACTCCAATTTGAAAGGTAAGTTCGTGAAGAGAGCCCTCTCTGGGGCCCCTGGCTTCTCTTTCCCACCCCCAACCCCTTTCCCCACATGTTTGGACAGCCAAGATGATCTCCCGTCATTTGCACTGCTAAGACCAGAAGTTGGTTACAGTTTCAAGGTCAGGTCTGCGATGGGTAATGGGAGGTCTGGGGCTGGGGTTCAGGATGGGATGGTGAGCATTCTAGTTTTCTGAATTCAAAATGCGATTTGGAAAAATCTCAGCCTACACTTTGGCAAGGCCACGAACATCTGGATAAAAGATGTGGGCAGTGTTTCCACTTTGTGGCTTTATCTCCCACTACTTCCCTAGGCAGACCTTCTGCTCCCACCCCCTGTAATTCCCCACTCTTTGCTTCGCTTCGATTTCTCCAGTTCATGACTTATGCCTTTCCTTATGTTGTCCCTTCTGCCTGAAATGCACCTCCTGGTCCATCCTGACCTGTCAAAATCCTACGTGTTCTCCCAGGTCTGGCTAACAGGTCACCTCCTCCAGAAAGCCTACCTTGATTTCCCCCATAGTCCTTCCTGTATTGTGTGTGTGTCTGTGTGTGTGTGTGTTCATCTTTCACACTTCCCTCTGTGGTGATGTCTTAATGCTTTTATTCAAGCAGCAGATTTTTGGCATGCCCTATCTCAATGTTCCTGCTGGATTATAAGTGCCTTGAGCACAGAGGCTACATGTCAAGCAAAAGTGGCAAAGAAGTAGCAGAAAGAACATCCTGAATCTGGGGAAACGGGAAACCTGGGTTCAAATTGCCCCTCTGACACTGGCTGTGAGACTTTGGGCAAGTCTGTTAACCTATTAGCCTCAGTTTCCTCATCTATAAATTGAGGACAAAGCTGGCACTGCCAACCTGGTACATGGTAGGCCTTTAATAAATGTTTATTGACTAATTGATAGATAAGGCTGTTGTAAGAAAAAAGTGCCATAGAAAAAATGAGTGATTACATAACACTTACTAGCTGTGTGACCCTGGGCAAGTCACTTAACCCCAATTGCCTCACCAGAAAAAAAAATTACTAAATAAGAAAGAAAGAAAGAAAGAAAGAAAGAAAGAAAGAAAGAAAGAAAG
>NW_020954600.1:13397195-13426605 GCF_900497805.2 Vombatus ursinus | reverse complement strand
AAGAAAGAAAGAAAGAAAGAAAGAAAGAAAGAAAGAAAGAAAGAAAGAAAGAAAGAAAGAAAGGAGTGATTATAATTAGCAGTTATCCATGATGTACTGTGAGTAGTAGGTGCTCAAACATTTTTGAATGGGTGACGGAATGAAGGCCCAGTACAGCACAGCTCAGAGTCCCAAGGCCCCTTTGTATTATGTTTCTGTGTTCCTCCCTCCCTTTGGGCAGCCTTAAAAAGTAAAGTCAGAGTATCGAAATTGTTTAGGCTTTCTTTTTTAATAAGCAAAAAAAAAAAAATACCACAAAATGTGTTTACAGGACAGGCCTAGAAAACACAAAACACCTGCCACCGCTTGGCGGCTACAACAAGACGGATCAGATATCTAGAGCCAACTCCTTCCCTGGGGACCGAGGCCTGAGAGTTGGAATCCATCATGCTTGAATCCTAACAGGCACAAGAGATACAGCAGAGGCCAGATTCTGTTCCGCCGCACACCCCCCCCCCCCGGCCTCCACTTTCCTGGCAATGGGCCTCCTCCAGAAAGCCACGGAGCAGCAGCAGAGCCTGCTTTTTCCATCACCCCCCTTTCTACGATACTCTGACCCGTCCCTCTGCGCCCAGGCCCCTCGGTGGCCTACTCTCTCTGAACACCAGGGTTTCCCAACATGGATCATTCTTGTCCACCTTTTCGTGCCCTCAGATGATATTGCTGTCAACTCCTATGGAGTTTTCGTGGGAGTCAGTGCTAGAAAGAACCCCAGAAGTCGTCCTGTCTAACCCTGTCACCATCCAAACGTGCAAAGCCAAGGCCCTGAGAAATGGCATCATCTACCCTAGGTCCCATTGGCAGCAAGTTATAGAGCTGGGATGGGAACCCAGGCCTTCCAACTCCAAAGGCATCCCTGCCCCTTCCCTCAGCATCATGGGGCTGCTCATTCAAAGTTACTCCTGACAACATTCACAAGCTCCCAAATCTACAGCTGAAAGGGATTTGAGAAGCTACATAGTCCCACCCCCTCATTTTCTAGATGAAAATACCGAGGTCTGAGGAGGTTCCTTGACTTATCCAAGGCTGTAGGTATCCAAGGGGAGATCTGAACCCAAGTCTTCTGCCTTCAGAGCCAGGCCCTTTTCATGACATCATGCTATCTTCCTGAGAGTAGGGAGAGGTTTGTATAGGGAGGCAGGTGCTCCCCAAAATGATGATGACTCCATTCACACCAGTGAGTCCCTTTTCCCTGTCTAGCTGATTCATCACTAATTAGGATGTGGACGGCAACACATCTGACCATGTTTCCACTCCGTTTGCCTTATTGATCACCCTGGCAGCTGATGCTTCAGAATGGATAAGCAAATTCCCCACCCCACTCTTAGAAGTAATGATAGAAGCTTATTAGAATCAATGGCATCCCAATGTGTTTGGCTTAGAGAGCCAGAAAGCTGGGACCAAATAAGCAACACACATTGTAGGCTAATTCCTCGACTCTCTCCCCACTGGCCATCTGCTTTACCTGGGGAATGATGCCATATTCTCACCTAAACCCAGGAACTTCACCAACACAAGAATCACCACGAAGAGCATTCATAACATGACCTGATTTGTAATCCCCTTTTTAGTTGAAAGAACAGAAGGCTAGGAATCAAGAGACCCAGGATCTAGCCATGTGACATAAGGGCAATCGTTAGTCTCTCTGGACCTCAGTTTCTCTCTCTATAAAATGGGAACATTAGAGATGGAGACTGGATGTGTAATTTCATTGGTATAGGGAACTCCCAGAGGAGGCAATCTCTCTACCAATGCAGGTCAACACCTGATCTGCAATTTACAGTCTCAGAGAATTGCCTGCTACACTGAGAAGTGACTTGAACAAGGTCATACTATATGTGTAAGAATTGGGACTCTGACCCATGTCTTCCTAGCTCTGAGGTCAGCTCTCCCTACGCTATATTGCCTTTCTAATGAGAGAAAAGCTTGTGAGGATAAATGAGTTAAGAGCTGTGTTTTAGGGAAGTTAAAAGCATCCTCCAAATAAGCATGGCATAGAACTTAGGACATTAGAGTGTCAGGGGACCTGGGTTCTAATCCTGGCTAAGTCACTAACAACAGCCATTATCTAAGTAGGACTTGAAGCTTTTACAAAGCGTGGCCTCGGCAAAGCCATTTTCCCTCTGTGGACCTCAGTTTCCTGATCTGGAAAATGAGAGAGATGGATGAGATGAATTCTAAGTTCCCTACCAGCTCTAATATTCTATGATTCCATGAAATACCATCTTTGATTATTATTGCAAAAGCCTGGAAACTGAAGCCAAAGATATCACATGGTGTCCTGTGTAAACGTGGCGAAAAGGACAAACATCGACAGGGTCAGGTGGGGACAAACCCGCGTGTTCTGCTCTGAAACGCCCCTGGTTTATGTCAGAATATTACATCTTGTTGATTTATCCCAGGAAGGCTGGGCAGTTAAGCGATTGCCTTGCTTCATTTCTTAAACATACCAAAAAAAAAAAAAAAAAAAAAGGACTATGCATCTCATAAGCAAACATCTACCAGGTAAGAGTTTGGAAACCTGTAGTACTCCTTTGGGACATGGGGAGTAAAAGAATAAGGAAGAGAGAAAGAGACTGGCATTTCAGAGGGTAATGCCTCTCTTGGGCACCACCATCTGCCTTTTTCACCTTCCAAGTGGCTCACCTGTTAGGTATGTATCAGGCATCTGCCTTGAAGCCCTTTCTATTATTATTCACCATCTCCTTGCTCCCGGGGAATTCTGACAGCATCCTTTTTCCACAAGTCTCCCTTCAAATCAACTTAACAAGCATTTATTAGGATAAGAAGATCCTAGATGGAAAGCTGGAAGAGACCTCAGAGGACATTTATCCAGTCTTCTAATTTTACAGATGAGGAAACTGAGCCGAAGAAAAGCAAAGTGATTTGGCCAAGAATCATGTATTTTTCCAGATCAGGAAACTGAAGCCTACAGAGGGAAAATGACTTCAGCAAGATCACACCGAGTAAGCAAGTAGCAGAGCTAAGATTAGAACCAAGGTCCTTTGAGTCCAAACCCAATGCCTTTCTACTCTATTGTGCCAATGTGCTCAGCCATGGTGCAAATCACAAAAAGAAAAAATAAAACAGCCCCTGCCCTCAAGGGGCTTACTGCTACAGGATCTCAGATGCATCAGATTTTCTTGCTTTTAGAAATAAAGAAACACGATGCCAAGTGGTTTGCTTAAAGTGATGATAATAATAATAACAATAATGATAAGCATGGTACAACTGTACCATTGGCAAGAGCTCTGAAGCATGAGCACCTGGGTTCAATGATTATTACCTCTGTGACCTGAGGCAAGTCACTTCATTTCCCTCTGCCTCAGTGTCCTTATTTGCAAAATCAAAAGGTTGGCCATGACTGCTCTCTATCTGGGAGCCTATGAAAGTTTTAAAGCACTACGTAGGAGACATCTCTTCATCGAATGCTTCACAACCACCTTGTGAAGTAAATCTTCACATATCTGTCCTTTAAGAAGAAAGCGTTTCCATGGTCTTAGCACTCACTGGGTCTGATACACAGAAGCTGTTTAATAAAATGCTTCTTTGGCCCTCAGTATCTATCTCTGACTTGACCTGTACTTTATGCACGCATTGGCAGAGGGGAAAACAAAGGAGGCACCTTGGCCAGGTGACTTCCTCAATAGACCTCTCAGTTCAGCCATCAGGAAAATGGGTGGGCAGAGGATGGACTTGGTGGGGGGCAGGGGAAGGACTTGGTGAGCTGGTCTGTAAGGCCCCTTTTTCAGCTGCAGAGTTTATTTTAAGGTATTCTACTTTATCATTAAAAATGTACACTCTCTTCCTTTATTGTTCCTGGAACTTGCTTCCCTGACAGTCATTTATTAAGGCACAAAGAATTAAGTTCTTGTTTTCTAAATACCTTCTTTTCTAGCCCCACCAGTTTCAGTAAAATGATCTGAGGAAAGACAAGGCAAACTGAATTTTCCCCTCAAATCATCCAGGTGCCAAGACTGATCCAAACAGCCGAGGGCTGCTCAATTAGCACTTTCTCCGGCTGTCGATAGCCTCAGTGGGAGTCCATACCCTCTGACAGTCCCTCAGTTAAGTTAACCCCACAGGCTGGGGAAGGTTTTCTTCCCTGCCATCACACACAGCAAGCATTTTCTCTTCTCTGCTCGAACTAAGATGTTCAGACTTGCCCCAGACAGCTTCTTTTAAAAGCAAGCAATTCAGAAAAACCTGGATTGAGAAGATGTGGGGATATCTCTTCCTAACGGCGGTTCTTCAATGGAATACAAACTTCCTGAGGATCACAGCTATTTCATTTTGTCTCTGTATTCTCAGTATCTAGCAAAAAGTCGAACAGTTAGAATTGGAAGGGATTTTTGAGGTCATCTCACTGGAAGCCAGCACTTTACACATGGGGAAACTGGTGTCAGAGAAGGTAAGGTAACATAAATGGTGGAATCAGGATTCAACCTCTGGACTTTGGAGTCCTGAAACTCCAAATTTAAGCACTATCTCTACTATACCATACTGCCTCAGACACAGTGCTTGACAAATAGTAAATAACTCATTAATAGTAGTAAATGCGAATACTAATGCTAATAATAGTAAATAATTCAATAAATATTTGTTAAATTGAAACCGAGAAACCTATTTCAAATGAGTCTCTCAAAGGGACTACAGACAGTGTTACTGTATCTTTAAGAACCAATTGGAATGTTGTGGATAAAGCAATTTGTGCTGCCTCAGATGTGGTGCCTGACAAATAGAAGGTATTCAATAAATGCCTGCTGAATTGGATTGAATTTATATACTTTGTAGGGGAGAAAATTTCCACCCATAGCCTATCATTTAATTCCAAGGCCTAAAAGCTAAGGGGGCTTTTCTCAGTCTTTACAGACAGCCATGAAAGACTTATAATAGAGAAACATTCCAGACTAGAAAGTCAGAACTTATATTCAGCATCAAGTTTACCTATATGGAATAAAATGAGGAAGCAAGCTACCATCTTCTACCAGAGCTGTGTTTATAAGTGCTCCTCTGTTAAAGTGGTTTCACTACTTCCACATAAGGAAGCTATGAAGATATTATCATTTAATGGTATTTCTCTGGTAGCCTGGACACCAATACCAAATGAGCATGCAATATGTAACTCCTACTCTACAAAGCTAAAATAATGTGTTATAAACACTCTGGGACTTTTATCTTCCATCTCAGGCTGAGCAAAATCATCTTCGTCTGGCAATCTGCATAATGGACATGAGTAGTGCTGGCTTTTAAATTCCAGGTTAGAAGAGCAGAACTTTAAAAGCCATATACAGCTGAGTCAAATGCATACTCCCATACTCTATAATTAGCTAGCATAACAACAATAAATATATAATTTAAAGGGAAGACAGGTAAGGGAACATTAACCATCCCCTTTTCCTCTGCCAGTCAACATTTAGGATTCGGCTGTGCAAACTCTAACCTCATTGGCCTTGGGGGTATTTTTCATATTAACAAAAGGTTTGGATTTCTGGGTTCCTTCCCCAAGCAGTTTGTTTCTCTCTCTAACTAGCTTTCAGGCAAAAGTAATTAATTGCTCTTCTTCTAAACATTCATTTTATTTTGTCTAAATAGACTCAATAAATCAGACCAGTTATTGTTTCAAGCCTTTCTCTCTGTCTCTCTCTCTCCCTCTATTATCATGTATTCAAAAAGAGTGTGCAGGGAACCAGGAGGTGATGAATGGCCATGGAGATGGTGAAATGTAAAAGGGGAAATATTCTTTCCAATTAGAGAAGTTTGCTACCTCAGAGTGTCCAGTTACCTTAACTACTTCACTTTTGGTCAGCTTTTTTTTTTTTTAATGCATGTAGGCTTATAAATTGGCTTCCAAGTAATATCCTTGATAGTATCAAATATTCATCCTGAATGGAAAGCCCCCAAAAGTTTACACAGGATGAGAATTAGCTCAGTTGTATGAGCACCCATAGTTCATGGAAGACACCTGCTTTCTGAAATCAATAGGCAGTCGGGAAACAATGGAAAGAGCATTGGATTTGTAGTCAGAGGTCCTAGGTTCAAATCTACACCCATCTCCTTCCTACCTACCCATTTGACCTTGGGTGGGTCACTAAATGTCTCTATACATCTTGGTTGCCTCAATAAGAGAATAGTAAATGGCCCCCTTGCAGCCCTGACCCAATGACTGAATGACCTTGAAGTCAAGATACTGTATCCCAGTACTTCAAGTGCTGTATGTATGATATTGTTAGTTTTGGTCATCCTGTATTTTCATGATACCTGAGGAAGCAGCTCCTGCTCTATCATTTTCCATTTGCATCTGCAGCGAGAGACTCCAGAGGTCGAGTGACTTGCTCAGAGCTGGAGGCTGAAAACCACAGGCAGCAGCTGTGTGCGAATGGCAAATTTCAACACTCATCTATTTATTGTTCGATGAACAAATATTTATGGAGCACTACGTTCAAGACACGGTGCTAGGTGCCAGAGAGGGGAAAAAGGAGAAAATCTCCTTACCCTGACAGAAGTTATAATCTATTAGGAAAGATAAAATACATGCACACCAGGAACCGCAGCACACCTGTTCTTTGCTTGGTATGGCTAAAACATTGGGCTTGGGAGTTCAAATCTTGTCCCGGACACTTAGTAATTGTGTGATACTGAACAGATCCTGTCAGTCTTTCTCGGCCTCAGTTTTCTCATCTGTGAAACGAGGATAGGAATGCTTAGCTCACAGAGATATTATACGGATCAAATGAGATAATATATATAAAGCACTTTGTAAACCTTAAAGTGCTATACAAATCCTATCCATCACCACCACCACTATCATCATCACCATCATCATTCTAAACCACTGCTGGTATTACTGAAGGAGCTGTCCTTTAACTCCAAAGTGTCCTCTTCTCTTGAGGAACTCATAGTTTCCTGCTTAGGAATCTGAAAACTGGCTGGAAACCACCCATTGCCTGCCTGTCTAAGTTCCTGGTGTTCCTGTTTGTGACATCACCAAGCTGGTGTGGAGGAAACCACAATTACTAGTTGTGGCAACATCCACAAAAGCCCTGGATCGGTTTCAGGTGGGGCCGAAGCAGCAGGCCTACCAGATTGGTGGGGGGAGGAGAAGGAGAGAAGAGGTCCCTTGATTCATGCAATTTGCTTTAGCAGTACAATAATTACAAACAAAAACACACTGGAGCAATCCCATTTGGGTCTGCACAGAGGAAGCTTGGGCTATTAAAAAAATAATTTTATTGCTTTCCATGGATTTTGGATGAAGATAAACAAAGCTGCTTTCTCAATATGTTAACCCTCACAAAAACTGAGCTCTTTCCGATGTTTCTATAATGTGCTGTCTGGCCTTCTTCCATTCCCTCATTTGCCTAGCTGCCCCCAAACTGCCTTCCAATCAGATTACAGGGATGTCTTAGCACAGTACCACTTTAAATATTTTATGTTATGCCAATTCCTGAAACTGGAAACTGGGAGGCAGTTTGCTGTTGAATACGTTTTACACACTAAACATTATGGGGAAGGTGGGTTAAGTGTTTGCCTTTTGCCCCCTGCACTGAAACCACGCCATTCTCTAAGGAGCACCAACTACCTAGCGGTTTTCCTCCCGTCCTCCTGCTTTCTCTCTCCTTTGCCCTACAAAGTACATACCTGCCCTACAGCATCTAGCTCTTCAATACTGGCACCTAATGTTCCATGCAGTTAAGGCCTCCCCAGGAAAACACATGAGGTTTTGTTAATAATCAAAGGCTGGTAGGACTTTTTAAAAAATCAGGCCCTTGAATGGGGCAAAGTGCCTCTTTTGGGAAAGGTGGGATTGGAAAGGACTAATCTCTCCCTCTAGCTTAGTGCTGTGTTTAACCAATGCCCTTCACCTCACGTGGGTGCCTAGGCCCAGGGTAAATTGCAAGAGGACCTCACAGTGTCTCTGTCCTTGTGGCTCTTGTCTTCCCACCAGTTCCTTAAGCTCTCAACTTTTGTTATCTGAATGGGGAGGGGTGGTGGACTGAATGGAAGAGGGAAAAGGGTTGGGAGGAACCAAGTCAACTTCTTCTGACTTTACCCCCATCTGTACTTATCCGAGTGGTGACGGGGCCAGAACCACAGACAGCGACAATCCACACAGTCCACAGTGAAGGTGTCCACCAAACTTAGAAATCATCCTGGGCAATTAGTATAACAGAGGCAAAAACAATCTTTGTCCAAGGAAGGACCGAGATGTATAGAAATATATCGCTGATTCTCAAGTCTGCGTTAAATATAGTGCCAAGGAGCTCAAAAAACAGCACCGAAGATAACCCTCTGTATGTCCCTACGAAGGCCACATAGGTTGTCCACACCAAAGAGAAGCACCGGTTTTTGCAGCTTCAGGTCCTCCAAAGGCGAGGGGGCTAAAGAGCAGGATGGTGACCTAACAGGCACTTGACCCCTTTGAAGATGTTACAGTGTGGTTATACTAATCCAGTTACCTTGCATGTCA
Organism: Vombatus ursinus; assembly: GCF_900497805.2. Taxonomy (NCBI): domain Eukaryota; kingdom Metazoa; phylum Chordata; class Mammalia; order Diprotodontia; family Vombatidae; genus Vombatus; species Vombatus ursinus. The sequence goes on along the minus strand of NW_020954600.1, from coordinate 13,418,096 downwards.
AATCCTCAGGTCTCCCCAGAGCCCCAGCACACCTAACGTCTCCACCCTAGGAAATGTCGCCCCTGAGGAGAATCCTAATGGATAAGACCCACCAGCCCTGCCCTCCCAACACGACGGTGGGGCCCTGGTTCCTACCGTTAGCGTTCTTGCCGCAGATCAGATGCTCATAGGGCTGCAGGACCCCCCAGAGCTCGGCGTCATTATTGATCACCATCTCGAGAGCCTCTGCTGACACCTCCCCACTCCCGCCGTCGGGGCTCTGGCTGGCCGCCAGCACCCGAGCCCGAATCTCCTGCACCAGGTTTTCCATGCACGCCGTGAGCGTGATGGCTGCGTACTCGTGGATGCGAACGGAGATGCGAGTGTCCACCATCCAGCGGAAGAAGCGACCCACGGAGAAGGTGAGGCCGCAGCGCGCGGACTTGCCCTGGCGCAGCCCGTCGCCCGCGCTCATGCTGTAGAACGACAGCGCCTTAACGGCGGCCAGCGCGCAGCTCTCGGCCAGCGCCCAACTGTGGACGAGGCGCACGGCGCTCTGCACCTCGAAGCGGGTACATTTGGCGTGGAGGACGCTCAGGCGCTGCGCCTCGCGGGCCACGCGGATGAGCGCCCGGCGCAGCAGCAGCGCCACGCGCCGCCCGGCCTCGGCAGAGAAGTGGGGCAGCCGCCGCGCCCCGGCCCCTTTGCGCAGCACCCGCAACACGTCCGCCTCCGTCCAGGGGAACTCCTCCAGCTCCGGCAGCCGCGGGCAGCGCGAGAAGAGGTCGGCCACCTCGGGGTCCTCGGGCAGCACGGTGTTGACGGTGTCCCAGCTGTTGTGGCGGCTGTTCATGGAGCCCGAATAGCACCACCAGGCCGCCCCCCGGTGCTGCTGCGCCGACGACGTGAGCGCCTGCGAGTTGGACTTGGACGAAGACAGGCTAAGAGAGCGGCAGGAGTCCCCGGCCCCATACCCGGAGTCCAAGGTCAAGTCCTCCAGAGTCTTCAGGGTAGAGCTGTACGTGCCGGCCATGGAGGAACCTGGCCGCGGGGCTCTGCGCTGGGAGTGGGGGAAGAAAGGACGTTCACAGCTCCATGGCCCCGCGCGCCCCTCCTCGCAGCCCGGCACAAGCCCGTCCGTCTGGCCGGCCGGCCGGCTGCCGCCTGCCGAGGCTCTAGGCGCGCTCGGGCGTCCTCCTCCTCTTCTGCCCCACGGCCCCAGGGGCCTGCATCGCCCGCCCGCTTCCGAGGAGAAGCTGAGTGAGGACGATCCCGGGAAGCGGGTTCCAAAGCCGCCCCGGCTCCGAAGAGGAGCGGTCAGCCGGCGGCGCAGCGAGAGGGGAAGCCCTCCCCGCGCTTCCCTCCTCGGCAGAACTTGTGGCTTTTGGCAAGGCAAAGCGCCCGTCCCCTCCGGGGGAAGGATCCAGACGCAACGGGGAGGGCTTTCGTGCGGCTGGGGTAGAGCGATCGAGGAGAAGGAGGAGGAGGAGGAGGAGGAGAAGGAGGAAGAAGAGAGCAGACCGAGAAGGCGAGTCCCTTACCGGCCGCGGAGACAAGCACTGGGCAAACTTCTGCGAGGAGCCGCGCGGCACAGCTGGCCACCGGGGCGGGCCGCCCGCATGCAAATGAGCACCGGATGGCCAACCAATAGTCGGCTCCGACAGGAAAGCTGTCCGCCACTGCACTCCTAGGGGGGCGGTCACTATGCAAATTAAAGCTCGACGTCGAGAAACTGGGAGGAGGAACCGGAGGCGGGTCCCAGTAGGGGGAGGAGAGGAGCGGAGGAGAGAGGGAAAGACAGAAAGAAGAGTGCAGGAAGGAGGTGAGGAGAGAGGAAATGTTAGGTGTTAGCACAAAGGAGGCTAGGGGACGTTTAAAGGATTTATATTTCCTTTCATTCCGGTATTATGCCAATCAAACCGCAAACCTTTTGAAGTGCCTACTGTGTGCTACCATATAGCACTATGGTAGACGCTTGGGGATGCAAGGGAAGAATGAAATGGTCCCTGTGCTCCAGGAAGGAAGGAAACAAACATTTCTTCGATGCATACTATGTGCCAGGTGCTTTACAAATATCTTATTTTAGTCTTACAGCAATTCCGGGAGGTGGATGCTTAGCTGATAGTTTCACCACCCCACCCCACACACACTTTTTTTTTTTAACAGCTGAGGGGCTTTTTAGAATCACACTGCTAGTAAGTATCCGAGGTTAGATTTGAACCCAGGTCCTTCTAACTTCAGGCCCAGCTTTCCAATTTCAGAAAATTGCCTTCTTACATTCTATAGCGGGAGGGGAGTTATACACGTATCAGTAGGGGGACCTCTACTCAAACTAGAGACAAGGTAGTAGGGAATCGGTGGGTGGAGAGGGCATTAGTAGCCTGGAAATCTCTCCTGGCTCTTGAGTTAAATATTGAACGCAGCTAGGAACTAGTAAGTGCGAAAGTTAAACTGTTCTGTCTGGTACTGGATACGGAAGGCTGTGTATGTATTGAATAAAACTGGGACGTCAAAGCTTAGCTGTGAGTCAGCTCAGTTAGCTGAGGAGAGGGGAGAGAGACAGAGAGAGAGAGACAGACAGAGAGAGTATGTGTAGGCGCACCAGCCCTGGATTGAGATTCGGAGTCAAGAAACTTGGATCCCAATCTAGGTGCTGCCACATTCTTATCCAGGTGACCTTCATCTTCCTGGTCTTCAATCTATAAAATTAGAAGGGGGATTCTCAGATGATGCCTCGGTCCCCCTTTCAGTTCCAAATCTTACACTGAAAAGGATTCCACCCCTCTCCTTTTCTTCACATCCCTAGTTCACAATGCCTTTCACGTAGTTGATCAATCACAAGCATTTATTAAATGCCTGCTCTTGGCTGGGCCTGGATAATTATAGATCACATTTATATAGCTCTTTAAAGTTTGCCACTACATGTATTATCTCATTTAGTCTGTACAACAACTCTGTGAGGCAGGCACTCAGGTACTGAGGTGAGTATTCATATCCCCATTTTACAGATGAGGAGTCAGAACTCAGAGATGTTAATTGACTTGCCCATGGTCACAGAGCTAGTAAATACCTCATGCAGGATTCAAATTCAGATCTTTCTTCCTCTAAGACCAACATTCTATCCACAAACTCAGGCTTCCTCCTCATTGTGATTGGTGTATTTCTAAGCTTTTATTCCAATATCAATTTATTAAAAGTGCTACCTTGTACCAAAACCTTGTACCAACCCTTTTACCCTTTGAGTGATACATGTTGAAAACGTGTCTCTAGATTGTTGTTGGTTGCTTTATATTTCTTTTATACCTCTCCTTCAGTGCCTGGTACAGGGCTAAGCTCAGAGTAATCACTAAAGGGGCAGCTAGGTGGTGCAGTGGATAGAGTACCAGCCCTGAAGTCAGGAGGACCTGAGTTCAAATCTTGCCTCAGGCCAAACACTTGACACATACTAGCTGTGTGACCCTGGGCAAGTCACTTAACCCCAACTGCCTTTGAAAAAAAAAAAACAAAACAAAAACAAAACAGAGTAATCACTAGAAAAAAACTGAGACTCTCACAATAACATAATTTGCTATATAGGCATAGTGTAGAAGTCTGCACACAGCCACTTTATCTTGGAGATGGTCCAAGAGGGTTTTACTACTGAAAGTAAGATGTGGTCTGGTAAAATGGAGGAAAAATGGGGAATCAGGCTCCTTAGAACCTAGAACTGGAAGGGACCTTTGTCTTTAGACCCATCTGGTCCAGTTTCTTCACTTTACAGGCATCTTTCCCAAACACTCCCAAAGGTAGAGAGTAGCATGGGTGGTATTTGAATCTAGTTCCTCTTAGTGCCAAATCCAGCACTCTCTTCTCCACACTGTGTTCCACCTGACTGTGTGACCTTAAACAAGCCAACTGAACGTCTCCAAGCCTCAGCTTCCGCTTGCGTCAAGTGAGTGATGATTTTTACAAGGCTCCTTGCAGTTTCCTCTAAAGCGATCATTCAATGTAGGGCAGTTGAATGGCTCTCACCAATCAGCACTCTCATTTATTTTCAGGTACCAGCAAATCTGTCCTTGCTATGCTTACATTTCCTATTCTGGTCTGTAACTATGAATATACATGCACAAGAATACACACACACACACACACACACACACACACACACACACATATATATACACATACATATATATATATATATATATACATACATACATACATATATATTCCTCCCTCCAGTGGTATCATAAAATGAATGAAGGGATTGTAAATGTGTTTCCTGATGTCAGCAACCCCTACTTATGAATGGTTTCTTTGTGCTGTTTTACACAGTTCTGACCTTGGACCGTGAGTTGGATATGAACTAGAAATGTCTGGTTTGTTTCTTTCCTCTCTAAATTAATGGTGCTTTTCTCTCTGAAGCTGCTATTTATTAGGATGGATCGCCTTGAGCTCCCCTTCCATAGTTCTTGAAGCAACACTGCCCCCTATTGTCATCTAGCTCCTACTGAAACAAAAAAAGTATGAGGGACGGAAAACGTGAAAAAGGGCAATGCCAGGGAATCATAAACTAGACTGAAAACAAAGAAAAGAGAGAACAAAAAAGTAAAGATTTGAGGGAACCAGGAAAATGAAGGAAACATGCATTTATTAATTGTCTACTGTGTATCAGGCACTTTACAAATATCTCATTTAATCCTGAGAGGTAGGTGCTATTTTTACCCCCATTGTATAGATGAGCAAATTGAGGCAGGCAGAGGTTAAGTAACTCACCCATGGTCACACACCCATGTAATCTTAGTGCCTTCCCTTTAAAATTATCTCCAATTATTCCTGTCTATATCTTGTTTGTACATAGGTTTCTGCATGTGTTTTCCTCATTAGAGTATGAGCTCCTTGAAGGTAGGGACTGTCTTTTGCCTTTCTTTGTATTTCCAATGCTTGGGACAGCTCTTGGCACACAGTAGGCGCTTAATAAATGCTTTTTGCTTTGACTTGAAAAAGAAAGGTAAATGTTGCCCTCTACTGGACAGTTAGAGAAATCTAATATGGGATTTGCTATGACAACTACTACTGAATACGAAGATCCCATGAACTGGAAAGGTCCTTAGAAGATGCCTAGTCCAAACCCCTCATTTGTCCCTCAGGTAAGGAAACTGAGGCTCAGGGAGGTATTGTAAGTGGCAGAACTGGGATTTGAACCCAGCCAATTGACTCCAAACCCTGCACTCTGAAGTCTGAAGAGTAGAGTCCAAAGGGTGGGCCACAGCTACATGACTTCAATAATATGTCAACGAAGAAGCATTGATTAATGGTGGTCATGTGTACATGTTTACCCAAATGGAAGGGTCTGTGATGGTGGTAGAGACCAAGTGATCACCACCATAAATTATAGAAAAGTTATCCTGAATGAGTTGGGATACAGTGATCGCTGCAAATTATGCATTGAAAAGGTAAGCACTCTTCGATATATCATTGTAAACTGCAAAAAATTCCCTTCTCCTGCAAAGACATGATCAGGGGATGAAACATAGAAGCTCCCTATCTTTCATAAGCCAGCAGTCAACACATTATCATTTTACAACTACAGATCACAAAAAAATGTCCTTGAGAATTCAGCCAGCAAGCTATATGAGAATCAGATTATTGTCAAAGACAAAATGGTTATTAACCATTGTTCAGACACAGCATTGTTCCATAAAAATGAAAGATCATTTTAAATAGCTCTCACCATGTTGAACATTCAGAATCTCCAAACTACATGAAATGGAAAGCTTGCAAAATATAGAGACTTAAAAGAAGAAATCAAAACAGTGTGGGAATAGGATGAGTTAAACATTATCAGTTATTCTGACTGCTACTGAAGGTATCCTGAGGATGATTTCAGTATGCCTACAGAAGATGAGCTGATATCTCCATACTTTTATTCCATTACAAAAAGCAGGCATTTTATCTGCTTGTACAATAGTCTGCAGAACATTAAGCATAAAAGAATAATATCAGGATAATGACTTATCCCAGGATGGTTTTTAATCTTAACTCTATCAAAAAAGATGAGATTTCTAAAAAATAATAATAGAAAGTATACATTTATATAACTTTCACAATGCATTTCCACACAACTCTGTGAGGTAGATAGCATGAGTAGAAAAATTTCCATTGGACAGATAAGTCCACTAGACTCTCAGATTAAGTTACTTACCCAAGGTCATTCAGTTGGTAGGAGATGAAACTGAGTTTTTACTCCCAGCCTAGCATTCTTTCCACTATGCCAAATGAACTAGAAACTAGAACCAGAGACTTATGAGAGGCGAGAGTTACTTTGGAAGCTAGAAAAGTTTCTGGAGAAAACTAGTTGAAGATAAAACAAGCCTGAAGACTTGATAACTTGCAAGATAGAGACTATAAATTGGCTAAGGATGTTATAGAAAAGTAACCTACTACATCTGCAGCAGGATTCCCCAAATCCAGTGAACAGAAAGTTATAAAATGTAGGGAAGGGAAATGCTTATAATCTTTCCTTGAGATGGGACCACTTTCAATTTCCTCAAAGTCTTAACGTTACTGTGGGATAGGACATATCCCCTAGCAGAGATCAGTGACTGAGAGAGAAGAGAGCAGGCAGCTTGCCACCAGGCTATTAGATGATCCTCCCTCCTGGGAGTTATTTCCAACATGGGATATTAAGTTACTTGGAAGCACGTTCCCCTCCCTTTCCTGCTGGGTATGGTGGGTAGGGGGTAAGAGGAAAAATAAGGAGCAGGGGAAATTATATGGAGAGAGAAACATTGCTTCAAGAGCAATTAACCTGTGAGAAAGCCCCGATAAACTGCATCAAGATTTGGAGCAAGGAAAGAGCACAGAATGTAATTGATAAAATAGGGAAATTTGGGGATCATGTATTTATTCTTCTCCAGTCTGTGTTGTCTACATGTCTCTGGTCATACAACTGCAATTGGGATGGATTATAGAGACCTGATCTGATATTTTCAATTTTCTCAGCATCTTATGATCACTGTGGGATGGGAAAGCCATATCATTACCCGTGCTATCTGCTAACCATAACTCTCATCCTAATGCTGAAGACTACCTCTTGAATATTCTGCCTGAGAGAAGGTAAAAACTTACTCCCATGACCAAGAAGGAAAAAAGAGAGAAATTATGATCCATCACTCTATCGCTGAATCAGGTTCTTCTCTTGAGCTGGCTATATTGGTCAGGTTATCACCGTTGGAAAAACATATGTCTGATTGTGTCACCCCCTTGCTTACAAAGGCTTCAGAGGTCATCTATTACCTCTAGGATCCCATATAAACTGCTTTGTTTGACATTTAAACCTTCATAGTCTGCCTCTAACTTTTTTTCTTTCCAGACTGATTTTATATTACTGCCCCTCCTCCCATATATTCTATGTTCCAGCAAAACTGGCCAATTTGCTGTTCCCTATGCCTGACATTTTATCTCCTGGCTTCATGACTTTTCAAATATTGCTCCCCATTTCCCCCAACCCCCATCTTCCCACACATGCCTAGAATACACTTGTTTCTCATTTCCACCTCTTAGAATCCTTAAGAATTTTTAAGGCTCAGTTCAAGCGACACTTTCTTCATTGGCAGCTAGGTGGCAGAGTGGATAGCACACTGACGGGGAGTATGGAAGACTTAACCAGTTCAAATCTGATCTCAGATATCTGTGACCCAGGGCAGGCAAATCACTTAACTTTCCTCAGCTTCAGTCTCCTCATCTGTAAAATGGGGATAATAATAGCACCTAATTTCCAGCGTTGTGAAGATCAAATGAGTTAATATTTGCAAATAACTATATAAATGCTAGATGTTATTATTATTGTTGTTGTTGTTATTATTATTATTATCCTAGTCTAATCCCTGGCAGATTAGTGCTCTCCTGTCACACTGTACCTTGATTCCAATATAATGATGTCATTTTGGTGCTCTTTAAGAATGAAGGACAACAACCAACTAAGTGTGCCCATAGTAAAATGTAAGCTCCTTGAAGGCAGGAACTATTTTGTTCTTGTCTTTGTATACCCCATCTCTAGCACAGTTCCTGATACATAGTAGATGCTTAATAAGTCCTTGTTGAATCAGTGAAGGTTCAGGTGCCAGAAGCTCTCATCCAACCAACTTTCCTAGGTATGAAATCCTATGCTAGCCATGAAATGATCTTCAACTTCAACATAAAGTGTGATACTGATCTCTGTGAAGAGCTGTGTGGTGATGCCTTAATGGCAATATTTACTCACTGCTAATAGGATGCAGAGGAGATTATAGTCTTCTTCCCCAAAGCAGTGAACATTGGGATCTTTGCCCCATCTCAATGAAAGAACTCAATGGGCATTAGGGGCACTGCGTTGGCCTCCCTGTCCACCTTCTAGTACATATGGATGAATAGAGAGTAAAATCATGGATCTGGACCCTCCACTACCCACCACAAATTCTTCCAAGTAGACTGCTTTGTCAGAGTGAGGCTTAGGGCTGCCTAGTATACAAGGTGACGTTGACTTGATTTTATTTGGGGGTGCTTGACTCAGGATTCAAAAAAATAGAAGGATGAAGTTGTCAAGCAGTACCAGTCTGTTAGATTGATTGAATGACCATCATCCCAACTTGGAGCTGGTACAAACACAATCTTGAGGGGAAAAAAGTCAAAATTCTCTTGATGGATACAACTCAAGGCCATGTAGCTTTCATCAGATCTGAGTTGGAAAGGACCTGAAAACTAGCCAAGCCTTTCAATTTACTGCCAGTGGAGGAGGAAGTTGGAAAAAAAAAAAAGCTTGGGACTTAACCACCAAAATCACACACAGTACATGAATTGAAATTGAAAGAGATAAAAACTTGCCCAAAAAAATGTGAAACACTTTATCTAGAAATACTTTAACTAGAAAGTTCTCTCATGTTTGGCTTGAATGTGAATCCTGGCATAATTGCTTACTAGCTGTGTGGCTGTGGCAAATCATTTAACCTCTCTGGGCCTCAGTTTCTTTATCTATAAAATAAGGAAGTTGGACTTGATGACTTCTAAGATCCTTGCCAGTTCAAAAAATTATGATTATGTTGCCTAATATATTTTAGGGATAGTGATTAGCTATAGGCTTTCAGTCAAAATACAACATACAAAATATAACAAAATTAAACTTGAAAGGTCCCAAACTTGAAAGGTCCGAAGCAAAAGTGTTTAGGAATAGGTCAAGATAGCCTGCTAAGGAAACTGGTTTCTCCCTTGGAGAATGAGCCAAGGCTTCCTTGGGGTATACATCAGCTTTGGTAGTTGGAAGGCTTATAGGGGAAAGAGGGATATCTTGAATCTCTGGCCTATGACCGTGAAAACTTTTGCCTTTGGGTGGGTGTGGTAGTGGTCTGGGATGGGAAGGATAAAAGCAATCAACAACAACAATTTACTCAAAAGCCAGGTTCCCTCTTTAAAAGGTATTGCCATGGAAAAACCTGGAAAGACTGTACAAACTGATGCAGAGTGAAATGAGCAGAACCAGGAAAACACTGTATACAGTATCAGCAACATAGTGTGATGATCAACTATGAATGACTCAGCTTTCCTCAGCAACATGATGATCCAAGATTAAGTACAAAGGACTCACGAAGGAAAATGTTCTCCATATCCAGATAAAGAACTGATGGACTCAGAATGTAGATCAAAACATATTTTTTTCACTTTATTCTTTCTCATGGTTTTATTTCCTTTTGGTCTGTTTCTTCTTCCATAACTGTGACGAATATGGAAATATGTTTTACGTGATAGCACATGTTTAAACTATACCAAACTGCCTACCATTTTCAGAAGAGGGGAGGGGAGAGGAGGGGAGGGAGGGAGGGAGAAAAATTTGGAACTCAAAATCTTGTAAAAATGAATGCTAAAAAATACCTTAATATGTAATAGGGGAAAAACAAAATACTGTTCAAATAAAAGAAGAAGAAAAAGTATTGCTATATTTTGTTTGTATATCACCTCCATTCCCAAATACATCCCTCCCACCATCCATCCCTTGTATCAAAGAATAACAAAGAAAGAGGAAAACAAGCATTCGACAACATGTATTCAACTGAATTTGACAGTCTAGGCCAGGGGTGGGGAACCTGCAGCCTCAAGGCCATATGTGGTCCTCTATGTTCTCAAGTGTGACCCTTTGACTGAATCCAAACTTCACAGAACAAATCCTCTTAATAAAAGGATTTGTTCTGTAAAACTTGGACTCAGTCAAAAGGTCTCACCCAAGGACCTAGAGGACCACATGTGACCTTGAGGCTGCAGGTTCCCCACCCCTGGTCTAGGCAATGTTTCTACACCCATGGTCCTCCACCTTGCCAATGAAGGGAGAGAGCTATCTTTTCCTCATTTCTTCTTTGGAAGCAAGCTTTGTCACTATGATTATAAAATGCCCAGGGAGTTTTGTTTGTTTGCTTTGTTCTTTCCACTCAAATTGTTATAAATGTTATTTCCTTGGTTCTTTTTATTCTTCACTTTGTATCAGTGCATATAAGTTTTTCTATGCTTCTCTGTATTCTCTGTATTTATTATTTCTTAGGGCACAAGAATATTCTGTTACATTCATGTACCATAATATGTTTATGGTACAACTTCCTAATCAATGAACTTTGCTACCACAAAACATTCTGCTATAAATACTTTGATGTCTACCAGACTTTTCTTTCTGTCTTTGACCTTAGCAGTGGATCTCTGAGTCAAAGGATAATCAGGAGGCTTTCTCTTGAACCCAAAGGGAGAAAAGTAGAACATAGTTGAGTTCAGCTTCTATTCCCCACTCCAGGTTGGCTACTGCATGACACAAGACACATTCTTTATTCAGGAATTCTTGGAAGTAGCTGCTAGGGTTGGTCAGGGTCAGTAACTGACCCATCTGCCTGAAAGGTATACCCAGGTATGAGGGGCAGGGCAGGTAGTAGTGACCACTAGTGAGGGACCTCCTAAGAAAGAGTCTAAATTTGGGTTTAGATGGAGTTATTTTCAGCATATTCAGTATGCATGTACTAAGTGACTACTATGTGCCAGTGACAAGAACATAAAGGCAAAAATGAGTCTGTCAAAGAACTTAAATTCATTGAAAGGGGATACAATATAAAGGAATAAAGAGATGAATGAATGAGCATTTATTAAGTGCTTACTGTTTACAGGCACTGTGTCAAATGCTGGGGATACAGATAAGAAAGTAAGACAGGCCCTGTTCTTAAGGATCCCACACCTTATCGGGGGAGACAAATTGGGAGTTCAGCTGTAGGGTGGATGGAAAGGTTCTCACAACCTAAAAGTCCAGTAGAAAAGCCAATGACGAAGCCTAGGAGTCCTTAAAGTACATCAGGATGTTTTCCCTGAAATGTGGGGAGTTGTGCTCCAGGGGACTGACCACTGGAAAGGAAGGAGTAGGCCTAAGGGCTAGGGATTCTGGGTGCCCTCTGGAAATGAGACATCAGCATTTGGCCAGGAGGTAAAAAGAGGAAGGGTAGTATGGAGGGTAGCTATGTCTGCCTTCGTTTCTTTATCTGTGAAATGAGCTGGAGAAGGAAATGGCAAACCATTCCAGTATCTTTGCCAAGAAAACCACAAATGGGGTCGTGGAGAGTTGGCATGACTAAAAAGACTGAATAACAACAAAGTATTGGCAGAAAGGTTCTGGGAGGGTTCTGGATGGCCTGGGGAGGGTGCCCAGCTCGTCATTCATCTGGAGCTGTAGGAGGCCCGGGTAATTTGAGGAGGGAGAAAGGACTAAAAACTGGAGTGGGAAGAAGGAATCAGAGAAGACTTCAGAGATGATGTGGTACCTGAAACCTTGAAGAAAGAGAAGGATTCTGAGAGATGGAGATGAGGAGGGAAAGCATTCCAGGTAGCGTAGACAGCTTCTGCGATGCACTCCCCTCCACATGATACAGGTATGCTGGCCTACTGTTCCTTGAATTGTTGTTGTTCAATCATTCAGTCCTGTCTCACTCTGTGACCCCATGAACAGGCATGTCCCCATGGCCCCATAGAAGGGCATGCCAGTCCCTTCTATCCTCCACAATCTCTCAAAGTCTGTCCAAGTTCACATTCGTTGTTTCCATGACACTATCTATCCATCCCATCCTGTGCTGTCCCCTTTTCTTTTTGCCTTTAATCTTTCCCAACATCAGGGTCTTTTCCAATGAGTTCTATCTTCTTATCATGGGGCCAAAGTATTCAGTATTTGACCTTCCAGTGAATAGATTGAATTAATTTCCTTAAGTATTGGTTCCTTGAATAGACATTCCATCTCCCAACTTACACATCCATTCCTTTACCCTGATTGTTGCTCATGCCTGGAACGCTCTCTCTCTTTAACTTCACCTCTAGAATTCCTTGACTTTCTTCAAGAATCAACCTTCCTAGTCCCTCTAGCTGCTAGCTCTTTCCCTTCTAAGATTACCTCCCAGATAACCTTCATATATCTTGTATGTACTGTGTACATGTGTATGAGAGTACATGTTGTCACTTCTGTTAGAACATAAGCTCCTTGAGGGCAAGGACTATTTTTTACCTTTAGTTCTATTTCTATTTCTAGTGCCTGACATTCAGTAGGTGCTTAATAAATACATTTTTATCAATGGAAACAGGAAATAGAATGTAGAATACAAGGAACATCTGTTAGTCAAGTTTGGCATCGTGGATAGAATGTGAAATAAGGCTAAAAAGGTAGGTTGGAGTGAGGTTGGGGGGAGGAGGTCTTAAAGGTCTAAAGGATTTGCATTCTATTCCAGAAGCAATAGGGAACCACTGGAAACATTTGAGGGGAAATCTCTATTTTTGTTGCTTCTTTTCCTCAGATGTGACTCTTTTGATTGTTGCTATGATACCACATCATCAGCTCGGCTCACCTTTTAGAACACTTCATGGTTTGCAAAGTATTTTCTTCCCAGAAAACTTTTGAGGCAAGTAGTAGAAGTATTATTGCTGATATATGACAGATAAGAAGATTGATGCCCAGAGAGGGGGCAGTAATTGCCCAAGATCACCATGGCTGGGAAATGGCCAAGTCAGGATTCGAATCTAGGTCATCTGGCTGCAAGTATGGTAGTATTCTGTCCTCTAGACTACATTGCCTTGTTACTCTAAGATGCTTAGAATAGCCAATCACTACTACTGAATATGGGATGGTCACCCAAGGGTATTAGCCCTTCTTTAGCCTTTGGTTTATGACAGAGGAGAGTGCACTTCAGGAGGAAACTGTAAAACTGTTGGTCAGAAAATGACTTGCTGAGACTAAGGATGACGGCAAAACATCTGGTGTACTAGTAGACAGCAAGTTTGCAGTGGGTTCAAAGGCTATCCTCTAGTTGAAAACAACATCATGATGTGTAAATAGGAACATAGATAGCTTGATGTCCAGTTCCAGGCTGAACAATTTAAAAGGAACAAGGATCAATAGTGGCCAAAACAAAATTGGAAAGATATGAGATTTCCAGAATGTAATCGATGGCATAGGACAGAAGATTTGTGTAGAGTATGATAATTAGGTTCTGCTCAAGACCTCCTTGCAGACAACAGCTATGGACATTGGGGCTTTACCAGGAAGTCATGACTTGACAATGAGAGGCGGTTGAACAGTCTCCTGTCACCTCAGGATAACAGAGGTTGAAGTATCGCTGAAGAGCCTCTAATAATTGCGCCCCAGGGGCAGCAATTAGGCATGAAGAGGAAATTAGTTAATCGTGGGAGTTAGCTATAATCTCTAAAGAATTGCAAAATACAGAGGATCTTGTTTCCGGGATTAAGTACAAAGGGAATTTTGCCACAATGTGCAGAGAGGTAGTATATGATGTTTGTGTTTCTGACAGAATCAAATATGTTATATAGGTAGAAAGTACAGATTAGTCTTACTCCCGGAGAAGATAAAAGTGCTGGAGAAACATCTCTCTACTCCTGAGATTTTGTGGGAGGGCAGGGGGAGGAGGTTGAACTAGACCTGTGATTTCAGGAGCTCCAGGGTACAGGAAGGAAAGTAGACCCATATCTTCCCTGCAACATAAATTCTTAGACGGCTAGGTGGCAGTACAGTGCCTGAAGCCCTGGCTCTTGAGTCAGGTAGAACACAGACACTAGCTGTGGGACCTAGTTAAGTCACTTAACCTCTGCCTGCCTCCGTTTCCCCATTTGTAAAATGGGAATAATAATAGCACCCTACCATCCAGGGTCGTGGCCTGTCACATAGTAGGCACTAAATAAATGTTATTGATATTGTTCTCTTAGAGAATTGCCTGGGGGCAATGAGAAGTTAAGCCAATAGGTGTCTGAGGCAGGATTTGAGCTCAAGTTTTCTCAACTCCTCACCGTTTTCTATCCACTGTACCATACTGCCTCTCACTCTCCAGATTATCAAGGGGAATAAAGTGTATCTTGAAAGAGTGGGGAAAGTGCTTCAAAGAGAAAACAAAGAAAAAAATCTGAAGAAGGAGAAAGGAACCCAAATCTTGCTGAGAAGTTGGAGGGCAGAAGAATGTCATGCAGAACATTGAACAACTACAGCTATGTCTTAGGTGTAATGGTCTTTCTTTTGGGGTTAACCACTAAGGGCCAGAGGAGGAAGAGATGAGTAGTGGTGAGGTCCTATAAGAATTCTATCAGGTCCACCAAGACTCAGAATGAGCTGGGACTGGCCATGAAGGCTATGGACAACCAAAGGGGCTTTGAAATGGGATGTTACCAGTAAGACAAAGCCCAAAGAAGAGAGAGAACCATTGTTGAGGTAGATGGAATAACAATGACCTCAGATACTTGCTGACTGTGTGACCTTGAGCAAGTCCCTTAACCCTCTTTGCCTCAGTTTCCTCATCTATAAAATGAGCTGGAGAAGGAAATGGCAAAATATTGCAGTATCTTTGCCAAGAAAACCCCACCTGAGATCATAAAGAGTCAAACAAGATTCTTCAGACAACATTAGCAAGACTGGTAGATCATAGACTATTAACCATAGTATACTGCAAAGCCCTAGGCAAAGTCTTTCATACCATCAGGTTGACATGTCGGAGTGATGGGGGCTAGATGATAACTAGTATATCTAGATGGATTTCATACATTTTGAATGACCATTAATGGGTCCTTTGGAGGGAAGGCTATGATGGAGTTCCCAAGGCAACTTACCCTGGTCTTGTGCCATTTAACAATTTTATTAATGGCTTGAGTAAAGACTTAGATGGCAGGCATCAACTTTGGAAATGACATAAATGTGGGAGGAATAACTAATATTGGATCACAGAGGATTCAAAAAGACCTTAGCAGATTAGGCTGAATCTAATAAAATGAAACTTTTATTGTTCAGTCACTTCATTTGTGTCTGACTTTTTGTGACTCTATTTAGGGTTTTCTTGGCAGAGATGCTGGAGTGGGTTGCCATTTCCTTCTCTAGCTCATTTTACAGATGAAGAAACTGAGGCAAACAGGGTTAAGTGACTTATCCAGGGGAACACAGCTAGTGAGGCCAGATTTGAATTTAAGATGTCTTCCTGCCTCCAGGCCCAGCACTTGGTATACTGTGCCACCTACCTGCCCTAAAGTGAAACTTAAAAAGCATAAATGAAAATTCCTTCACGTGTTGAAAACAAACAAAACAACACTTCACAAATATAAAATGGGGAAAGTGTGCCTAGAGAACAATGAATTTGAAAAAAGATCATGGGATTTGGGTAGATTATAAACTTGGTGAGTTTATAGTCTGACTTCCTCTGTATTTCCCAAGACAGTTGTGCCGACATTGTGGGACATTCCCCCATTGCACGTGGCAGTTCATCTGGGCCTTCTCATCCTGTGTAAGTTTCTTTCACACCCTCCCTTAATCCTTCACAGAGACCTAGGCTTGATGCTAGAGGTCTTCATCTGTTCACTCTTTGGTTACAGGACAAAGATCTCACCTTCAGAGAACCTACAGTTAATATGTTTATATGTGGTGTAGAAACCGTGATTCTTAGCACCCAATGAAATCACAAGTCTGGCTTGAAAAAAAAAAAAAGAAGTCAATGTTCTGAGTGACTGGAGGAAGAGTCCTGCTGTACTAGCCTGGAGAGTACACCATGCGTGCTTAGTTCTGGTGCCATATTTTAGAAAGGAATTTGACAAGGTGAATTGTGTCCAGAGGATGGTAGCCGGAATGGTCAGGGACCTAGAGATCATGGCATTTCTATCATGCTGTTTGGTTCAGTGACCTGGGGGTGGTTAGCTTGGAGAAGACCATACTTGGGGGAGGGAGGGGCATCATCACTGGCACCATCACATGGAGACAAGATTAGACTTGATCTGGTTTGTCTTTGAGGTCAGAAATAAAAGCTATGGGTACAAGTTGTAGAAAGGCAGAGTTCATTCAGAGCTGGGAGTAAGGGAAATTCCAGACAATTAGAGCGGCTCCAAAGTGGACCGAACTGCCTTGAGCTGAAGGAGGCTGCCCCCACTGGAGGTCTGGGTCTTAGGCAGGACAGCCAGTTGGGATTCCTGCTCTGGTGCAGGTCAGAGTGGATAAACCCTGAGATCCTTCTGACTCACAGATTCTGTGCAGCCCCAGAAAGGTCCAGAGAAGAGCTAGAGATGGGCAAAGAACAGAAAAATAAAACCTACCAGACAGAAGGTAGAGCAGGTGGGAGCTGGCAACCCACGGTAAACCCTGAGTGCCCCCCAGGATCCTTTTCAATTAGGTGAAAGATTTTGAGCACAAACAGAAATGCAGATGAAGGCAAAGGATGCTTTCTGTAGAAAGAGTCACACAAGGGTTTTAGGAGCAAAGTGGGGTGTATTTGGAAGAGCTGTAGATTTGCAGTTCAAGGAAATGCATTCCAGACTCGGCTCTGTAAAATGTGAGCATTGGGGAGATGATGTCTAAATCTGCTTCCTCAAGTAAATCCTGAGATTTCCTCATGAATCACAGGATGCAGAGTGTACCAAGACCGCCATAGACCCACTTCCAGGCAGTTTGGTTATGTCCAGCAGGGGACAGCCTTGTTACTTTTTTGTTTTAATCTTCAGCCTCTGGCTTTTCTTTTTTCCTTCTCCTTTCCCTTTTCCTTTCCTTTTCCTTTCCTTTTCCTCTCCCTTTCCCCTTTCCTTTCCTTTCCTTTCCTTTCCTTTCCTTTCCTTTCCTTTCCTTTCCTTTCCTTTCCTTTCCTTTCCTTTCCTTTCCTTTCCTTTTTCCTTTCCTTTCCTTTCCTTTCCTTTCCTTTCCTTTCCTTCCCTTCCCTTCCTTTCCTTTCCTTCCTTTCCTTTCCTTTCCTTTCCTTCTTTTTTTCTCTCCTCCCCTCACCTCCTCTCCCTCTTTACCCCTCTTCCTCTCCTCTCCTTTCCCTCCCTCCTATTCTCCTTTCCCTTTCCTTCTCCTCTCTTCCCTTCCCTTCCCTTTTTTCTTTTTTCTTAATGTGAGTTAAGTAAAGGGGCTGGATTAAGCCCCCCTAACTGGATGTTCTCCAAGTTTCCTCCAAACTCTAAATTGATCTAAGTCCTTGGACTTGAGGGGAAAGGTCATGTCTTCTTCTTTGCATAACTTTCCAACACCAAGGGCAATGTTGAAGGTGTTGTCTAAATATTTCTGATTTGATGATTACATGCATTTTTGCTTTTTGCCTGGGTCTTTAGCATTAGTACAAAAAGACCTAATGTGTCTTGCCTGCTGGCACAGTTTCAATATCTGGGCGCCCACACAAATGTTCAGAAATGGTCCTTTGGCCACTGTTAGTGGCAAAATACACAATGTCCAAGAGGGAGGGGCTACCTCCTTACTAGTGCAGGATTTTTACTGCTAGTCCTACTTTTAGGCTGACATTAGGGGATTTGGGAGTACATCAGGGGATTGGGAGTGGAAAGGGACCTGGATCGGGAGTCAGAGTACCAAAGTTCAAATCCAGGCTCTGCCTGGTACTACCCGCATGACCATGGCCAAGTTTTTCCACCACTTTGTGTCTTGGTTTTCTCAGATATTAGATGGAGGAGTTGGAACAGATCATCTTGAAGGTCCCCTCTACCTGTAACCAACCTCCTGGCCTTTTTGCAAAAACTGAAGAAATGATTAGCAACATCAATGAGGGCTGCCAGAGTAACCAGGGGTTACCTGGAGAAGCAAGCCTTCCCTGATTCTGGCCAAGCTGCATGCTCAGGTACGTTGGGAATGACAAGGCCCATGGCTGCTCTGGCCAGGTTGGTGAAGCCCTCGTGTTTTTTTTAAGATGGTGAAGCAATATCTTAAACAAGAAAACCTTCTCCCTCCCTCTCCTCTTCCCTTTCCCTCTCCTCCTCTGGCAAAACACGTGAGCCCTTAGAACAGATTCTCTCCCTGGAGAGATGGAGGCAAGACTGGTCATCCACTGCCTCCTCTACACACACCATCATGACTGCTTCCTCATGGAGGCTGGAGCGCGGGAACTCAACTGGACAAGCCTGAATCTGGGCTCCTGGGCACTTGTCTGCGTTGTATTTCCTTTGCTAAAGAGATGATTAAATCTCGATCTTAAGATTGACACACTTAGACTTGGAGATGACCTTGTGAGTTTTTGAGGTCCAAAGTACTTGGGTCCATTGGGTTTAGGGGACTGATAGCAAGGGAAGTTTTTACATGGGAGATGTCCACTGACAAGAGAAGGAGGCCAAACCCAGGCCTGGCTGGCCAGTAGACATGGACTTTGAGAAGACAGTTCAAAGCCACGGTGAAATGACCATCACAAGTAACCTGAATTCAGTAGCATTTTAGTGTTGTTTCCTGTTCCTAACCTATGTCACTTCAAGGCTTTACAATTTTTGTTGAGAGTGCCGCCATCTTTCTAGTCTCCCATATGTACAACTTCTGTTATTTTCAACTCCTTATTCTCACTCACCCCACAAATCCAATCAGTTGCCAAAATCTTACTCTTTCTACCTCCACAATATCTCTGGCATCGTTACCAATTTTTTTTAAGGCAATTGGGGTTAAGTGACTTGCCCAGGGTCACACAGCTAGTGTCAAGTGTTTGGTCTGAGGCTGGATTTGAACTCAGGTCCTCCTGACTTCAGGACTGGTGCTCTATCCACTGTGCCACCTAGCTGCCCCCATCATTACCATTCTTATCAGACATCTAGGTGGTGCAGTGGATAGAGGATTGGGCCTGGAGTCAGGAAGACCTGAGTCCAAATATAGCCTTAGACACTATCAGGGGGACCCTGGGCAAGTCACTAAACCTCTGTTTGCCTCAGTTTGCTCAACTGTAAAAGGGGAACAATAATAGCACCTACTTGGCAGGGTTGTTTTCAGGAACAAATGGGATAATAGTTCTAAGTGCTTAGTACAGTACCTGGCATACAGTAGGCACTATTATAAATGTTTATTGTTGTTCAGCTGTTTTCAGTCATATCCGACTCCTCTTGACTCCATTTGGGGCTTTCTTGGCAAAGATATTGGAGTGGTTTGCCATTTCCTTCTCCAGCTCTTTTACAGATGAGGAAACTGAGGCAGACAGGGTTAAGTGACTTGCCCAGGATCACACAGCTATTAAGTGTCTGAGGTCAGATTTGAACTCCTGTCTTCCTGACTCCAGGCCAAGTACTCTATCCACTGCTCCACCTAGTGCTTCTTAGGCACCTTGCTGATTAATTGGTATCACTATAGTTACCATTTGTGTGTATGTGTGTGTATGTGTGTATGTATGTGTTTTGTTCTCTTGGTTATACACTCTTTATTCTGCATCACTTAACACAAGTCTCCCCATGTTTCTCAATTTCTCATATTAATTGTTTGTTATGGTTTGATAACATTCAACTATATCAATATACTGTACTTTGTTCAGCCATTCCCCAATCAATCGTCACAAACGCTGTTTGCAGTATTTTTTTGTGGCCACAATGGGTGCTTCTACAAATGCTTTGGGACTTTTCTTTCTGTCACTGCCTTCCATGGTATATATATCCAATAACTGGATAGCAAACTCAAAGGGTGTAAAGAGTTTTATAACTCTTAATTGTCTTGGGGGATGATCTCTGGAAAGGCAGGGTTGTGGGAAATGGAGTATCCATTGCAGGGAGCAATTGCTAGTTATTGTTTGGCTATAAGAAAGCATATACGGAGGAGAGTAATGTACGATGAGCCTGGAAAGGCAGGCTGAAGCTAGATTGTGCAGGGCTTTAAAGGATCGGCTGAGGAGTCTGAATTTGGCTCTAGAGGCAAGGGGGAACTATAGAAGTTTCTGGAGGAGAGGAGTCACATCGTCAATATATCTTCAGGAAGATTGTTTAGGTGGCTGAGTAGAGGGGAGGGGAGATTGGAAGCTGTGAGTCTGATTAGCAGGTGAGACGTGGAGAACACCCGAAGTAGGTGGTGGGCCTGTGATTGAATAGAAAGGGAGGGATGCGAAACAATCCTTAAGGCTTCATAACTGATTGGATGTGGAGGGGGGAGTGATGGTGATGGGAGGGAAGAGGCACATTTAGATTTAAGGTTGTCCCAAAGTGGAATAGACTCAAGTGGAAAATAGCAGGCTTCCCCTCATTGAAAGTTTGCAAGCAAAGAATGGGTTCTTTTTCAGGAAGGATTTGGCTGCCAACATCCTTTCCAACTGTGAGATTCTATGATTGAGTCAATTCTGGGAAATCTGATTTTCTGGGAAACTTTCCTCATATCTATTTATGTTCTCTTGTCCTGAATATGTCCTTGGGGAAAGTCATATGCCTTGGACTGTGCACTATAAGCCGCTAGAGGTCTTCATTACAGAGGGCAGGACAGCGAAGACATTGGGTCATGAGGTCAAAGAGAGCCACACATTTAATATTTTCTAAGCTCTTGTTTCTGTTGCTTCTGCGTCAGAGGTAACAGGACGTTCACTTGCTATCGCCAGAGAGAAGACATAAAGTCATCATTCTTTCTTACTGACCCACCATAGGGCATTATTATTTAAAATGTCACCCGGACAAATGTCTGTCCTCATGATTATTTTC
>NW_020954600.1:13393016-13397185 GCF_900497805.2 Vombatus ursinus | reverse complement strand
ATAAGCTTACTGACCCATTCTAGGGTGTTACTATTTAAAATGTCACCTGGACAAATGTCTGTCCTCAAGACTGTTCTCACCTTGTACTAACAGCAGTAAGTGCCAATTAATCTATATTCCCATCCATAATGGATGAGGATGAAATGTGGTTCAGGATGCATAAAGAAGCAATTGACATATGGAAAGATGGTACCACGCTGGTTACTTTGCTGGCTCGGTGGGAACACTGATCCTAAGACATATGGAAGAGAGTAATGAAATTGACCTAGACAGTCTGGAAATCGAGGTCGGTGTCTGGTGTCTGGAGTGACCTACTGCCGATCCGGAAGTATGACAGACACGTTGGTCACCCCAGCTCAACTCTGTTGCTTTTACTCTGAGGCTGCATAAGATTATAGATCTATAATGAGAAGGGATTTTTCGGGTCATTCAGTCCAACACCTTCATTTTATAGGTCAATAAATTGAGGGCTAGAGAGGTTAATTGACTTGTCCAGGGCCAACAAGCAGTAATTGCCCGAGTTCAAATCTGGCCTCACTTACTAGCTGGGTGACCCTGGGCAAGTCACTTAACCCTGTTTGCCTCGGTTTCCTCATCTGTAAAATGAACTAGAGAAGGAAAGGGCAAACCACTCCAGTATCTCTGCCAAGAAAACCCTAAATGGGGTCATGACGAGTTGGACACAACTAAAACAATGAACCATAAAGATAAGGAAGTGAGTTCATCAATTATAAAGAGCCATGAACCAAATCTAGTTTCCAGAAAATAGTGCATTTTAGAATAAAAGAGATTGTGGTGCCTTTGAACCTGCAGTTGAGGCAAAAGACCTTGACCTTCTGGCAGTGGCCAGAGATTTGACCTGCTTACTGTGTTCCTTTCAGGCCTTGGATGAGTTTTCTATGAAATGGTACCCATGAACCGCAGCTGGAATCACACAAAAAGATAGAGCATGACACACGAGATGCAGAGAAGCTATGGTTCTATCTATGGGAATTGGAATGTGATGAGCTCAGCCAATCCCCTGGAGCAGCTGTGGGATTAAGCTAAACCTTGCCAATATGCTTGCTATAACAGCATGAAAAGGGGGGGGGGGGGGGGGGGGGGAGAAGTACACGATGTGTACAGGGGAAGTACTTTGGGATCTCCCTGATGCAGAACTGGAAGCAGTGAGGCAATGAGAGATCGACTTGATCAGTATGGAGGGAATATCATGACCCTCATCTGAATAAATGGGATTTAAAGAAGTCTGGCCAGGCTGAGTGCTTGTGCAGGTCCTGACATGACATGCCTTACAGCTCTATGTCATCCTGAATTTTAAAGATTATCATCCACCCACCACCCAAAGAGCCTAGCCAGGAAATTATCTCATCTGTAGCCATGGACTCCTGGGTTGGACGCTGTCTTTTTTTTTTTTTTTTCCAGCTATATGAGTGGCTCATGTAGTGGAACTAAAAGCCTTCTTTTTGGGCTGTTAGGTGGCGCCAGAGTGCATAGAGTCAGGAAGACTCATCTTCATGAGTTCAAATCTGACCTCAGACACTTACTAACTGTGTGACCCTGGGCAAGTCACTTCATCCTGTTTGCCTCAGTTTCCTCATCTGTAAAATGGGCAAGGAAATGGTAAACCACTCCAGTATCTTTGCCAAGAAAACCCTAAGTGGGGTGATGAAGAGTCAGACAGGACTGAAAACGACTGAATGATAACAACAAAAAGAGTCAGTTGTCAGTTGTGGGCAGATAGAGGCCACCTCCTAGCCATGATGC
Source organism: Vombatus ursinus (assembly GCF_900497805.2). Taxonomy (NCBI): domain Eukaryota; kingdom Metazoa; phylum Chordata; class Mammalia; order Diprotodontia; family Vombatidae; genus Vombatus; species Vombatus ursinus. Next base: position 13,395,421 of record NW_020954600.1, on the reverse strand, counting down.
ATCCCATTAAACCTCTCTGACTCCGGATTGCCTCATTTGTAAAATGGATACAATACTCTTTTCTCTTTCTTTTGTTGAAAATCAGGACAACACTGACCCTTCTCCAATATTGGGGTGCCTCTCCTATACTCCAAGAGCTTTTAAATATCATGGGCAATGGTTCAGCAATGGTATCAGCCACTTATCAAACGAGATAATATTTGTAAAGTAGTATACTTAGCACAGTGCCTGGCACATAGTAGGCCCTTAATGAATGCTTTTTTCCCCCTTCCCCCTTGTATTAGAACTTGAGGACACAGTAGCCTTGGGCCAGGTGACTTGAACTCATCAAGGGTGGCTAGGTGCTCTCTTAATCTCTCCTTACTTATTTCGGGTATCAACTCTCTTTTTGTCATGTTTGTTCTGTTATTTCCAGTGTAAGAAGGTCATTATCCTAAAAAGAGAAAACAGAAACAAAATTAAGACTTAAGCAACTTGGCCTCCCATCTGTGGCCAGTTATTCCACCCTATCTACCCGAAGCAAATGTCCCGTCTCTTCTTTACCCCTCCTTTCTTCTCTAAATGTGGCTGCCCCCACCATTTTGTTACCTTGAGCTTCCTTCATCAGTCTCAGCTCATTCTAAGCTTTTTTAAAAGTAGGACTGTTCCATGTCCTTTTATTCATCTGCTGTTTCCTGGCCTTGCTTCCTGCTTCTGAGCTTCTTTTTCTTTTTTTTTTTGTTTACAAAATCTAAGTTGGTTGTTGAGTTCCCTTTGCATCCACATTGGTTTCATCAGATAAATCCAATTTATCCTCCTATTTGTAATTGTTTCCCTTTGTGTCTTCATAATTTCATTCTTGAGCTTTCCCCATCTCCCCTGGGCTGACCTCCCCCTAAAGTTTTTGAGTCCATGGGATCCTACTTTTTTTTTTTTTTTTTACTTTGAATTCTTTGAAATCTGCTTTCCCCATACACAGGGTACACGACAAACTAGGCCCAGATGTCCTCTCTTTCATTACAAACTCCTGGATGGAGTGGTCACTTCTCTCTAAGTCTCCTGTCTTTTTTTTTTTTTGGTTAGGCAATTGGGGTTAAGTGACTTGCCCAGGGTCACACAGCTAGTAAGTGTCAAGTGTCTAAGGCCGGATTTGAACTCAGGTCCTCCTGACTCCACAGCCAGTGCTCTATCCACTGTGCCACCTAGCTTGCCCTTAACATTTATTTTTTAAAAAATTTGAGTTCCAAATTCTGTCCCTCCCTCCAATTTCCCTCCCTGAGACTGTTATCTGCTTTTTGAAGGATGAAATTATCACTAAGGCAAAATATGAAATTATTAGTCATGAAATTATCTGCTTTTGGCAGGGAGAGGGCTCTCTCTGGATAATTGAACTGCTCAATCAGTATTACGTCATGCCTCAGGGCCAGGCTTACAATTTGCTTCTCAAGCTCCTCATCTATTTCCTCTTTCTGTCCAAATGGTCTGTGGTATACCCCAGCAACAAAGTCACTTCCTTCTCCCTACTTTCACCTTCACCCAAATACTCTCTGTCACTCCCTGCTCTGGTTCCTGTATTTCTTTACATTGTAATTCCTAGAATACAATGCTACCCCTTCTCCCCCCTCGCCCCCCCAAGACCCTACCTGCTTTTACCTATCCTGTTTCTTCTGAATAAAATATGCCTCTCCAGAGCATAGTCCGGACATGGTTTTCATTCCACTAAATTTCAGTGATACCTATGAGGTCAAGTTTGCCCCCTTGCATTAAAACCTGTCAAGTTCATTCCCTAAACTTTGGGCATTTGTCTATAGACACCTCAGGCCATGGATTTTACTACTGGCATTTTCTTCTTTTTTTTATTATTCTCTATGGTATCTAACTTGAGGGACACACACAACCAGCCTTCTCCCACCTCAGTCCTTTTTAGTTTAAAGCCCTTTTGATTAGATTTACCAGACATCTGACAAACACAATGATACCATTCTTTGTTAGGCATGCTCCATCTCTGGCCAAGAGCCTGTTAACTCTGTGTTGTAAGCCATGAACCAGAAATGCAAATCCCATTCTCAGACACTATCTTCTTAAGTCAGTTAGAAAAACATTTTTTTTCCCCTCTTTTCTTTACTTCTTGCCTTCAGTTGGTGAAAGTAAGGAAAACACAACCTATGTCATTATGGTCTTCAGTTTCTTGGTCAAGACTTCATAACTCTTAGAAATAACTTTTAAGGTTCCTTCTGGAAGTGCCATTTGTATGACCAGAAGCAGAGTTGTCATCCATTTGGATAAGTTTTGGGAGGTTCTCTGTCATGTTTTAGACACATACTGCAGGAAGATAACAAACCTCTCTTGTTAATACTGACTACTTTTCTTCTTCTTCTTCTTCTTCTTCTTCTTCTTCTCCTTCTCCTCCTCCTCCTCCTCCTCCT